>NC_133124.1:82788585-83988585 GCF_048418815.1 Hemitrygon akajei
AGTTCCCATTCCCAGGCAGAGTGATGCAAGCCAGTCAGGATGTTCTCAGTTGTGCCCCTGTAGAAAGTCCCTGGGATTTGGGGGATACTTTATTCTACATTCTGTTGTAGATTTTCCCTTGTTCTACCTCCTTGTACTGATGTGGTGAAATGATTCGTACGGATGACGTGAAACAAGCTTCTCATTGAATCTCCCATACATGAGACCAATAATAATTTACTAATTACCACGTGGCCTTTCCAGTTCTGAGGATGGTTTCACTCTGTCCTTTTTTACCTGTTTTCATATAGTCACAATATTTATTATCATTTACTAATAAGAGATTAGCTTAAAAACACACTATAGCTTCAGAGTTAACTGATTGGTTCCTGGACAAGTGCCCACAGCATAGACGTTTAACCATCAAGTGCAACCCACGAATAAGCCTTGTCTAAAGAGCTATCATCAAATTATGACTATATAACTCACGGGACTGTCGTTAAGACCCCTCCTGATAATGGGGGAAATGAAATCTGCAGTCCCTACCCCGTATGATTTGGATACAACCTCGAATGAAATCGCCCTTCGCATTTATATATAGGTGATAAATACCAGCTTTCCTAACAATCCAGTGAAATAGATTAAAAATAAAATTCAAATATCCAGTGGAGAAGAATCAAATGCTTCAGCGCAGACATCAACATTTCAATTGTAAATGGTAAAATGTCGGTTTAATGATTGCTTAAGGTCTTAAATAAGCGCACAAGACATCCGAAAGTTACTTACTGAAAGACCTGCGAGCCCACTGCATCACCTACCATTCCAGCTCGCAATGAGACCGACTTCAACGGGAAGAGAGGTACCTCAGCTCTGCTCTGACGGATCTCGTGAGGTCCGGAGGCTGTCTGCGCCTTCACGAGCCCTGGAAACGGCAGCAACTTAAACTGAACTGGTAGTGCCTCCCACTCCGTCTGAATGCACGCCAGAGTGGGCACAGCCAGGTACCTGGTCGATCACAAGCACTTACTCAGGGACAATTCAGCCGGCGCGTTTCTGAAGGCAGCGGGGCGGAAAGTTTAAAGGACATTCATGAGGCAAGTTTTTAGAGTGGGGGCGCCTGGGGAAGTGTGGAAACATACGACAGCAGTTCTTAAGAGGCTTTTAGAAAGACGCGAACAGGCAGGGAATGGAGGAACGTTAGGCTGATGGGTTAATTCGGACTGGGCATCATGGCTGGCATAGACATCAAGGGTTAAAAGAGCCTGTTCTATTCTATGCTTCAAGTTCTGACTGGATCTTGTTCAGCTAAAGTTATAAAATTATATGAGGAGAGATAGAGGGGGACAGACAGTGTCCTTTTCCTACAGACAAAACATCTACTATTAGGGGATATACATGTGGGGGTGGGGGTGGGGGTCACCTTAAGCAATTTTTTTACATAGAGAGCGGTGGATGCCCGGAAAGCACCTCCAGGGGTGGTGGAAGCAGGTATGATACAGGCTCTTAGAAAGGCACATGGATTTGCAGAGAATGGAGGATTATGGGTCATGAGCATGCAGGAGATGAGGTGTCATTTGCTTAATTTGAGTGGCATGACATTGCAGGTCAAAGGACCCATCCCTGTACTGTATGCTCCAGTGTTCTACATTCTGCTGCTCCTCTCTTCCATGAAGTCGCCGGGATTAAGTAACGAGAAGCCATTAATAATGCTCAGTGCGAATTTTTACCCAAGTTCACCCTAAGTGTTAAGAGAGGAGGAAATGTTACATCTTATGCACCACATCTGCTAAAGTTTTCTTGGGTTACCTCCTCCTTCCACATCCTCACTTCCAGACCACATCCCTAGCTCTCCATCTCCCTTTCGAGCCATTACATAAAAACTATAGGGAATTTTGATTTATGGTGCACAGTGAAATATCCAAACTACAAATTCGAAGCAATGACAAATAATTGCAAAGTTCTTCAAATTTACTAAGCCTGCAAATAATATAATTTATTTAATTAGAGTGAAAGTAATTTTCATCAACAATTTTAGGGCATATATTCGTAGTCCAACAATTCACTATTTGGTTGCTTTTTTACCATTCAGTGAGATGGATGAGCTTGGTGCAGTGATATCAGCTTCTCAATATCAAGCTGAATGTCAGAAGGCATCTCAGACCCCTATGTTCTGTCATTTGCAGTCTGTCTCATTGCTTTGAAAGAAAGGCTCACAAACTGGAAAAGATCGCAACAGCCAATGTTACACTTAAATAGTTAACTTGGACAGAAATTGTGCATGTGAGCTTGATTTCAAAGTTTAAGGAAAGTCTGGATAGGTACATGTTGGCGCGTGGCCAAGTGGCTAAGGCGTTGGTCTAGTGATCTGAAGGTCACTAGTTCGACCCTCAGCTGAGGCAGCGTGTTGTATCCTTGAACAAGGCACTTAACCACACATTGCTCTGCGACAGCACTGGTGTCAAGCTGTATCGGCCTAGGCCCTTCCCTTGGACAACATGGGTGACATGGAGAGGGGAGACTTGCAGCTTGGGCAACTGCTGGTCTTCCATACAACCTTGCCCAGGCCTCAGTCAACATCGAAATTGATGGACAGCCGAAGAAGAAGAAGGATAGTAGGGATATGGCGGGTGTAGGCCGATGGGAGTAAGCAGTTTCAATGGCCTGTTTCTGTACTGTACTGTACTTTTCTGTGACCGTTACTCTAAATGTAGAGTCAACTGATTTGATTTTGATAAGATTCACATTTCCTTACAATTGAAGATTGATTTCATTAAACTTTGAGAATAATTCTGACAAATAAAGAATGCTATGCCTAATATTCTTGACTAGGTTACTGAATAAAGCATTCAAGTCTTCAAAAAATGTTATCACAGTTTCAAAAACTCATTAAATCATCTCTGGTAGTTTCCTTTCGAGAGCCATTTTATTTGCACTAGCAAACAGTCAAGCTGTTCATCATTCTAAATACAAAGTTCTTGAAATAGTTGGGAATTGGGAGCATGGGACTTGTTTTTTTTTTACTGCTGTGATAACAGCAGTTAATGATTTGTGCAGCTGAACACAGGTTTTTTGCAACAAGATGTTGTATGTGAATTACACTGTGAATAGTAAATATGTTAGGTACAGCTTTTTTCAAGAAAGTAATAACCCCATGGTATTAATGTCAAGCAAGAATGTCAGTGAGCAGAATGTCCTCTTTGAAAAATTGCTCAACAACCCAAAATATTGACTTCTCCTTCATACCTGTTTCTAGTCCCTTGCTAATTACAATTCTTGAACCATGCTTTCATCTTTCATGAAACAGACATAACCAAGAAGCAAAGGTTCATTGTATGGAAATTTGACTCATCCTACTGCAGAGCAAAGTCTGTTGTCTAAAGTATGTTGCACAATTTGTCTTCCACGTTCTCAGACATTTCATCTATTTGTCTTTGAAAAGAGTTGTTGCTGAGTGGAATCACTTTAATTATTTGAACTGGAGTCTTATGCAAATTGTACTTAGAGCCTCCCTCACTGCTTGCAGAATCAGTTCTTTTTCAATTGTATAGGGCTTTCCAGATTTGGCAATCAATGACGAAATGTTATATGAAGCTGCAAACCATCACCGTTTTGTTGCGAAGTGCTGGCAAACATGCTTTGAAGTGGTTTCTGTTTCTGAGTTTTCACCGTGACTGAAAATAAGAAAAATTCTTGTTTGCTTTATCAGAGAGCATTTTCTTCAAATGTTCAAGGAGCTGAGCAGTTTCATTGCCTCATTTGATAAAACTTTTTCACACAAGTTATGACATCATCATAGCTCAGGCAAAACCTAACTCTCTCCCTGAAGGTACATAAAGTGGGGTGGCAATATCTTGGTTGGCTAGAGAAATGTCAAGACTATTTGAAAGGGCAGATTCTGAACTTTACCCCATTGAACTCCATCCCCTACTTCACAGGATATGTGTCACTATGTGATTAGACTATGGGGATCATACTAACACTGTACTACAGTAGTGAACAGAAATAATGCACAGGCTGGGCCTGGAAATAACACGATTTCTTCAGTCCAGATTTCTCATGATGTGCCAAATACAAAAGTGTTGCATTGCATTTCAATGTGCTTCAAGCAAATCACCTCATTTTTTGGTTAACAAGAAATGAGGTGATTGCGCAATCATTGTAATCAATTATGAGGCAGAGGATCAATTCTTATAATAACTAATTAATTTCTTAAATTAAGCCTGGAATCCCTCAGCTTCCCCCCCCCCCCCCATCGCCTCCTTAGGAACTCCCATCACCCCAGGAACCACTGTACTAATGCACACCACAAAACCTGCATGAGTACTGAATGTCCTTGATGTCAATTCAGCCAGTGTAATAACTGCAAGTATAAATATCTTTACTGTAAAAGTCTTTCTTAAAACATCCCTCTGTCCTACTTGCAAGCCAGCAACCTCTCCTTAGTTATACCCTTGTGTCCTTATAAGGTGTCTCTAGACTTCTCTTGATTTTATTTTAATTTTTTTCATGACCTTTCTTTGAATTCCTAGTCTCTTTAATTTCACCCCCTTGTTTTCTATATTTGTCTAGGCTTTTAAGATTGTTAAGATAAGAATATCTGGCAGATTCCCTTTTTAACTTTGTCATCCAGGGGTATTAGATTTACCAGTCCCACTCTCTAAGAAACGATAGCAGAAGATGTGTTTATTTTACATGGAATGGAAATTGTTGAGAGGAAAACTTGAGAGAGTTATGTAAAATTATGATAGTTAGGATGAACACTAATGATCCTTTTCCTGAAGACAAGAGGGCAGAGAACTAAAATAAAAAGGGATCTGAGGGGTGTTTTGTCACACAAGATGCTTGCAGTCTGGAACATGCCACCTGAAGCAGTGGAGTAGGCCGGTACTCTCATGACACGTAACAGGCATAAAGGCAGGTATGTGAATCGCCAAGGAATACAAGGCTTCAGGCCTCAGATTCAGGTTATTTTACTGTCACAAACACCAGGGTGCACTGAAGTCACTTGCTCACTTGCAGCTCAGAGAGTAAACAGCCTGTATGGTAATAATAAGAGCTGAGACAGGCACAAAACAACAGAATGCTGCAAAGACGGTGCAAAAAAGAGAAATGCTAAAATGATAATATCAAAATTAATAATGGAGGAAGAATTAAGAGTCTGAGAACAGCAGCACCACTGGGAAGGGAATGTGAAGGAGTTCATGAGGTTAATGGTAGCGAGGAAGATGTATTCTTAAGTCTGCAAACGCAAGTAAATGGAACTACTGTAGATAAATATAATGATCAGCATGGACATGTTAGGCCAAAGACCCATTTATGTGATGTATGAATCTATGACTCTATGGCTTGTTTGTGGCATCTTGTTTTCCCAAAATGTCAACAATAGTTTCCATCCAGAGAAAAATTTGAACTGCTGAGTTCAACACTTTCAACACTAAATCCAAAGCACAATTTAGAAATGGAACTCCACAACACACTGTAAATAGTACCAGCAGAAGTATACTTCACTGTAGTACATAAGTTAATGGCCCAGCCGTTTCCTCAGCGTCAAACCGAGTGTACCTCATGGAGTGACAGGAAACGGATTCAGTGTAGAGTGAAGAGAGCATGTCAGTCCACGAAGTACATTTAAAAATCTCATTTTTCTCACAATTGTATGGTTGCTGTAATCACAACCCTTCAGATAATGAAGATCACCACACCTATAGCCACACAAATGCATCACATAGGCAAGGACAGATAAGTGCCAAGTAAAATACATACCTCATAAATCTAAGGCAATGACCATGTCCAATAAAAAAGTCTACTCACCCATCCCTGACATTCAACAGTTTTTGCCACCATCAACATTATATATAATTTATGCACACAACAATAAATTCAACTTGACTAGAACACAGGATACTGCCTGAATCAGAGCATGTGTTCGAAAAGGAGAGGTTGAACAAACATGGGCTTTTTCCCTCTGGTGAAGGCTGAGTGGAGGCCCGATAGAGGTTTATAAGATCATGTGAGCATGAATAGAATAGACAGCTGGTATCCTTTTTGCAGGATTGAAATGTCAATGGGATTACTAGAAGGCACGTATTTAAGATGAGAGGGAGTAAGTTCAAAAGAGACACGTGGGACAAGTTTCTTATACAGAGTGGTGGGTACCTGGAATGTACTGCTCAGGTGTGGTATGGCAGACAAATACGATAGAGGCACTTAAGAAGCTCTTAGATAGGCACAAGAATGTGCAGGGAATGGAAAAATATAGACACTGTGTAAGCAAAAGGGAAGCACTGTTGGAAGTATCCTGACTGCTTGTATCATAACCAGGTACGGCTATTTCAGTGCATAAGAACACAAGCTGCTGCAGAGATTAATCTGTAGCCAGGTGCCTGTGACGCTGTTGCCAGTAAGTTTTGCACTGTTCCTGTACCTCACCGTACTTGTGCTCATGACAATAAACTTTAGATCTACAGTTAACTGAGAACCTACAACCTGATGGAATTAACTACCAGTGCAACTTGTTTTGATCTCAGTCAACAGCATTTTTAACTTACAGAAACTTTGGGTTGCTGAGCCAGTTCTTGGGAATCTTACATAATATTAGAAAGTAAAAACAACAGTGTGAAGCTCAGAGGAAAGTGATCAGGTAGGGGGAGACATCAATTTCTGTCACCTGGCACCAGTGAAATCACAAGAATGCCAGATAATAAGTTTCAGCCTGTGTATCTCTATCTGGTCCCCCCTCCCCCACCGCTTACGCTCCTCTGCACCAAAGGAAACAAATCCAGCCTTTGCCGTCTCTCCCTGTAACTGAAACACTCCAACCCAGGCAAAATCCTGGTGAATCTCTTCTGTGCCCTTTCCAACGCAACCAGATCCAGAGCAACCCACAATTACAGAGCAGGCCAGACACAATAGCAAAGTCAAGATCAAGTTTACTGTCACGTGCACAAGCACATGTATGCACAGTGCAGTGAAAACCTTCCTTGCTGCAGGATCACAGGTACGTAGCATCATATTAGCAATAGTCAGAAGGAAACCATAAATTATGCACAATTTTTACAAGAAAAAACACAATTAGAACAAAAGAGTCAATTTTCGTTCCATGATTGAAGTGGTTATGGTGTCACTGAATTGTTGTGATTAATGTTTTGCCGGTTAGTTCATGACCAGAAGTAGCAGTTCTTGAACCTGGTGGTATGAGACTTGGGGTTTCTGTACCTCCTGCCCAATAACAGCTGCAAAAGGATGGTATGGCCACGATGGTGGAGATCCTTGAGTTTCCCTCCTGAAGCTGAGTCTCATGCAGGTATTTTCAATGGTGGGGAGTGATGTGCCATGATGTACTGGACAGAGTCCACTCACCCCCACATTCGGATAGCCATACCAGACTGTGCTGTGTGATTGCAGTATGCAACATTAGCAAAACCCACTATACTTACCTGCCACAACATCACAGCCTATGAACTTTATCTCCGAGAAGAACAAAGGTCATGGGCAATGGAACAAGTTTCCATCTGATTCGCACACGTGCCCATCCAGAGTCGCATTGCCGGGTCAAGGTTCCCCCAACAACATGTGTGACAGCCTTTACTAAAGGAATATCAGGAATTCAAGAAGGTGAGTCAGCTCCGCACTCTAAAGGGCAATTAGGGAATCAAATTAAATGTTTGCCTTGTGTGTAGCATCCTTATTGAAAGAATGAATTTTAAAAGTATTTAATTAACTTTCCTAATTGAATATCAAATGCAGCTACAATTCTATGCTACAGCAAGAAAATGAGCAAACCAGAATATCTATCAATCTTTCAATTACTGTTTGCATTCAACATTGATAATAAACTGGTTCATTTCATACTTTTCTCACAAGAATATTATTAAAATAACATATTTAATCTTTAAATTAAATTTCTAACTTATTTTTGTAAATTCCCAGCTATGAAAGCATTGATGGAATCACTTCAATTTACACTTCCTTAGCAACATCTTGGTAATTGTGTTCTTTTAATTCATTTGAAAATATTTGTCTGCTACTTAAGACCAATGACTCAGTGTAGGTTGCCAAGTAACAGGGCAACAGTTACGTGATTTCCTGAAACTACAAGTCTACCTTTCATTTCGACCCCTGTGGTGCTTCAATGCCAATTCCTGAAAGAAAATAGCACTTATATTTTGTGGTATAATTATAGCAAATCCAGTACATTCAGAGAAAACTGGAATTAAAGCTATCTGAAATACACAAGCAATTACTTTATTAGCTGAAATTTCCCCCTGGCTCAGCTCTAGAATATTTCAATGGATTTTGAATTGCTGAAGAGAAAGGTTTCCACTTAATTCTGCAACTAGATGGTGACCCCCATCCTTTCCAGAGCAAGGAAAGCAAACTTCCAATCACTCCCCACATCAGATCTTTTAAATTGGTTTTTTGATTGACAGTCTTAGCATAGTAGAAAAAACCTCCTGGGATTTTCCAAATATTTTCCCTATTATTGTAGAAGTTTACAGCTGCTGCCCCACTGTCCCATCATCCAGTCCTGATCTTAGGTGCTACCTATAAGGAATTTACCATTCTCCCTGCAAATTTCTCTTGGATGCTCCCATTTTCTTCCGTAGCCCAAAGACATGCTGGTAGGTTAATTGGTGACTGCAAGTTATCTCTAGTGGGCAAGATAATTGGGTAGAATTTATTGACATTACAGGGAAATAAGTGAGACTGCTGGATCAGATTCAAAAGCTAGTTTAAACTTGATGGGC
Organism: Hemitrygon akajei; assembly: GCF_048418815.1. Taxonomy (NCBI): domain Eukaryota; kingdom Metazoa; phylum Chordata; class Chondrichthyes; order Myliobatiformes; family Dasyatidae; genus Hemitrygon; species Hemitrygon akajei. The sequence goes on from NC_133124.1 coordinate 82,797,312, forward strand.
TGAATGGTCTCCTCCACAATGTCACAGCTATTAATGCAGCTGCCTCACAGCTTCAGTAACCTGGGATTGGTTTTGAACCTCTAGTTTTGCAAGTAAGTCATCTGCACATTCTCTCTGTGACTGCACAGATTTTCCCCGAGTGCTCCTGTATCTTCCCACATCCCAAAGACACACTGGTCTTAAGGTAAGTTTACTATTGCAGCTACAGTAGGTTAGCTGGGAAGGAGGAGAAGTGGACATGTTAATAGTGATATGAAAGAGAATAGGTTACAGAGAAATGTGAGGGAATAGGACTGAAGGAATTCCTCTGGATCCCAGCATAAACAGAATATTGAAAAGGAAACTGTCATTTAAACTGTCTACTCTCATCGACCTGCATCGGGACCACAGCCCTCCATACCTCGCCATCCATGTTCCTATCCAATCTTCTCTAAAACATTGAAATTGAGCTCGCCTGCACCACTTCCACTGGCAGCTCGTGCCAAACTCTCACAACCCACTGAGTGAGGAATTTTCCCCTCATGCTCCCTTTAAACTTTCCACCTTTCACCCATAACCTCTAGTTATAGTCCCACCCAACCTCAGTGGAAAAAACCTGTTTGCATTTACCCTATCTATATACCCTCATAATTTTGTATATCTCAATCAAATCTCACTTCAGTCTTTTACATTCCAAGGAATTGTTACGAAGGATGAACAGCCCTGATGGGCAGAAGGGTGCAAGATTGCCCATGTCCCCCTCCCCTGGGAGAATTACAAACCGTTACTGTTGCCAGGCTGTTAATGAGAAAGAAAGGGATGGAACAAAACATACTGGGACTGGAACATTTGCTTCAGACAAGGGCGAGATAACACCGGGGGAGAGAGACCATATTATGACTCCAGTAAAACTCACGGCTCCGGAGAGGGCTGTTTACTTGGTACTATTCTGTTCAATAAAATTCCTCAGTGGACAGCTGGAGTGGGCTGGTTTGATGGACTAAGCCATTCAAAACTGATTGACACCTGAGACCCCGTGAGTAGGGATAAAAGTGAGGTATGGGGAGACACCCCTCAGACGCACCAAGAGACACACTAGTGAGCACTGTTTAAGTGTTGGAACCCACGAGAAAAGTGTGGGGCATCGGAGACCGAATGAAGGATCTGTCAATTTTAACTCACAGTGTTTATAGCGAGGCCAGTGGGGGCTTGTGTGTGTGTCCACCCTTGCCTGGGTGACGAGTCCACCATAGAAGAACGGTCTAGCTAAAGGACAGAGGGGTCATGCCTGAATGGCCACAACAACACATCGACGGATCAAGAAAGTAAAGGGAGGTTTGAATGACTGTAGCTGTCACTGTTTGCTCGCTCTCTCTCCAACAATTACAACACATCGACCAACAACTACCTCAGCCTGTATGAACTGAACTGAACTTTATACTTTCCCATGATACTTCATTATCCCCTAGACATCGATAGAGCTTGTTTATTATTGATTATTATTATACCCACACTTTTAGGTTTAGTATTGCTAACATGTATTATCTGTATATTTGCATTGTTGATATTGATTTGTATATTTTACTAATAAACACTGTTTTGAAAATAGTACCAGACTCCAACGGATACTTCTATTTTTGCTGGTAAGACACCCAGTTACGGGGTATGTTACAGAATAAAGTCCTTCCTAACCTACTCAATCTTTCCTTGTAACTCAGGTCTTCCAGTCCCAGAAACATCCTTGTAAATCTTCTCTCTACTCCTTCAACCTTATTTAGATCTTAATGGGCCAAATGGCCTCTTTCTCAAAGGAAATATGAAAGCACTAATCATTTGTCTCAATTGCTTCTTTCAAGTTCAATATTCTAACTGAAGAAAGTACTTTATCTAGTTTTCACTTTTGAGTTTGTTAGTAACCAACTCTATTTTTAAATGTCCCTGAGTGTTGGGATCTCTATCCAGCAGAATCATTCTCTAGGTTGATCAACATGCCCTGCACAGACAAAGCTAACAGAAACCTGTTTCTATGAAGTCTGCCCTAAAGTTTTAAACAATAAGAAAATACTGGAAAGAATCAACTGGTCAGGTAGAGAGGAACTGAATTAATGTTTTAGAATGAAAGGATATCTGATGAAAAAATTTATTTGATAAATATAGAGATAAAAGAGCAACAAAATAGATATTCTTCCTCGCTGTCCACTCTGCCTCCAATTTTGGTGTCAACAGCATATCATATGCAAATTTACTGAATGAGATTTTCAGCACCTGCAGTTCCTTGTGTCTCTAATATTCAATGGTTGGTGCCCAACACAAAAGTAATACAAAAGAGCTATGAAAATCACACAAATTACAGCATAGAAACAGGTCATCTTAGTCCTCCTTGTCTGTGCTGAGTATGATGGCTATCTGATAATCCCTTTTGCTTCCATTTGGTCTGTGTCCATCTATACCTTCACTATCCAATTAGCTAAATTAAAGCACCTTTTAAATATTGTAAATATATCTGTCTCCACCACCTCCTCCAGCACCTAGTTACAATTGTTCATTCATTATGTGCTGTGTTGTGTGACATGGGTGATCATGATCTTTCCATGACCATGATTTTTCTTTGCTAATTTTTCTACAGAAGTGGTTTGGCATTGTCTTCTTCTGGGCAGTGTCTTTACAATACAGCACATCTCTGCCATTCAGAGATTGTCTGCCTGGCATTATTGGTCACTTGGCCAGGACTTGTGATATGCACCACCTGCTCCCGTGGCTTCACATGACCCTGATCAAGATGCTACACCTTGCCCAAGGGTAACCTGCAGGCTAGAGTGGGGAAGAAGTACTTTAAACCTCCTTTGGTAGAGACGTATCTCTACCCTGACACCCTCTCATTACAACCATTAATCAAAGTCAGAATCCGAATCAGGTTAATTACCACTGACATATGTCATGAAATTTGTCATTTTGTGGTAGCAGAACAGTGCAAAATATAAACATTACCATAACTTAATAAATAAACAAACAAACAGTTTGAAAGATGTATAACAGGGTAGTGTTCATGGGTTCATGGGCTATTCAGAAATCTGATGGCAGAGAAGCAGAAGCTGTTTCTGAAACATTGCATGTGGCTCTTCAGGATCCTGTACCTTGTCCCTGTGAGAGTCATGAGAAAGAGGGCATGTGCAAGATGGTGAGGATCCTTAGTGACGGATGATCCTTCTTGAGACACCACTCTTTGAAGATGCCCTCCATAGTCTACAACACTCTACAACACTCTACAACCTCTATCAATCCTGTGCATTGGAGCCTCCATACCAACCGGTGATGCAACTAGTCAGAATTCATTGGTGGATATTTGTTAGAGATATTGGTGGCATTACCAAATCTCCTCAAACTCTTAATGAAGTATAGCTGCTAGCATGCCATCAATTGTGTGAAAAATTTACTTACCCCTTATATTTCTTCTTCACACCATAAACTTGTTTGCTGCAGTTCAAGACTCCCTGCCTTGGGATAAGGACTCTGAGTAAGGATTCTAGAATTTGCGTCTCATATTTTTATAACCTTCTGTAAGGTCACTCAGCAGCCTTCCACATTCTAGTGTGAATAAGCCCAATTAGCCAATCTCTACTTTTAACAACAGCCTTCTGTTCTAGGTATAGAAGGAGATGAGTATATAGAAGTTCTTTGCAAGAGTAATCTAGCTGCTTCACTTGGAATGTTTGGGTCCCTGGATGGTGGGAAGAGCACAATGAACTGCAGTTGTATCTGCTGTTTCAGCAGCAGGCTCTAAGGGTCAGGAAGTGGTGGATGGGGTAGGAAGAGTATATCAGGGAATCACAAAGTGAGCGCTGACTTATGAAACAAGGAATGGAAAAGAGAGAGGAAAGTGGGAGTTTAATTTTGGAAATGGCTGAAAATACAAAGGATAACAGACAGACAGACATACTTTATTGATCCCGAGGGAAATTGGGTTTCATTACAACCGCACCAAGAATATTGAAGAAATATAGCAATATAAAACCATAAATAATTAAATAATAATAAGTTAATCATGCCAAGTGGAAATAAGTCCAGGACCAGCCTATTGGCTCAAGGTGTCTGACACTCCGAGGGAGGAGTTGTAAAGTTTGATGGCCACAGGTAGGAATGACTTCCTATGCTGCTCGGTGTTACATCTCAGTGGAATGAGTCTCTGGCTGAATGTACTCCTGTGCCTAACCAGTACATTATGGAGTAGATGGGAGTCATTGCCTAAGATGGCATGCAACTTGGACAGCATCCTCTTTTCAGACACCACCGTCAGAGAGTCCAGTTCCACCCCCACAACATCACTGGCCTTATGAATGAGTTTGTTGATTCTGTTGGTGTCTGCTACCCTCAGCCTGCTGCCCCAGCACACAACAGCAAACATGATAGCACTGGCCACCACAGACTCATAGAACATCCTCAGCAACTTCCAGCAGATGTTAAAGGACCTCAGTCTCCTCAGGAAATAGAGACTGCTCTGACCCTTCTTGTAGACAGCCTCGGTGTTCTTTGAACAGTCCAGTTTATTGACAATTCGTATCCCCAGGTAGTTGTAATCCTCCACCATGTCCACACTGACCCCTTGGATGGAAACAGGGGACACTGGTACCTTAGCCCTCCTCAGGTCCACCACCAGCTCCTTAGTCTTTTTCACATTAAGCTGCAGATGATTCTGCTCACACCATGTGACAAAGTTTCCCACCGTAGCCCTGTATTCAGCCTCATCTCCCTTGCTGATGCATCCAACTATGGCAGAGTCATCAGAAAACTTCTGAAGATGGCAAGACTCTGTGTTGTAGTTGAAGTCCGAGGTGTAGATGGTGAAGAGAAAGGGAGACAGGACAGTCCCCTGTGGAACCCCAGTGCTACTGACCACTCTGTCTGACACACAGTGTTACAAGCGCACGTACTGTGGTCTGCCAGTCAGGTAATCAATAATCCATGACACCAGGGAAGCATCCACCTGCATCACTGTCAGCTTCTCACCCAGCAGAGCAGGGCGGATGATGTTGAATGCACTGAATACATTAATTGTGAAGGCTAGTGGGATGGAAAATGAGCTCCACGGGAACTCTATCTTTGTTCTGTCCTGGCGAGTAGGAATGAGAGCAGACATGCTACAAATATATGCAGTTGAGAGCTCCAATGCAAGGAGCCTTACACATCTCAATCTCCTCAGAAAGTGTAGACGCTGCTGTGAACCGGTTTGAGTGGTAGGCCAACTGGAAAGGGTCCAATGTACAGTAGCTGGGAGACTGGATTTTATAAGATCCATTATCAGCCACTCAAAGCACTTCATGATTGTCGAAGTCAGTGCCACTGAGCAGTAATCATTTAGACCAGTTACCATTGCTCCCTTGGGCACTGGAATGACGATGGATGTCTTGAAGCCCGCAGGGACAGTGGACTGTTTCAGAGATATTAAAGATATCTGTTAAGACATCTGTTAGCTGGGCCATACAGTCCCTCAGCACTTGACAAGGTACGTTGTCAAGCCCTGCTGCTTTGTGCGTGTAGGTGCTGGCTAGAGTTCTCCTCACCTTGGCTGCAGCCAGACAAAGTGCCTATTTCTCAGGAAGAGAGGGAGCTTTGTCCATGTCACATCATTCAATTTGTTAAATTATGCATAGAAAGCATTCAGCCTCACAGGAAGGGAATTGAGTATGCAATTCCACAGAGATATTGAGGCCAAGGTTGTGAAACTTATTGATTAGTTTCGAGGGGACAATGACATTGAATGCCGAGCTGTAGTTGATAAAGACAATCTTGACATATCCACCTTTGCTGTCTAGATACACCAGGGTTGAGTGAAGACCCAATGAAATGGCATCTGATGTGGACCTGTTGTGACAGTAGGCAAATTGGAGCAGATCCAAGTTACTTCTCAGGCAGGAATTGATAAAGACTCTGACTATTGATTCTAGAATGCCAAAAGGCTCAATAAACTGATTAGAAAGGCTGGCTCTGTTATAGGAGTCACACTGGAGGCTGTGGTAGAACATGGGGGTCTACAGAAAATCCTGGCAGTTCTGAACAATGTTTCTCTCCCTCTGCAACCCACCTTGACTAAACAGATGAGCACTTTTAGTAATAGACTAAGACAACTGTGCTGCTCCAAAGAGCACTATATGAGGCCATTCTTACCCTCGGCCCGGGGAAGTGATGACCCCCTCCTGTTAGACAGTTTAAGGTAACACACACAAAATGCTGGATGAACTCAGCAGGCCAGGCAGCATCTAATGGAAAAGAGTACACAGTCGACGTTTTGGGCCGAGACCCTTCAGCAGAACTGGAAAATAAAAGATGAGTTAGAAGGGAGGGGAAGAAGAATTACTAGATGAAACTGGGAGAAGGGGTGGGGTGAAGTAAAGAGCTGGGAAGTTGATTGGTGAAAGAGATACAGGGCCGGAGAAGAGGGAATCTGATAGGAGAGGACAGAAGGCCATGGAAGAAAGAAAAAGGGGGAGGAGCACCGGAGGGAGGTGATGGGCAGGGAAGGAGATACGGGGAAAGGGAGAAAAGGAGGTGGGGAATAGAGGGGGTGGGGCACGTTACCACAAGTTTGAGAAATCAATGTTCATGCAATCACATTGGAGGCTACCCAGATGGAATAAGGTGTTCCTCCACCAACCTGAGTGCAACCTCATCACAACAGTAGAGGAGGCCACTGGGAGATCCCACTTTTTCTGGTGGATGGAGCGTGGGCATTTGGCAAAGCAGTCTCTCAATCTACATTGGGTCCCATCTATATACTGGAGGCCACACCAGGAACACCGGACACAGTGTATAACCCCAAAGACTCACAGGTGAAGTGTCACCTCACCTGGAAGGACTGTTTGGGGCCCTGAATGGTAGAGAAGGAGAAGATGTAGGAACAGATGTAGAACTTGTTCCACTTGCAAGGATAAGAGCCAGCAGGGATAACTGGACAAGGGAGTTGTGTAGGGATTGATCCCTACGGAAGGCAGAAAGTGAGGGGGGGAGGGAAAGATGTGCTTGGTGGTGGGATCCCACTGGAGATGGTAAAAGTTATGACAAATTATGTGCTGGACACGGAGGCTGGTGAGGTGGTAGGTGAGGACAAGAGGAACCCTATCCCTGGCGTGGTGGCGAGAGGATGGGGTGAGAGTAGACATGTGTGAAATGGAAGAGATGCAGTTGAGGGCAGTGTTGATGGTAGAGGAAGGGAAGCCCTTCTTTGAAGAAGGAGGATATCTCCTCCTGAGAGCAGATGTGGTGGAGATGGGTGAATTGAGAGAAGGGGATGGTAACCGGGTGGGAAGAGTTATAGACCAGACCAGGTAGCTGTGAGAGTTAGTGGGTTTGTAATCAATATTGATGGATAAGCTGTCTCCAGAGATAGAGACAGAGAGATTGAAAAGGGGGAGGGAGGTGTCAGAAATGGACCAGTTAAATTCGAAGGCAGGGTGGAAGTTGGAGGCAAAATGGATGAAGTTGACAGGCTTGGCATGGGTGCATAAAGCAGCACCAATGTAGTCATCAACATAGCATAGGAAAGGTGGGAGAGTGACACCAGTGTAGGCTTGGAACATAGACTGTTCCGTTAGCCAACAAAAAGGCAGACATAGTTAGAACCCATGCGAGTGCCCATGGCTACACCTCATTTGAAGGAAGCGGGAGGAACCAAAAGAGAAATTATTAAATGCGAGGACATGTTCTGCTAGACAGGGGAGAGCTTTGAGGCCTTCCTGGTGGGGTATGGAGGTAAATAGGGACTGGATATCCATTGTGAAAATAAGAAGATGGAGGCCAGGGAAATTGAAATCATTGAAAAGATCAGGATTGTGTGAAGTGTCATGTATAAGGTAGGAAGGGACTGAACCGGGGGGATAAAACAGTCGAGGTACGCAGATAAAAGTTCAGCGGGGCAGGAATGAGCTGAAACAATGGGTCTACCTGGACAGGCAGGTTTGTGGATCTTGGGTAGGAAGTAGAAACAGAAGGTGTGGGGTAAGGGAACGATGAGGTTGGTGACAGAGGATGGGAAGTGCCCAGAGCTAATAAAGTCAGTATGGGAGACAATGGCCTGGTGTTCCTTAGAGGGATTCTGTTTGAGGGGTAAATAAGAGGAGGTGTCTGACAGTTGTTGCTGGGCCTCAGCAAGGTAGAGGTCTGCCAGACTACCACAGCAACACCCCCCCCCCCCATCTGCAGGTTTGATGATGAGGTGCAAAGAGAGTGGAGAGTAATGTGTTCAGAAGGAGTAAGGTTGGAATTGGAGAGAGGAGTGGTGAAGTCGAGACAGTTGACTTCTTGTCAGCTTTTGGTAATGAAAAGATCCAGAGCAGGCAGAAGACCAGAGCCGGGTGTCCAGGAAGAGGAGGAAAGTTGAAGACAGGAGAAGGAGTCATCAGAACGGGGGTGGGGAGTCCTTGCCAAAGAAGTAGGCTTGGAGACGGCGGCAGAAGAAGAGCTCAGCTTCATGGCGGGCACAGAACTCAGTGAGGTGTGGGCACAGGGGGACAAAGGTGAGGCTCTTACTGATGACAGAACATTCTGCCTCAGTAAGGGGAAGGTTGGAGGGGATGGAGATGAGCTGGGATCAGAGGGGGGGTGGGTGTTGGTAGAGGGGAGGGCTGGAGTGTTCAGGAAAGGTGGGGAACAGGAAGATGGAGTTTCCGAGGACCAAAGAGTTGGCGGTGGGACTTGAGAGACATGGGATTTCAGAGTGCTAGCGGAGGAAGGAGAGATGAGGGTTCCAGTGACAGCACATGGATCCGGCCCGGAGGTGCCGACAGTCAAGGCTGGAGGGGTCTCAGTCTGGAGACATCCAGGAAGAGAGGAGGGTTGTAGACGGGAGAAGGGCGTCATCGGTGTGGGGTGGAGAATCCTTGCCAAGGAAGTAGGCATGGCCAAGGAATCGGCTGTACTTTCTCCCCATAGATGCTGCCTGGCCTACTGAGTTCCTCCAGCATTTTGAGTGTGTTGCTTGGATTTCCAGCATCTGCAGATTTTTTCGTGTTTGAGGTAACTTTTTTATTATTTGACTTCTCTTGTATATCTGCACTTGTAATGCTACTGTGACACTGTAATTTCCTTTGGGATCAATGAAGTATCTATCACAGAGGATCTATCCTGAGCCCAACACATTGATGCAATCACGAAGAAGACATGCCAAGCAGATATAATTCATTAAGAGTTTGAAAAGATTTTGTACATCCTCAAAGTCAAGCAAATTTCCACAGATCTACCATGGAGAGCACTCTGACATGAATGCATCTCCACTGGGTATTGCAGCTCCAATGCACAGGATTGAAAGAGGCTGCAGAGGTTTTTCGACTCAGGCAGCTCCATTACAGGCACAACCCACCCTACCATCAAGGGTGCAGATGTTGTGTCAAGGCAAGGGCAAAGATAAAAGATAAATACTTTGTTGATCCCAAAGCAAATTACAGTGTCACAGTAGCATTACAAGTGCACAGATATAAGTATTAGAAGAGAAATAGAAATAAAAAAATAACAAAGGAACATAGAAAACCTACAGCACAATACAGGCCCTTCGGCCCACAAAGTTGTGCTAAACATGTCCCTACCTTAGAAATTACTAGGCTTACCTATAGCCCTCTATTTTTCTAAGCTCCACATACCTATCCAAGAGTCTCTTAAAAGACCCTATCGTATCCATCTCCACCGTTGCCAGCAGCCCATTCCACACACTCACCACTCTGAGTAAAAAACTTACCCGACATCTTCTCTGTACCTACTCCCAAGCACCTTAAACCTGTGTCCTCTTGTGGCAACCATTCCAGCCCTGAGAAAAAGCCTCTAACTATCCACATGATCAATGCCTCTCACAGATACACCTCTTTCAGGTCACCTCTCATCCTCTGTCGCTCCAAGGAGAAAAGGCTGAGTTCACTCAACCTACTCTCATAAGGCATGCTCCCCAATCCAAGCAACATCCTTGTAAGTCTCCTCTGCACCCTTTCTATGGCTTCCACATCCTCCCTGTAGTGAGGCGACCAGAACTGAGCACAGTATTCCAAATGGGGTCTGACCAGGATCCTATATAGCTGCAACATTACCTCTCGGCTCCTAAATTCAATTCCACGATTGATGAAGGCCAATACACCATACGCCTTCTTAACCACAGAGACAAACTGCGCAGCTGCTTTGAGCATCCTATGGACTCGACCCCAAGATCCCTCTGATCTTCCACACTGCCAAGAGTCTTACCATTAATACTTTAATCTGCCATCATATTTGACCTACGAAAATGAACCACATCACACGTATCTGGGTTGAACTCCATCTGCCACATCTCAGCCCAGTTTTGCATCCTATCAGTGTCCCGCTGTAACCTCTGACAGCACTCCACATATCCACAATACCTCCAACCTTTGTGTCATCAGCAAACTTACTAACCCATCCCTCCACTTCCTCATCCAGGTCATTTGTAAAAAATCACCAAGAGTAAAAGTCCCAGAACAGATCCATGATGCACTCCCCTGGTGACTGACCTCCATGCAGAATATGACCCGTCTACACCCACTCTTTGCCTTCTGTGGGCAAGCCAGTTCTGGATCCACAAAACAATGTCCACTTGGATCCCATGCCTCCTTACTTTCTTAATAGGCCTTGCATGGGGTATCAAGTGCCTTGCTGAAATCCATATACACTATATCTACTGCTCTTCCTCCATCAATATGTTTAGTCACATCCTCAAAAAATTCAATCAGGCTCGTAAAGCATGACCTGCCTTTGACAAAGCCATGCTGACTACTCCTAATCATATTATACCTCTCCAAATGTTCATAAATCCTGCCACTCAGGATCTTCTCCATCAACTTACCAACCACTGAAATAAGACTCACTGGTCTATAATTTCCTGGGCTATCTCTACTCCCTTTATTGAATAAAGGAACAACATTCAAAACCCTCCAATCCTCTGGAACCTCTCCCGTCCTCATTGATGATGCAAAGATCATCACCAGAGGCTCAGCAATCTCCTCCCTTGCCTCCTACAGTAGCCTGGGGTACATCTCATCCAGTCCCGGCGACTTATTCAATTTGATGCTTTCAAACGCTCCAGCACATCCTCTTTCTTAATATCTACATGCTCAAGCTTTTCAGTCTGCTGCAAGTCATCACTACAGTCACCAAGATCCTTTTCCACAGTGAATACTGAAGTAAAGTATTCATTAAGTACCTCTGCTATTTCCTCCGGTTGCATACACACTTTCCCACTGTCACACTTGATAGGTCCCATTCTTTCATGTCTTATCCTCTTGCTCTTCACATACTTATAGTATGCCTTGGGGTTTTCCTTAATCCTGCTTGCAAAGGATTTCTCATGACCCTTCTGGTTTTCCTAATTTCCTTCTTAAACTCCTTCATATTAGCCTTATAATCTTCTAGATCTCTAACATTACCTAGCTCTCTGAACCTTTTGTAAGCTTTTCTTTTCTTCTTGACTAGATTACAGCCTTTGTACACCATGGTTTCTGTACCCTACCATAACTTCCCTGTCTCATTGGAACGTACCTATGCAGAACTCCACACAAATATTCCCTGAACATTTGCCACATTTCTTCTGTACTTTTCCCTGAGATCTGTTTCCAATTTAAGCTTCCAATTTCCTGCCTGATAGTCTCATGATTCCCCTTACTCCAATTAAACTCTTGCGTAACTTGTCTATTCCTATCTCTCTCCAATGCTGTGGTAAAGGAGATAGAATTATGATCACTATTTCCAAAATGCTCCCACTGAGAGATCTGACACCTGACCAGGTTCATTGCCCAATACCAAAACAAGTACTGCCTCTCCTCTTGTAGGCTTATCTACATATTGTGTCAAGAAACCTTCCTGAACACACCTAGCAAACTCCACCCCATCTAAACCCCTCGCTCTAGGGAGATGCCAATCGATAAATAAGTTACCACAAACAGTCTAACAGGAGGGGGTCATCACTTCCCCAGTTATAGGTTGACTCATTACAGAGCCTAATGGCCAAGGGTAAGAATGACCTCATATAGCGCTCTTTGGAGCAGCACAGTTGTCTTTTTTTTACTAGTGCTCCTCTGTTCAGCCAAGGTGGCCTGCAGAGGCTGAGAAACATTGTCCAGAACTGCCAGGGTTTTCCGTAGGGTCCTTTGTTCTACCACAGCCTTCAGTGTGTCCAGTTTGACTCCTATAAAAGACCCAGTCTTTCTAATCAGTTTGTTGATGCCATTGACCCAGCACACCACCACATAGATCATACTGGTGACAACAGACTGGTAGAACATGTAAAGGAGAGGCCTGCATACTCCAAAGGACTTCAGTCTCCTCAGGAAGTAGAGGTGCCTTTGGCCCTTCTTGTATACATAGCCTGTGTGTTGGTGCTCCATTCAAGTCTGTCATGCAAGGTCACCCCCAGGTACTTGTAGGTCTTTACCACAGCCATGCCCTCATCATCGACAGTAGCAAGGAGCAGAACAGACTTAGTCTTCATAAAGTCCATCATCATCTCCTTTGTCTCACTGTTGTTGAACTGCAAATGATTTAGCTTGGAGCATTTGACAAAGTCCTCCAACAATGCCCGGTCTTCATCCTCCTGTCCTCCCTTTACACACCCAATTATTGCTGAGTCATCAGAGTTTCTGCAGGCGACATGACTCAGTGTTGTATCTAAGGTTTGAGGAAGTGAGCCAATCTGCAGGCAAACATAGTTTACAGATAGTATTCTGTGAACCAAGGCAAGAAAGGACATTGAGACCGTAGCTTCCCTTTGCACAGCATTGGGCTGAAGCCGTTTGGCATATCCAGACAAGGTAAAGATGAACAAAGGATACATACGATAACTATAGGACAATTACTTTACCAACTCTAGGGTATCAAATATTATTAGCTCACAGTTTCTATTGATTAATACCTGTATTACTGTAATATGATTGATAATTGAGTATGCAAATAAGGAATTTGAACATGTACAAGATCACAGTTAATTTCTGTGTAAAAATTTCATTTTATTTGTTCAAGCATTAGAAAAGTTTGGTGACAGGAGTCACTTTGTGCACAAGTAAATAAAGTGTGATTGAGGAATGAGTGCAAGTTTTCAGAGTTCTGTTAATCTGTGACAACAAGGACATCATTCAAAGGCAGTGCCTCGAGAAGGCAGCATCCATCATTAAGGATCCTCACCACCCTCTTCTCATTACTGCCATGAGGCAGGAGGTACAGGAGCCTGAAGACCTACATTTAATGTTAGAGGAACAGCTTTTTCTCCTCCACATCATAACTCTGAATGGTCCACGAATCCATGAGCACTACCTCGCTATTTCTCTTTTGCACTGCTTTTTTATTGTACCTATAGAAATTGTTTATGCTTTGCACAGAAATACTGCCACAAAACATGTGTTAGTAACAATAAACCAGATTCTGAAATAAAAATAATAAGTATAATTTGACATTGGACTTTAGAACTCATACAAGAGCAAATTAGGTTTCACGATTTATATCAACACACACAGAACGCTGGAGGATCTCAGCAGGTCAGGCAGCATCTATGGAAATGAACAGTTGATATTTCAGGCTGAGACGCTTCATCAGGAGTGGAAAGGAATGGGAAAGATGCCAGAATAAAAAGGTGATAGCTAGAAGGTGATAGGTGAAGCCAGATGTGTAGGAAAGGTAAAAGGCTAGAGGAAGAATCTGATAGGAGTGAACCACAGGAGAAAGGGAATGTGGGGGGGGGGAAGAAGAGAACCAGAGACCCGGAGCGAGGTGATAGGCATTTAGAAGAGATAGGAGGCCAGAGGAATAGAAAAGGAGAGAAGGGGGGGAAGGAAATTTTTCTCTTTGGAAGATATCAATATTCATGCTATTAGTTTGGAGGCTACTCAGACTGAATATAGGGTGTTGCTCCCCCACCGAGGGTGGCCTCTTCATAACACGGGAGGAGGCCATGCACCAGCATGTCCAAACAGGACGGTGAATCAGAATTAAAACGTTTGGCCACCGGGAAATTCCACTTTTGGTGGATAGAGCGCTGGATCTCGACAAAGCAGTCCCCCAATTGATGACAGGTCTCACCAATGTAGAGGAGCTGCATCAAAAGCATCAGACACAATAGACGATCCCAGCAGATTCCCATGTGAAGTGTTGCCTCACCTGGTAGTTCTGTTTGGGGCCCTGAATGGAGGAAAGGGAGGAGTGAGTGGACAGGTGCAGCACTCTGACCGCTAGCAGGGTACGAGCCGAGAGGGAAGTTAGAGAGGAGGGATGAATGGACAACAGAATCAGAGGGAGTGATCCCTGCGGAAAGAGGAGGCGAGGTAAAGGTATGTTTGGTGGTAGGATCCTTTTAGAGATGGCAGATGTTGCAGAGAATTGTGTTGGATGTGGAGGCTGATGGGGTGGTAGGTAAGGATAAGAAAATCTTTATCACCGTTCAGGAGGGAGGAAGATAGGGTGAGCGCGGTGTTCAGGTAATGGAGGACATGCAGGTGAGGACAGCGCCAACAGTGAGGAAGGGAAACCCTGTTCTTTGAAGAACATTTCTGAAGTCCACAAATAGAAAGTCACATCCTCAGAACAGATGAGGCGGAGACAAAGGAACTGAGAAAAAGGAATAGTAGTTTTACAAGAGACAGGATGGGAAAAGATATAGACAAAATAATTGTAGGAATTATTAGGTTTATTAAAGATATCAGTCAACAGTTTGTCTCCAGAGACGGAGACAGAGAGATCAAGGGAAGGGAGGTATCAGAAATGGGCCAAGTGAATTTAAGGGCAGGGTAGAAGTTGGAAGCAAAGCTGATGAAATTGACAAGCTCAGCATGGGTGCATGAAGCAGCACAAATGCAGTCAATACAGCAGACGAAGAAACTGTTCTGTGTAGCCAACAAAAAGGCAGGCTCATCTGGGACCCTTGACTACCCCAAGAGGCAAGGCAACCTCCTTTACATTGATAAGAACCGTCTTAAATTGGGGGACTGCTTCAGAGAGCACCTCCGCTCCACTCGGCAAACACGGAACTTCCCGGCCCGATTCCCATTCTTGTTCCAACATGACGGTCCACGGCCTCCTCTTGTGCTACGATGAGGCCATCCTCGGGGTGGAGGAGCAACACCTTATATTCCATCTGGGTAGCCTTCAACCTGTTGGCATGAATATTGATTTCTCCTCCTGGTAAAAGAAAATTCCCTCCCCCATCTTCTATTCACCACTCTGGCTTCTTTCCTCTTCTCAGCTGCCTGTCATCTCTTGCTGGGACCCCTCCTCCTTCCCTTTTTCCTATGGCCTACTTTTATCTCCCACCAGATTCCTTCCTCTCAGCCCTTTACCTTTCCTATCCACCTAGCTCACTTACCATTTTATATCCTCCTTCCACTCCCCCATCTTTTTATTCTGGTGTTTCCCCCTTCCTTTCCAGTCCTGAAGGTTCTCAGCCCAAAACATCAACTGTTTATTCATTTCTATAGATGTTGCCCAGCCTGCTGAGTTCCTCCATCATTTTGTGTATTGCTTTGGCTTTCCAACATCTGCAGAATTTCTCATGTTCAGCACATAAGTTCTGGTTTTACTTAAAGCTTATTTTGTGGCTGGGGCTTTGCTTACAGAGGTGAGCTTCAGTGGAATACATTAGTAAAGAAACCCTGGGAACCTGCAAATACAGAAGTTGCAGATTAGTAAATCAGCACCCATTGCAAATTGACACCCTGAAGCAAGGTTTCATGTTACTTCTTTCAAGTAACTTGTAAGGAGCTAGGGACAGGGAGATGAGATGGTCAGAATCAATGGTTTTGATCCTCCCACTGTCCCCTTGAAGAAGATACTGATGTACATAACTTGATAACAAGCAAACTTAAGATGGCTGTAAAGCTGAACAAATTGATAGGAAATTGGGAATCATGTGCGGTTATCATAATGAAAAAGCCCAGAGAAACAAAAGGAAGATAAGTTGGAATGATGCAGCATTCACATCTTTCCAATGCAGAGAGTCAATCTAACATTACCTGATTACATCAGTGTGACCATCTCCCCCACAGGTAAAATGGTATACCACCCCAAGGTGGAACCCAATCAGCTGATGTAAACTGTTATCCTTGACAAGACTCAAGGAGGTGAGGAACAGATATAGAGCTTGTGGTCATTCATTTTAACTGGATAATTCATGCTGAGTAAATGTTTTACATTAATTGATTGGGTTTTAATAAAAGGAAATGCAGGGTGATCAAGAACAATAAGCACTAGATGATTTGAAAAGAGCCTGATACTATAGACTGTAGGCCAATGATCTGATGCCAACTACAAAATTTATTCATGAGGAAATAATTTAAGTGACAAAAGAAATGTAACAGCTTATAAATCTGTAAAATATATCTATGCATCATAATATTGATTTGTTCCAGCAAAAGAACTGCACAATGTCTTTGGAACATTCATAGTGAGAGTTCAAAATTTATTCAGACACTACCACAATTGATTTTCTGCATTACATTTAACTGCTTTTATGTTCTACAAGGAAAACAAAAGATACCACATTTATATCTTAAATATTTTTAACAAGAATTTACTTTAGAGAAGCCATAGTTTATAGATGGCAACGTGGCAGTGGAGAATAAAATATTCTATAGGAAACAGGGAAGTCACCGAAGAGTTTACCCAGTTAAAACTGGTGAGCATGCGTATGCTCCACGAAGTTCATATTTGTTCAGCATTCTAAAGGCAGGATTGGGAAATAAAACCTAAAAGTCAGCAGTTTATAAAACTGTCTACAAAAAGAACATCCAAGAAATGAATCAAATGCTTAATGGCATGGAGCCAATAAAACAACAGCTTCCATTATTGCTACATCAGACACTGACCTATGATGCCCAAGATTGGAACCACTGTCCATGAAGATTACATTAATCTTTCAAAAGCTACACAGTAAGTTTTGAGGAAGAGTCAAATAAAAAGGTCATTCTTACAAAGGAAAGGGGTTGGGGAGAAATAATAAAAGTAGATAACACCATAAAAGTATAAACAGGCAGGGCATAGAGCCCAAACTACTTCATGATCTCAGTAACAAGATGACAAGTAAATAATTTAAATTGTGCCAACAAATAATTTTTCCTACAAAATGCAGACAGGAAGTATCTACACTACCCTATCCCAGTACGCATGTTCAAAAACTCAAACAGCAGTGAGATTTTTATTTTAGAGTTTGTAATCACCAACTGACACGGCACATAATGATGATGATGATGATGATGATGAAATCACCAACTGACCTAGTTTTCTAATGTTTCCAGAAGGACCATCCTACATAAAAAGTAAAATGTAAAAAGCTCAGTATTCAAAATTTTTTAACAAAAATATATGCTTGCAACTAAAACAATAAGTATAGTACAAAGATTTTTTTTTAAATGACACATTCCATCAGGACATTGCATCCTGTGCAGCAAATAACTGTGCGCTGATCATCAGGGACTTCAGTTTGAATCCACAATCTAAAACAGCATCTGCACCCAATAGGCATAACTGGCATTCTTAAAATACTGTCTTCTAAACGATCAACTTCTATCGTTATCTCCTTCAGGTTCCAGCGAAGTTCCCAGCAAAAAAGGATTTGCTTATGGTTGTTTCTCAAATGCAAACACCAAGTATATACCTGGGAAGAAAGTATAAGGATTTTACTCTGGTTCTAATAAAACAATGATCGCACAGCCAGTGGATGGCAGTATTTCCACAAACCTTTGACTCTGTTCCTCATCTCCAATACAATGGAGTGCACTGAACTTGGAAAGATGCTACACCAATTCAAACTTTACAATATATATGCACAGGAGATCAGAGTGAGTGGTTGGGGGAAGGGGTAGGAGTAGGAGTAAGAACAACAGCACAAGCAGAGGTAATACAGAGTATAACTATCTCTACTCAAAACTGTTTAATGAGTGCCCTCCAAGAGGCCACTTAACTGCAGTTTGTTCAATAAAATGCAATCAGAGTCAGAGCAATAGAGCATAGATACAAACATTGCTTCCAATTGTCATTTTCTTGTCTAAGACTACAGTAACCTGTTTCACAGTGAAGGTATCAAAACTACCTCAGCAGTCATTCTAACTCTTTCTCCACGACTGGCAAACAATACAGCATGATGTAGATCAGTTGCAGATATGGACTGAGAAATGGCAGGTGGAGTTTAAACCCAGATAAATGTGAGGTGTTGCACCTTGGAGGGGCAAATACAAGGAGAGAGTACACTGTACAAGAGAGAGTACAAGATCCTTTACAGTGTTGCTGAGCAGAGATCTTGGGATCCCAGTTTATAGTTCCTTGAAAGTGGCTACACAGGTCGATAAGGTGGTAAAGGTGTATGGAATGCTCGACTTTAAAAGTCCAGGCATTGAGTCCAAAAGTCAAGAGGTCATGTTGCAACTTTATAAAACTCTGGTTAGGACACATCTGGACTTTTGGTAACATCTGGTCACCCCACTATAGGGAAAATGTTGAGGCTCTGGAGAGGGTGCAGAAAATGTTTACCAGGATGCTGTCTAGTTTAGAGAGCATGTGCTATCACAAGAGGCTGGATGAACTTGGGTTATTTTCTCTGGAGCGCCAGAGGCTGAGGGATGATCTGATTGAGGTTTATAAGATTAAGAAAGGCATAGATGAAGTGGACAGAGAGCATCTGTTTCCCAGGGTTGAAATGTCCAATACCAGAAGGCATGCATTGAAGCTGAGAGATGGTAGGTTCAAAGGGGGTGTGAGGAGCAAGTTTTTAGAAAGTCGTGGATGTCTGGAATGTGCTGCCTGGTATGGTGGTAGATGCAAATACATTAGAGGAGCTTGGACAGGCACAATAATGCAAGGAAGGATTGATATGGATATTGAAGGGATATGGGCGTGGTCTAGGTAGGAGGGATTAACGTTGGGGTGTTTTTGATTTACTTAAGCTGGTTCAGCACAACACTGTGGGCTGAGCAACCTGTTCTGTGCTGTACTGTTCTATTTTAACTAAGCTAGTTTGGAGTGCAGGCTCTCCTCAGATTATGAAATCTGACACATGTTCAGCCCCTCCACATGAACTAACATTTGGAGAACTACAGAGTGGATTTATCAGGTGCAGGGGGGAGAGAGGGAGGGGATTGCTGTCTTGGTTACAAACAAGTCACAGGAATGGAACCCTACAATAATTTAGGAACAACCTTTATGCATGCTCTAACCAACACTGAATTGATCAGTAGTTTTATGCAATGAAAAAGTTGTAATTCTGATGAAAGGAGGTTACAAACACTTTTATCTGTTTCTCTGCCTGGTATGCCTTCACAGCTTGGAATGGAAGCTCCAATGCACAGATTGCAAGAAGCAGCAGAGAGTTTTGACTCAGCCAACTCCATCAAAGCCTCAGCCCGGGTCACTTTCAAAATTATCTTCAAAAAGTGGTGTCTTAAGAAGTCGTCATCCATCACTAAGGGTCTTCATCTAAGACATGCTCATTCCCATTGGGACTGACCTGAAAACCCTCAATCATTTTAGGAACAGCTCCTCCCCTCTGCCATCAGGTTTCTGAGTGGTTCATATGTTATTATTCCTTTTCTTTTGCACTATTTAAGTAATTTGTAGCAATTTTTATGTCTCTGTGCTGTACTGCTGCAACAGATTTCATGCCATAAGAGATGATACATAGATTCTGCTCCATGTACTGCTAATAGTGTTAATAAATTCCAGCATGGTTATTACTTCAGATTTTCAGTACCTGCAATAGTTAACTTTGTAATATTCAAAGTCCTAAGCAGACTACACCAAATATATGTAGGGAAAATAATATTGGCCTGTGAGGCAAGTAAATTTTGTAATGTTCTAGCAAGTGCACAGAACCTGTGCCATCTAGTGGCCGCTATAGCAAAGTTTCAGTCATGACATGCAAAGACGTAGATAAACAATAATGATAACACATCTATTATAGTGAAGTTCTAAATTAAGTTAAGTGAAAATCCAAGATCAATCCTCTTTTATAATTAGATGTATGAAAACAATCAGGAATATCAATACAAATTTAACTGATAAAAATGAATGATTTTTCCTTTACAACTTCATATCAGCCAATTTTAAATTGTTATACTTACTTGTAGCCTCCCATTCAGATTTGCTTAATGTTCCCTGTAAAACAAATAACACAAAACCATTTTTGTAACGACAAAAGCCAAATGAAAAATTCATAATCATATTCCAGGCATCACAGAATAGTATCCAATATGTAGTTTTTTATACTCCCCACAGGTTTGCATCTTTGTGAGTAATTTCAACTATTTAAATATGAAATTAGAACTAATTCTAATGTTAGGATCAGAGTAATGCAGCACAAACAGGCCCGTCAAACTCAAGCTCACTGGGATTACTTGTTCCATTTCACACTACCACATTTGTTACTCTGCTCATTTCTAGTTGCTGCAGCCACTTTGTCCCACAGCCAAATTAAAAGAGGGCAAGTTTAACTATTAACTTTCCCAACATTTAAATGTTCAAGATGTGGGGTAGCCCTAAAGCACACTGCTTGAGCTCTGTCCATCAAATCTGTTTGCACACATAACCTAGCATAGTCATTCATACTGACAGGAGAAGGGGCAAAGGCAGGTTACAAGCACCTTAAAAGCAGTCACTTAGGGCAGATGGAGCTGGTCAACCATGGTTGGCAGCTCATCTAGAAGAAAAACTCTGAATTCAAACCTATGCTGCCTTGCAGCTATACCCACTCATGGGGAAGGTTATGGGAGTAAATCCTGAGCAGAGACCTGGAGTTGGAGTCACTCAAACAGACTCATGTTGAGTTGAATGCTGACTGGCAATTTCTACATCGCTGCTGATGCCAAACTGTTAGTTTTTGCTACTCCTTCGGATTAATCAGCTGCATGGAGAGGGGGTGTCTGCTAATTTGGTAACAGCTTGCTTTACATATCGTACAGCCCTGGCTTGCATATCACAAAGACCGCTGGGACACAACATAAATGGTTGACCCCAACCAATGGAGGGACTCAAGGGGAAGCATTAGTGAAATCAGTGGATGTTGTCTATATGGACTTCAGTAAGGCCTTTGACAAGGTTCCACACGTAAGGTTAGTTAGGAAGGTTCAATCTTTAGGTATTAATATTGAAGTAGTAAAATGGATTCAACAGTGGCTGGATGGGAGATGCCAGAAAGTAGAGGTGGATAACTGTTTGTCAGGTTGGAGGCCAGTGACTAGTGGTGTGCCTCAGGGATCTGTACTGGGTCCAATGTTGTTTGTCATATACATTAATGATCTGGATGATGGGGTGGTAAACTGGATTAGTAAGTATGCAGATGATACTAAGATAGGTGGTGTTGTGGATAATGAAGTAGGTTTTCAAAGCTTGCAGAGAGATTTAGGCCAGTTAGAAGAGTGGGCTGAAAGATGGCAGATGGAGTTTAATGCTGATAAGTGTGAGGTGCTACATTTTGGTAGGAATAATCAAAATAGGACATACATGGTAAATGGTAGGGCACTGAAGAATGCAGTAGAACAGAGTGATCTAGGAATAATGGTGCATAGTTCCCTGAAGGTGGAATCTCATCTGGATAGGGTGGTGAAGAAAGCTTTTGGTATGCTGGCCTTTATAAATCAGAGCATTGAGTATAGGAGTTGGGATGTAATGTTCAAATTGTACAAGGCATTGGTAAGGCCGAGTTTGTTGTATTGTGTACAGTTCTGGTCACTAAATTATAGGAAAGATGTCAACAAAATAGAGAGAGTACAGAGAAGATTTACTAGAATGTTACCTGGGTTTCAGCACCTAAGTTACAGAGAAAGGTTGAACAAGTTAGGTCTTTATTCTTTGGAGCATAGAAGGTTGAGGGGGGACTTGATAGAGGTATTTAAAATTATGAGGGGGATAGATAGAGTTGACGTGGATAGACTTTTTCCATTGAGAGTAGGGGAGATTCAAACAGAGGACATGAGCTGTGAGTTAGGGGGCAAAAGTTTAGAGGTAACACGAGGTGGAATTTCTTTACTCAGAGTGGTAGCTGTGTGGAACGAGCTTCCAGTAGAAATGGTAGAGGCAGGTTCGGTATTGTCATTTAAAGTAAAATTGGACAGATAAATGGACAGGTAAGGAATGGAGGGTTATGGGCTGAGTGCAGGTCGGTGGGACTAGGTGAGATTAAGCGTTTGGCACGGACTAGAAAGGGCCAAGGTGGCCTGTTTCCGTGCTGTAATTGTTATATGGTTATATGTTATATGGAAATGCTGCCTCAAAAACTGTATAGATCTTGGATGGTGGGGAAACCCACCATTCATATAAGCGTTCTGAAATATTACAAATGTCTTGCAGTTAATAACTTTTCAAACTCAGTGGATTCATTAGCTCTGTGTAGATGATTCCACATAGTTTAGCCTCTTTGGGATCATTACTATGCTTTTTTGATTGCTAATCCTTTGTCCATACTAATATATTTCCCTAATTCCACAATCTCCTACCATGCGCTACAATCTATGTGGCACACTACTGCATTACTGATTTTTCTTCTGGATATACAAATACTGTACATTTATTGGTTCTCTCAATCAACTTGGCTTGTTACAACCTCAAAAAGTTAAGTCTGTCAAACATGAACTCACTTTCATCCAACCATGAATTCTGCCTTGCTAAATGTCCCACTACTACTTCCTTGACAATGGATTCCACATTTCACTCGATTTCCCTCTCCAGTGTTGTCTATCCACCTGAGTATTTCAAGCAATATGTTTTCACCCAAATACACACTGAGAACACACCCACAAGATTATCTTTCCTGATCTGATTTAGCCCATCTACAAGATGAAAGTTGCTCACAATTACTACAGATTATTGCAGCCCCCATTTTTTAATTTATACTGTCCTACACTGCAGTTAATTTTAGGAGACCCATAAAATATTATTCCCACTCAAGTATGATATTCTGTACAACTTCTTATCTGAACCAAATTCATCCCATATTGTAATCTTCTGAATCAGGACCACACCTAACTACCATACCGAGTTCATTCTTTACTAATAATATGACCCCACCCCAATTCTTTTCCTCCTGTCCTTCTACAGGTATTACAAATGTATCAATTTAAAACAATATCTAACTTTTGCAATTCTCCTTAATGTCAGAAAATTAAGTACCTGCATTCTTTCCATTTTGTACTTTTTTTTTACACATAACCTACTAGCCACTGTTAATCTCAACTAAACTTCTTATTAGCACAAAACAAATCTCTGCTTTTTGCTGCAAAACGATTTGCAAGGTCCAAATCAAAAGCCATTAAAAAGATGTTTATTAAACTACTCAAACTAAAAATGACCAAGTTTCAGCTTACAATTGGTGCCTTTGCTTGCGGATTCTTCAGGAAATCTTCTGCGTGTTCATAATCATTCTTATTAGATACAACACTGCCACTGTACTCTGGGATGGGATATTGCTGCAAAACATATACCAGAAACAAGTATTAAGGCCACTTACAGAAAGATGTTTAAAAATTAAAGAGAAATTTAAAGGCAATTCAGTCATCATTTTTTCTAATAATCACTGCAATTTTGCACTCTCATAGCACTCTTTAAATAAACAATTTAAACGCGTTTAGAATAGTAGAGGAGTCTCACTTCAGATTAAATTGAGGAAACACGTATGCTATCAAAACTGAATACCATATGGAGCTTTGAAGTCTCACTAAGTGCTAACTTGTGACAACAAGTGTTTGGAAGTGCTCTCAGTGATATGTCAACATTATGAGTAATGGGACATCATTGAAAACTCCAAACCAACTACTGTAGCATAAAATATAACATCCACAGTTATTCTAGTGGCACAGAATGTAGACCTGCTGTCTCCCAGCTACAGTAACCCAGGCTTGATTCTGATCTCCAGTGCCAGCAGTGTGGAGTTTGCACACCCTCCGTGACCACCTGCTTTCCCCTTGAAGCTCTGCTTTCCTCCACATACCTCAAATTTGTTCTGGCTCTTAGCTAATTGGTTACAGTAAATTGCCCCTGCTGTAAGTGGATGGTCAATGAAACAGGCATGGTAATGGGCATGTGTGAGAGAACAGATTGCAGAGAAATAAGCAGGAGAAATGGATTGCTCTGAGTGCTAGCACAGGCTTGAAAGGCTGAATGATCTCTTCCCTGTCATAAGGAACAAGAAGAATATGTGAAATCAATTAGACATGGCTCATCTATGCTTCCACATACCGACAATGATTCTACAACTCTCTTAAAAATCCACTTTGAAACTGATTCGACAAAATTCAGTATAAAGAAATGAGACCTCTAATATCAAAAGGAAAGAATGATGGTAAAGAAATTTGATCTATATACTTTGAAGTTTTAATAATGGCGGTTTGATTGTATGAAAAGATACAAGATCCTTAGGGGTTTTGACATGACAGATGTTGAGACATTTCAACCAGTGATAGTGTCTTGAACAAAGGGGGAAAATTACACAATCGGGGATGGTCATACTAGGTGTGGAAACTTCCTGTAGATTTCTGGTGAATCTCTGGAAGCCCCTGACCACAGAAAGTTAGAGGTGAGATCACTGTAGTATCTACAGAGAAAGTGGATAATCCTCTGAGACATCAGAGAACTGAGGGCTATGGGGATCTGGCACAGAAGAGGAGTTGAGGCTTTAGACAGGTCAGTTATCAAATTATAGAAGAGTAGAATTGGGCCATTCAACTCATCAAGTCTGCTCTCTGCCATTCATTCAAGGCTGATTTTTATTTCTCAATCACATTCTCCTGCCTTCCCTGTAACCTTGAACTCCCTTACCAATCAAGAACTATCAATCTCTGCCTTATATACACAGTGACTTGGCCTCTAGAGTTCTCTGTCAACAAATTCCAAACATTCATTATCATATTGAATGGCGGGGCTGGCTGGAGGGTCTGGGTCTGGAGTAAATGCTCCTGTATTTACTTATATTCTAATGTTGTTTTTAAAGATCGTGGAAATATCTACCCGCCACCACAGTAAAAAAAAGGATATGAAATTACATTGCATCTTTCATGGAATTCGAAATATAATATTGAAGAGGATACTAAAAGTTTCTTCAGATACATAAAGTATATGAGGGAGGAGAGAGTAGATATTGGACCGCTAGAAAACGATGCTGAAGTGGTAGTAATGGGGGACAAGGAAATGGCAGACGAACTGAATAACTATTTTGCATCAGTCCTCACTATGGAAGACACCAGCAATATGGTGGAAGTTCCAGGTGTTAGGGGGCATGAAGTGTGTGAAGTTACCACAACTAGAGAGAAGGTTCTTGGGAAACCGAAAGGTCTGAAGGTAGATAAGCGACCTGGACCAGATAGTGTACACCCCAAGGTTCTGAAAGAGGTGGCTGAAGAGATTGTGAAGGTATTAGTAATGATCTTTCAAAAATCACTAGATCCTGGAATGGTTCCGGAAGACTGGAAAATTGCAAATGTCATTCCACTCTTCAAGAAGAGAGAGGGGCAGAAAAAAGGAAACTATAGGCCAGTTGGTCTGACCTCAGTGGTTGAAAAATGTTGGAGTCAATTATTAAGGATGAGGTCTCAGGGTACTTGGAGGCACTTGATAAGACAGGCCATAGTCAGCATGGTTTCCTCAAGGGAAAATCTTGCCTGACAAATCTGTTGAAATTCTTTGAAGAAATAACAAGAATCAGTTGCTGTTGTGTGCTTGGATTTTCAGAAGGCCTTTGACAAGGGCCACACATGAGGCTGCTTAACAAGCTACAACACAAGGTTTTAAGATTCTAGCATGGATAAAGCAGTACCTGATTGGCAGGAGGCAAAGAGAGGGAATAAAGGGAGCATTTTCTGGTTGGCTGCCGAAGACTAGTGGTGATCCACAGGGGTGTGTGCTGGGACCAATTCTTTTTACGTTATGTATCAGTATTTGGAAGATGGAATTGATGGCTTTGTTGCAAAGTTTACAGATGATATGAAGATAGGTGGAGGGGCAGATAGTGTTGAGGAAGTACAGAGGCTACAGAAGGACTTAGATGAGGAGAGCGGGCAAAGAAATGGCAGATGGAGTACAGTGCCGAGAAGAATATGATCATGCACTTTGGCAAAGAAATGAAAGTGTTAACTATTTTCTGAATGGAGAGAAAATACAAAAAAAAAACTGAAGTGCAAAGGGACTTGAGAGTCTTTCTGCAGGATTCCCTAAAGTTTAATTTACAGGCTGAGTCTGTGGTGAGGAATACAAATGCGATGTTAGCATTCATTTCAAGAAGACTAGAATATAAAAACAAGGATGTAATGTTGAGACTTTATAAAGCACTGGTGAGGCTTCACCTGAAGTATCGTGAGCAGTTTTGGGCCCTTCATCTTAGAAAGGGCGTGCTAAAACAGGAGAGGGTTCGAAAGAGATTCACGAAATTGATTCCAGGACTAAAAGGCTTGTCATATGAAAAGCATTTGATGGCTCTGGGCCTGTATTCACCAGAATTCAGAAGAATGAGGGGTGACCTCATTGAAAACTATCAAATAGTGAAAGGTCTTTATAGAATGGATGTGGAGAGGATGTTTCCTATGGTGGGAGAGTCTAAGACCAGAGGACACAGCCTCAGAATAGAGACGAGTCCTTTTGGAATGGAGATGAGGAGGAACTTCTTTAGCCAGAGAGCGGTGAATCTGTGGAATTCTTTGCCTCAGGCAGCTGTAGAGGCCAAATCTTAATGTATATTTAAAGTCGAGGCTGATAAATTTTTGATTGGTCAAAGCATGAAGGGACGTGGGAAGAAGGCAGGAGATTGGGGCAGAGAGGAAAATTGGATCAGCCATGATGAAATGGTGTAGCAGACTCAATGGGCCAAATAGCCTAATTCTGCTCCTATATCCTGACGAAGGGTCTCGGCCCGAAATGTCGACAGCGCTTCTCCCTATAGATGCTGCCTAACCTGCTGTGTTCTACCAGCATTTTGTGTGTGTTGCTGCTCCTGTATCTTATGGTTTTATATAATCAAGACATCCTAAAAGTATTTTTGGGAAAGTGGAATGGGAAATTCAAACTTATACTTCACTAAATTATGTCCAAAACAACAAAGGTTATGTTGGCTCGTGGCCTAGTGGGCAAGGCATCAGAATAGTAACCTGAAGGTCACTGGTTCGAGCCTCAGCTGAGGCAGCGTGTTTGTGTCCTTGAGCAAGGCACTTAACAACACATTGCTCTGCGACGTCACTGGTGCCAAACTGCATGGGTCCTAGTGCCCTTCCCTTGGACAACATTGGTGGCGTGGAGAGGGGAAGGCCTGCAGCTTGGGCAACTGCCGGTCTCCCATACAACCCTGCCCAGGCCTGCGCCCTGGAAACTCCAGGCGCAGATCCATGGTCTCTCGAGACCGACGGATGCCACCAATATGTTTTCATGTTACCTCTAATGACTTCATCTTCTTCAACAGCATTTTATGCTCTGGATTCTGGACTTTGTCTTTGAAAAAATCTGCAAAAGTCTTTTTTAAAACCAGCTTCATCTTGTGCCTTTTAGCCATCCTAGGAAAGGCAAACATGTAATGAGCACCAGAAGATAAGAAACTTTAAACACTGATCAAATCCCTCAATTTCTACAGATTGTTATCTCATTATTTATTCTGATTCACTTATATATGGAAGTAGTCATCTTTAGCAAGGTGAAAACTAGATTGTAGGCATGTGTGTGCGTGCACACGCACATCAATAATATTAGAGGACTGCAATCTGCTTCAGATTTTGTAGTGTTCAATTACTTCATAAAAGCAGCTCTGCAAAACTTGAAAACCTCATGCAAGGCATAGGGTAAAACATAACAAAACATTTAGAAATCTATTGCAATTATGTTTTATACTATATTTAAATAATTAGCCATTCTTTGAACAACTGAAGGTTAATGCAAATAAAAGTTCAGCTTCTCAAAATAAACATTGGTTTAAGAGCCAAACTATCAAACTACAACAGAACGTAAAAGGCTGAGGGGTGACTGCAGATGTTCATGGTCAGCACAGACAAGGTGGACTGAAGGGGCCCATTTTTATGATTCTATGAAGAGGAACTATTTTTTAGTAGAAAAAGTCAAAACATAACCTGCAGTTGCACGGCTCAAAATGTAATTGCTGCAAGATCCCCAAAATTTTAGAGCTCAATGTCAATTTCAGTTGATAGTGAATGAGACAAGTAACCTGACACCTCCCTATCTTGCAATAAGCCTTATGTTGAAGTTGCTCTTAATTGCACCAACCTCATCAGTAGATAAGTCTCCTCTGAGTATATCACCGCGTAACACCATTTTGAAAACAACAGTTGTCTGGATGCATCTCCTAATAACATCACATTGCAATACCCTGTACCTTCTGGTTAGAAAGTGAAATTTAACCCAAAAGTACTTTTCTCACAAAAAAATACTTGTCCAAATTTATTGTTCACCTCCCCTCATTCACCTCCAATGATTGCAGCTTCATGATGATACATCACCTCTATGAAATTTATAGAAATTTAAAAAGCAGTAAAGAGTAGTAATTTGTGACTGCTGATCTTGAATTAGAACTATTCTATTGACAATATAATACAATCAGAGAACTTACTCTTCAAACAACGGAAAGTAAACAAGGAATTCAGGAACATTAACAACTCCTTCCAAGTTAAAATCATACTGGCAGCCAAAGAGTGGGTATTCACCCTTCTTTTGAAAAGTTACACTGTACAATTCATTTCCAAAGGAGTTTGTTTCTGAGGCTTCCAGGCGTTTGCTGAAGAAAATAAGTTAAAGAAACATCAAATTATGACAAACTGTTGTTTATAAATAACATGCAGATTATAGAAACAAATCACAATGCTTTAAATTGAATGGTTTATACATTTTTCAATGCTGCAGAATTATGTTAATATAATAAAGCTCAGATGGACACGTTAGATTTAGGATCAAGTGAACACAAGGTACTGAATGCTGGAATCTGAAGCAAAAAGACAAACAGCTGAAGGAACTCAGAACGTGTGGCAGCATCTGTGAAGGAAAACAGAGAATCGAAGTCTCAGTCCAGTCAACACTCTTCAGCTGGACTCAGCCTGGGGTCAGACAATGGGTCTTGCTTAAGGCATTAACTGCCTATTTCCATCCTGTGAGTTCCTCAAGTCATTTGATATTTTTTTTAAATAAGATCTCAGTGGCTTGGCTAGAAGAATAACCCAATTACTAGGGACATTCAAAACAAGAATCATATTTGACAGATCAAGCAAATTACCAGGGCTGAAATGGCTAACACAGGGGGGCACACTTTTACGGTGCTTGGAAGTAGGTACAGAGGGGATGTCAGGGGTAATTTTTTTTTAAAACGCAGAGAGTGGTGAGTCCGTGGAATGGGTTGCCAGCGACTGTGGTGGAGGCAGATATGATAGGGTATCTTAAGAGACTCCTGGATAGGTACATGGAGCTCAGAAAAATAGAAGGCTATGGGTAACCCTAGGTAATTTCTAAAGTAAGTACATGTTCGGCACAGTATTGTGGGCCAAAGGGCCTGTATTGTGCTGTAGGTTTTCTATGTTCTATGTTTCTATTAGGCAGGAAATAAGAGTAATTGGAAACACATTTTCTCTGGCAAGTCCACATCAGATATGTGGAGGGTGTGTAAAGATCAATTGCATAGAGTACAGGAAAGGTATGTTCCTGTTAGAAGGAAGAACAAGGATGGAAAGATTAGAGAACTTTGAATCTCCAGAGAAGTGATAAATTTAGTCAAAAAAAAGGGAAGAAAATATAAATCTTCAGAAGTTAGAATCAAACAGAGCATGAGGATTACAAAGTAGCCAGAAAAGTACTAAAGGAGGACATTAGAGAAGCCAGGAAGGGTCATGAGAAGACCTTGGCAAGTAGGATTAAGGTGAATCCCAAGGCATTTTATACATAAATGAAGAGCAAGATGATAACTAGGGAGAGGGTAGGACCACTCAAGGATAAAAAGGGGGGCATTTGCTTGGATGCAGAGAGTGGGAGTGAGGTACTTAATGATTACTTTGCATGGAGGACCAGGAGATCAATACAGAGTGTATATATTAGGGCATTTGGAGGTCAAGGAGGAGGAAGTGTTGGGCCTCCTAATGAGTATTGAGATGAGTAAGTTCCCAGAGTCTGATGGGATTTACCCCAGGTTACTGAAGGAGGCAAGAGATGAGTTTGCTGGTGCCAGCTTTGAGAAGCTGGACAAACTTGGGCTGCTGTAATTGGAACAGCTGAGGCTGAGGGGAGATCTGATAGAGGTTTATT
The DNA here is from genome assembly GCF_048418815.1 of Hemitrygon akajei. Taxonomy (NCBI): domain Eukaryota; kingdom Metazoa; phylum Chordata; class Chondrichthyes; order Myliobatiformes; family Dasyatidae; genus Hemitrygon; species Hemitrygon akajei. Next base: position 82,827,510 of record NC_133124.1, read on the forward strand.
AGATTATGAGAGGCATAGACAGAGTAGACAGTGAGTATCTTTTTCCCCCCGGGGTTGAAATCTCTAATCCAGAGGGCAGGCATTGAAGTTGAGAAGGGGTAGATTCAAAGGGGATGTGAGGGGTAAGTTTTTTACTCAGTGGCGGATGCCTGGAATGTGCTGCCTTGTATGGTGGTTGAGGCAAAAAAAATTAGAGATAGGCACATGAATTTGAGGAAGATGGAGGTATATGGACATTGTGCAGATAAAAGTGATTCATTTTTGGGAGTTCTTGATTTACTTTTTAGCTGGTTCAGCACAACATTGTGGGCAGAAGGACTTGTTTTTGTGCTGTACCAACTGATAGAAAAAAAGTGGTCCATATCAGAAACTAAGGGCTAGGAATCAAGGAGTAAAGGCAAAGTATGCTATTTGATGGAAAACTGACCAAACAAACAATAGCAAATAAACACAAAATTTTCAGGTTTGAAAAAGATTACAGACTGGCTCACTTGGGGTCAATAATGGAAGATTTGGCAATTTTTTAAGAAAAAAAGTGCTTCAACAACAGCAGTTTTGCAAAAACAGCAGAATTAATAACAGACAAATTCAGTAATGTGTATATATTAACACAACAAAATATAGAAATTGTCATCCTGTTAGGTAACATCTGTGGTGGAAGAAAGTAAGTTTCAAAATGATGAGATTTAGCCGAATGAAATTTAAAAAATATAAAGAAAGTAATAAATTTATTTATTTACCTTTACTCTCTTTAGGGAAAATCCTTATCCTTGAAGGTTCGGAGATGACTGGAAGGATGTTTTTTTTTCTCTTGCTTTCTCTTTTTTTTTTCTAATTTTATCCTCAAATGGACTGCCCAATCTTTCTTTTTTTTTGTTTGTTCTGTTAAGTTAATGGGTTTTTTTTTTCCTTTATTAAATAAAATTTCCAATCTTTTTTCTTTTACGATTGTCAAGAGGAGTTGTGGTTTTCTTTTGATTATATTGTATATATAACAGCATAACATTTTACCTATCTAATTTTGATAATATATACTTTCTTTTTTTACTACTGTTTTTTTTTTGTATTATCTGTTTGCTAAACTTCTCCTCTGATTTGTATATTCTTTACTGGAAAATTAATAAAAAGATTGAAAAGAAGAAAAAGTACTAAAATACAAAGTGGGAAGGAGAGAAGAGAATCTATTGGAATGTCAATGATAGAGGCTAAGTTACAAAGAAAAAGACTTTAAAAGAAGCAGTAAGTAGATGGGGCATAGAATTAAATGCAAAATAAAATATTTTCAATCAAATCACATCGAAGGGAAGCAATCTCAGAACATGGATACTTCAAGCAGAGACATCTACTGTTGCTTGAACTTACTTAATGCAAGTAACCTCTGACTCACTTCTGTGTGTATTAAGTAGACTGAGGTGGAACTTTAAGATTTTTATCCAAATTTAGGAATCCAAGTCAGGGTGATATGTGCCTTGGAAGAAAACATGAAAGGGATGGTGTCTCCATACATCTGTCTTTCTGAATGGTGCTGAACTTGACAAGTTCTTATGTAGTATTGTCTAGACTGAAGTAATATTTGACAGTGAAGGAATAGTTCCTTTGAGTAAATACATGTTCTTGTTAATAATTTATTATTGCAGTTATAAATGCATAGTAACTTATTCTATTACACACCAGCAAATAGTGGAGGAAATTTAAGAAATATCAGGAACTGAGCAATTCAGAGGATACCATAGAGAACACAAGAGAATGAATGCAGTTCATTCAAAAAAGCAAACACTCATACCAGTGGACTCCTGAGAAAAACACGTAGCAGAGCAATTTTGTTTTGAACAGGGAAGATGAGCATAGAAAACCTGAAGCAACAGTATAACTAAGTTTAGCACACAACCAGTTTCATACATCTTAAGTTTTAATGCTCCTCCTCCTTCCCACACAAGCAAGATTTGACATTGTCAAAATGGTTTGCACTTAGACAAATTCACTTACACAAGCTCAAAAGCATTTGGTGTGGTTCCGATGAAATATCCTCCCGGTCTTAGGTGATTGCAGGCATTCCTTAGCATGGTGTCTGCCTGTTCCAGTGACTCAAAGGAATAGTGGTAGACAAACTGACAGCTGCAAATATCAAAGACAGCGTTTGGATCCTTATATTTCTGAGTCAGCAACTCCTGGAAAACATGCAGCAAATGCATTAAAAGTGCATTTGAAATGAAGCTAAACTGGACCCAAACACCACATTACGAAAACAAGAGCAATATATTTGTTAATCCAAGTGCTACTTCTTCCCAAAATTCCTCCTTTCTGTAATATTCCAGCTATGTCAAGTAAATCTATCTACCTTAACCTTCATCTATCATCAAGTATCTATCTATCTATCCTGTTAACAAAAGCCAGTTGCCAATTTTGTTTAAAGGAAAACATTAGGGAAGGCTGTCAAGCTCTTAAGGATTGAAATGGGATTTTTCATTGAAAAATAAGAAAGACGAATCATATGGAGACTAACCAGAGTATATTCTCCCCACAGGGAAGATCCAGGAGATTTCATATACCCAACTCAAAATTGTTTAGAGCTTTGATAAGAGTAAATAAGAAAATACTGCTCTCAGACAGAGTGGTGGGAGTGTGGAATGAGCTGCCAGTTGAAGTGGTGAATGCAGGCTCACTTTTAACATTTAAGAAAAACTTGGACAGGTACATGGACGAGAGGGGTTTGGAGGGATATGGTCCAGGTGCAGGTCAGTGGGACTAGGCAGAAGAATGGTTCAGCACAGCCAAGAAGGACCAGAAGGCCTGTTTCTGTGCTGTAATGTTTTACTGTTCTAAAGTGGAAACATTTGGCAGAGATGCTCAGCAGGTCAGGCAGGAACAATGGCAAGAGAAATAAGAGTTAATGTTTCAAGTCAATGACCTTCCATCCAAACCGGTAAAGAAAATAGCAGGATCTTAATTTTTGCCGTTAACTTTTTGTATCTGTTTCACTAACATCCATTTTCTTTGTGTTTTTATACTTGTTTTTCCTTTAGATTTTTACAATTTTAATGAAATCTCATCAACCTGACACTTACACTCTTCCACCACCAGTGCTACCTGATCCAATAATCATTTAATGCATTTCTGAAGGGTGGAGAAAACAAAGCTAATATCAGAGATATGGTGGAGACCAAGATTCAGGTGGCAATTGCTTTTGATACTGTCCAAGAGGGAAATGGCCATTCCTTAATTAGAGCTTATTGTCTCAAGTAATACTAATAGGGACGAATGAATGAGAGTAGAAAAAAGGCAGTGCCTGAAAAAGACAACATCCACCATTAGGACTCTGAACAGCCAGAACACGCACTCTTCTCATTAATACCATCCAGGACTGGGCAGAGCTTAAGAGGACAGTGGCGCCTAATGACAACTCCTTTGCTTGCATCTTCGGAAACAGCTCTATTTCTATCTTTAATATCTCTTTTTTTCCCTTTTCAGGCTTCTTCTGAAGATCTTGACCTGGAGTTGCACATTAAATTTGTTTCTTTGCGGAAAAGGGAACTGCTCTCGGGGTCTCACAACTGGCCACTTTTCAATATGCCAAGGACACGACCTGGAAGACTAGTGCACCTTCAGGGTGCCAGATTTTCGTGGCTCTGGAGGTGGGCAGACTAGAGGTCAGTGCTGCCGCCTGGTGAGTCAAGCGAGATGGAAGATCAAAAGCAGCGAGCTGGCTGCTGGTTGTGTGCCCAGAGACCTGAGTTCTTTGGGCACAGAGCTCAGAAAAAACGTAACAGACTTTTAACACGATAAATCAGCAAGTTGTTTTGATATGTCTCCACTCTCACTGTGATATGGGGACACCTTATTAGGGATAGAGAGAGTCTGTGATGTGTCGAATTACCAGGTGAATGAGTAGTCTTCGGGGTACTGCAGGTCTGTGTCTTTATCAATGCTTTGCTGCATGCTTGAGTGCTCAGTGGAAGGTACCAATGCTATTTTGCTGGTGGGGGGGGGGGGGTCGTTGCTTTGCTGCTGCTTATGCACAGGGTGGGGTGGTAGGCATTCTAACTGTCATTCATTCTTTGGGGCACTCCTGTTTTCGTGGATGTTTGTGAAGAAAAAGAATTTCAGAATGCATATTGTATACATTTCTCTGACATTAAATATACATATTAAGGTCGTAGAGGAGCCTAAAGACTGACACTCAATGTTTTAGGAACAGCTTCTTTATCTCTGCCATCAAATCTCCAAATGATCAATAAACATAATTTCATTATTTGTCTTTCGTACCATTTTTTTATTGTAACTTTTAATTTTTTATGTCTTGCACTGTACTGCTGCCACAAAACAAAAACTTTCACAAATATCAGTGATATTAAACCTGATTCTGAAATTGAGCACTCCAACATTCTCTTTTATTTGATTTCCAGCAATCTATATTCCACATTTCACAGTTTCTAATTTGTTTTTGTTTTTCTGTACAGCACTCATTCACCTTCTATTTCAATACATCAGACTATGATCAACTATCATCCACCCCACCTCCTCCCCGGAAAAAACATGTGATTGTGACTACTCCACCTGAAGTTGTAGTGGAAGCAGATTTGATAGGAAATTAGATTAATACTTAAAAGGGAAAACCTTGCAGGACCACAAGAACAAAGGAGAACAATGTCACAAGGAGGCAGGAAGAACCAGCTGTTCTATCATGTAATTACATTTTATCGTATATTGTATTTCTTCTATTAAAGATAGATTCTGGTTTATTCAGTGCAGTTAGCAAGATCTAATGTCCCTGACACAAGATTAAAACAATCCAACAAAATAACTAATTTGGCCTGCCCAGTGGAAACTAAATGCGCTCGATGCAGAAGGCAGCACAGCTGTATGGCTGCCAACATCTGCATAGCTGTTGAAGTAACATTGATACTCTGATGAACTAATGTACTGCAAAAATCTTTTAGAAGCACAGATGTGTTAGGTCTTATCGTGGGCTGAACAGTCTGGACATGCGCTGTACTATTCTATTCCACTAGGCTATTCAGTCTATTTATATCAAATTTTAGCTCTCTGTAGGAGGAAAGCAACATAAATACAGGGCAGTGGGACTGTCTTTATTTTAAAATCAATGCAGAATCCAATTCACTCAGGGGTCTACACAGTGTTTACTCCATTCACTTTGAAGTTTTTACAAAAATAAAAAAGTTTTAAAAACTATATTCCAACTTAGCTTCTTCAAATTATTGGCTGAAGGATTGAAATGTGACTTAGAAGCCAAATGTATAAATTATAGGCCAGGTCATTGATTGCCAGTCTTGTTATCTAAACAAAACTCGATTCTTTCACAGGTCATGCTACTATTATCATCACTATTTTATGTTTTACAAAAATCAGCTAAATGTCTTACTTTGAAAGACCTACAGTTACAAAGCTTTCCATGAGATGCCAGAGCCTTTGAAACTAAACCACATGAACAGATATTGCAATACCCAAAGCATCATACCTTGGTGCAGTCCGCTCTTATAAACTCTGCAGCAAAAAGAGGTTCATTGGAGTAGTTTCTGTTTTTCATGAAACCATAGCGCTGAATGCACTGTTCCAAAGAAACATCAGCAATATCTGGTGGAGGTGAAAGGATGTAAATAATTCAAACAATTATCCACAAATTTGTGTATAACATTCAATGAATTTTGAACATTAACTCATACATCTCATCTTTCTTCAAATTTCTCAAGAAATTCAGTGCTAGAGACACCATCTTTCAGGGACAATCGACCAATGCCTAATCCCAGTCTTTGGGCAACGGACAATTGCAGATCTTCAACAGGAATGGTAAATCACAAAGAAGTTCTTCTTTACAAGGCAATCAAGTTCAATACAATCCAGGGTAAAGAAACCTCCTTGATCAACACACAAGCCACATCCCTAACCATTTACTCTTGCCATTCCAAAGCAATAGAGTTGTGGCTTGCACCATCTATAATGGTTGTTTCATCAGCAAGGAACAAAACCATAAACTCATCTACCAAGAATACAACAGACACAGGTCCTCCACTAAGTCACACACCATGCTGACTCGAAAACATATGCTTCACAGAACAATACAGCACACAAACAGGCTCTTCAGCCCAAGATATCTGTGTCGACCATGCTGCAAAATTACAATAATCCTGTCTGTTTGCATATGGTCCCTATCCCTCCATTCCAGTCTGATCATATGCCTGTCTAAATGCCTCCAGAGCGCCATTACCGTAAAGGCTTTCACTAAGAGTATCGAGTTCCATACACCCATCACACTGCATAAAAATCTTACCCTGCACATCTCTGAAGGAGATCGATGGTGGAACAAAGGCAAATGAGTGAGCTCCAACGTGCACTTTTGACTTTTCGTTGAATTGGGCCCTTTTTTATTTTCATTACTAACTCTATATTCAGATTAATATTCATAAAGTTCAATCATTTAATTGCATATGGTGTACTGTCTGATATTTTGCGTTGTGGGTTTGTAACTGTGCGGTACATTACAGAGCATCCACAAAAACATGATTTCTCAGTTTGGCAGGGCCAGGGACTGTTTTCCCCTAGATGAACACGAGCTGGCCGAGCCTAAGGGTTACACTAATATTTAGAAAGAGTAAACAAACCCTTAACAAAGAAGGTAATGAATGAACGAAGAAATGCTCTATATTGAATATCTGAAACTCAGTTCAAGAAACTGCTTAATGGAACCCAAGTAACGAATCTTCAGAAAATAGTAAGTCATTATCCAGCAACCAAATAAATAGTGGGCTAATTTAAATCCACTAGTTTTGGCAACTCCCAAAAGGTTTCAGTCCTGATAAAGTTCAAGTGTAATTGCCTTGATTCAACACAAAAAGGAAAGAACTGATCAAATTACTTTTCTGAAAATTTATTAGGGTTAGATCAGTAAATATATCACTTGGAATTTACTCAAACAAGCCATATTTTGAAAAAAGATCTAGTACTTTCTCGGTGTATATGATGAATAAACTCTTCTCAGGCTTCAAGCAGATACAGGTATCGATCATAACTGAAGTTCCGAAGACAAACTCTACCATCTACTTTGGGGATGATGCCTGGGTAAGTCTAGTCCTGTGGTACTTATACCCTCGTAGTCCTTCCTTCCTGATTGGATGAAGACTAACCAATTGGGAGGGATGGACTACAGAGGTATAAATACACTGGACTAGATTTACCCAGGCATCATCCGTGATGAAGATGGCAGAGTCTGTCATTGAAACATTGGTTATAATTGATACCTGTACCTGGCTGGAAGCCTGAGAAGAGTTTATTCATTAAGCTATATTTTCATTACACATTAAACCCTTTGAACATCAATGTATACCAATTCAAAAAGCATATGGATACAAATCAATAACTCTTAAACTCTTCCAGTTCCTTAACAAAAACCATGTTGCCTCTCCAGCAAATTACTTACCAACACAAACCAGCTTGTTAATTTGCCCTTTCTTCCACTTCAGCAAATCACCACCTTTCCCACAACCCAAATCCAAGACAGAGATGTTATGCCTATTCTTCTGTCGCACCAATTCAAGGAACTCTCCTAAGTAAAAAGGCAAGATGTCAGCAATCAGTCGAAAGCTTCGGAATTTAAACTTCATAACTGCTTCAAAAAACCCCAAAAAAAAAATCGCATTTTTATCTAATGTGGAGGAAAATATTGTGAGTTAAAGATTTTGATAGACAGAGGGTTAATATTGGCTTGTTGAGTATGGAAGCCAGTTTGCAACTTAGTTATAGATATGGCCTTGGCTTTCAGAAGACACAAATTCTTGGAAAAACTATTTGCAGTAGCTTATCTTGTTAGAATTAGCTTCAAGGATATGGGACAAACAGACTGATACACAGGACTGATTTTAGAAACATAGAAAGCATAGAAAACCTACAGTACAATACAGGCCCTTCAGCACACAAAGCTGTGTTAAACACGTCCTTACTTTAGAAATTACCTAGGGTTACTCATAGCCCTCTATTTTTCTGAGCTCCATGTACCTGTCCAGGAGTCTCTAAAAGACCCTATCATATCCACCTCCACCACCATTGCCGGCAACCCATTCCACACATTCACCACTCTCTGCGTAAAAAACGTACCCCTGGCATCTCCTCTGTAACTACTTCCAAGCACCTTAAAACTGTGCCCTCTTGTGCTAGCCATTCTAGCCCTGGGAAAAAGCCTCTGACTATCCACATGATCAATATCTTATATACAGTCGGCCCTCCTTATCCATGAGGGATTGGTTCTGGGACCCCTCGCGGATACCAAAAAACGCAGATGCTCAAGTCCCTTATTCAACCTGTCTCAATGCTGTAGACCTTAGGACCCAGCGGAACCCCAGACCTTATATAACCTGTCTCAGTGCGGTGGACATTAGGACCTGGCAGCCAAGTTCTGAATCCGCAGTGTTTCTGTTCACGAAAATAATCATGATCATGATTGAAAATAAAGTGGAAATAATAAAGCGATCGGAAAGAGGTGAAACGCCATCGGTCATTGGAAAAGCGTTAGGCTACATCGGTCAATGATCGGAACAATTTTAAAGGATAAAGTGAGAAATGCTTTGCCTCGATGAAAGCTACAATTATTACTAAGCAACTCAGTGGTTTAATTTTTGGGTTTTGGGTTTTTGATCCTCCACATTAACCTGGCACGGATGGAGAGCGCACTCGGGAGTGGTTTGTCACTGGATTGAACTCGGGAACTTATGTTCCCGAGCCCGGCACTGAAACATACGATCTTAAGCATTTTTTTATGCATAGAAAGGTAAAATATATACTATATACTAAGACAAAAATTTGTCTAACTGATGCTAAATAATGCCAGATGTACCTGTTCCGACTTACCTAGTAAGAGAACTTCCGATTTTTTTTTAATCTCAATCCACGATAACCCACGCACATCCTCCCATATACTTTAAATCATCTCTAGATTACTTAGAATACCTAATACAATGTAAATGCTATGTAAAATAGTTGTTATACTGTATTGTTTAGGGAATAATAACAAGAAAAAAAAGTCTGTACATGCTCGAACAACAGGTGCTGGAAGAGCACTTCTAGGTTTTCTCGCTTTGCAGTTGGTTGAATTTGCACATGCGGAACTCGCGGATAAGGAGGGCCGACTGTACCTCTATCAGGTCACCTCTCATCCTCCATTGTTCCAAGGGAAAAAAGGCAGAGTTCACTCAACCGATTCTCATAAGGCATGCTCCCCAATCCAGGCAACACCTTTGTAAATCTCCTCTGCACCCTTTCTATGGTTTCCACATCTTTCCTATAGTGAAGCGACCAGAACTGAGCACAGTACTCCAAGTGGGGTCTGACCAGGGTCCTATATAGCTGCAACATTACCTCTCGGCTGCTAAACTAAATCCCACGATTTTTTTAAAATTTTAGCTGTTGTTATGGGTTATCCCAAGAGAACTGCATGTGAACCTAGCTTATCTTTTGTAATTCAAAAGGGCATCAGACAGACTCTGCTTCTGCAATCAATTTGTATAAAAGGAACTGTGCTCTCAGTATGATTTGGAGTTCAAAACCACTGTTAGCAGTTCCACTCGCCACAATATCATGGATAAAGCGCTCTTTACTTCAAAGTCTGAAGCTGTCCAAGTGGTGTATTTGAGTAATTTCTCTAACAGTTCTTATATATTTGAATAATTTCCCTATCATCTACAAAGTGAAGAAGGCTGTGACATGATAGAAGCCTTTAGATCAAAGCACCAAGGAAGATTGAAATATCGAGGCGAATGCAGAGGTCAGGTCGGCGCACAGTCTTTATGGATCAGGCTGGGGATCGAGAGGCCACGGGAGGCCGCTTCTCAGCGGACGAAGGCCCCACAGAAGGACTGAGTTTGAGCTGCTGCTCTCCATCAATGCTGATGGGGGATGTTTTTGGAATTCTGAGATGTGATTATCGGTGTGGACCGCAGCTTATATTGATCTTACTCAGTTATTGTGTTCTCTTTCTTGCTGCCGATTGGCGAGTGGGTGATAAGTCACTTCTTTGGGTGAGGGAAGGGTTTGGTGTTTGATGGTATTATCGCTGTTTTTTGCATGGGAAGGGGTTGGAGGTTTAGGGGTTTGATGTTTTAGCTGCCGTGTCTGGGTGGGCAATCCATTAGTTTCTGTGTGAGGGAGTGGTTAGGGGGCTTGGGGTTTGTGAATTCTGTTTCTTTTTCATGCAGGAAGTGGGCCTCAACAATTTCCATGGTTTTTCTGTATTTTATGGTTATCTGGAGAAGACACTTCTGCATATATACTTTGATGATAAAATTAACCTTTGAAACACAGCAGAAAGTTGGGTTAACTTGATCTTGCTGGAATTAAAGCACTTACAAAAGGTTCATTTATTGTCAAAGTATGCATGTTCAGTACAACTCTGATTATTTGTCTACTCAAGATAGCTATCAAATACAGTAAGACCATGGGAGTATTGAAAGAAAAGACATCAACTCCTCACCCACCGGCATGAAAAAGAAACAAAACTTGCAGACCCCAAGAATCCCCCCTCACACCCAGCAAAATAAACAGAGACAAAAGCAGTCCCTCGACCCCATCACCCACTTTTAAAAAAACGACAATAACAGTCCCAAATCCGTCATTCACAGAAAAGAACAGCGCCAGTAACATCAAACCCCAACACACAAAAAAAACTAACAGATCACCCATTCGCCAATCTGTCACAAGAAAGAAAACACCAAAAAAATTGAAGGAAACCAATAAAAAGTACGGTCCAATAATCACATAAATCTCAGTATAATCAGAAACTTTTTGTCTGCATACAACGAGAGCAGCTGCACGAACTCAGAATGATGTTGATCCAGGTCCGAAATCACTAATCCAGCTGCTGACCCACTCCGCTTTCACCTCGATACTTCAATCTTCCTTGCTGCTTCGAGATGGAGTCACTCATGACCCCGCACCTCGTCTCTGATCTTTTCCATGAGTCAGCTTGTACTCTCCGTCTTTTCTGCCATCACCACCACCCTGTCTCTAATCTCCACAAGAAAGGTCTCTGGACACAGCCTCACGCTGGATCCTTTTATCAAGTTCCAAACTGTACATCACGGGCTGGGCTCCAACAGACTCCATAGCACAAATGAGACAAGAAGTACAAGCAGAAGGTGGAGAAGTGAAATAATTGGAAAGATCTGCTGTCTGGAAGATGTTGCCCGAGGAATCGTTGTTTACTGGCACCATCTTGACTGAAGAAATGTTAGGATGCTAGAAATTTGTATGTTTATTTACACATTAATGCTTTCCGATCCTTGCATTTTAATCAAAAATCGTAGCACACAGTCAGATTTCTACTGTTTAATGGTGTGAACAATCCACTTGATAATAACTTCCGGAGAACACAAATCAGACTCAAGAACAGCTTGTACCTTGCTATTATCGGACTTCTGAATGGATTCCTCATGTGCCAAAAGATGAACTCTTGATTTCCTAAATACTTCATCGTAGTTTTATTTTTTATCCGTTTACCTACACTTACTCTAACAATAACACTCTATTCTACATTCGGTTTATATTGTCAATGTAATTACATCTGGCCTGATATGTACAGTTGGCATACAAAACAAAAGCTTTTCACTGTATCTCAATACACATGGCAATATTAAACCAATAAATAGCATTGCCTGGCTACCTTAGATCATACATCACTCAAGCTTAGATGTATATTTTAATAATCAACGGCACCAAGGACAAAAATGTCCACATTGTTATAGAAAATAGATACATGATGATACACAACAGAGATGTTGAAGCACTCCTACATTCAGAAAATGGGAATGAACATCACTTTCATTTGTGTATTGAGAATTATCTTCTGAACTACCTTTAATGATTGCAGATAATCCAATGCAAATAACGTCACCAATTTCAAGGTTCTATTAAAGTCCAATCCTGGGATAGCTCATGATTTTGGATGCCTCCTGCATCAATCCAACATATTCAACCTGTGCACATTTCATTTTAAGCTTCCTCCTGATTATGCTCACGTCAACAGAAAGTTCAAATTCTCGAAGGACATAGAAATCAAACCTTCTGTGATTGAAATAACATTTAAAAATTGTATCCAGAAAAAGGGCAAGTCATTGCTAAATTATTAAAGTGGGTAAATTTCTTCCTTTCTTTGGGAAGTCTCAAGTATATAGTATACACAAGAGCAAAGTGTTTTGATTTCTTTACAATAGACATGCAATGCAAATGAACTTTCAAACCTACCAATAAGGACGCTCTTGATCCAGTTGTTGAAATTGCGTAAGTAAAAGATTCTACTCTGATTGCGAACTGCCAATCCACTTTCTTGGAGCTCATTATAGTGTGCAGCCACTTTACTGCAGTGACCCCCATCTACTTTCTGATTTAAGAAACAGAATTAAAAGATTAATCATTTCTAGTGGACTAAATCATTGAACCTCCTGCACCAAAACATCAAAAGCAATTAAAAAAATAACAGTGCCACTAACACTTGCAAATATGCCATGGAATATGCTTGTCCACATAATAAGAGGCAAAGACAGTAGATAGGCAATGACTGTTTCCCATTGTAAGGATCTCTAAAACAAAAAGGCATAGGTTTAATGTGAGAGGGGGGACCTGAGGGATAGGTTTTTCACACACAAAGGTATCTGGAATGAGCTGTCAGAAGAGGCATTGGAGGCAAGAACATTTAAGAGGCATATGAACTGGTACTAAGATGAGCATAGAGAGATAGGGAATTACTGCAACCATGGGGTTCATACAGAGTGGTATACTGGGCGGCACAGACATGGTGAGGCAAAGGGCTTCTTAGCATGCTGTATAACTCTTAAGATTCTACAACAAAGTTGAAACCCTGGAATATAGGAGGTAGTGACAGCATCAATCAAAAATAATCTTAGGGACCAGATCACGGTTAATGGCTGATTTTCTGGTATAGCCTGTTCCAAGGCTGACACCAGAGCTACTTGCCTTTCTAAACTTATAATGAATGACTTGGAGCACAAGATTTCCAAATGAAATATCAAAAGTGAGCATAGACAGGATGCTGACATGGGCAGACACATGGAACATAAAACTTCACACAGAAAATTGTAAAATGACTCATTTTTACCTGGAAGATAAAATAAAGGGTTCAATTCTAAAAGCACTGTAAGAAATAAAACTTTGACATGTAGATATACAAATCTTTTGAGGCCGTTAATACCTATTGAAAACTAAATTTAAAACAACGCACATGAACTTGGACAACATAAAATGAAAAGAGCACAAATGAGGGACATCACGTTGAACCTCTATATAACTTGGATCTGATTACTCCAAGTTCTGGTCACTGTGGTTGAGAAAGGACATGAATATTTAAAGGACAATGCAGAAAAGATTTGATAGAATGTGACAGGGTGGACAAACCAGTTCATTGGTTGGAGAAGCAGGTTCTAATGAAATGCAGGTTGAGAGGCAATTTGATTTGAGACCTTTGAAGTCATAAGGGATCTAGAAGGTAATAAAGGAAAATGGCTTTGAATGGCCAAGTCAATAAGAAGCAGGAAGGAGATTTAAAGCAATTGGCAAAAGAACCGGTGGCAACATGAGAGAAAGACTTTGCCACAGAATAAAGTTATTCAATCTAGAACCCACTGCTTGAAAAGCCAGTGGATACATATTCAATTCTTTCAAGGGAAATTGTATGATTTAAATAAAACATGGCACAGTTTGGAGAAAGGGAACAGAGCTTGATGGACTTGGTGTCCTCTTTTCATGCTCTAGTTTTCAGTGATATTATAACATCGATAAGATAATTCAGCAGAAACAGCTGTGGCAGAACACCAAGTGTACACCTTTAAGAAGAAAGTAAAACTTGATCGGCATAAGGGAAAACCAAAACGAAATGCAGTGTGATAGAGGAAGCTGACAAGCATGAACACAACAGTCAACATACAAACAACCAAGAGACACAGTATACCGAAATTGTGCATAAATGATCTCACACTTAGGAACGCAAATCCTTATTTTAACAGTAAGCTTCAATGCTGCCTCAAGGGTTTGTACAAAAAACAACAAAGGCTTAGTGTTATCGGTAAAATGCCATGCCTGTCAACGCATCTGGCTCTCCTGATAATAAATTCCAACTTCAGCTTCCAAATTATGTAGGCAATATTTTAGCTAGTTCATCTAATGGGGGGGGGTTCGGAGCAGAAGGAAGTGAATGTCCTGGGATGGGAACAAAGTGGAGTAAACCAAAATTGATTGGGGAGTATGCAGAGGCGGTTGGGGCAAGAAGTGCTGGGTGGAGAAGGGGCTGATGCTGGGAGTGGTGGGGGAGGAAGGGGCTGATGCTGGGAGTGGTGGGGGGAAGGGGCTGATGCTGGGAGTGGTGGGGGAGGAAGGGGCTGATGCTGGGAGTGGTGGGGGGAAGGGGCTGATGCTGGGCGTGTTGGGGGTAAGGGGCTGATGTTGGGAGTGCTGGGGGGAAGGGGCTGATGCTGGGCGTGGTGGGGGGAAGGGGCTGATGCTGGGCGTGTTGGGGGGAAGGGGCTGATGTTGGGAGTGCTGGGGGAAGGGGCTGATGCTGGGCGTGTTGGGGGAAAGGGGCTGATGTTGGGAGTGCTGGGGGAAGGGGCTGATGTTGGGAGTGGTGGGGGAAGGGGCTGATGCTGGGCGTGTTGGGGGGAAGGGGCTGATGTTGGGAGTGCTGGGGGAAGGGGCTGATGCTGGGCGTGTTGGGGGGAAGGGGCTGATGTTGGGAGTGCTGGGGGAAGGGGCTGATGTTGGGAGTGGTGGGGGAAGGGGCTGATGCTGGGTGTGTTGGGGGGAAGGGGCTGATGTTGGGAGTGCTGGGGGAAGGGGCTGATGCTGGGAGTGGTGGGGGAAGGGGCTGATGTTGGGAGTGCTGGGGGAAGGGGCTGATGTTGGGAGTGCTGGGGGAAGGGGCTGATGTTGGGAGTGGTGCGGGGGATCGGGAGTGGTGCGGGGGGGGGGCTGGGGATCGGGAGTGGTGCGGGGGGGGGGATCGGGAGTGATGCGGGGGGGCTGGGGATCGGGAGTGGTGCGGGGGGGCTGGGGATCGGGAGTGGTGCGGGGGGGCTGGGGATCGGGAGTGATGCGGGGGGGCTGGGGATCGGGAGTGATGCGGGGGGGGGCTGGGGATCGGGAGTGATGCGGGGGGGCTGGGGATCGGGAGTGATGCGGGGGGGCTGGGGATCGGGAGTGATGCGGGGGGGGCTGGGGATCGGGAGTGGTGCGGGGGGGGGGGCTGGGGATCGGGAGTGGTGCGGGGGGGCTGGGGATCGGGAGTGATGCGGGGGGGCTGGGGATCGGGAGTGATGCGGGGGGGGCTGGGGATCGGGAGTGGTGCGGGGGGGGGCTGGGGATCGGGAGTGGTGCGGGGGGGGGGGGCTGGGGATCGGGAGTGGTGCGGGGGGGGGCTGGGGATCGGGAGTGATGCGGGGGGGCTGGGGATCGGGAGTGATGCGGGGGGGCTGGGGATCGGGAGTGGTGCGGGGGGGCTGGGGATCGGGAGTGGTGCGGGGGGGCTGGGGATCGGGAGTGGTGCGGGGGGGCTGGGGATCGGGAGTGGTGCGGGGGGGCTGGGGATCGGGAGTGGTGCGGGGGGGGGCTGGGGATCGGGAGTGATGCGGGGGGGGCTGGGGATCGGGAGTGGTGCGGGGGGGCTGGGGATCGGGAGTGGTGCGGGGGGGCTGGGGATCGGGAGTGATGCGGGGGGGCTGGGGATCGGGAGTGATGCGGGGGGGGCTGGGGATCGGGAGTGGTGCGGGGGGGGGGGCTGGGGATCGGGAGTGGTGCGGGGGGGGGGCTGGGGATCGGGAGTGGTGCGGGGGGGGGCTGGGGATCGGGAGTGATGCGGGGGGGCTGGGGATCGGGAGTGGTGCGGGGGGGCTGGGGATCGGGAGTGGTGCGGGGGGCGGGGGATCGGGAGTGGTGCGGGGGGCGGGGGGCGTTGAGGCCGGGAGTTGTGGGGCGAGGGTTGAGCCCAGGTTTGAGGGGGTAGGAAGATTAGGTCAACGTGTGTGTGCATGGGGGTGGGGGGTAACGTTAAAGGGTGGAGAGAGGAGTCTGGCGGTCAGGGGGGATTTGGGTCAGAGTAGCCGGGCTGTAATTTCAGGCCCTCGTCTCACCTGGTACTTTCGGTCCACTTGTTCGTCTTCCTTCTCTTCCCTCTCCTCGCTGTGCTTGCGCTTCCTGGGCCTCTCCCTGTCGCCATCCGCCGAGGCCGGGCAGCACTGCTCCCCCGCTGAACCACTCATCCCTCGCCCCACGTCCGCCGCCGACTGCATTCACAAGCGCCTTGCGAGTGGGAGAAACCTCCCGCGACGTCCGGCTTACAGGTAATCTTTGACCTTTGCCCGACCTGCCCACCAACTTCCTGTAAAGTATCTTTCCATCCGGTTCAGACGGTTGCCATGACCACCAATCAGCCGGAGCGACGCCCGTGGGCCACAGCAAAATGCCTTCAGAATGCTCCTAGCTGCGGGCAGAACCCTGATGTTATCGTTCAGTCTTTGCCAGTGGCTTTTGGCCCCGTGGAAAGGGGAAGGAGGGCGGACGTGCACCAGTCTACACTGTGGGATCGGCGGCGGAGAGAGTAAGCAGCTTTAAATTGGAATTGGATTATCATTTTTACTTAGACCATAAAATATAGGAGCAGAAGTAAGCCATTCGGTCCATCGAGTCTGCAGTGCCATTCAATTATGGGCTGATCCAATTCTTCAAGTCATCCCCATTCCCCTGCCTTCTCCCCATACCCTTTGATGCCCTGGCTAATCAAGAACCTATCTATCTCTGCCCTAAATACACCCAGTGACTTGGCCTCCACGGCCGCTCCTGGCAACAAATTCCACAGATTTACCACCCTCTGACTAAAGTAATTTCTCCGTATCTCAGTTCTAAAAGGACATCCTTCGATCCTGAAGTCCTAGATCACTTGTCCTAGACTCCCCTACCATGGAAAATAACTTTGCCATATCTAATCTGTTCAGGCCTCTTAACATTTGGAATATTTCTATGATATTACCCCTCATTCTCCTGAACTCCAGGGAATACAGCCCAAGAGCTGCCAGACGTTCCTCATACAGTAACCCTTTCATTCCTGGAATCATTCTCATGAATCTTCTCTGAACCCTCTCTGATGTCAGTATATCCTTTCTAAAATAAGGAGCCCAAAACTACACACAATACTCCAAGTGTGGTCTCATGAGTGCCCCGTAGAGCCTCAACATCACATCCCTGCTCTTATTCTATACCTCTAGAAGTGAATGCCAACATTGCATTTGCCTTCTTTACCACTGACTCAACCTGGAGGTTAATCTTTAGGGTGTCCTACACAAGGACTCCCAAGTCCCTTGGCATCTCTGCATTTTGAATTCTCTCCCCACCTAAATAATATTCTGCCTGTTTATTTCTTCCACCAAAGTGCATGACCATACACTTTCCAACATTGTATTTCATTTGCCACTTCTGTGCCCGCTCCCCTAAACTATCTGAGTCTTTCTGCAGGCTCTCTGTTTCCTCAACACTACCCGTTCCTCCACCTATCTTTGTATTATCAGCAAATTTAGCCACCAATCCATTAATACCATACTCCAAATCATTGACATACATCGTAAAAAGCAGCGGTTCCAACACCAACCCCTGTGGAACTCCACTGGTAACTGACAGCCACCCACACTAGTAACTTCCCTGTAATTCCATGGGCTCTTATCTTGCTAAACAGCCTCATGTGTGGCACCTTGTCAAAGGCCTTTTGAAAATCCAAGTACACCACATCTACTGCATCTTCTTTGTCTATCCTGCTTGTAATTTCCACTAAGAATTGCAGTAGGTTTGTCAGGTGGGATTTTCCTTTCAGGAAACCATGCTGGCTTTGGCCTATCTTGTCATGTGCCTCCAGATACTCTGTAATCTCAATGCCAGAATCTATTGATTCTTGAAAGATCATCGTTAATGCCTCCACAATCAATCCAGCTACTTCCTTCAGAACCCGAGGGTGCATTCCATCAGGTCCAGGAGTTTTATCCAACCTCAGACCATTAAGCTTCCTGAGCACCTTCTCAGTCGTAATGTTCACTGCACAAACTTCACTTCCCTGACACTCTTGAATGGCCGGTATACTGCAGATGTCTTCCACTGTGAAGACTGATGCAAAATACACATTCAGTTCCTCTGCCATCTCTGTATCTCTCATTACAATATTTCCAGCATCATTTTGTATTGGTCCTGTATCTACCCTCAACTCTCTTTTAACCTTTAAATACTTAAAAATGCTTTTAGTATCTTCTTTGATATTAGTCACCAGCTTCCTATCATAATTCATCTTTTCCTTCTGAATGACCTTCTTAGTTTTCTTCCGCAAGTTTGTAAAAGCTCCCCAGTCCTCTATCTTCCCATTAGCTCTGGCTTCCTTGTTGCCCTCTCTTTTGCATTTACTTTGGCTATGACTTCACTTGTCAGCCACGGTAGTGTCCTTCTTCCCTTTGAAAATTTCTTCTATCTTGCACTCACCTCATTTTTTGCAGAAACTCCAGCCATTGCTGCTCTTCTGTCTTTCCTGCAAATGTTCCTTTCCAGTCAACTTCAGCCAATTCCCCTCTCATGCCATTGTAATTTCTTTTATTCCACTAAAATACTGACACATTGGATTTTATTTTTTCCCTCTCAAATTTCAATGTGAACTTGATCATATTGTGATCACTGTTCCCTAAGGATTCCTTAACTTTAAGTTCTCTTATCACTCTTAACATTGCACAACACCCAATCCAGCACAGCCAGTCCCCTAGTGGGCTCAACAACAAACTGTTCTAAAAAGCCATCCCTTAGACATTCTACAAATTCTCTCCCTTGAAGTCCAGTGCTGATCTGGTTTTCCCAATCCACTTTCATGTTAAAATCCCCAACGATTATCATGACATTGCCTTTCTGACAAGCCTTTTCTATCTCCTGCTGTAATTTGTAATCCACATCCCGACTGCTGATTGGAAGCTTGTATGCAACTGCTATTAAGGTCCTTTTACCCTTGCCATTTCTTAACTCAACCCATAGACACTCTACACCTTCCAATCCTATGTCATCTCTTTCCAGTGATTTAGTGTTATTTCTTATACACAGAGCCACAACACCCCCTCTGCCTACTAACCTATCTTTCCGATATACCGTATGTCCTTGGACGTTCAGCTCCCAATGGCAGCCATGCTTTAGCCAAATTTCAGAGATGGCCACAAGGTCATGTTTGCCAAGCTGTAGCTGAATTTCAAGATCGTCCATTTTATTCCTCATGCTACATGCATTCAAATACAACACTCTCAGTCCAGTATTTGTTTCATTTTGTTTTAACTGCACCATGCCTCTTTTGCCCTGTAACTCATACCACTGGCTTTGATTAAGCCTCATCTCCTGCCTGTTCTTTCTATAATCACTGCTGCACACCATCTTTGTTTTATTTCTGTTTTCCCCTTCCTCAGCCCTATCACTCCGGTTCCCATCCCCCTGCCAAATTAGTTTAAACCCTCCCTAACCGCTCTATTAAACCTGCCCACTAGGATATTGGACCCCTTTGGGTTTAGGTGTATCCCGTCATTTTTGTACAAGTCATACCTCCCCCAGAAGAGGCCCCAATGATTAGGAATCTGAATTCCTGCCCCCTACACCAGTCTCTCAGCCACACATTAATAAGCCTGATCATGCTATTCTTGCACTCGCTAGCATGTGGCACAGGCAGCAATCCTGAGATTACTACCTTAAAGGTCCTGCCTTTCAGCTTCCTACCCAACTCCCCAAAATCTGTCTTCAGGACGTCCTTCCTTTTTCTACCTATGTCATTGGTACCAACATGTACCAAGACTTCTGGCTGTTGGCCCTCTCCCTTCAGAATACTCTGCACCTGATCCGAGACATCCTGTACCCTGGGACCTGGGAGGCAACACACCATGCGGGTAGCTCTATCAGGCTGACAGAACCTCCTGCCTGCTCCCCTCACTATGGAATTCCCTATGACTACTGCATTCCTCATCTTCCTCTTTCCCTTCTGCACCACGGAACCAGACTCAGTGCCAGAGACCCAATCGCCATGGTCATCCTCTGTCAGGTCATCCCCCTCAACCGCATTCAAAACGAGATAACGATTACTGAAGGCGATGGCCACAAAGGTGCTCTCTACTATCTGAGCTCTTTCTCTCGCTTCCCCGACCATCGCCCACTTATCTAACTACTGCAGCTTTGGGGTGACTAACTCCCTGTAGTTCCTCAGTATCTCCTGTTCACTCTCCCTCGTAAGCTGTAGGTAATCAAGCCGCAGCTCCAGATCCATAACACGGTCTCTCAGGAGCTGCATTTCAGTGCACCGGTGCAGATGTGGTCATCTGGGAGACTGGAAGATTCCCAGGATTCCCACATCCGACACCCAGAGCAAAGTACTAACCCTACCGACATGTTCTCTATTCCTCAAAAAAATGCAAAGAAAAAAACCAAGAACGAAGTCCACTTACCCACTTACCTCGCCGAAGCCTGAATGAGCAAAAGCCTGTTGCTTCTACTCTCGCCACTGGTCTACTCCCAACATCTGCTTATCCCTTCTGTATTTTTATGTAGTTCGTCGAGCTCAGTTGCCGCCACTGATAGGCCCTACCCAGTGGACTAACGGCCGTGAAACTCACGTTTTAAATCACCAACTCTGACCTGTACCGAGATACACCGAAAAACTTTTCTTGCTATGTATCCAAGGTTAACGTGAGGGCATCCTTCAGCAGGGTGAACCCATGGAAAAAGCATCTGGTCCAGATGATGAACCTGGCCGAGTTTTGAAGGCCTGTGCTAATCAACTGTCTAGAATGTTTTCTGACATCCTTAACCTCTTGCTTCAGCACTCTGAGTTATCCACCTGCTTCAAGCAGGCATCAACCATACCAGTGTCCTAGAAGAACATAATAACCTGCCTCAATGACGGTCATCCAGTAGCACTTATATCCATTGCGATGAAGTGCTTTGAGAGGATGGTCACGAAACATATCAATTCCTGCCTGAGGATGACTTGGATCTACTACAAATTGCCTACCATGACAGCAAATGCTATTTCATTGGCTCTTCACTCATTCTTGGAACATCTGGACAGTGTCTGCATACATCAAGATTCTCTTCATTGATTCCAGCTCTACTTTCAACATTATCATCCCCTCAAACCTAACAAATAAGCCCCAAGGCCTACGCCTTGATAGCACTTTGAGCAATTGGATTCTTGATTTCCTCACTTGCGTACCCCAGCTAGTTCAGATTTGTAACAACATCCCCTCTACAATCACCATCAACACACTTGCACCACAAGGCTGTGTGCTTAGCTTTCAGCTCTACTCTCATCATACTTATTGTGAGGCTAAGCACAGCTCCAATGCTGTATTCAAGTTTGCTGATGACACTATTGTTGTCGGCCAAATCAAAGGTGGTGTAGAATTGGAATAAAGGAGGGAGATTGAAAATCTGGCTGAACAGTGCCACAACAACAACCTCTCACTCAAAGTCAGCAAAATCAAAGAGTGGATTATCGACTACAGGAGGAGGAAACTGGAGAACAATGAACCACTCTTCATCAGGTGATCAGAGATGAACAGGGACAGGGTCAGCAATTTTAAATTCCATGGCGTTCATCATTTCAGAAAATCTGTCCTGAGACCAACACGTAAATGCCATTACCCAGCAGTGGCTCTACTTTCTTACAAGTTTGCACAGATTCGGCATATCATCTAAAACTTTGACAAACTTCTATACTTGTATTGTGGAGAGTATCCTCACCTGAAGCATCATGGTCTGGGATGGAAACACCATTGCCCAAAAATGGAAAAGCCACAAGAAGTAGTGAATAAAGCCCATTGCAGGAAAGCCCTCCCCACCATTGAGCATATCTACAAGGAGCACTGTCACAAGAAAGCAGCATTATCAAGGGCACTGCACCATCCAGGCCAAACTTTCTTCTCACTGCTGCCATCAGGGAGGTGGTACAGGAGCCCTAGATCCCACGCCACCAGGTTCAGGAACAGTTATTACCTTTCAACCATCAGGCTCTTGAACTAGCATGGATAACACTGAACTATTCCACAACATATGGACTCACTTTCAAGCACTCTACAACTCGCGTTCTCAATATTACTTTTATTTATTTAATTTTGTAATCACACAATTTGTTTTAAGCACATGGGTTGTTTGTCTTGTAGTTTTTCATTGATTCTATTTTGTTTCTTGCTGTCTACTGTGAATTCCTGCAAGAAAATGAATCTCATGATAACAAATGGTGACATATACATACTTTGAACTTTGTTTTACTATTAAAAGTATCCTCTATTTTGTTATCAGGAGACTACAGTGAGGATCAATGAGCATATCTCCTTCTTGCTGACAAGCAACACTTCTAGAATAAGTACTTACCCCACTGCTCTACTGTCTCTACATGCATGGCTAAACACAGCTCACTCACCATTTATAAATATTGATAGAAGCTCACGTGGCAACGTAGAGGCATAAAGGAGAGAGATAGATCAGCTGGTTGAGTGGTGTCACAGCAACAACCTTAGACTCAGCATTGGCAAGACCAAAGAATTTATTATGGAATTCATGAAGGGGAACTTGGAAGGACACACACCAGTGTTCATTGAGGGGTCAGCAGTGGGAAGGGTGAGCTGCTTCAAGTTCCTGGGTGTCAATGTCTCGGAGGGTCTATCTTGGGCCCAGCATATTGATGCAGTCATGAAGAAGGCAAGCCAGCTGTTCTAGTTTGTAAGTACTTTGAGGAGATTTTGTATGTCTCCAAAGAATCTTACTAATTTCTATGGATGCACAGTGGGGAGCATTCTGAGTAGTTGGATCATGGCCTGGTATGGAAGCTCCAATGTACAGGATTGCAAAAGGTTACTCAGACAGCTCCAGTGTGGGCACAATTTTTTCCACCATCCAGGACATTATCAAAGGGTGGGAAAGTGAGTAATACATGGAGTAGTGCGTTGAACACCAGTTCATCCTCTGTGCTCGGCCATGATGTCTTAATCTTTTTAATCAGGCTCCTCAATTAAATTGGCTAAATATTGCTTTGTTATTCACTCTTCAAGACTAGATAGATTTCAGTTCAGTAAAGAATTCTTATTCCTACATCACCACATGGTGGCAATAGTCCATTAGCTAAATTATATAGATTAAGAACTGAAATGCTGATTATAGAGTCATACAGCACAGAAACAGGCCCTTCAGCCCAATTCATACGTTCTGACAAAGCTGCCTACCTGTACTAGTCCTATTTTCCTTTTTTCCTGAAGACCAGTTCATTGTTAGGGGGGTAAAGATAGAGGTCAGGGTAGTAAATGAAGAGTTAGGGGAATAAACAGAAGTCAGAGTGCTCCGAGGTAGGAGACCAAGGATTCCCAACGATGGAGGCCCGAGGTCTGCGAATCCTGGGGTCAGAGGTCAAAGGTCAGCAAATCTTGGGAAAGATTTTCAGCAATTTCAATAGTGCTGTAAAACACTATACAGGTGACTTTAAAAATTCCTAAAGTACGAGTACTCTTCTGTAACAAAATGTCCCTCTAGAATACACCACTCATAATGTACACTTCTACTGTAAAGATTAGATTCTAGGACCAGAAGACACAGCTTCAGAATACAAGGACATCCCTTTAGAAGAGTGATGTGGAGGAAATTCTTTAGCCAAAGGGTGGTGAATCTGTGGAATTCATTGCCACAGATGGCTGTTGAGGCCAAGTCATTGGGTATATTTAAAGCGGAGGTTGATGGGTTCTTGATTAGTAAGGGTGTCAAAGGTTATGGAGAGAAGGCTGAAAAATGGGAAAAAGAGGGATGATAAATCAGCCATGATTGAATGGCAGGGCAGGCCCGATGGACCGAATAGGCTAATTCTGCTCCTGTTTCTCATGATCTTATGGATTACACTTTCTAGGTTGTTTCTTCATTTATACTTTGCTGCTGCCGCATGCTCACTAGTACTCTATATGTGATTTCCTACAGTGAAAGTTTATATACTGGGATATGAGATTGATACTTTTAATAGGCCACTTTTCTCTTGATTCTTTGTGTCTTGTCATATGTTATGTTGCTACCATGTAAAGAGAAAGGGAAGCAACACATGCAAAATGCTGGAAGAACTCAGCAGGCCAGGCAGCATCTAGGAAACGAGTACAATCGACATTTTGGGCTAAAACATTGACTGTGCTCTTTTCTAGATGCTTCCTGGCCTGCTGAGTTCCTCCAGCACTTTTGTGTGTTGCTTGGATTTCCAGCATCTGCCAATTTTCTCTGGTTTGTGAAAAAGAAAGGGAAACCAAGCTGTGTGAAATGTAGCAAAGCCATTATGGTAAGATGCTTCTGATAGATTCATATTTTGATTTATTTATTCTAATATACAACAGGTTGCAATGAAACTCTTTAATCATACAAAACTCACAGAGTAAATTGATAGATGTACCTGTGTAATACTCTCTATCCATTGCAGATTAAATCTGGAAGGGTGTCAACCCAAAACATTAACTATCCATTTCCCTCTACAGATGCTGCTTGACACCCTGAGCTGCTCCAATTCCTTAATGTGTTGCTTTAAATCTTGAAGAATTGATGGATCACCTAAGTCAGTGAGAACCATTGCATTGGGAATTTTAATTGAAAGGCTGAAAATTGTCTAGAAATCAGAGAATAAAGCAATAGGTTGACTAAAGCAAGAGCAAAGAAGAGCAATGTTATGAGATAGAAGGAAGTTTTTTTTTGAAAATGCAGGAAATGGTCAGCAGTCCAGGCAATTATCTGTGGAAAGAGGAACAGAGTTAGCGCTGTAAATGGATGAGCTTTCATCAGACACAGGTAAAGTTAGAATTAAACAAGTTTTAGGTTACAGAAGGTGCAAAGAACAGAGAGATTGTCCAGTAGAGACTGAATGACATCTATGATGGTGGTGAAAGCTTGTTAATTGCATATGATCTGCCTGGAGGTGATGTAGATTAAAAAGAGGTGGTGAATAAAGATAGACAAGAGAGAAAGGTCTCGAAAGTGTGAGGCACAATTTTCTGTTGAAAGTTCATCAACTTGTAACTTTAAATCACAAACAAGAGAAAATCTGCAGAAAAGCAACAGACACAAAGTGCTGGAGGAACTCAGCCCAAGATGTCGACTGTACTTTTTCCCCATAGATGCTGCCTGGCCTGCTGAGTTCCTCCAGCATTTTGTGTGTGTTACTAGAAATACCCAACTAGTTAGACTGCATCTGTGGAGAGATTTTTTAAAAAGAGCATAGTTAATGTTACAGGGTGATGATTTTTCAGAAGAACAAGTCAATTCTGACACAAGCTGGAAGGCTGGTTGCCTAAAATTGTTGAGCTCACAGTTGAGTTCCAAGGCCTGCAACTTGCCTAGTTAAAAGGCGGTGCAATACTCCTCATACTTTCATAAAGCTTTGTGAGAAAAGTACTGTATAACAGGGTGATGTAAAAGCAGGTTGTCAGCCTATAAGCATTCAAAGATTCAACAGAGATGACAAGTTAGAAACAAGTGTCTCAACCAATATCAGACCATAAGGCATAGGAGCAGAAGTAGGCCGTTTGGTACATCGAGTATCCTCTGCCATTCATTCATGGGCTGATCCAGTCATCCCCACTCCCCTGCCATCGCCCCATACCCTTTGATGCCCTGGCTAATCAAAAACCTATCTACCTTTGCCTTAAATGAACCCAATGACTTAGCCTCCACAGCCGCTTGTGGCAACAAATTCCACAGATTTACCATCCTCTGACTAAAGTAATTTCTCCATATCTCAGTTCTGAAAGGACGTCCTTCAATCCTGAAGTCGTACCCTCTTGTCCTGGACTCCCATATAATGGGAAATAACTTTGCCATATCTAATCTGTTCAGACCTTTTAACATTCGGAATGTTTCTATGAGATCCCCCCTCATTCTCCTGAACTCCAGGGAATACAGCCCAAGAGCTGCCTGATGTTCCTCATACAGTAACCCTTTCATTCCTGGAATCATTCTCATGAATCTTCTCTGCCCTTCTCCAATGTCAGTATATCCTTCCTAAAATAAAGAGCCCAAAACTCCAAGTACTCCAATATATTGAAATAATGTCTTGTCAGATGTATACTGATGTTGTCAAGAAATAATATGGAAATAAGAAATAGGAAAGGGGCCAAGCTTAGCAACAAGGTACAGGGATAAGATGAGAAGCTATTGCAGGAGGTCCTGCAAGGGTCTACTCCAGCAAGAGTCAGCATACTATTTTACGTCTTCACTAGTATAAAATTCTACATAACATTGGCATGATAAATTACTAAATTGTT
Source organism: Hemitrygon akajei (assembly GCF_048418815.1). Classification (NCBI taxonomy): domain Eukaryota; kingdom Metazoa; phylum Chordata; class Chondrichthyes; order Myliobatiformes; family Dasyatidae; genus Hemitrygon; species Hemitrygon akajei. The sequence continues at coordinate 82,853,840 of NC_133124.1, forward strand.
AGATAATTTTGTATAGAGAATAAGATATCACAAGTTTACTTTCATCAAAAACAGAATTTTTTGGCTTGTAAAAATAATAATAAATATGTTCTTCATAGACAAGTCCAATAATTTACATACTTCTCAGGAAATAAGACTATTTATTTGAATACAATCAAGAACTGTCAAAATCCTCATCTAAATTGTGAGGATAAAAAGAATGTTCTTTAAGGAATTAATTGTTGAAAATAAATTTCATTAAAAACAGCACAAAAATGTAAAGGTTTTATTTGGCAGATTGTTCATTCAGTAGAATAAATAAATGAGAATGTGCATCTCAATATTTGTTGTAAGAACAGATATGATTAATATTTACAGCTTGTGTCAGCAAAGTACAGCAGTTAATTGCTTACCATATCATAGAGTTCAGAAACCACTATGTCTAATATGATCAAAATGGGGAAAGTGAACATGGAATAGAAATATCTTTCCTAGGAAACCAGAACCTGATGGCATTCATCGCAGAACAATGAGAAATCATGCATCATCATGTTCATGTACATATTATTACCCAAAACAAACTTTAAGATGTCATTTTAATAATCTTTAAATATATTTGTGTTTTCTCATATTGTGCTTAAGTCAATAGTGACATGTTTATATATTAGTGTGTTTCCTTTGAAACTTGAACTGAACATGAACTCACGATTGTCTGTCAACACAAATGTAAATGACCGTGGAGCTTGTATGTTAAGTTCCTGGAATTTCACAAATTTGTTTTTCTTGGTTTCCCAGCGGTAGACTTGGGTGAAGGAGTAATCACTGCCAAGAATGGCATACTGCCAGCCACTTATTTGGAGAGGCTGAAAGACCATGGCACCACGAGACGGAAAGGTCTGCTTTTCCACAAATCTGGAGGCTTCCCATTTCATCAGCTTGGAGTCTCCTATGAACCTGGTAAGGCAAATGTAGAGATCATCCTTGATTACAAAATGTTTCACTGCATACACGTCCTCCATCTCTGGAATATCTGTGCGCCACACAAACTGCTTCTGGTTTTTGTTCCACTGGAATATGACAGGACGCTGGGAGCTACTTGACAAGATTAAGTGTGGCTTATTAGCTATTTCAAGGTACTCCACATCAGTGTCTCTGAACCATGAATGCAGACTTTGATGAGAGTAGAATCCATTTCCATTCCACTTATACACTGTCGTTGATCCAGCCTTTGATGTGTCTGCTATAACAAAGTACCATTCTCCTTCTATTTTGAATGTCTCAATGTCATTCGGTTTCCTGATTTTAATGTTGTCTACATCTTGCATCTTGATGAACTTGTTGGCAAAACTATCCCTCTTATAGATGTGAGAGCCACCAAATAACTGGGCCATAATAATAAATAGTTGGTCATCAATAATCAGTGGCTTGCAGAACACAGTGGAGCTCCCTGCACCAAGAAAATAATGTTAGTCATCAATCAAGGCATAATCTAACACCTCTGTCATACCTTAAGCTGTTAAATCTTAAGGAAAGATCAAAGATAAAGATTAAGTGTCAAATATACATCAAAACATACAATGAAATGTGTGATTTGTGTCAAAGACCAACGCAGTCCAAGAATTGTGCTGGGGCCAGCCCGTAAGTGTCACTATGCATCCAGCACCAATATAACATGCCCACAACTTACAAACACTAACCCATACATCTTTTTAGAAGAGTGGAGAAACCAGAGTGCCCAGAGGAAACTCACACAGAGATGGGAAGAATGTACTAATACCTTACAGTCAGCAGCAGGAAATGAAAACCAATCTACCGATCGCTGGCAATGCAAAGCTTTACAGTAACTGCTACACTACCATGACCCTCTTTTATATTTTAATCTAAATATAAATTAAATTTAACTTAAATATAATATAAACATAATTATATTTTAATGCAAATATAAAATATTGATATTTTATATTAGATTTAAATTTACATTTTATAAAAATTCTGTTTAAATGGACAGAGATACAACATACACTTCAGGTCATAAATTTTAATACTATTAAGTGACATAAATTTAAAGATAGAAGAATTAAATGAGGTAGGGTTCATCATAGACAACAACACCGAATGCTCACTGGTGCTATCCTACTCCTGCCTACAATGAAGATATTTAGTTATTAGTAAAGATTGGTATGGCTGGACTTGTTTACTTTGAACCAGAGGAGGCATACAGAAGATTTCATGAAGGTACAGAAAACCAATGGAGGCCTTAAATGGATGAACAGGAGGGCCTAATAAATAACTAGCTTTAGGATGAGAAGGATGCTTCTTCAATTGGATCTTCCACTCCAGCAAGCTGTAGGTGTGGAGTAATTGAATGTATTCAAAGGAGAATTGTCAAACACATTCGAACTATTAAGGAGTCAGGGTGCATGAGGAGAGAGAAGGTAAGTGGTGTTGAGATCGGCTAAGATTTGTTGAATGATGAAGCAGTGGGTTACTCCTGATAATTAACTGGCACAGAATTTAAGGCAGAAGAATTAAGATCAGTTTTTCTTACCCAATACATGGGGATTCTCTGGAACTTACTGCAAGAAAGGCTGGCAAAGACAGACACCCTTACCGCATTTCAGAAGAACTTGGTTAAGTTATGACCCAAAAAGTTATAGGGTGAAATACAGAAAACACAATTGGCATCAATAGCAAACAACAGGCTAGCAGAGAAACTAAGTGCAGAAGCAAAGGGATAGTTGACATTTAGGGTGAAGGCCCTGCATCAGAACTCCAATGGCAAATCTAGCTCTGTTACAGCCAACAACTGACGTAATAAGCTGAATTCTCTGCTATGTCACTAATTTTTTATGAGGTTTCTAGAAAGTGTATAGGGAGGTGAAGACTATAATATCATATTAAAAAGAGCAACAGACAGTTATACAGTACCTCTAATGTAGTAAACTGTCAACCAAGAAACCTGATCAGACAAAACTCAATACTGAAGCACGTAAAGAGATAATGGGACCAAAAGCTTGGCCAAAGAAGGAAACACTCTGGAACAGCTTAAATGAGAAGACAAAGATACAGATGAATTGCAGGGGAATTTCAGACATAAGGACAGGGAGCTGTCAACATAGCAGTTAAAAGTGGAGCATTTTTGAAGTCCAGGAACAGAGAAATTGGACAATCTGGCCACAAACAGACCAGATGACAACACTGATTACTATTTCCTGTCCATACCAATAATGTTGTCATAGTTTCTGAAAACCATCTCCACGTGATCCCATTCAAAAAAGCTACACTTTCCCACAGCAGGCTGTGCAATGACGACATTGGCATCATTCATGAAGGTAAAGGCTTCTATCGAAAGAGACTGAAATTGTAAAATTTGATCCACAGCAAACTCTATAAGACAAAAGGGGAAAGATAACAATGGAGTAAGTTAATGCATCAATCAGGGTTCTACCACTTCAGTATGATAAAGTGGTTTGTTGCAATCACCTGTTGTTATGCAGTCAAATTCCTTCAGTGAAAGGTTATTAATTTTACGACCCTGATACTCCACCGGACTGGCACAGTAGATCTGATCAACCGTTGCATTTGTGCTGCTTAACCATTCCACCAGCCACTTCAGTTTGCAGTCACAGTGAAAAGAATTCCCTCTAAGATCTCTGCAATTAAAAATAATTCCTAATAAGAAATTTTCTTTAGAGATTCATAGTTAATGAAGCAACACCCTATCCCTGCACTCGGAAGTGGATACATAGTTCATTTGTAAATGGGAACACTCGAAAGTCAGTAGCTGTAAGTCAACTAAGCTAATCCTTGCATATCTACAGGTTAACTAAACTTAAAATACTTTTCACACTTTTAGATGACTAAATGCATTCTACTAGAATCTGAGACAGTGTCCAAGTGAATCAGAATCTCAACTAAACAGAGATCGATCAAACAAATGCAATTGGCCTTGGTCAAATTCTAGAGAATCAAGACTGAAAATGATAGGTTCAAAGTTTTGGGCCGAGGTGACTGAAACAAATGTTAGTGTACTTATAATAGGAATTGTGTAAGAGCACAGGAAGATAGAAGAAATTTCAAAGAGTTGATGGATTAGAGAATATTTCACAGATAAAAAACGGGTGAGACTTTAGTAGCAGAAAATTTCAGGTCACCCAATATAAGATTTCAGGCAAGAGATATGGCAAAATAACAGCAGTGGAGTGATCAATTGAAGTGATATTTGCCAGAGTTTAAAATTTATAGATGCAAAATAAGATGGCTCCAAGGATAAAATTCAGAGGTGAACGATCAATAGTAGAAAGAGACACCATTGAAGATACTATCGTTGTGACTCAATAGAAGAGAAAGGCACTAAAGCCAGTGGGAAGTCATGGAAATGCATGGAAGAGGTGTTTTTGAAAGCTGTGGTAGGTCAAGAAAGATGTGAATCAATTGTTTACCACAATCACAGTCAAACTTATACAAACATGGACACAAACCTTAATAAGTTAAACTATATAAAGAAGAACAAAGATATCATAAAAAATTACAGTGATCACCAATATCTGAATCAATGGAGAGTTTACCACCAAGATCCAAAAGTAACTGAAGGCCATCCAATCATCTATTCACGTCTTCAATTAGCAGAAAATGATTATTTTGATAAAATGATAAGTCTCAGCAAATGGGATCCAGACACAGTTGGTAAAATCTACAATTACACTTCATCTTAGGGCTAGATAGACATTTAATATAACAATAAAAGAAACTTGGCAGTGTGTAATGTGGGTTGCCCTTTCACTCTCACCCCTATTCTACCAGCAGTTGCAATCCCATTCTATTAAAAAATGAAATACATCCAATAACTTGTGCAAAAGCAAAATGCTGCAGTTGCTGGAAATCGGAAATAAAAGCATCAAACATGTTTGAAATTCTCAGCAGGTCAGGCAGCATCAATGAGGGTAAAAGCAGCGCAAATGTTTCTATTTGATTACCTTTCATCAGAACTAAGAAGTTCTAGTAAGAAAGCTCTCCACTGAACCTGCTACTTGGCATTGTAGTTTAGTCATTTAAAGGATCAAGGATCTTACATTATCACTAAGAAAAATCATAATTACAGATAATTCTTACACGTTAGTCAAAGCATCCAGCCCTTTGAATACATCCTTTGGAAGTGTTTGAAGGTTGTTATTTGCCAAGCTTCTGTCAAAATAAAATTGTAAAACTCAGTTAATGCTAATCATTTTGAACATTATATTGAACTATGATGTGGGGTACTGGCTGACGAAACTGGGAGACCAGTTTTGAGACACATACAACACATTGCTTTGAGAAAAAAAGAAATGCGACTGCAGTGGCTGCAGCATCTCATTATTTCTTCCACAGCCTTGCAACTTGCTGCATTGTCTGCTTAGAAACTTTAGTTGTACCCCTAGAATGCATTGGATATGCACATCATTTTCATCATTGGTCCTAGATCAGTTCTCATATTTTCTTATGACATAGAAAGCCTTCACAGCAATCCCATTTCCCTACTTAATTCCAAAAACCTATTCCCTCATGCATGCCTACCAGCTCCAGTAAGAAACAATTCCACAAAAACTTCCCAAGGCTTGGACTGGCCATTGTTTTATTATTATCACATGTACAAACATTTAGTGAAAAACTTATCTTGCATTCTATTCATACAGATCACTACACAGTACATTGAAGTAGAATATGGTGCAGAATAAAATTAGCAGTTACAGAGAAAATGCAGTGCAGGTAGACAAACATGTCTAAAAAATAAAACAAAAAGGTCAAAACAAGATAAGTTGTGAAGCACTTGGTGTTGGAACAGCAAAGGATAGATTGTTGGCGCTTTAGGATAAATCAACACTGTGTTGGAGAGTTTAGAGGAGAGTACTACGTGACTCTGAAGTGTTTGGGAGAGAGACCAGCATTTGGTATTGGGGGAGTACAAGTAGAGGTTGAATTTAGTATGGGGGCACAGTGAACAGACTAGCATTATACTGGTGTTGACTGAGGGAGAGGCTAGCACTTGGTATTGAAGGGTACAGGAAGGAACAACCTGGTGTTGGGAGTATAGGCAAGAAATTGGCATGATATTGACGGGTTCAGCAGAGACCCTGACATGTAGAATTGATGTGGCTCAAAGGTTGGCATAATTTTAGTGGATACAAAGGTGCGTGACTTAAGATTTTTGGGACAAGTTACAGGAGATACTGGGAACTGGTGAAGGAAGTAGAGAAAGCATCACAATATAAGACACAAGAGCATAAGACATTGAAGCAGAATTAGGCCATTTGTCCCATCGTGTCTGCTCCACCATTTGATCATGGCTGATCCATTTCTTTCTCAATCCCATTCTCCTGCCTTCTCCCCATAACCTTCCATGCCCTGACTTATCAAGAATCTACCAACTTTTGCCTTAAATACACTTAATGACCTGGCCTCCACAGCTGTCTGTGGCAGTGACTTCCTCAGATTCACACTCTCTGGCTATAGAAATCGTTCCTCATTTCCGTTCTAAATGGACATCCATCTTTAGTGAGGTTATAACCTCTGGTCCTAGACTCCTGCACTGTTGGAAACATCCTCTCCATATGTACTCTATCCAGACCTTTCAACATTCAACAGGTTTCAATGAGATTCCCCCCCCCCCCCCATTCTTCTAAGTTCCAGCGACTACAGGCCCCGAGCCATCAAATGCTCCTCATATGATAAGCCTTTCAATCCTAGAATCATTTTTGTGAACTTCCTTGTAACCCTCTCCAATGTCAGCACATCCCTTCTTGGATAAGGGGCCAAATCTGCTCATGATACTCCAAGTGAGGCCTCACCAGTGCCTTATATCCTTGTTTTTATATTCTTGTCCTCTCAAAATGAATGCTACCATGGCATTTGCCTTCCTCACCACCGACTCAACCTGCAAGTTAACTTCTAGGGAATCCTGCACAAAGACTCTAACACTCTAAGACTCAAAGACTCTAGCTTGTTTATAAAATATTCTACCGATTTATTGTTTTCTACCAAAGTTCATGGCCATATACTTCCTGACTGTATTTCATCTGCTACTTCTTTGCCCATTCTCCTAATCTGTCTAAGTGCTTCCACAGCCTCCCTGCTTCATCAGCATTATCTGCCCCTCCACCTATCTTTGTATCGTCCACAAACCTGGCCATTAAATCATTGACATAAAAGAATCAGTCCCACCACTAACCCCTGCAGAACACCACTAATCACCAGAAGCCAATCAGAAGAGGCACCTTTTATTCTCACATGTTGCATCCTGTCAGTCAGCCAATCTTCTATCCATGCCAGTATCTTTCCTGTAATACTATGACTCTTATCTTGCTAAGCAGCCTCATGTGTGACACCTCGTCACCTTCTGAAAATCCAAGTACACAACATCCACCGATTCTGCTTTGTCTATCCTGCTTGTTACTTCCTCAAAGAATTCCAACAAATTTGTTAGATGAGATGTTCCCTTAAGAAATCCACACTGACTTTGGCCCATTGTGTTGGTTGTTCTGGGCATGACCAGATCTCGGTCTCGGTCTTGTAATCAGTCAGAGAGAATAAGCTCCTGCTGCTGGGGGCAATGAGGTTCCAGATCATTACCACTAATTTACTCTGGCAGAGACCCAGGTTTAATCCCAGCCTCCTGTGTTGTCTGTATAGAGTTTGCACATTCTCCCAGGGACAGCAAGGCTTTCTTCCAGGTGCTCTGTTTTCCTCCCACATTCCATGATGTGCAGCTTAGTAGGTTAACTGGCCATCACAACTTGCCACTAGTGTCAGTGAGTGGTAGAATCTGAGGAGTTGATGAGAGTGTGGGGAGTAGAAAAAATGTATCAGTGGTTGATGGATAGACAGAGGATTAGTTTCATTTTTATAACTATCATTTTAAAATAACTGCATTGTGCAATGGAATTTCAAGGGGTTTTTTTTCTAATTTGTTTTCCTTCATGTCTCTATTTCATAACCCTTTACTTACCAAGTAATGGGTTAAGGATGAAATGTGAAATGTATAAAGGGAACACGATGGGGATCTTCTTCACTCAGAAGGTGGTGAGAGTGTGGAACAAGCTGCCAGCACAAGTGGTGGATACAGGTTCGATTTCAAAAGAGAAATTTGTTTAAGTACATGGATGGGAGGGGTATGGAGGGCTATGGTCCGGGGTGCAGGTTGATTTGGACTAGGCAGGTTATTAGTTTGGCACAGACTAGATGTGCCAAAGAGGCTAGTTCTATGCTTTAGTGTTCTATGACTCTAAGTCTTATGTTCCCCCATCAATCCAACAGAAATGTTAGCATCATCTAATTGCAATTTCTTGATTCAACTTGTTTGCTGTCAAAGTCTTTTCAACGTTGGCCCATATGCAGTTTGCCCAATCAGAAAATTATGCTTACTCTACATAACCTTTATAGTTTGCAAATCCTTTTAAAGTTCTTGATTGGATTACTACCCGTACTTATAAATGTTAAGCATATCGTTTAAACATCATTATACCAGTCATCATGGCAGTAAGAGGGCAAGTGTTGTAGACACTATATGAGATCGGCACAATTTATTGCCACTGACTGAGACAGTTTGCATGATCTCATTGGAACATCACCCAAAGTTAACACTGTAAAATTATCTTAAATCCTGAATAATGTTACAATCCTACTTCTTTTATAAGCCACATCCACAAATCCTGCTGAGAGGGTTGAACAGGAAGTTCAGGCAACATCGGACTGGCACCATTTCTAAATCTGACTGTCAGTTTCACCATGTCCTAACAAACTCGTCCGATAAAATGACGATCTCATCGGGTGCAACAAATGTAAACATTTACTGATTACTTTCAATAGTGAATGAAAACAACATGAGCACAACTTCAAGAGGGAAAAAGTAAAACCAATACTTCAAAACATAGAATGTTTACATACCATTATTCATTTATTCAGAAGAACCACATTAGCAAATACTAAAACATAAAGTACTATTGTCTATCAATAAAAATAATAGATAGCAGAAATGAATGAAAACAACCTATTTCTCTGTTTAAGTACAAGCTCTACAAAGTAGTAAGGTTTGATGGAATGTATTTGAAATTTAAGAGCAGGAATGCCAGCTCTAATTACATGTATTCCAAGAAATTACAACTGCACTGCTTAGTCAAACAGCTTTAGCACTTTTAAATTTAATCAATAATAACAGTTAAACAAATTGAAATCAATTTATTAAATTTAATGTGTCTATGATTTTTCTCCTGGGTTGTCTGTGACCAGATCAATCTCAATTCCTGATGTCTTCAGTACAGCCCAGGGACATCAGCACCACAACTCATGAGCAAGTTTAAATCTATTCATTCAGTCCTTCCTATCTCATACTATTCTGCTGTGACCACAAAGGCACAATGATTAATTCCACTGGCTATACTGTTACTTTTTGAATAAATAATAAAAAAGAAATGGTAATGTAAATCCCATTTGACAATGAAAACGTGTTCCAGTTCATTTACAATTCTTCATTAAGAGGATGTGTCCTTGTCTCAAGCAGCAAATATCTGATTGTGTGAACCATGGTCATTTAGACCTAAAGATTGTATTACAAAGGTTACCCATGAGGGAAAGATCTTTTCAGTTTTTCTTGTCTATCCTTTGTCCTATAGAAAGTATTGATTTGTGCCTTCATTTCCCTACAAATGGAGCTATCAATTAGGACAAGACCATAAAGGGCCAAAAAAACAATTAAGAGACACAAGTGCCGGGTTTGCTGGCTTGGGCCACACTTTCACCACTGTTAATGACTGCTCACTCAGTATTTACTTTGAACCACTTACTCTACATGAAATTCCACTGAATCTACATCTCATCTCACCACAAATACTTTCTGTGCCTTTCTCCCTTCTTCAAACTTCTAATTTCCCTGTAATGTTTTGTTAAATAACACATTATATTAATAAGGTTTAGTAAGTAGGCTCCATTACAGCCCATGCTGTCAATTAGTTACAAACAGATTGCTGTAATTTGATGAGATGGCTTTAAAGTATTAAGGGTCCACATTTTTAGTAAGTGAAGAATTTTATCTTTTGAAGTTTTCTGTTATATTTTGACATTTTTTTTAAAACCCAGTAAGTGGTTTAAGAATCATTTACATCTAGTCATGCATTGCACTCTATCAAAAAATCACTGTTTATCAGGGCTGTTTAAAATTTTCTCTTTAATCCTTTTTCTCTTTTTTTAATACTTGATAAATTTCCTTCTATTATTGATTTAAAATTTTTACAAAAACACCATTGGAGTCAACATGTAATCAACAGAGCTTAGATGTCAGGAAGCCTGTATAAAAGGCAGCTGATCACCAGCTATGCCAGGCCTTAATGACAAATGTGAAGATTTACCCCAGGGAAGCTGTAACAAATTAGAAATTCTTTGTCATACATCCTATTAATGCAGAAACCAGAAACCCAACTAAAAAAAAATTGCTGCATGATGATACATTGCTGCTCCAAGGTCTGGCTCCTTTAAAACTAAGTCACCTTAAAAATTTCATTCCTTAAACAGAGTATTTTCCCAAAGGATCAAGCAGATGTTTTTAAAAGCCAAAAGCAAGAAGAAGCACGAGATAGAAACAAAAACAGCTAGAGAAACATTTGGCAAGCCTTTGATGTAAGTCATAAAAATTCTACTTGGAAAACCACAAGCTAATATTTTAAATTGTCACATTCCTGCAGAGAAGACTTTCTATAAAGGTTATCACTCCTCACTCCATCCGCTTAAGCAATGTTTAATTTTCTTTGTGCCCCAGCCTCATTTTTGACTAAGACTGGCAGACTGTGGTTGTTTTACTTTGCAAACGGACTCACATCCATTTTAAAATTAGGCTGAGAGTCTCACACTAAATTTGAGAAGGTCACATTCAAATAAAGCAGTGACTCTGAGATTCAAATACATATATATCCAGTGCCTTAGAACTTCCACTAACTTTCCCACTACTGATGACAGGCTCACCTGTCTATAATTTTCTGGCTTATTCTTGGAGACTTTGTCAAACAGTGCAACAACATTAGTTATAATCCAGTTCTCTGGCACCTCACCTGTGGCTAAGGATGTTTTAAATATCTCTGTTAGGGCTCCTGCAATTTCTGCACTAGCCTTCCACAGGGTCTGAGGGAACACCTTGTCAGGCCCTGGGGATTTATCCAACCTAATTTGCCTTAAGACAGCAAACACCTCCTTCTCTGTATAAGGTCCATGACCTCTCTGCTGCTTTGCCTCACTTCTATAGACTCTGTGTCTGTCTCCCAAGTAAATACAGATGCAAAAAAAAAATCATTTTGAAATCTCCCCCATCTCTTTTGGCTCCATGCATAGATTACCATTCTGGTCTTCCAGAGGATCAATTTTGTCCTTTGCAATCCTTCTGCTCTTAACTTATCTGTAGAAGCCCTTAGGGTTCTCCTTCACTTTGTCTGGTAGAGCAATCTCATGCCTTCTTTTAATCCTCCTGATATCCTTAAGTGTTCTCTTGCATTTCTTATACTCCTCAAGTACCTCATTAGTTCCTACCTGTCTATAGCTGCAATGCACCTCCTCTTTTTTTCTTAACCAGGGCCTCAATATTTCCTGAACACCAAGTGGTATCTAAACCTGTTATCTTTACCTTTTACTCTGACAGGCACATACAAGCTTTGTACTCTCAAAATTTCACTTTTGAAGGCCTCCCACTTACCAAGTACACCTTTGCCAGAAAACAACCTGTCCCAATCTACAGCTGCCATATCCTTTCTGATAAGATCAAAATTTCAACCCAAGGACCAGACCTATCCTTTTCCATAATTACCTTCAAACTAATGGCATTATGATCACAAAATGGAAAGTGTACCCCTACTCAAACTTCTGTCATCTACCCAGCCTCATTCCCTAATAGCAGATCAAGTACCGCACAATCTCTCATTGGGACTCTTGCATATGATTATGGAATCTTTCCTGAACGCGTTTGACAAATTCTATCCCATCTTGTTCTCTTACACCATGGGAGTCCCAGTCAATATGTGGAAAGTTAAAATCACCTACTATAACAACCTTATGTTTCTTGCAACAGCCTGCAATCTCTCTACAAATTTCTTCCTCTAAATCCCACAGGTGGTCTGTAACATAATCCCATTAACATGGCCATATCTTTCTTAATTCTCAGTTCCACCCATAAAACCTCACTAGATGAGTTCTCCAGTATGTCCTAACTGAGCACTGCCATCATATTTTCCCTGACTAGTAACACCTCTCCTCCTACTCTATCACGTATATTAAGCGACCAGTCCTGCCTCTCCTGCAACCAAGTCTCATTAATGGCTATAAAATTATAACACCATATGTTGATCCAAGCCCTGAGCTCATCTGCCTTTCCTATAATACTTCTTTCATTGAAATATACACAACTCAGAACTTTAGTCCCACCGTGCTCAATCTTTTGATCCTTGTCCTTGTCTGAGGTCTTAACAACAACTGTCTCCACAACCACTCCACTACCTGTTCTGGCACTCTGGTTCCCATCCCTATACAAATCTAGTTCAACACCACCTCCCCCCCCCCCCCCCCGTGCAGTACTAGCAAACATTCCTGCTAGGATATTAGTACCCCTCCAGTTTAAGTGCAAACCAACATCTGTACAGATTCCACCTTGCCTGGAAGAAAGCCCAGTGATCCAAAACTCTGAAACCCTCCCTCCAAGATCAACTCCTTAGCCATGTATTAAACTGTATGATCTTCCTATCCCTGGCCTCACTAGCCTGTGGCCTGAGAACACAACCCTGGACGTTCTGTCCTTTAGCTTAGTACCTAACTCCCTGAACTCACTTTGCAAAATCTTGTCCCTCTTCCTACCTAACCACAAATGAGAAAATCTGCAGATGCTGAAAATCTGGTCTGGTCTGGTCCTGCTGAAGTGTCTCAGCCCGAAACGTCAACTGTACTCTTTTCCATAGATGCTGCCTGGCCTGCTGAGTTCTTCTAGCATTTTCTGTGTGTTGCCTCTTCCTAGCTACCTCAAAGAATGAATGATAAAAACTATCAGAACCCTGAAACCCCCTCCCCCTAAAGAAGGAAACAATAAATAACTGAAAAAAAATCTATCTGATGTTTTTTGCCTTCTCTCACTCAAACTTCTCGCTGAAGCCTCGAAAGAGCTAAAGCCTCAAAAACGCCACTCTAACACTGTTGCAGGTATTAGCCCAAAATGTCAACCATTCCTTTGCTTCCACAAATACTGTTGAACCATTGACTTGTTCCAGGAATTTTTCTTTTGCTCCAGATTCCAGCAGCGGCAGTCCCTTGTGTCTCCATGTGAATGTGACTTGAATTGGAGTGTATGAGCTATAAAGAGCATTTGGACAAACTTGGATTGTTTTCTCTGGAGCTTTGGACACAGAGAAGCCCAAAATTATGAAAACCATAAATAGGGTAGGCAGTCAGACTTTTCCCCTAGAGGACACAGGTTTAATGTGAGAGGGGGAGGTTTAAAGGAGATATATGAGGCTAGTATTTTTTTAAACACAGAGAGTAGTAGGTGCTGGGACATCTTACCAGGAAATGGCAGAATCAGATACTATAGCTGGAGATGAAGGAATATAGACCGTGTGCAGGAAGATGGGATTAATTCGGATTGGCACCATGGTTGGCACTGACATTGTGGGCCAAAGGGCCTATTCATGTACTGTACTGTTTATGTTTACTGTCATATTGTGTTAGACTGCAAGCTAACAGAAGTTTCAGAGAAACTGATGTCTTTCACCCACGATGTCATCTCACCACATGTTCCACTGATCTGACCACAGAGAAAATTCCAGATGAACAGCTTTAATAATCAACAGATGAACTAGAAGAGAACAACAAACTTGAACTTGGAACTTGAGCTCAGAGTGGGGTGAAATGGAATGAAGCACGAACAGTGGAATTGATTATTTTAACCAAATGGACTATTATTATGCTATTTGTGTATTTATTTCTAAATACACTTAGATAGCATGTTACATGATAATGGATTACAGTATTTCTATTTTGTACTTTGCCTGTATTACAGCAATAAACCAACTATTCAAAGAGATGTGGAAGTAATACATTGATTTCACTCTAACTGAACAGCACATTATTTCCTGTTATTAATGCACAAGGATTGCTTCACTTTCTCAAACATTTATAATAATGGCACAAAATATAACGTAAAGATTGTACTGAATGAGAAGAGATATACTTACAGGTGAATAAGAGATTTAAGTCCTCTAAAAGCATACCTGGAGATGAACTGGATTTTATTGTTTTCTACAAACCTAAAAGAAAGATGAGCATTTCAGTATCATTTTGGTAGCACCCGATTACTATTCAGTGAGAATGTGTCCACAGTTGTCATCTACTTACAAATACTCAAGCTGAGAGAGACCAAGGAAGGCATCATCACCAACAGTATCAAATGAGTTGGAAGTGAACAAGCTGTTAGGAAAATAAAAGGAGAGCATTTTTCTTTTCAGGTGGTATATTACATCATTATTGTTGCCGACAATATTCATGTAGGTCAAGGTAATATGCTCTGTTTAAAACAGACACCTAAAAGTCTCTATCTTTTGACATAATTTCACTCTAAAGTAACATTAGCTGTCCATTCTTACTGAACACTTGCCATTTCCTGGGTCAAGATGGTGCTGCCTAGCTGGTGCCAAGTTAATGAATATTCTGTTTTCTCTCCCCTAAACAGTAGACTTGGAAGAAGGAATGGTTATTTGCCTAATATTGCCAGCTCAGGCAAATTCAATTTAAAAGTAACTTGGCCACCACAGGTCATTAAACACCCTGCAAGCATTAAGGTAAACTAAGTGCTTCCATGCTCCCTTTAGAGAGCAAACTTCAAAGCAACCCTAATCAAAGATTGTAATTTAAACATATTTAAAATGGAGAAAAATGCATTATTGAAAAACTGGGGGATTGAAGCCATGGGCATCTATCAGTGAAGAAAAGTTGAGGCTAGCATAGATCAGCCATGATGTGTGGAATGATGGGGAGGCTTGAGGGGCAGAGTGGCCTACTCCTGATCCTATTTTCTTGTGTTCCTGTGTTATGGATTTGTAGCTGCAGTAGGGACCTTCACTTCCTTCATGTGGCTGTAGTGATACCACAATTGTAAGATTATTTCTATATTTTATATTTTTACAGATGTTCCCTTTTACTTATAAGACAATAGAAATCAGTCCAAGGAGTTTACAATAGTAAGGAATAAATATGGCCCATTAGGGGTGTATTGGAGGTTCTTTCCAGACATGTTACACTGAAGTCCCATCTTCCACCTAGAGTTATCTCTAGTCTCCTGTCTACAAGCACTTTGGAAGATACTGATATTGTGAAAGGCAAAAGAAATTTAGAACCTTTCCATTAGCATCAGGGTCAAAACAGTTTAACAGTAGATAAATGGAAAAACTCACTGAATAACCCTTTCATGTAGAATGACAGAACTGTTAGGCAAAGAAGGAGACCACCAATATCACCAGGTCCAGTAACAGTTATTACCCCACAACTGTCAGACTCCTGAACCATCAAAAAAATCTTTATTCACCACAACTTCATTCACCACTATTCTGAATTGATTTACTTTCCAGGACTCTTTACATCTCATGTTCTCACGATTACTTTTATTTGCACAGGTTGTCTTTTGCACATTGGTATTCAAGTCAACGCCCTTATGGCTCTTTCCAAGATGGCGCGGGTGAATCACTGCAATGTGTTACAGGCTGCTTACAAAACTTCTACATATATTTCTGAATTATTCTTCCTGCGATCTGCAGCCTGTAATTTCCCTTTAAACAACATTACTTTTGAACCATCTTCATGAACTAGCAATTTCACAATCTTCTGAAGGTCTCGGCAGATTTAACTCTCTAACATGCAGAAATGGCACCTTTTAAGTGAACAAAGGTGTATTGCCATGGCTGGAAGAAAGGGAGGAGTGAAAACTAGGATGAAACTAGGATGAAAAGCAAAGGAATGAAACTCCAGCATCTTGTTAACAAGTGTACAGTCACTGGAGAACAAGATTGAGGACCTAAGGGCAAGATTGCTCTATTGGTGGGAAATGAGGAATTGCTGTGTTCTGTGTTTCACAGAAACGTGGCTCACTCCAGACATGCCAAATGCATGGGTAAAGAATCATGGGCTTCTCAATACACTGGCTGACCTGGACTGCTGATTCAGAGAAGGCAAAAGATGGTGGGGGGGGGGGGGGGGTTGTGCTTCATGATAAACTCTCTGTGGTGCTCAGTCGCAGCAACCTAGAACATCTAATGATGAAGTTCTGACCATTCTACTTACCAAAAGAATTCTCCTCCATGATCCTGATCGCATTTTACATACCACCAGAAGCAGATGTTAAATGAATGCCACGATTAGCAAACAAGAAACAGCCTAACCTGATGCTTTTCAAACCATAGTTAGGGACTTCATCAGGTTTGCTTGAAGAAATCTCTGGCCAATTATCATCAACATATCACCTGCAGCACTCTTGACCACTGTTACACCATGATTAGAAATACCTACCATTCTATGCCTAGACCACGTTTCAGGAAATCTGATCACTTAGCTGACCTCCTCCGACCTACATACAGGCAGAGGCTAAAGAGCAAGACTTTAGAGAAAAGGACATCAAAGAGGTGGTTGCGGGTGCAGAGGAGTGGCTACAGGATTGCTTTGAGTTGGTAGACTTGATTGTGTTCATAGAGGAAATACACCATGATTGTCACAGATTTTATAAAAACAGTCATAGACCAATGTGCCCCTACAAAATCATCCAGTCTTCCCCAACCAGAAGCCCTGGATGAACCACTAGATCCACAATCTTCTGAGGGCCAGCTCAGTGGCATTGAGGTCTGGTGACCAAGTTAAATACAAGAGGTCCAGGTATGATCTCCGGAAAGCCATCTCATGCAAAGTAGCAATTCAGCCCAAACTTAAATCACTGAAAGATGTTCAACAGTTGTGGCAGGACTTGAATGCCATCACCTCCCACAAAGTGAAACCAAGAGACATAGGTGACAACAAAGCTTTGCTCCCAAATGAGCTCAATGCCTTTTATGCTCACTTTGACCATGAAAGCAAGGAGGCACCTTCACAAACTCCCACAGCCCCCAATGACCCTGTGATTTCAGTCTCTGAGGCTGATGAGAGAACATCCTTCAGGAGAATGAACCCATGAAAAGCATCTTGACCGGACAGGGCACCTGGCCGAGTACTAAAGACCTATACTGATCAACTGGCTGGAGTGTTCACTGATAAGTTTAACCTCTGCCTCAAGTAGGCTTCAATTATACCTGTACTTAAGAAGAATGTGGTAACCTGCCTCTGTGACTATCAGCCAGTAGCACTTCCATCCACAGTAATGAAGTGCTTTGAGAGGTTGATAATGAAACACATCAACCCCTGCCTGAGAAGCAATTTTAGTCCATTCCAATTTTCCTACCATCACAACAGGTCACCAGCAAATGTCATTTCATTGGCTCCTCATTCAGTCATGGAACATCTGTAAAGCGAAGATGCATACAATAAGGATGCTCTTCATTGATTACAGCTCAGCATTCAATACTATAATCTCCTCTGAACTAATCAATAAACTTCAAGATCTTAGCCTCACTACCTCCTTGTGCAACTGGATCTTCTATTTCCTCACTGGAAGACCCCAGTTAGTTCATATTGGCAAGAACATCTCCTCAATAATCTCCAACAGCACAGCTACACCACAGGGCTGTGTACCTAACCCCCTGCTCTACTCACTTTACACTTATGATTGTGAGGCGAAGCATAGCTCCAGTGCCATATTTAAGTTTGTTGACACCACCACTATCATTAACCAGATCAAAGGCAGTGACGAATCAGCATATAGGAGGGAAACCGACAATGTGTCTGAGCAATGCCATAAAAAAAATCTCCCACTCAATGTCAGTAAGACCAAGGAGCTGGCTTCAGCTCATTGACTTCAGGATAGGAAACCGGAGGTCCATAAGCCAGTCCTCATTGGGAGATTGGAGGTGAAGAGAGTCAGCAACTTTAAATTCCTCAGTGTTATCATTTCAGAGGCTCTCTCCTGTGCTCAGCGTGTAAGTGTCATTATGAAGAGAGCACTGCATTGCCTCTACTTTCTTTGAAGTCTGCAAAGATTCAGCATCTTATCTTGAGCTTTGACAAATTTCTGTTAATGTGTGGGGGAGAGTATATTGACTGGTTGCTTCACAGCCAGGTATGGAAATATCAATGCCCTTGAACGAAAAATCCTACAAAAAGTAGTGGATACAGCCCAGTCCATCACAGATAAAGCCCTCTCAAGCATTGAACACATTGAGAGTGCTGTTGCAGGAAAGCAGCATCCATCAAGGACCCCACCAGCCAGGCCCTGCTCTTTTCTTGCTGCTGCCACCAGGAGGGTAGTAAAGGAGCCTGAGTACCCACCCCACCAGGCCAGGAAATTTACTATTCCTCAACCATTGGGCTCTTGTGGGGGGGGGGGGGGGTGGATAACTTCACTCAACTTCACTCATCCCATTACTGAACTGTTTCCTCAACCTATGGAATCACTTTCAAAGACTCTTCATCTCAAATTCTCAATATATATTATTTATTTATTTAATTATATGGGTTTTTTTGTATTTGCACTGTTTGCTCCCTTTTGCACATTGTCCTGTTGGGTGTGGTCTTTCAGTTATTCTATAGTGTTTCTTGGATTTACTGTGTATGCTTGCAAGAAAACGAATCTCGGGGTTGTATATAGTGAAATATATGTACTTTGATAATAAATTTACTTTGAACTTTGAAATGCTGCTATGCACAAATCTATTTAAAAGCTGCCTGATGAGGTTTAACGCTTTAAAATAATTTGAGTGTATACAATGTGCTTTATCCTCTTCCCCAGTAAGAAGTTTAACATAATTTAAAATAAATTATAATTTTACCCCTTTAGAAATTTTGCTGCAGTCAATGCCTTTGCAGTTCCGTAGGGCTGAGGTGCCAAAAATATCTGATTCCTTTCTCGAGTTTAGATGCGGCAAGCGCTTTTTAAATGGTTAATTTCCTTCCTATTATTGGAAAGGATTCATTTCTCCGCTGTATCTACATCTAAGTCCAAACCTCTGTTGTTACAGAACCCAGTGCGAAGAATAATAAACAAGGTTTTGAGAAAATCCTGAATAATTTGGTTCAGAAACATGGCAAATGACCCGCGTTGCGTTAGAGATTTCATAAAACGATAATTTTTCCTCACTGTCATAATAGCCTGATGATTTAAGACAGACTTGTTGACTGCTAATTTTAGCATACACCATGACCGCTGCAATCATAAATGTTCTGGGTCAACATATTCGTCGCTTCCACGCAAAATACGAAGGGAAATTATGTTTAAAAAAAACACTAAGGACACGGTAGCCTACGCGAATAAACAGTGGAATCTTACAGCAGCTGCAGAGACGGCATGAGTAAGAAGCTGCCTTCTGGGATTTCACTGAATCCAGACTTCACAAATGATCTGTAAACAAAATAAATGCATTAAAATGCCAGAATTGCGAATGCTTCAATCAGCGGACATTGTTGGCAAACGCATACACTCCAATTTGGCCACAAAACCTAAGTATTTTGTAAATCAGGCTATCAGTATTCACGATAGTCTATTTTTAGCTAATGAGTGACTGAGCTGCAACATAGGTAACATCCTTGTGTCTATTTATTGGTTCCGTACCTTACCGTACAGTGTTCATGCACCATTATATAACCAGCATCTCAAGGCGTTTCCGCTTCCATTACTGTTAAATAACAGTTACATTGCATACCATAGATAGAATACTCACAAGGAGACCACACCAGAGGGAAAACTGCGGGGAATAGATTTTCTATTTTCACACAAAGCATTGTCCTTCGAGCAAGTGCATCCTGCAGGACATTTTACCGCCTTCTTTGCTTCAATTAAGAGCCATAAGTAGATCATCCACAGGAGCAAGGAACACCATTTTGCGTTTCTATTTCGATTTCCCATTCTTCTATACACACTTGATGGCAATCGCGCCAAATGATATCCCAGCTCATGAACTGGTTTGAGCCGTAACCCCCTTCTTGTCTGAAGCTGAAACTCTCTCCTGCTTAACAGCACAGTGGAACTGCAACTGAACTGTGTTCACTGGTGCTGCAAAGCTCCTCGGTGCCTCGTCTCCTTCCATTTCATCTTAGCCCAATAAATTGTTCGCGGTGGCAATGCAGAACCGTAAATACTTTTTTAATTTGCATTTTAATTCCTCATTTCTGCTTTTCCTTTATCGAAGCTGGGAAGTCTGTTCTTTAATTGCTTTATACATTTTTGTGTTGGCAAAATATCCGGATGGACCCTTTGCGATGAAATGGAACATGCTGGTCCTCAGGGAAATAAATGAAGAGGAAGTAAGTTGCAGGGATACATGGCTCATCATCGGTTGCATCTCCAGAGGGAGTCAACAAAATTAAACGGAGTATCACTTAAAATTGCGATTGGCTAAGTGACTGGAGACTCCCATTCAATAGAATTGATTATGTTCGTCTAACACTTGATAGCATTACACAGTCTAAGATGACAAATTCAAGTGTATTGATTCACCTTGAAATATTCAATATATTCTTACCGTACAGCATAGAAACAGGCCCTTCAGCCCACCATATCTATGGTGACCATCAAGCCTATCTGTGCTACTCACACATCTGCATAGGGGCAATTCCACATCCTCCATACCCTAATCATTCAGGTAACTGTGCAGATGCTTCTTAAATGCTATTACTGTTCCTGCTTCCACCACATCCTCTGGCAGCTCATTCTGGACACCAACTACTCTTGGTGTGAAAATTTTATCTTTCAGATCCCCTTTAACCCTCTTCTCTCTGCCTGCATTCTGATATATTTTGTTGGAAGGGCGTTTACCTACAGTATTAGCTCAGATCGAACCAGAGTCCTTGAATATATCTACTGCTATTTGTGGGATGATAGGCATTCAGTCCTTGGGAACATTTAAATAATTCACCGTAAATTACTGTCAGAGATTATAGCCTGCAGACATCCAGCTCTGTATCTTTAAAGCTACATATAGATTTACATAGAAAAAGTCTGTCTTAATTTTATTCTGTACTTACACTTGCTTATCTAAACTTAATGCATTATTTGGTAGATTGCATGCACAATATAGACAAGTAAAATGCCTTATGTAAACTCAAGAGATTCTGTAGATGTTAGAAATCTTGAGCAATATACACAAAATGCTGGAGGAACTCAACATGTCAGGCAGGATCTATGGAGAGGAATAAATAGTCGACATTTTGAGCTGAGACCCTTCATCAGGACTGATTGGGGCTATGAAGGGCTCAGCATGAAATACCAACTGCTTATTTTCCCTCAATAGATGCTGCCTGGTGTGCTATGTAAAATGCTTTGTATTTTCAGTCACGTCTTATTTCATATGCAAGCCTTTTAAGAGTTGAGGATAACTAGCTTCAACCACAGTTTAACAGGTCTGCTAAGTCCATTGTGGGATCCCCACACCCTCAAGTGGGTCAGGTTGATCTTGATAGGGTGGCTTTTATTGCAAACCCAGCACCATGGATCCTGGGCTTGTCAGTTACCTTCCCTTTCCCGAAGAAGGTGTAATCACTCTTCTCCTCCGTTAGTTGGCTTTCATGGGGATCCGTAAATGTCTCATGATCATCCGTTTGGTGATTGCCAACAACCAGATGGCAACCGTCATGAGTGCTTAAGCACCAACTCTTGACTCACTTGAGGATGAAAAAGTGGTCTTCTACGCTTGCCTAGATGCGACACTGTCGAGCACAGTTGGAGGACCGTTTCTCACTATATATGCTGAGTGCAGTCTTATCATTTTAAGCATTCTCTTCTGCCAGAAAACGTTTGGCGGCACCCCCAATCTAAACAGTGGTATCACATTGACTATGTCATAATCTAAGCTAGGGATCACTGTGATATGAATATCATAAGGGCACAGATGACTACTGGACAGATCATCGCCTGATCCACTCCACCACGTCCATCAGATTCAAATAAAAGAGGAGGACTCATAAGAAGCGGTCCAGGCCATCACTAAAACTCAAGAACCTGCTTGATCCTGCCATCCAACAGCACCTTCAGGCCTTGTTGGGGGGAGGGGGGAACCTCCAACAGGGATATCTGGAGGATACTGAAGAACATTTGGGTCTGCTTAAATTCATCATCCACAATACCTGCAAAAACATCCTTGGGGACAAGTCTAGAAAACATCAGGATTGGTTAGATGGCAACAATATGGAGATAGAACAACTCATCTCCAAGAAGAGGAAAGCCTGAAAGAGGTCCATGATGCCATCAGGAGCTTAAAAAGCAACAAAGTATCTGGTCCTGACAGAATTCCAGCAGAGATCCTTACATGTGGACTAGCACTTCTGAACCACACACATGCCTTGCTTCTGAAGGTCTTGGAAAAGGAACATGGAACAACTGCCCTAAGAGCTCAGGGATGCCGTAATAGTGACCAGGTGTCAGGGATCTTGAAGTGTGTAAAGTTACCAGAACTAGAGAGAAGGTTCATAGGGAACTAAAAGGTTCAAAAGTAGATAAGTCACCTGGACCAGATGGTGTACACACCAGAGTTCTGAAAGAGGTAGATGAAGAGATTGTGGAGGCATTAGCAATTATCTTTCAAGAATCACTAGATTCTGGAATGGTTCAGCAAGACTGGAAAATTGCAAATGCCACTCCACTCTTCAAGAAGGAAGAGAGGCTGAAGAAAGGAAATTATAGGCTAGTTAGTCAGTCTGACTTCAGTGGTTGGAGTTGATTGTTAAGGATGAGATTTCAGGATACTTGGAGGCACATGATAAAATTGGCCTTAGACAGCATTGTTTACTAAAGGGAAAAATTTGCCTGAAAAAATCTTTTGAAATTCTTTGAAGAAATAACAAAAAGGATAGACAAAGGAGAATCAGTTGATGTTGGGTACCTAACACAAGGTGCCACATAAGAGGCTGCTTAACAAGTGTCATGTACCCTGTGACCGGGTTAACAAACCAGCAGAAATGGAAAACACTCTGGAGTCTGGTATTGTTATAAACTAATAGTGTTTATTAGTAACTAAGCAATACAGTAATATAAATGCAAATATATTAAACAGGTTAGCAATGATATATATATATACATAAGTGTGGAAATAGGAACAAAACTAGGTCTTTCAAATCTAGGGGTAAATGGGTACAGTCTTACGATATGATGAAGAGAGTTCAGTTCAGTTTGAGGTAGTTAGTTGAGTAACATTGGAGAGAGAGAGAGAGAGAGAGGTGAGAGGTGATGCCGTCGATCTTCCCGTTGTCTTCCGAAATCCTGTTGTAGTCACCAACTATGACCATGACACGTACGACCATTCTTCAGTGGTGGAATTATCACCCAGGCAAGGATGGACTCGCAAATAATTCCCCACTGGTCGCATCTTTTCACACTGTGAGCCACTGATCAATTTCCCTGTATCGATCCTCCAAAAATCCACCTTCATGTGGGTGCACAAGTCTCACTCAGTGTCAGAAAGTGTGCGTGTCTTGTGGTGTGTCTGTCTGTGTCCCAGCGGATCTGCTTTTTATCTCCACATGTTGGACACCAGCTGTCCATCAACCTGCTCCGCCCTCTGCTTTCTGCAGGAACTTTAGCAAGTGTCCTTGCGGAAAGGTAAACAACTTTCAGAGAAACCATAACACTAATCTTTCGAGCAGTTTCTGTCTCTCTCTCTCTCCTTGCACTGGACACCTCCCTCTCTCTCTCTCTCTCTCTCTCTCTCTTAATAGCAGCACAGTTCATAGGGTCTATTCTGGACCCCTTTTCAAACTAGGCTGACCCCTGACACAAGTGACAAGCCCATAGTATAACAGGAAGGATTCCAGCATGGATAAAGCAGTAGCTGATTGCCAAGAGGCAAAGAGTGGGAATAAAAGGAGCCTTTTCTGGCTGGCTGCCGGTGACTATTGGTGATCTAGTCCAAATCCAATGATTTGGATGATGGAATAGATGGCTTTGTTGTGAAGTTTGCAGGTGATATGAAGATAGGTGGAGGGGCAGGTAGTTTTGAGGAAGTAGAGAGGCTACAGAAGGACCTAGACAGATTAGGGGAATAGGCAAAGAAATGGCAGGTGGAATACAGTGTCAGGAAGTGCATGGTCCTGCACTTTGGTAGAAGAAATAAAAGGGTTGACTATTTTCTAAATAGAAAGAAAATACAAAAAGCTGAGGTGCAAAGGGACTTGGGGTGTGTGTGCAGGATTCCCTAAAAGTTAATTTACAGGTTGAATCTGTGGTGAGGCAGGCAAATGCAAAGTTGGCATTCATTTCAAGAGGATTAGAATATAAAAGCAAGGATGTAATGTTGAAATTTTATAAACCACTGGTGAGGTCTCACTTGGAGTATTGTGAGCAGGTTTGGGCCCCTTATCTTAGGAAGGATGTGCTGAAACTAAAGAGGATTCAAAGGAGGTTCACAAAAATGATTACAGGATTGAACAGTTTGTCAGAGGAAGAGAATTTGATGGTTCTGAGCCTTTATTCAATATAATTCAGAAGAATGAGGGGTGACTTCATTGATACCTATCAAATGGTGAAAGGCCTTGATAGAGTGAATGTGGAAAGGATGTTTCCTATGGTGGGAGAGTCTAAGACAAGAGGGGACAGCCTCAGAATAGAGGGGGGTGTCCTTTTAGAATGGAGATGAGGAGGAATTTCTTTAGCCAGTGAGTGGTGAATGTGGAATTCTTTGCCATAGGCAGCTGTGGAGGCCAAGACTTTGCATATATTTAAAGTAAAGGTTGATAGATTCTTGATTGGTCAAGCATGAAGGGATGTGAGGAGAATTGGGGCTGAGAGGAAAATTGGATCAGCCGTGATGAAATGACGGAGCAGATTCAATGGGCCAAATGGCCTAATTCTGCATCTATATCTTATGGTCTTTATGGACAAGTACTTATGAACACTGAGGCTACTGAATGATAACATGTCAGCCACAGTACTCAGCAACAGTGATGCTGAATCAGAACCTTTCACTGTCAAGACAGGGGTTGAACAGGGCTGCATTATTGCTGACATCCTTCATCTCATTGAGAAGACCTGCCACAGGGAATCCCAATTGTGTATAGAATGGACAATGGGCTTTTCAACCCAAAGTAGTTCAAAGCAAAGAACAAGGTCAGCACAACCACTATCATGCAACTTCAGTATGAAAATTGCAACGCCATCATAGCACAGTCTGAAGAAGCCCTCCACAATTTATCCTGAATGACTTTGCCAAGGCATACAAATTCTTGTTTTATGATAGACAGCTGGAAGCCCTGGAATAATATTGTCAAAGAATCTTACAAAAGATTTTGAGGATCAAATGGAAGGACAGTCACACTAACACCAGTGTACTGGAGGAGGCCAACGTGAATGGTATTTCCACCATGATAAAGCACTTTCCCTATCTTGGCAGCAAAGACAGACATCGACACAGAGATCATCCACCACCTGAGTTGTGCTAGTGGACCCTATGCAAGCTTAAGGAAAAGAGTCTTTGAAGATCATGCCTTACAGTCCCAAACAGAACTTTTGGTCGTAGAGCAGTCGTCTGTTCTACATTGCTTTATGAAGCTATATCATAGACCACCTACAATAGAAACCTGGAAGCCCTGGAACAACATCATCAAAGAACCTTACAAAAGATCATGAGGATCAGCTGGAAGGAGAGAACACTAACACCAGTGTACTGGAGGAGGCCAATGTGAATAATATTTCCACCATGATAAAGCAACACCAACTCAGATGGATAAGTCATGTCATACAGATGCCTAACTCAAATCTCCCCAAACAGAATCTTTACTCCCAGTTGAAGGATGGTGAGCCAACCCCGGTAAGAAATGGAAATGCTTCAAAGATGATGTCAACCTGAAAAAAAAATCCAATATTACGTCTAAAAACTAGGAAGACATTGTACTCTACAGATGTGCCTGAAAGAAATCTGTTCAAGAGCGAGCTGCGCTACATGAAAGTGACTTCCACTATGCTGCATAGAACAAGAGGCAGCTGCGAAAGGAGCGAACAACCAACCAAGCGACCTTACTTCTGTCTACACTGCACCAGAAAATGTGGATCCCAGATCAGCCTCTACAGTCACCTGAGGACTCTCCAACAGACAGCATCCAGCAGAACATCTTACTTGATTCGAGTGATCACACTATGATGGGGTGGTTAATTGAGTTGCTGTGAATTCCTTCTGATATTTAATCTTGGCCTGCCTGTGCTCCCTACAGAGAGACTGTGCTTTGCACCTTCCCAGATGCATCTTTTCCTAAGCAGTTTTTGACTGTTTGAGAAGCCTTAAACCAGGAACCCCCATGAATGAGTCTTTTTATATACTTTTAAGAAGGCGTTAAAAGCATCCTGTCTCCCTGGAATTATCAGCTTCAAATTCCTTAACATTAACTTCTTAGATTACCTGTCCTGGGACCAACAAATAGCTGTAATTACCAAGGAGATGGGCCAGCATTTCCAATTTCTTAAAAGGTTAAAGAGGATTAGGCTTGTCGCCAAATACTCTAACAAATTTCTACAGATGCACAGTTGAAAGCATCCTGACTGGTCGCATCATAGCTTGGTACAGCAATTGTAATTCACAAAGACACGAGGTTGTGGAGAGTTGTGGCCCATCATGGGCACAACTGTCCCGATATACAGGAGGTACTTCCTCAAGAGGGCAGCATCTGTCATCAAGGATCCTACAATCTGGGTCATGCCCTCTTGTCACTGCTTTGATGAGACAGGGGGTACAGAAGCCTCAAGTCCTACACCACTAGGTCCAAGAGCAACTGCTTTTCTAGAGCAATCAAGTTCTTGAACTGACCTGTACCACCGTAACCTACCGTAACCACCTCTTGCACTGCAATGGACGTTTCTCTGGTTGTGTATTTTTGTTTGCACTAATGTCTGGTTTTGCACAGTCTTGTATAATTTATAGTCTGCATTGTCTAAATCAACATGCTGCTGCAAGCAAGATTTTCCTTGTAACTCATCCTCACCCCCATTGTGCATATGACAATAAATTTGACTTAACTTGTTATAACAGAGTTCAGTAAGGCATTAGGAATGCAGACAGTGTAGCTTGTCCTCCTGTACACAAAGACATGGACAAAAGATTAAAGATTTATTTGTCACATGTACATCAAAACATACAGTGAAATGCATCATTTGCATCAACAGCCTACACAAACCAGATGTTCTAAGGGCAGCCCAGAAGTGTTGTCACATTTATGGCACCAACAACTTGCTAACCCATACGTCTTTGGAAGGTGCTAAGGATATCAGAGCACCCAAAGAAGATCCACAAGGTTACGGAAAAATGCACAAACTCCTTACTGACAGTGGTGGGATTTGAACTCGGATTGCTGGCAGTGTAAAGCATTATGCTAACTGCTACGCGACTGTGCTGCCTATGTTACCTAAGAGAGAGAGAGATTTAGAGAGGGATGCAGTGGGAATGAGAGCATTAGGGGCAAGGCAGATTTACTGCTCACTAACCATAACATTTCCACATACTCCTAGGTGATATACTTGTGTTTCCTTTACCACCCAATTCCAATACAGACAGACAGACATACTTTATTGATCCCAAGGGAAATTGAGTTTTGTTACAGTCACACCAACCAAGAACAGTGTAGAAAGATAGCAATATAAAACCATAAATAATTAAATAATAATAAGTTAATTATGCCAAGTGGAAATAAGTCCAGGACCAGCCTATTGGCTCGGGGTGTCTGACACTCCGAGGGAGGAGTTGTAAAGTTTGATGGCCACAGGCAGGAATGACTTCCTATGACATTCAGTATTGCATCTCAGTGGAATGAGTCTCTGGCTGAATGTACCCCTGTGCCTAACCAGTACATTATGGAGTGGATGGGAGTCATTGTCCAAGATGGCATGCAACTTGGACAGCATCCTCTTTTCAGACACCACCGCCAGAGAGTTCAGTTCCACCCCCACAACATCACTGGCCTTATGAATAAGTTTGTTGATTCTGTTGGTGTCTGCTGCCCCATCACACAACAGCAAACATGATAGCACTGGCCACCACAGACTCGTAGAACATTCTCAGCATCGTCCGGCAGATGTTAAAGGACCTCAGTCTCCTCAGAAAATAGAGACGGCTCTGACCCTTCTTGTAGACAACCTCAGAGTTCTTTGACCAGTCCAGTTTATTGTCAATTCGTATCCCCAGGTATTTGTAATCCTCCACCATGTCCACACTGACTCCTTGGATGGAAACAGGGGACACCGGTGCCTTAGCCCTCCTCATGTCCACCACCAGCTCCTTAGTCTTTTTCACATTAAGCTGCAGATGATTCTGCTCACACTATGTGACAAAGTTTCCCACCATAGCCCTGTACTCAGCCTCATCTCCCTTGCTGATGCATCCAACTATGGCAGAGTCATCAGAAAACTTCTGAAGATGGCAAGACTCTGTGTTGTAGTTGAAGTCCGAGGTGTAGATGGTGAAGAGAAAGGGAGACAGGACAGTCCCCTGTGGAGCTCCAGTGCTGCTGACCACTCTGTCTGACACACAGTGTTACAAGCGCACGTACTGTGGTCTGCCAGTCAGGTAATCAATAATCCATAACACCAGGGAAGCATCCACCTGCATCACTGTCAGCTTCTCACCCAGCAGAGCAGGGCGGTTGATGTTGAACGCACTGGAGAAGTCAAAAAACATGATCCTCACAGTGCTCACCGGCTTGTCCAGGTGGGCGTAGACACGGTTCAGCAGGTAGACGATGGCATCCTCAACTCCTAGTCGGGGCTGGTAGGCGAACTGGAGGGGGTCTAAGTGTGGCCTAACCACAGGCCGGAGCTGCTCTAGAACAAATCTCTCCAGGGTCTTCATGATGTGGGAGGTCAGTGCCACCAGTCCGTAGTCATTGGAGCCATTGGGGCGCAGCGTCTTCGGTACAGGGACGAGGCAGGACATCTTTCACAGCACAGGAACCCTCTGGAGACTCAGGCTCACGTTGAAGACATGGTGAAGTGCTCCACATAGCTGGGGGGCACAGGCTTTGAGCTTATTCACCTCCCCCATGCCTGTACTTGGTTGGATCCTAGATTCCAGATTGGAGCTTGCTAATTATTTTTAAACAATTTAAGCTTAAAATCCCATATACTACTTTCCTAAGAGTCTCCTTTCCAATTATTTTCCAGGCTTCACAGCATAGGTATATGATTGCCGGTGTCAAGACAGCCATTTTCCTGCTTAGCAACAGTGAAATTAGTTCACCACAGAAGCTCTGTTGTGACAATTGGCCAAACTGTATGTCCACACTTAAGCAGCCAATCAGAAATCTAGTCCACAAAGGAAAATCTAGAGATGTTGGAAATCCAGAGCAACACACACAAAATGCTGGAGGAACTCAGCAGGCCAGGCAGCATCAATGGAAAAGATTAAATAGTTGACTTTTCAGGCTGTTATGCCCGCAGCCCCCTCCTTTGTGAGAATCGCAAGAGCACTAGTGGGTTGGGTCAGAGGACCCAGGAAATGGGAGAGAGACGTGCAGGATGCCTCGTTCCCCGGCGATGCAAAATAACGCGACATTGGCCATTGTCTCTTGGAGACACATTTGTGGATTGGGGACTAGGCTACGTGCAAGCCCTCGGGCAAAGTGGGCTGGTTGAGAGAGAGATTGCATCACCCCTATCCTGATTGACATCTACTACCCTGCGAGTCAAGATAAAAGAGGGGCTGTAGAGACGGCCCCTCAGACGCTCCAGAAGAAACGCTAGCAATCCCGTAATAGCGGGAAGCCATGTGAAGGAAGCCACGTGCGTTCGATTCCCTTGCCTGGGATCCGGTGGCGGGTACCACAGAAACGATTTTCTTGAACTAACAATGGGGAACCAACTCCCCCGACTCAATGGATTGGCCTCGTCAAAAGACCCGGGCAAGTTTCTTTTCTCACAAACTCTCTCTCTCTCCAACAAGTGAAAACCCAGCGGTCCCCAAAGGCTGAAGCCTACAGGAACTGAGTGACTTTTATATTTCCATCAGACAATGTATTATCCACTAGACAAACAATAGAGCTATTTCTTATTGATGATTATTACTGTACCTGCGCTTTTAGATTGAGTATTGACGACATATATTATCTGAATGTTTGTATTAATCTTATTTTTGTGCCCCTTTATAAATAAAGACTTTTAAAAATAGTACCATCAGACTTCAATGGACCTCTCTATCTTTGCTGGTAAGTGACCCAGTTACGGGGTACATAACAAGGCCAAGACCCTTCATCGTGACCTGCTGATGGTGCTGCCTAGCCTGCTGAGTTCCTCCAACATTTTGAGTGTGTTGCTTCAGAAAACTAGGCCAACGAGATTTTACACATTTTCAGCAAGAAAACTTAATGACAAATCATTAAACCCATCTATTTCTCCTGTTGAACACTTCCCTCTGTCAAAGCCTCAAGTCATTTTTATACTGTAGTAATCAGATCTGACACAGGATCAAAAAGAGCTGCAAAGGGTTGTTGACTTGGCCAACTTCTTCATGGGCACTAGCTTCAAAAGACAATACCTCAAAAATGTGGCATCCATTATTCAGGACCTTTACAATCCAGGACATGCCTTTTTCTTATTGCTACCATCAGACAGGAGGTACAGAAGCCTAAAGACACACACTCAACATTTTAGAAACAGCTTCATCCCCTCCACCATCAGATTTATGAACAGTCCAGGAACCCATGAACACTACTTCACTGTTTTGCTCTCTTTTTGCACAACTTATTTATTTTTTCTATTGTAACTTGTGGTGATTTTTTTACATATTGAATTGTACTGCTGCTGCAAAACAACAAACATTATAACCTATATCAGTGATAATAAACCTGATTCTGAAACAGAAAACATTAGAAATACTCAGCAGGTCAGGCATGAGGAGAGAGTTGCTCACTTGATGTTTCAGGTTACTGAACTGAACTGAGAAATGCAGAAGACATTCTAAGATGCAGTGACAAAAAGGAACAGAGAACATAGAAGAGTGCTGCACAGGAACAGGCCCTTCAGCCCACAATGTCTCTGCTGAACATGATGTGGTGAGAGAAGTCACCCACTTCTTCACAGACTGGATTTACAAAGAGGGTGTGGAGACGGACACCAGGGCCAATGTCCCAATTCATCCCCAGCAGCTGTGTACCACAGCACCATCTGTTCTATGGGCTATTACCATTGAGACAGACATCAAGTGTTGCTGTAACCTTTATCAACTTGTTTGATCTGCCCGAAACTTGTCAGTCTTCCAGCAGAACAAGATGTCTGAAAGGGAATATTGCCAAGTCTCTGTGCGGAAGGACATCTAGGTTCCTTCCACCACTGTACGTGGAAGGGCAGAGTTGAGTGGGGCATCCCCTCGAACAATGAACGATGTAAAGGGCAAGACATCTCAGGGAAACCAATGAGTGGCAGGGATTAATGTTCATTTGATTTTTTTTTTAAGTTTACACGACTGAATATAGCAACTATGAATGCATTGTTTGTTCCTTTGTTCCTTTATATATTTTTATTGTATATAAAGTTTAATTTTGAAAAAAGGCGACAAATTAAAATAAATCTCTTTTACCAACACATGATCCATATTCCTGCATGTTCACACGTCTATCTAAAAGGTCATTAAACTTCACTACCGTATCTGTCTTCACCACAACTCCTAGCAGTGCATTCCAGGCACCCACCCTTCCATATGTAAAAAACTTTCTCCTTTTCACCTTAAACGCATGTTGTTAAGTATGTGACAATCATACAATGGGAAAGGATTCAGTCTATCCTATCTATACCTAATTTTACAAATTTCCATCACATCTTCCATCAGCCTCTGACAGTCCAGAGAAAACAATGCAAGTTCATTCAACCTCTCCTTATGGCTAACATTCTCTAATCCAGGAAGCAGCCTGGTAAACCTCTTCTGCAGCTTTTCCCAAGCCTCCATATTCTTCCTGTAATGGAGTGACTTGAATTGCACATTATACTCCATATGCAGGCTCACCAAAGTTATGGCTGCAACATAATGAAGGCAATCATGCCATTTGCCATATTTACCACCCTATCACCTTGGGTAGCCACTTTCAAATATCATATGTACCTTATTGCTGATGAGGGCTATAACATTAGCTGCGTACAAACTTTCCCCTTGCAATTGGGCTGTCAACGTGCAACACTTCATACTTGCTCAGGTAAATCTTCATCTGCCATTCTGTCAATATCTGTAACTGATCTGTATCTTGTTCCACCCTTTACACTATCAACAACTCCATCAAAATTCAAAGTAAAAGTATTATCGAAGTACTCGTATGTTATTATATACTACCTTAGGATTCATTTACCTGCAGGCATTTATGGGAAAGAAAAGAAACACAATAGATTTATGAAAAACTCTATATAAAACAGAGACTGACTAAAAACTAATGTGCAAAGGAAAACATGATGACAGGAAGGAGATCTGAGGGGAAGTATCTTTTTCCCCCCACACACAGAGTGCCATTGATATCTGGAGGAGGGGGAAGAAAGGACAAAAGGGAAAGGCCAGAAGACAAGAAATATTATTAAGCACCAGCAGCATGCAGGGCATGCCCTCTTCTCACTGTTACCATCAGATAGGAGGTACAGAAGCCTGAAGGCACACACTCAGCGATTCAGGAACAGCTTCTTGCCCCCTGCCATCTGATTCCCAGACATTGAACCCTTGAACACTACTTCACTTTTTAAATATATATTATTTGTTTTTTTGCATGATTTTTAATCTATTCAATATGCATATACTGTAATTGATTTACTTAGTTATTTATTAGTATTATTATTTTATCTTTTTTTCTTTCTTCTACATTATGTATTGCATTGAACTGCTGCTGCTAGTAAGATAACAAATTTCACGAGACATGCCAGTGATAATAAACCTGATTCTGATTCTGTTAATGAACGATAAAGGTAAGGAGAAAGGGAAAAGGATACATTAAGCCAAAACAACATCATTAACACTGAAAATGAAATCATTCTGAATCTTACTTTATATAAGAAATGTTATTGCAGTTTATCTATTACTTTATTCCAGCTTATCATTTTAAGATCTTAAAACTTCTAAGTTTCCATTATCTTAAAACTTCTAAGATCTTAAAACTTCCATTGACACCCTGCCAGAAGCTCTCCAGAGTTCATCCCACTCTTCACAGCTCATTGAGATTACAAATATTAAAATCGTCTAAATTTGTCAGATAAAATTTTACTTTAAATATTTTTCTTGTAATAATTCAATCCAATGTTCACAAACAATAGTAAGGAAGCTTAAATCTAATGCAAAATGAATCCCTGAGACAAATATCAAAAAGCACTGAACTTCTAATATAAAGTTCCTACTACCACCACAGCTCAGTTGAATTCAGATTAATTACACAAGCAACCATTGAGTAAATCACTTAGTAATCTAGTTAAAACTTTCAAACCAAATTTTAACCTTGCCATTTTCCTTGATGTTTATGTACCACAAAATTACAGAGCAGTTAATATTCAATAAATATTTAAAATTATCTTTTAACAATTAAGTTTGTTTTGTTGAGGCATCTGGAATTAAATTTAAGTAGACAGAAACACTTCAGTTCAATTTAGCTAATCTCAAATTACTATTCAAAGCCTTTTCATACAATTTAAACTGAATTGTTCAATTTCCAATATAACAAACTATTTATGCAAAACCATTTAGGAATATATCACTTATTTTTATAATTAGCAGGGAGCGTATTATATAACCTTACATTGGATGGTACACCAACCACAGCAGTTGCTCAAATGGGAGTTTATAAATTAGAAGAGATGATCGACAAGTTTTTAAGTAATAGTAATTTCTATTAAGATCTATGACAGTTGAAGGATAGAGATTTAAGATGATCAAATAACAAGGACTCATAGACATTAGAATTAAGTACATTGTCACTGACATATGTCATGAAATTTGTTTTGTGGCAGCAGTACAGTGCAAGGCATAAAACATTATAATTTATAAGAAATAAAACAAATAAATAGTGCAAAAAATTAATAATGAGATAGTGTTTAGACTGTTCAGATATTTGATGGCGGAGGAAAGAAGCTGTTCCTAAAATATTATGTGTCCACCTTCATGCTCCTATATTTCCTCCCTGATGGTAATAATTGGAAAAGGGCATACTCCAGATGGTAAGGGTCCTTAATGATGGATGCCATCTTCTCGAGGAACCACCTTTTGAAGATGTCCTCGACAGAAGAGAGGGTGATGCTTTAATGTAGCTGTCTGAGCCTACAACCCTCTGCAGCCTCTTGTCATCTTGTGCATTGGAGGTTCCATACCAGTCAGAATGCTCTCCACAATACCTCTGTCGAAATTTGCTAGCCTTTAGTGATGTACCAAATCTCCTCAAATTCCTCAAAGTAGAACCAATGGCGTGCCTTCTTCATGATTACATCAATATGTTGGATTCAGGATAGATTCCCTGGGATGTGGATAACCACATTATGAAAGGTTGTGAAGCTGAAGAGATTACTGAGAATGGGTGAGATGGAGTTTAAAATGACTGAAAATTCAAAGATCAAAATTTTAGCTGAACTAGGACCCACTGCATATCAGCATGTATGGGTGCTGGCATAAGTTAGTACATGGAAATACACATTTGGACTGTCCCAGATTTATGGATCGAATTCAACTAGATTACAACAAAATTCCAGGTCTAGAACAGGTATCACACATAAACATTTAAATGTCTGCAATGACTGACTAGTCCAAAACTCGCCTGCGTAAACTACCACTGTATTAACAAACAGCACCAAATCTGCCTCTCGCCTGACTCCTGCCAACTCTCTACCCCCCTACAACGAGCTGGAGGAACTCAGCAGGTCAGATATCATCCGTAGAAACAGCAGTCAACGTTTTGGGCCGAGACCCTTCGACAGGACTAAAGAGGGAGGGGGCAGGGACCCTAAAAAGAAGAGGGGAAGGAGAAGGCTGGTAGGTGCCAGGTGAAAAACCAGTAAGAGGAAAGATCAAGGGTGGTTTATAGGACCCCTGCCCCCTCCCTCTTCAGTCCTGATGAAGGGTCTCGGCCCGAAACGTTGACTACTCGTTTCCACGGATGCTGCCCGACCTGCTGAGTTCCTTCAACTTGTTGTACGTGTTGCTTTGACCCCAGCTTTTGCAGTGTACTTTGTGTTTACTCTTTCCCCCTTCCCCCGCCCCCTTTATTTTAGCTTCTATTTTCTTCCTTTCCAATCCCGATAAAAGGTCTCGGCCCAACTGCTCCTCCATTGATGGTGCCTGATCTACATGTACTACTGAGTTCCTCCAGAATTTGTGTTTTACTCCAGATTTCCAGTATCTGCAGTCACTCTTAAACCTTGCTTTCGTTTAGTTTTAACTGAAGAATTAGATTGTTTTATCTCCGTGAGTTCCGCCCTCCCCACTTCCTTCTACTACGGTCCGCGATACATCTCCCATCCTGCAAACACGTGCACCCAGTCGGGGGCAACGCGTTGATGAGAGCAGGCGTGGTGCATCCTGGAACTTGCAGTCCGTTTACAGCAATCCTGGCAGCCTCCCTGGCGAGAAGACTACAATAACCAGAGTTCCGTAACTCACAGCCGGCACATGCGCGGTAGCTAACAGTAAACCTGCTGGCGAGCGCAGTGAGTGGAAGACAGGCGGTTGTGGGGGAAAGCAAACAAAATAACAAGGAAAACTGCCCCGTGGAAGGTAAGGTGGCGTTAATTAGCAGTGGGGAAGGGAGGAGGGGGGAAACTGCCTGTGGTCAGGCGGTAGCGCCCAAATAGGAGGCGAAGGCCTGAGGGATGCGATGGCTGTGGTACTGTGGCTGCGGCCTTTGAAGGGCTTTTAAAGGGGATCCAGGGTAGGGGTGGTATGTCCCCTCCTGAGGTGGCAAGAGGCTGCAGTCCGAGCTTTTCTGCCCAAATACCGACCTCCTTCATTCACTTCAGTCGGAGGAATTTAAAGTAATTAAGTTGGATTAAAGGGTCGTAGTGATAGAGACCATTGAAGCAATCAGGTTATAAACCCCAGAGGGAATACAAGATTCTGCAGGTGCTATAATCTTATGCAGCAGTTAGTCTGCTGGAAGAACCTTTTCAAGGTCCTGAGGTAGCGTTTCGACTCGGAAAGTCGTCGATGCCGTCTTCCCACCCCCACCTCCAAAGTTCTTCCAGCAGATCTTTACCTTGAAAACAAAACATGTCCTACAGTTTGCTGAAAATGCAACTTCAAACAAAATCAAATTGTTAACTGGGACTTTGGTGCCAAATGAACCGGTCCTCATTAGAGAAATGGCGGTGGAGAGTGTCAGTCGTATAAAGTTCCTTGGTGTTAATAAATCAGAGGATCTGGCCTAGAACCAGTCTTCACAAAGAAGGCAATGCTGTTTTAGAGGTTTGCACAGATATAGCATGTCACCAAAGACTGACAAACTTCTATAGATGCACATTAGAGAGTACCCTAATTGGTTGTGTCACAGTTTGTTATGGACAAGACTACAGAAAATGGTGACAAAACAGCCCAGTTTTTATCACTGGCAACGCCCACCTCACCACTGAGAACACTTACATGGAATGCTGCCATGAGAAAACAGTATCCATCATCAAAGATGCTCACTAGCAAGGCTATGCCCTCTTTTGGTAATACCATCACAGAAGCCTTGGGTCCCACACCACCAAGTTCAGGTGCACCCATTACCCTATAACTATCAGGCTCCTGAACTGATGTGGATAACTTCACACACCACTGCTCTGAACTGATTATATGACCTACAGACTCACTTTCAAGGACTCTTTGCAACTGGTTATCAATATTATTTTTATTTACACAACTTGTCTTTTGTGCTCTGGTTGTTTGTTCATGAAAAGTTCTTCATAAAGTTCTATTGTATTTTTTTCCTGTAAATGCCTGCAAGAAAATGAATCTCAGGGAAGTGTACGGTAACATATATATACTTTGATAATAAATCTGACTTTGAACTTTGAAATGAGATCAGTAGCCTAGCTTTGAGATTTCAGAATTGAGAAAGGAATGATAAAAGAAACAGGATGCATTAAAATCCAAACTAACGCATTGAGAAGAAACATTAAATTATAAGAAAATGTGATTATAGGAAACTTTAAATAAAAAGATTGAAATTTTTAATTATTTGTTTTCTGGGCACTGAGACAGGAGACAAATTTGCAGTTTGCTTGGATTCAAATTAAAATCTATCTGAAATTAAGGAGATCATGGCCACTCCAAGCCTGAACCTCATTTTTTTTCATCCTATGACCTGACCCAGGGGTATGTATAAAAACAAAAAGAAAGGCATTGTTATGCTGCAAAATGGATTGTTTTTGATCAAGAACTGGCATGAATAAAATACAGAGCCAAGCCAGCTCAGCCAACCAGACCTTAACCAAATGTTCTTTTAAAAAAAACAGCCAACTTGATCTGAATTTGATAAATATCATTTGCTTGGCTCAAGTAATTTAGTCAGGCTCAAACATATGCCTCCAAATAAAAAGTTACTTCACCTGTTAAGTAGCAACCATGTAGGGTGAGTTTAAAGTGTAATAGCAGTACTTTGAATCTATTAATGTGTATTGGCAATGTAACTCTTCCAGCTAAACTGGAAATGCATCAATTGGCATATCCAGATTTGGATATCTGGATTTCTAATCCACTGTGTAAATTATTTAGAATTAAGGAGAGCAGCTAATACCCTAACATTTCTTTGGACTCTGCCACAGGTTACATCTTGTTAGTTTGAATACCTGGCCATATTTCTCATCTTACTCTCCTGTTACTAGCCTACACTTCCAGTAAATCAGAAATTTGCCATTAATTCTGTGATTTTTTTTTTAAAACTTTGGCTTAGAGATTTTCAGATACATTTGGAAGTACATATCAATACTGCCTACAAAACATCCATCCTTAAATTTCATTCAGGCTACTTAAGCATAACCTACAGTTTACAATCCATGCTTGCTGTCTGTTTAGCTGAAAATTTTCATGATATCCAGTCAGTTTTCTTCTCTAGGTTACCTATCACATCTTTCTCAAGCAACAGAGTAACATGCATAATCTGCCAGTTTAACAGAACAATTCCCATATTGAAAGTATATCAGCATTGTTAATAGTGAAGTGGGGAAAAAACTCATAAAACGGTGGAACACACACAAAATGCTGGAGGAACTCAGCAGTGCAGGCAGCATCTGTGGAGAAGAGTATAGTCGATGTTTCAGGTTTCAGCCTGAAACATCAACTGTACTCTTTTCTGTAAATGTTGTCTGGCCTGCTGAGTTCCTCCAGCATTTTGTGTGTGTTGCTTGGATTTCCAGCATCTGCAGATTTTTTGTTTCTTGTTTATAAAATGGTGAAGCCAGGTAGATAGCAAGACTGGAGAGAAGAAACTGAAAATAATGAGAACACAGCAAACTGAGAAATGGATTAAAAAAATAGTGTAAGGAGAGAAAATTAATAGCAACCAAGATAAAAAGTACCAGCTTTCCAAAATAAAATCTTGCATTCTGATCAATGCCACTGGTTCAATTTGTATAAGTGATTTAAGTCTTAAGAAAATATTCACACAGATTTCATCTTGCTGGCAAAATATTAAACTATTATAAGGTGCAAGCAGGAGTTACGATAACCTAATTTAAAATGTCCCTTTCTGGGAAGACCCCCTCCCCATTCACCTTTGGAAGAACAACACAGTGGATGGACTGATTGCTTAGCTTAAGTCTCACAAAAATAGCAGCACAAGTTGGCTGCCACAGATAACCATGAAACAATGATTCCATTTCAGAATTGATCATTGGCAGTAAATTCAATGTTAAAGGTTATATTGAAGAGATAGCAATTGTAAAATCGTCTGGCATTTTAAGGGCAAAATGAGTCTTATTATGTGCAATGATTAAACTGATTGGAAACTGCATTTGTAACATTTTGTTTTCCTTCCAGTTCTTCTGTCATTAGATTAGAAATCATCAAACTGGAAACTTAAACATGCAGAGTTATTTCCTTCAAACTATCCTCAAACTGCACTCAAAGCAAGCTTGTAATGTCCGACAGTGTGTCTCTCGCATACTTCCAGCTACATGTGGGAAGATGCCTTTTCTTATCCCTCATCAGGGACAGCTCCTACACACATCTCGCCCAGTTGTTGCCTTGGAACAGCGAAAGCCAAATTTCCAAGCAGAACCATCATCCGCAAAGCACAAGGACACTGAGAAAGCCAAGTCAGATGACCCTAAGTCTATACCAAGAAGTGATCCTGATCAAGACACTTTGTCAGATTCAGTTCAAGAAACATACTTTTCTGAGACGACCCCAAATCGAGAAGTAGCAGATGTGGAAAAGGATCCTCTCCACGACCACTCAATTGGTCTATATCAACGATTCAAAAAGACATTCAAGCAATATGGGAAGGTGATGATCCCAGTGCATTTGTTGACATCAAGCATATGGTTTGGTACATTTTATTATGCAGCGTTAAAGTAAGTATGTCATGTGCTTACAATAACATGTCTTAAGGTAACAAAACTTAAGTTGAATCCTCCTTTGTAGAACATTGCTACTAAATCTAAATTTAAAATTTTGCATCATTGCTGAGTTTTTTTTTCAAAGCTGTTTAAAAAGTTACATTTTCTTTGGCCAAAGTCACAATGGTAAACACTCTTCAGTGAAGCCTAAATCGTTCCAAAATTGGCTTCAGTGCAATAGCCAGGTTTGTACAAGACTGCATCTCTGAAAAGAGATATTGGGGCGCATGTTTTCTTGGCCAAGCTGCCTGGTAAAGAAGTCGATTGAGGAGCAGATAGAATAGTGATACATATATCTGCACCGTAGGATAATGATTTTAACCATAGAGTGAATGGTACAGCAAGGATGCATGTCTAATGATGCCCGTACAAACTCTTCCAAAGAGTTAGCTTCCTAATCCCACTTCTTCTGTGCTATACGTGATTTGTAGTTAGCTACTTTTAACAGAAATAACTTCACCTGCCTTTATCAGAATGAAGATGTCCTTCAAATTTAAAGGAAAACATGCCTTGTTTCACAGTGGAAGCCACTCATCCCTGGTACCATTGATGTAAATTGAAGATAGGTTGAGGGGCAGGTAGTGTTGAAGCAGGGAGGCTGCAGAAGGACTTGGGTTACAAGAATGGGCAAAGAAGTGGCAGATGGAATGCGGTGCAGGGAGGTATATGGTCATGCACTTCAGTTGAAGGAATAAAAGCATAGAGTATTTTCTAAACAGAGATAAAATTCCAAAATACGAGGCGCAAAAGGACTTATGAGTCATTGTGCAGGATTCCCTAAAGGTCAACTTGCAGGTTGACTTGGTGGTGTTGAAGGCAAATGCAATGTTAGCGTTCATTTTGAGAGAACTAGAATATAAAAACAAGGATGTAATGCTGATAATTTGTAAAGCACTTGTGAGGCCTCACTTGGAGTATTGTGAGCAGTCTTGGGCCCCTTATATAAGAAAGGATGTGTTGACATTGGAGAAGGTTCAAGAGAGGTTCACGAAAATGATTTTGGAATTCAGAGGCCTTGTATGTTAAGGGTGTTTGATGGCTCTGGGCCTCTACTCACTGGAATTCAAAAGAATGAGTGGGGTGATCTCATCAAAACCTATCAAATGTTGAAAGCTTTAGGAGAAGAAGAATTTCAGAGTTGTATACTTTGATAATAAATCTTTTCTTTTTGAAACTTTGAACCATTTTGGAAAATGTGGATGTGGAGAGGATGTTTCCAATAGTGAGAGAGTCTAGGAGCAGAGTGTAGAACCTCAGTATAGAGGGTCATCCATTTAGAACAGAGATGAGGAGGAATTTCTTTATCCAGAGGGTGGTGCATCTGGAATTCATTGCCACAAGCAGCTGTGGAGGCCAGGTCATGAGTATATTTAAGGCAGAGATTGATAGATTCTTGTTTTGAAGAATACACTTCACTATGCTCTGAACACATCATCAGTGATGTAGTCTGGGGTCATTGGGTGTTTCAGGTCTTTCAACATCAGACACCGTCACCCAGGCGACTTGTATTCATATAGCATGTGCTGCAGATCCCCATGGACTTGCTCTCTTCATCCAGAGCCATCTTGAGGACATGTCCTGACGAAGGGTCTCAGCCCGAAACATTGACTGCTCATTTCAACGGATGCTGCCCGACCTGCTGAGTTCATCCAGCGTGTTTGTACGTGTTGATTTGACCACAGCATCTGCAGTGTACTTTGTGTTGAGGCTTTCTCTGCTGCCTCAGTGTTGTTGCCAATGGTGCTCTGCCTCCTTCAACTAGCAATGCCCAATGTGCTGAGGGCTCTGTGAGGT
Source organism: Hemitrygon akajei (assembly GCF_048418815.1). NCBI lineage: Eukaryota > Metazoa > Chordata > Chondrichthyes > Myliobatiformes > Dasyatidae > Hemitrygon > Hemitrygon akajei. The sequence continues at coordinate 82,895,241 of NC_133124.1, forward strand.
CACTGTCCAGTGAAGCCAAAGCAGCCTTCAATAGGGATGCACTTTGTCTTCCATCCCCGCCTCCAACTGTCACTGACCAATTCTCGTATCTGGCAAGCTTCCATATGCTCCTCCAAAGGCACTGTCACCTCTAGTAGGATGATGTATTTTGATGCCTCTGAGACCAGGTGGATGTCAGGGATTGTGAGGAGAAGGCAGGAGAATGGGATTGAGAGAGAAATGGATCAGCCATGATCAAATGATGGAGCAGACTTGGTGGGCCGAATAGCCTAATTCTGTTCCTGTGTCTTGTGGACTAAATCTGAGCCTTTTATAAATATGGTGCCAGAATTGGCTACCAAATTCCACTTGAGGTCTCACTAGTATTTTATTAAAAGTTTAGCAAGTCTTCCAAGCTCTTATACTTTCTACCTCTAGTAATGTGCCGCCTTCTTCAAATTTATATGGGCTTCCCATTTTTATACCACAGTTACTGAGTTATGAAGTCAAAACAAATTATTCTGAATTGTCATATTCTGCCACTACTTAAGGTGATTATAGCAAGGAGTCATTCTAAGTAATGTATGACACTCAATCTCCAGTTTAGATTTGTGATTTTGTTTGTAAATAAAACATAGCTCCTCATCTGCTGAGGATTTTAAGTAATGCATGTCTGCTACGCTTTAGCTTGTATTAATGCACAGGTTATGTGCTGGGCAAGTCTTTATGCTTTAGCTGAATGAAATATTGGATTCAAAATGGTCAGAACATGCCTAAGTTTTAAGACTTGATGCAGTCCAAGAGTAAGTACTGAAGAACGTGAAGAATGTTACTTAGATTCCAATTATTATGGCTTCTTTAAATTAAAGCCTTATTTTTGATTTTATTTAAAATTCATTAATTTGACAAGTCCAGCAAATGTGACGTTGAATATTGGCAACTAAAAATAAAATAGCAGTAATTATACTTTGAAAACTTGCTTGTGTGACCATAAATTAGTTTTGTTACGGGGATACCTATTCCATGCCAAAGATCATTAAAATACATATATAGGCTACCAAATCAAGTTAAAATTAACAGTGGGATATAAATTGATTTTGAAATCTTCTTCCTTCGTTTTCCACTGTATCAGACAGAATTGTAATATGTTCTACTATGTAACTGACAGCAATAAAATTAGCATCCACTATGAAGGGGCACTGAATTGAGAATGAAACTATTTAGCTCTTTGTGAGATCACAGCTGATCTGTGACATAACTCCTAATACCAACTTTTGGCTTGCTTCCCTTTACCGTCTTAGAATAAAAATCCTTACCTCAGATTCAAAGTTAAATCCTGACCACCTGTTCCTTTTTAGTTTGTGAAGTAGAATTCCAAACACTTAACACTATGACTGAAACATTTCATCATTTCAAAACTCAAGCCTTAGCTCTACCTCACTTCTTTCTAGTCTTATCATCCCACAGTAGTAGTTCAATGATGTATATCATCTGCCTCAGACCTCACTGGGCAGGCAGCTGGGATGTTCCTCATCAGTCTGAATTGCAGCCTTCCCTTTAGAGTTAAGTCCTGGCTACGTAAACACCTAACCTGTACTGGTGAGCACTTTATAGAATCCAAATGAGTTACATAGACTGATACAGCTTTCCGAGCTGACTGACCTGTCCACATACTACCTGGTGTTATCGTAGTGGTCCCAGTCATTATTTGTACTGTGACTGACCTAAATCAATCATCAATTAAAAGTCCATGTAACTAAAAATAGGAGTGCAAAACAATTTGATGAGCTATTAGATTGCAACATGTATTACTGTCTGAAAACCCAAAACTGATTTATTCTGAAAATCAAATATAATGCAATTTCTACTGAGCATCTATCAGATTTAATGGCAAATTTAATTCAGCAATCAATTGAAGGCCAAGCAAACCCTGAATATTTGCAAAAGATCTTTCATTGGTGTTGAGCATTAAATTCATAATTCACTTATCCTACTGGCTACAGAGCTGTTTTAATTCTACTGATGTTCAGTTTGCTATAAAGTTTAAAATGGAATACAATGCTCCTGATGTAACCATATAGAATTTTCTGTTGCATGTCATGCTTCCAGCATTTTAGTTTACCATAGAGAAATATTACTTAACAAAGAAACATAATACTCTTAATATAAACAGCATCGTGGTTCAGTGAGGTTGTTCTTTTGTGAAATTCATAATGTTTGTGATTCTGAAGAGATGCACAAGCTATAGTCACTTTAGCAGCATCAACAACTAGAGATGGGGCCCCACTGATTGTCAAAGCCATTCTGAATAGTGTTCCACCTCTTCATGCTGATCCCTATGAATAAAAGGCCATCCCAGGTACCAAAAAAGGCTTAAGTTGCATGTACTTTACTTTCTACACCCCCAACCTTGCTTCCCAGTATTTTCAATGGAAAACAAAGATTTTCCACTGGTTGTTGATTCGTGACAGGATGCACAAAAAATGGAAGCTAGAATAGGCTGGTTTCTCTTCTCCTTCCAAGTCTACTCCACCATTCAAAGATCATGACCAGTCTTCTCTATTAAGTACCATTATTATGTCCTATTCCCAAATTGTATATTGCTTCGATGTCCAGAAAACTGTTAATCTCAATTTTGAATGCAGTTAGTGACACAGCCTGATTGAGGTCCAGGACACAGAATTCCAAATGTTTATTAATCTCAGTAAAGCAACTTTAATCTAATTTTAGATTCTTTAGATTCTTCAGATTCCTCAGAGGAAAATCCACCCTGTCAAGCCCTCTCTGAATCTTTTATTTTTCAGTGAGGTTACCTCTAATTCTAAATTCCAGAGAATAAGAGGCCCAGCCTTTTTAATTTCTCCTTGTATGACAGAACGGCCTTTCCAAATAGCAGTCAGTGATTCTTCAATGTGTTCCTTCTATAGCAAGTATATTGGTAAGGAGATTCATTTTAATTTTGGAATTTGGAAAAATCATTGATTTAAATAAATATAATTGGGCCTGAGCACATTGGTAACAGCCTGGCAACTTGAGAAGAATCTACCTTACTGTAGCGACATGCCATGTTAACCAATTTTCAAGGCACGTTAGTAGATTACCCATAACTCCATGTGCTCTAACCTTGGTCACTACCCACCTGTGCAGCACCTTTTCAAAAGCCTTCCAAAAGTAAAATGCACACATCCACTTGCTTTTTCCTCATTTAATCTACTAAGTAAATAAAGTTGTATAAGATGTTGAGGGACATGAGGTGAAAGGACACATAGCCTTTTCATCAGGGCATAGGTTAAGATTAGAGGCAAGAAATTCAAGAGACATCAGAGGCAGTCCCTTCATGCAAAGCATAGTGCACATTTGGAGTGAGCTGCCAGAAATAATGATTGAGGTGTCATCAAAACAAAAATGCTGGTCATTGACTTCAGGAAAAGGAGTGGTGCACACAGTCCTGTTTACATCAATGGTGCTCAGGTCAAAACGATTCAGAGTTTCAATTTCCTAGGAGTGAATACTGCCAACCACATTGATGCCATGAACAAGAAAGCTTCCTGGTGTCTCTACTTCTTCAGAGGCTAGAGAAATTTGACATGTCCCTTTGACCCTCACCAACTTTAATTGACACAGCATAGGTTCCAGGGACTATGTTGCATTCTGTTTGTGAGATTTGGGAATTCTGGGGGACCTCCAGCCTCCTGGATAACCATAACTACACCAGGTGCACTGAGGTGCAGCTCTTCAGAGAATGTGATAAAGAACTAGAGTTACAACTCTGACCTTTGGCTGATACGGGAGAATGAGGTGAGACAGGAATTACAGGCAGGTAGTCACACACAAGTTGCAGGAAGCAGGTACCTGAATGACTCTTTTATATAATGAAAAACCTTTGGTATCCTCTTGCCTTCATATTTCCTCTTTGCCCTCCTTAGGGCTTTTTTACTTGCCTTCTGTTGGCTCTGCTGAAGGGTCTTGGCCTGAAACATCGACAGTACTCTTTTCCATAGATGCTCCCTGACCTGCTGAGTTCCTCCAGCATTTTGTGTTGCTTGGATTTCCAGCAACTGTAGATTTTCTCTTGTTTCTGTTGGTTTTTAAAAGCTTCCCAATCCTCTAACCTCCCACTAACTTTTACTGTATGATATGCCCTCTCTCTTGCTTTTATGTTGTCTTTGAATTTCTTTGCCAGCCATGGTTACGTCATCCTGTCTTTAGAATACTATTTCTTAAGGATATCCTGCACCTTCTGATTGCTCCCAGAAACTCCAGCCATTACTGCTCTGCCGTCATCCCTGCTAGTGTCCCTTTCCAATCAATTTGTGGCCCACATCCTGACTACTGATCAAGAGCTGGTATATACCTCCCATCAGGGTCTTATCCTTGCAATTTCTATAACTTCTAAAGGATTCTACAACTTTTGATCCTATGTCACCTCTTTCTAAGGATTTGTTTCATTTTTTACCAACAGAGCCACACCACCCCCTCTACTTACCTGTCTGTCCTTTTAATACAATGTGTATCCAACTATAATCTCTTTCAGCCTCCACTCAGTGATACTCACAAAGTCATACTTGCCATTATCTAACTGCACTACTAGATCATCTACCTTATTCCATATACTGTGTGTGTTCAAATACAAGACCTTCAGGTCTGCATTCTTTACTCTTTTCAATTTTATCCCCATGATACACTGCAACTCGTCCCACTGACTGCAATTTTGCCCTATCATCTGCCTGTCCTTCTTGGCAGTCTCACTGCATTCTGCATCTGCTTGTATACCAACTGCCCCATCCTTAGCCCTATCATTCTGGTTCCCATCCGCTCTACCAGATTAGTTTAAACCCTCCTCCACAAACAGAACACAACACAGCCCCTGGAACCAATCTCACAGCACTAACAGATGAAGAATGAAGAAGAAACTTACAACAAATTTTCCTTGCCCAACTCTGTTCTTGTCAAACCCTGTTGAGTCAAAGCCTCTCCACTCTTAACACTGGTCCCCGCCAACAATAGTTGCTCTGCTTGTCGCTGCCTTATTTTTAGATTTGATTGGGTTGCCAGAAAAAGTCAAAAGCCTGTGAATGATGCTTTTTAAATCTTTCACCCTTACTTATGTGGAGCCACCTCTGCCAATTCGATTGGACCACTGGAAAGCTCCCAATTTTGAGGAACAGTTATTACCCTACAACTATCAGACTATTAAACCAACATGACTAACTTCACTCACCACAATTCTGAACTGATTTTACAACCTACAGACTCACTTTCAAGGACTCCTTACAACTCAAGTTCTTTTTTTTTATTTGCACAATTTGTTGTCTTTTGCACATTGATTTAGTCTTTGTTTTGTATAGCTTTTCATAAAATTTATTGTATTTATTTTCTTGTAAATTCCTGCAAGAAAATGAATCTCAATGTAGTATATGGTAATTGTGTACCTGTGATGATAAATTTTACTTTGAATTTGATTGAAAAGCCTTCTAGACAGGAGAGGTTTAGAGGGGTATGGGCCTAACATTGAACCAAAGAGCCTGATTCCATCCTCCAAGACTCAGTCTTCAAATAGTCAATAGCATTTTCCAGTTTATAAATCTGGATTGACTCTGCTCAATCATATTCTTTTCAAAGTGTCTTCATATCACATCCTTCATTTATATAGCGCACAGTTGCTCATCTAACAATTATCAGAACAAGCAGAGTAATACCATCTTTTCTCTGTTCTTCTTTCCTTAAACAGTTTAGTTACATCAGCTCCCTCTCTAATCTGGAAGATGATAACCAAAGTGTTCACTATCCTTATAGCCATCTCTTACAAATCTCAGGTGCGGATGGTCAGTTTCTTAGGATTTATCAGTTTAAAGGCACACCAGCCATGAGACTGCAGATGTTAGAATCTGGAGCAAAAAATCAGGTTGTTGGAGGAACTCGGCAAGAGTGGCAGCATCTGTGGAGGCAAAGGGATAGTTGAAGTTCTGTGTCTAGAGTCCTGTAAACTTGAATCATGACTCCCTAAACTCCAGGGAATACAACCCTTTTTTGTATAATCTCTCCTTATTGGCAATCTTTTCTGCATACCTTTCAAAGTCAGTATCTTAAAGTGTGTTCCCAATATGGTTAATTTATTCTTTTATTACTGTAGCAAAACTGGTACTCTGATTATATCCTGCTTCGCTTGATGTATTAAAAAAGGTTAATAAGATTTGTAAATTATTTCTGTGTCCACAAAGGTTTAATGATCCATATGAAAGAATCACAAGTTTTCTTTAGAGCTTTAGTTGCTTTGTTTTTCAGAATTTGCAAAATATGGTTGTCTTGTTAACCTTGGTTGTATGTATTGCATTTACCACATTTTAATCTGTCCACTTGATATGGTCCTCTCTCCTTCTAATTTAGTGCTTCCATCTACTCTCCTGTTGTGTCATCAGAAAACAGTTCCCTGACTTTTGACCCCAATGTGTGAATTGTTATAAATACAGTTAATAGTCAAGACCTCAAACACATCCTTGTGAGATGCCATTAAAAGCCAGTTTGTGAGCCTGCCATTATCCATGTTTATAGACTCAGCCATTTTCCTAACTAGGACAAAATTTTCTCTTCAATTTCTGTAACATTCAACCTGAGGCATCTGTGCAAGACTTGCAATGCATGGGTGTTTATTTATTGGCGTCAGTATCTTAGTTGTAAATTGCCGTAGAAACTAAAAACTTAAGCAGTTGCCTTAAGTTTTTTTAACTCGTACATAATTATAGTAAAGGTAAAATACAGAATCTTCCAACCCTAATTAGTGAAAGCATTGGTAAAACAGCTTTTGATAAAAACACTAAATGCTGATTTTCATTTTACTTTCAGAGGTGTTAACGTGGTCCCGTTTCTTGAGTATATAGGAGCACCTAAAGGAATAATACAAATTCTGAACCATTCTACAGGTGGAAATGCACTCACTGCTTATGCATTGTATAAGGTGAGTTAAGTGTTGCATTGATCAGTGTTTCCATTATTATACAAGTGCAAGTGGTTCTGCTAAACTATGCTACCATAATACAAATTCAATAAAAAGTGATTGAGTTAGGATATACACTATATTAGTCAGGTTGAATTGGTTATAATGTGATTTTAATTAGGAGTCAAGCCCAAAGTAACCAGGTACAGGTACCAGTTTCACCATGGGACTATTGGAAGTTAACATTGATACATTGTTTTTGTGAGTTTGAGTCTCCTGATCTTGTCCTAAAAAGCCTCCAAGTTATTCACCTCAGTTCCTTTGTATATATCAAGGGTAAGCAAATTTATTTTGAATTCTTGCATGGATTTATTAATGTATATAATTTTTCTGGCCATAAATTCTTGTCAAAAAAGAATTTTTTCTCAAATCTTTCATATTAAGAGACATGAGTCCATTCCTAATTTGTTCAGCCTTCTCTGGTGGATATTACATCTCATGCAAGAACATAAGCAGAAGCAGGAAGATCTGAATCATCTCATGTCTGCTGTGCTGATCTAAACTGGACCTTGGCCCCAAGTTCTTGCTTGTTCCTCAGAATCCAAGACTCACTTTTGAACCAAACTATCAATATCAACCTTATATAGTCTTAGAGCAATGCTGCATGAAAATATGCGCCTCAGCCCAACTCGTCCATGTTGATCAAGGTATCCACCTAAGCTAGTCCCTATTGCTTATATTTGGCCCATATCCCTCTAAATATTTCCTATCCCTGTCCCTGTCTAACTTTACTTTATCAGCCTCAACCACTTTTCCTGGCAGTTCATTGCAGCGGAGAATGTCAAAGATCCATGATCCTCTGTGATGAGATTCTTCCTTATTGTTGTTTTAAATGAATGAAGCTCCCTTTTTAATTCAATATAATCTCTCCAGGGGAATCGACCCTCTGAATTTAATTTGGTTTCAATTACATTATCTGTCACTCCGATGGGTAGAGATTTGCCTGGTGGATTGTTCCTCATGGAGAAGCCCTTCCGTTCAGGAATCTACTTGGTGGACCTGTTCTGAACTCCCTATAGGATAGTGTACTCTTAATTAAGGAGATAAAAATCGGTGTGGTTTCACCAGCACGCTGTATAATTGCAGCAAGTGTATTGTTGTAAGAAACCAATGTACAAAAACATGAAGAGTATCAGAGATTCTTAGAAATGTTGTTAGTTTCAAAATCCAGTGCAGAGAAGGGCAACCAGATTGTGACCAATCTGGGACCAGAATCAGAGTCATACAACATAGAAGCAGGCTCTTCAGTCCAGCTCGTCCATGTGTTGTCCCATCTGCCTACATTTGATCCAGAGCTCTCTAAATCTCTCTTGCCCATGTAATTACAGTACTGTGCAAAAGTCTTCAGCACATGTATAGAGCTAGGGTGCCTAAGACTTTTGCACTGTTCTGTATTCGGCAACGTGGGGTGGAAAGCGAGTTGTATATCCGGTGGGAGCAAGGGATGTTGGGAATGGCGAGTGGAATGCTATGGGAGGTGTGTGGGACAGGTAGCAGAGAAGGAGTGCCAGAGTGGGTGTGGTGAGGATGCCAGCCAGCCCTGAGACACCAGGCAAAGGTCATTTGATTGCCAACAATTGGTTTATTGATCATTACAGAATATCTCTCTAATGCTTCCTATTCCCCTCTCCCTTCCACTTTTCCCAACCCCTCTCCCTGTAACCTTGCACTCTTTTGTGTATCACAGACCAGCTTCCAGCTTGAGGTTGACATTACTACACCTGTTCATTGACCCTTGTCTGCCATAGTGCAATAAGTCCATTAAGATACTGTTTAAATCCAAAGTGCCCCAGGGTGTACACAACAGCTAACCAGTTCTCCAGAGGTTTGAATTTATATGCACAGGTACCTTCCTCAGTTATGAATCTGTTTATTAAAGTACATTGTCGTTTGCCAGATAAGGTTGTCTATTTTTGTTGCCAAATTGTTTTTGTAGGGAAAAGGAGTCTTTTTTTAGAGATACAGCATGGAATAGGCCCTTCCAGGCTAATGAGCCTATTTAATCTTAGCCTAATCTTAAAAAAATGTACAATGACTAATTAGCGTACTAACTGGTATGTCTTTGAAGTGTGGGAGGAATCTGGAGCACTCAGGAAACCCACCTGTTCACAGGAAGAACAAACTCCTTACAAACAGTGCTGGATTTGAACTTCAGACTCTGATGCCTCAAGCTGTGATAGCAGTGCGCTAAACACTGTGCTACTGTGGCATCCCTTTGATAATGTCTTCTCAAGATCAAAATCAGTATCGTCCATTTTCATTGACATACTGTATACTGTTTTGCAATATCAGTACAGTGCAATACATAAAAACTACACATAGTAAGAAATACAGTGGATTGTGGTTAATTGCTCCATCAGTTGACCAGGGCAGCCACTTACCTGGGACAAATTTGAGAACAAAAACTAGTCAAGAAGGCGGCTCGGATTCCCTTCATTTATTTGGGAAAACATGCCACTTACTTGGGACAGGTTACCGAATAGTTTCCAACTAGCATCAGTCACCTGAACAAGTATGGCCATTAGACATGGTTAGAGTGAACAATATTTAAATAGTGACAGTTGCATGTGTTTGTGTTCAAAAAGCAGTGACTTTTGTCACTAGTAGTTGACAAGAAATAAGCGTTAAGACAACGCCAAACTGTTTTGCTCACTGCAGTTTTAAGCATTCGGGCTTGGGGATGCCAGAAATGGCCAGGAATAAAAATGAAACTATTTCACTACCTAAACAAGATAGGAACTACGAAGAATTTGAAGGTGTCAACAGTCATCTTGAATGTTTATGAAAATGAGGATTTGGAGGATGCAATCATCAAAAGCATTGTATAAAAGCCAGTTGATTATCTGCATGAAGTGTTCGCGCTAATTTTGTTCATTTGCAGTCAATCAAAAGAACACAGTATGTTAGTTGTCTGTCGTATCTGACAATGACAGTGAAACTGGGTGGGAGCTGATGCACCGGGACAGTCCACTCTCTTGACTTTGGATGTCTGGATCCAGTAGTATGAGTAGTCATCACAGCTGGAGTCTCCCAAGTTTGTAGTGGACAACTATGATAACTTCTGTGCCTAATCGTGACTTTACTCTCCATGAAGCGTTGCAGAACTGCCTTCTTGGCTGTTGCATCTCAGTGACTTCACATGTTAGGACAGGCATGTCTCTATCTCACCAGTGTATGAGACTCACCGGCTACCCTCACTTGATTTAGCCTGCCTATCAAAGTGTGTACCGGTATGTGGTTACAGTTGCCTGCAAGTAGCTACTAAGAGCCTCAGGTGGGCTGGACCAAAGGTGAGTGAACTGCCCCAGAATGAGCACAAGCCCATTCACCGGAGGTGATTCCCCCTCCATGATACCACCCTATACACGGCAGCATACACGAGATGAATTTCTCTGTGGAAAACTATTAGGTGCAAATATAGTTTTATGGTACTATAGTAGCATTGGTAGTGTTATAATAAGTATTTCATTCACGTGTTACTTAGTTAACCAGTAGTTTCTTTTTATACCTTTTTAACTATTTCCATGAATAGCCGCTTAATTGGTCCAAAATGTACTGATCCTGATGTGTCCCAATTAACCAGAATCCACTGTATATATTTTTAAAAAGTACAAAAAGAGAGCAAAATAGTGAGATAGTGTTCATGGACCATTCAGAAATCTGATGGCGGAGGAGCTCTTTCTAAAATGTTGGGTGTGTTTCCAGGCTCCTGTACCTTTTCCCTGATGGTAGTAATGTCCTGGATGGTGAAGGCCCTTATTGATGAGTGAACCTTCTTGAGGCACCACCTTTTGAAGATGTTTTCAATGGACTTAGAGATCCCTAACCCATCCTGCCTTTCCTAATCACTACCTCAGCATAGCAATATTTTGATCACTTTGTATACTACAATGGACAACTTTTGTTCTAATTGTGTTCTCTCTTTTAAAAATTGTGTACAATTTGTTTTTCTTGTGAATGTTGTGTATCTGGTATGTTTCTGTGATGCTGCTGCAAGTAGGTTTTTAATTGCAGCTATACATACATGACCTTGTTCGTGTGACAGTAACCTCGACTTGGAGAGCAATCCTGAGAGTGCTTAATAGGAGTAATGTGTATCTTAACAAACACTGCTACATTGTAGATCAGTTGACAGTGAAAGCAGCATTTGTTGGGTGTAGAGGCTGCGATGATATCTTACATTATAAATTTTATCATTCTTCAAACTGATTACTTTTACTTTTCTGTTTCATAGCTTGCCACACCAGCTAGGTACACAGTGACCCTCGGAGGAACCTCCCTCGCTGTTAAGTATCTTCGCTCTCATGGTTACTTGTCGACACCACCTCCGATGAGGGTTTATATACAGGACAGAATGGAGGAAACCAGAGAGCGATTCTCTGAAAAAATGGAAGAAACAAAGGAACTGCTATCCGAGAAAATCCAGGAAACCAAAGACATGGTCTCTTTTAGGAAGAAAAAAGAATAAAAATGTAGAGGACACACTAAAAACTTTTAATTGTATTAAATAATCTAAGAACTTCCATCGTCTCCTGTAAAGTAAAAATGCTCTATATTTTGTGACAAACTCTGAAAACTGCTGCTATTGAAGAATGCCAATGGTATTTCTGAAACCATTTCCAAATAGTCGAGTACTTTTCTGCAGTGCGATTTTTGGGTTTTTTTCTTTTTTTAATAACTTATGTGGAGAAGTTGCCAAATGGTTCAACAAATAGTCCTACATTCAGTGGTGTAAACAAAATTCTTGAGTTTTGTAGTGGTTATAAAAGGAATGGTTTACATTAACTATTTCAAGACTTGAGTTTTAGTCACTGATTATCATATGTTTTAGCTGAAACTTTGTGTATTGTGACACCTTCAAGCTAAATAAAATGCAAACACTTGTAATATGAAGTGCAGTATATCAGTGCTATCCAGCAGCAAATAGTTATGTAAACATGAAAGGCCAGAAACATTCAGCAGGTCAGGCAACATCTGTGGACAGATGCAGAATTACTATTTCTAGCATGCTGAGTGTTTCTAACAGTTCAAGTTTTTATTTCAGATTTTCAGCATCTGCAGATGTTTGATAGGCACTTAAAAGTAACCTGCTCATAGATCTCAGTTTGCATTTTGCTTGGATCACTGTCCATCTGTCATCAGAGCTTTGGACCAAACATAGCTAAGAAATTTAAATACTATGATCTGATTAGCTGAGGTGAAAGTAATTGCCTTTGCCATTACAACACTACCAAAAATTAGGCAATGAACATAAGCGTAACTCTGTCTCCAGTGATTAGGGTTATAGCTCACAAGAAGGTATAAAGTTTTGATTGTTCCTGGTCCATTTTCCTAGTCTGAGGCTATTATATAAGTTCCTAAGGGCAGTGCCCTTGGGCTAATCATCTTGATGCTGCTTCACTAATGACTCTCTTATCATAAGCTTGGAGGTGGGGCTGCTTGCTCAATGTTGAATTACATTTACAGCTCGTAAGCAAATGATGTAGTCCACGTCTACATGCACTAATACCCAGATTGCTTCCAATAATAGGCTGAGGAGTGGCAAGAAACATTTATCATAAAATGTTTTAGAAAATGCCTTTCTCTAGTAGGGGAATATCTAATCACCTCCCTTTGATCTTCAATGGCTTTACTATCACTGAGTCCCCTCACCCACCATCAATAAATTGGGGGGGGGGGGTGGGGGTCACCATTCACCAGAACCTCAACTGGACTAGCTCTATCAATATGATGGCAAGAGGAGCAGATCAAAGGCTGCCTATCTCGTGTGAATGGTTCACCTCCACGCACCCCAAGCCTTCCCACCATCTGCAAGGCACAAGTCTCCAGTGTGATGACATACTTTCTCCTTGCCTACATGAATACCAGATTCACCAACTCAGAAGCAGCTCAACAGCAGGATAAAGCTGCCCACTTAATCAGCCCTTTTATTATCAACACGAGATATTCATTCACTCTGATGTCAGTGCAAAGTGACGACAGTTTGTACCAGCAATCAGTTATTCCAACAGTTCCTCCAAAACCCACAAACTCTACCACCAAGAAGGTCCAGGGTACTAAGGCACCTGGGAACACCACTATCTGCAGATTCCCATCGAAGTCACACACTTTGCGAGTTTGGAATTGTCAGTTCTTTACTGTCAATACATTCTGGAATTCCCCAGCCAATGTTCACTAGGCAATGATTCAAGAAAATTGGCTCACTGTCACCCTTTCCTTAACCATTGGGTTTGGGTAATAAATACAGAGTTTCCAGTGATCCCAAAAACTGACATTTTTTAAAAGTTTAAATAATTACATGATCTTCGTGTTAATTATTCAAACTCAAGTCTTTGTAATCAGTCCAAACATATCTGATACACCTCATTTTACAATCAAATGATTAAGTTGATCTGTACCAATGATTGTTTTAAAAAGAACACTATTCCACTTTAATAGAAATAAACATGCATTATGTAGTAAAAGACAAATCCTAACATTGCCAAAAACAAGTTCTGTGAGAAGTGCAAAAATTGATTGTCACTGATCAGTTGCCAAAACACTCAAATTCTGGTTTGTCTTCATTATATCTTCATTACATTATAGAAATATGCAGACTTTCAAAATGGCTTTGACATGGCTGGAGCGGCTAGTGTAAGGTGTGATCTATTTATTCATTTGCTCATTCAGTTGAAGATAACTGTTGTAAATAAGTGTGTATTTTAACAATCTACATGCATTGAAATGCAAACTCTGCTTGAAATAAAATCTAACCACCCATGTTAACTTTTGAGGAAAGTTCAAAGTAAATTTATTATCAAAGTACGTATATGTCACCATATTTAAGATTCATTTCCTTGTGGGCATACTCAAATCTGTAGAATAATAACCAGAACAAAATCAATGAAAGACCACCCAACATGGGTGTTCAATCAAAGTACAGAAGAGAACAAACTCTGCAAATACAAAAAGAAAGATATAATAAATAAGCATTAAATAAAAGAACATGAGATGAAGAGTCCTTGAAAGTGAGCCCATTGGTTGTGGGAACATTTCAATGATGGGGCAAATGAAGTTATCCCCTTTGGTTCAAGAGCCTAATGGTTGAAGGGTAGTAACTGTTCCTGAACCTGGTGGTTTGAGTCCTGAGGCTCCTCAATCTTCTTCCTGTCAGCAGCAACAAAAAGAGAGCATGTCCTGAGTGGTGGGGGTCCCTGATGATGGATACTGCTTTACTGCAACAGTGTTCCATATAGGCTTTTCCAATGCCCTTGAACGTGGAAGGGAAGTTATGTGGAGTTGCACCAGTTCTCTTTAACTCGGAATCTCATCCGCATCAAGTTAATAACAGAATTCTACACTGAACCATTCTTTGCATGCAGTGCTTCCTGAACAAGGTTCGGGTATAAGGTGTTGTATGATGCAAATGTTACTGTCATTTTACTGCCAAGCAATGACCATTTCCAACAATAGAGTACAATCTACACCCTGAAGTCATCACTGACTAGAAACATAACCAACCTAGGAACTTGGGTCCTGACTCTCCCTCTACCACCTCAAGGCCCGAGACAGGAAGATAATGAATCTCCATGTCTCCAGATGGGTACAACTCCAATTACATTCAAGAAGGTAAGGGTAAAGCAGCCCATTTGATTGGCACCATATTCAAACACCAACATGCATCATTGACAAATGCACTGCAACAACTTCACCTTTCCAAAGCCATTACCTCTTGGAAGGACAAAAGTTGGAAGCATAAAGCCTCTCCACCATTTTGGTGACACACCTCTAAATCATATACCATTCTGATCTGGTACAGAACTTAGATCCTGATTCAATGTTGACGAGACAAAATCTGAGTCTCCCTACAGTGGGATTACCTTCACTACAATGGTTCAGAGAGGCAGCTGATCATCATCAAAGACTTAAAGGGTCTTTTGACATCATGGTCAGCAAAGACAAGGTGACCCAAAGGGCCTGTTCCAATGCTGAATAAAAACCCAAATCAGATACACTATCATTATCAGATACAATATCAATTTATTGTTCTGGGGCAGCAGTATAGTATAAAAATATAAAATTACAAAATAAATAGTTCAAAAATAAAGAAATAATGAGGCAGTGTTCATTAGTTCTTGAAATCTGATGTCGGAGGGGAAAAAGCTGTTTCTGCTTATATCCTATTAAATGTTGGATTTGCTAACATGTTCTATAGCAAAAGAAGGGATAGTATATCTCAAATATCAGATGCAAATGACTAGTAACCATTCTGTTTATAAACACATTAGAAAACTCATCAATTACGGATTCATTTTTTGTTTAACTCTTTGGTAGTTTTAAAACTAAGATGTTCATTAACATAACATAGAATGACAAACATGAGAAATTCAAGCAACACACACAAAATGCTGGAGGAGCTCAGCAGAGCAGGTGATGTTTCGGGCCGAAACCCTTCAGCAGGACACAGAATGAGGCCACTCAGCCCACAGGTTCACACTGACTCCGAGCAGAGCTATCCCAGCAGTCACATTCCCTTGCAATTTTCAATGCTACTAGCCGATGTAATTTCACCTAAAAAATCTAAGACTTCTGAGCAAGAGGGCAGAGCAGTTGGGGAAGGTTGACCTCATCAAATTGTTTTTAGATTTAAGCTGATGTTTCTGAGGATCCAGAGGAAAGGAAAGGCATCTCTCCCTGTCAGCTGTCAGATTAGACTATTGTCATCTCTCAGCCTTGAATAAAACTATTTCAGACTATTGTTATTTATAGGTGACCCCGTGTTATGAGAATTGGGTTACAGAAATTCACTCTTACAAAGTTCACAATTTACAATCCAAAGATTTAAAGTACAGACTAAAGTTGTTCTCATGGAATTAGTGTAAAAAAATACACTCACATTTCTTGACACAAATAAAATAGCTTTATATTGCAGAAAATCAATACACAGACCTTTCTTTGGGAACACAACCCCACCATAATCTAGGGATCACTTTGCTCAGTAGGCTTTCTGTATGACAGCCAGTACTTCAATTACCACCTGTTATAAATGGAAGTAAAATGGGGAAGCAACGATATGACAAGCCCACTCTGTGCGAAAGAGATCATTTCAGATAGGTACAGCTCTTGCTTTTTATTATTCACTCATGGGCTGTGAGTGATATTGTCCAGGCCCAGACTCTGAATGCCCTTGAAAGGGCACTGTTGAGCCACCTTCTTGAATTGCAACAGTCCGTGTGAAGGATATAGCAGTCTGTATACATTGAAGTGTCATACTCATGAGGGAATTTAATAGTTAACCGCATTGAGTACATTTGTAGTTTCATATAGGTCAGGGTAACAGATTTCCTTTCCTGAAGGATATAAGTCACTGGTAGATAGGGTCATAAAGACAGCTTTTGACATCTAACCACAAAGTACACTGCAGATGCTGTGGTCAAATCAACACGTACGAACAAGCAGGATGAACTCAGCAGGTTGGGCAGCATCCGTTAAAATGAGCAGTCAACGTTTCAGGCCGAGACCCTTCGTCCCGACGAAGAGCTTTTGACATCTCCTCCTTGCTGACAATCAACACTGGTGCATCTCAGAGGTGTGGGTGTGTGTTCAGCCCACTGCTCTACTCTCAATATACCATGACTGTGTGGCTAGACATAGCTCAAATACCATCTACAAATGTGCTGATGATACAACCATTGTTGGTAGACTCTCAGATGGTGACAAGAGGGCGTACAGGAACGAGATATACCAACTAGTGGAGTGGTGTCACAGCACAACCTTGCACTCAATGTCAGTAAGATGAAAGAGCTGATTGTGGACTTCAGGAAGGGTAAGACGAAGGAACACATACCAATCCTCATAGAAGGATCAGAAGTGAAGAGAGTGAGCAGTTTCAAGTTCCTGGGTGTCAAGATCTCTGAGGATCTAACCTGATCCCAGCATATTGATGCAGTTATAAAGAAGGCAAGACAGCAGCTATACTTTATAAGGAGTTTGAAGAGATTTGGCATGGCAACAAATACACTCAAAAACTTCTATAGATGTACCGTGGAGAGCATTCTGACAAGCTGTATCACTGTCTGGTATGGGGAGGGGGCTACTGAACAGGACTGAAAGAAGCTGAAGAGGGTTGTAAATATAGTTGGCTCCATCTTGGATACTAGCCTACAAGGTACCCAGGACATCTTCAAGGAGCAGTTACTCTGAAAGGCAGCATTCATTATTAAGGACCTCCAGCACCCAGAGCATGCCCTTTTCTTACTGTTACCATCAGTCAGATAGGAGGTACAGAAGCCTGAAGGCACACACTCAGCAATTCAGGAACAGCTTCTTCCCTTCTGCCATCCGATTCCTAAATGGACATTGAACCCTTGGACACTACACACTTTTTAAATATATAGTATTTCTGTTTTTTGCACTAGTTTTAATCTATTCAATATATGTATACTGTAATTGATTTAGTTATTTTTTTTTATTATTATTATTTTGTTTTTTTCTTTTATGTTATGCATTGCATTGTACTGCATTGCATTGTACAATCAAATTTCACATCACATGCTGGTGATAATAAAGCTGATTCTGACTCTGGAATTTGCCTTCATAAATCAGAGCACTGAGTACAGGAATTGGGATGTTATGTTGAAGTTGTATAAGATGTTGGTGAGGCTGAATTTGGAGAAAAGTGTGCAGTACCTACAGAAAAGATAGCAAGGAGCTTGAAAGAGCACAAAGAAATTTTACAAGGATGTTGCTAGAACTTGAAAACCTGAGTTATAGGGAAAATGCAACTGTAATGCATCCAGTTAGGACTCTTTCAATAGTTCATCTGTAGAAGTTTGTTAGAGTATTGGTAAAAGCCTCCTTAATGTTTTAAGCAAGGAAAGAAGACACTAATGTATTTGCCTTATGATTGTGTCTTAGTGCTGGGTCAAGGACAGGTCATCCAATATGTTAACACCCAGGAATTTGAAGCTGCTGACCCTTTCATTGCTGATTCCCCTATGTAGACTGGTGTATGTTTGCCCACCTTCCACTTCCAGAAGTTAACAACCAGCCCTTTAGTTTTGCTGATGTAGAGTGAGACCTTGGTGTTGTAGCATCACTCAACCAGACCTATCTCACCACCACCATCTGTGATACAGCAGAGTCTGGGGGGATTTGAAAATGGCATTGTAGCCGTTCTTAGCCACACAGTTATATGTGTAGAGGGCACAGAGCAGGGAGCTAAGCACACAGCCTGAAGTGTACCTGTGTTAATGGTCTGTGAGCTACACTACACCAAATGAATACAATATTCTGCTGGGAATAACCTGTGTTGTGGGCCTAGATATGGCCTTTAAGTATGCTATTGTCTTAGCAATTACATGTATGCTTATGTGGTGCCGGTATTTTCCTCATGCATTCTGTATTTCTAACTTACTTGTTAATATCGCCCTGCACCTTCTGCATCCTTCTCTGTGTCCAACTCAGGATATCAGACATAAGCTTCCTGCAGATCTTATTGGTGAAGTCAGAGTTGAGAGAAGGTGAGCAGACTTTTTCCACCAAGGCTGGATGAGACTGGAACTAGAGGTCAAAGGCGAAATATTTGAGGGGAGCGGGAGGGGGAACTGACTCTGAGGGTGGTGCAAGTATGGAACTAGTTGCCAGCAGAAGTGGTGGATGCGGTTTAATTTCAGCATTTAAGAGAAATTTGGATGAGTAGGTGGCGAGCTATTGTTCTGGTACAGGTCAATGGGACTAGGCAGAAAAAGTTTGGCTCAGACTAGAAGAGCCGAAGGACTTGCTTCTGTGCTGTAGTTCTCTATAACTCTATTGAAAGACAGCGAATTCTACAAAGATTTACCTAAGCTACAAGTACGAACGAGGTAAAGATGACCCAAACACAGTGTAGGGCCCTGTTTGTTGTGTGTCTGTATTGTATTGTTTTTTTGTGTGGCATGTTTATTATGGGTAATTTGTCACGTGGGTTGGGGCACGGTAGAAGCGAATGAGTATAGTTACATTTTTACGCTTTGTCTAAGTTCAGTTTAGTCTAGGTAGAACCAGAGAGGCAGCCGGAATTATATTTTTGTTAACCCCTTAAAGATGCTTAAATAGATCAAGATCGCTGACGCTATCGCTTATTTTGTTATATCGCTAGTTTTAGTTTCATTAGTTTGTTATCATTTGTTCGTCTTTGCTGGTTTATTAATAAAGGATCAAAGGTACTTTCTTCGACTTAGAACTTCCTTATTGTGGGTAGTGCATCACTGAGTGTCAACCCCTGTGCTTACTCTCTGAGCGGTTTTGGTTTGTTTTCCAGTACCCGCTCCCCTCTGCACACAAAGACTGACGAAGGGTCTCGGCCCGAAACGTTGACTTTTCGTTTCCACGGATGCTGCCCGACCTGCTGAGTTCCTCCAGTGTGTTGTGCGTGTCACACAAAAATCTATTGCTCAGGTGAAGGGAATGCGGAGAAATGATCTGTTGTGTTCAGTGGTTCGCCTGCTGCAGTGCCGGTGATTTTTATGAAGGGATTCCTGCTACAGAATGTGAGCTCATAATGTCTGGAAACTGATCAGCAGGAAACGGTGTGAGCATCACGCAAAACGCTGAAGGCAACTGGGCAACATTTATGCAGGGAATGTTGACAAAGAGTATTACGGCAATTGTGACGATGGAAGAAATGCAACATCAGAATGTTCGCATAGAGGCTAATGACAGCAAAACAACAGACTGCAGCTAAAGGAAACCTGATCACAGGCATCAGGAGGCCATGAACTATTTTCTGAGAATGACTCAGGGTGGGAGCACAGATGCTCCCTGAAGAGAATCAGGTTTGACAGTATCCCCTGTTACCAAAAAAAATACTCTGCAAGAAGGATGCATACAGCACAGTTAATCCTGGATCTTTTCACAAGAATCACAACCTGGTCCACCTTCACAACATATCACTCCTTCCATTTCACCACCTGCACCTACTGAGTCATTGATGTATTCATGAGTACACACTGTGCTATGCATTGTCCCATTATATGCTCACTGCTTAAAAAATAATATTGTAATACCCTTTGGTAGGGGTGGCCAATCCGTTTGAGAGCATGTCCCCATATTGGTGATAATATTACAAAAATTTCTTTCACACCTATAATTTTGAGTGGAGATTATCTTTGATAATTTATTTAGTAATTAGTGGAGATTGTAATTGATTAATTAATTAATTATGGACTTTTTAAAGGAAAAAAGATGAGACCTGTTGCTTATTTACCTGTATACCTTGTTTTACGATTAATTAACGTATAAGAGACAGATTGAAATAAATGAAGCATTTTAGAAAACTTGTTAAAATGTTAATATTAGTCTTTTTAAAAAGACAGAATCACTTATAAATAGCATTGTAAATGCTATTTATAAATTATAAATGCTTATTATCCAAATACTGATATGTATACCAGGGCTGTGAGGAGTTCAAAATGTATCATACAACCTCTTGTGTTCTAGCTACCAGCTAGCTGGTGCCAGGCTGATGTGAGATGTTTCCTGTGGAAGCATCTCACTACTTTCAGATTGTAAAAAAACATTACTATTTTATTTAACGGTAAAGATAATCATTATGTAACTTTTTTATTATGGGTGGGATTTAAAATGCCTCATGCCAACAAAATTTCTGAGTGCACCATCTGGGGCACAGGTGAAATAGGTTTGCCTCCCTGCATTTTGTCTTCCACAAAACCTTCCTTTCTCATCCATCCTTGGATCCAAGTAAGGTATCAGGTACGAGCAGCATTCGTTGCCTCTGGGCTTCTACTTGAAGGGTTTCAGCACGATGGGGAAATCTTACTGAAGCCTATTGGCTATTGAAAGAACTGGATAGAATGGATGTGGAGAGGATGTTTTCACTAGTAGGAGACTATTTTTCTCAGAGTAAAGGGACTCACATTTAGAACTAAGATATAGAAGAATTTCTTCAGCCAGAGGGAGGTGAATCTGTGGAATTTGTTGCCAAAGAGGGTTGTTGTGTCTACGTCATTTGGTGTACTTAAGGCAGGGATTGATAGTTTCTTGATTTATAAGGGGGGAGGGGTAGTTTACAGCGAGAACAGGGTTGAAAGAAATCTGCCATGATTGAATAACAGTTTATTTGATGGGCTGAATGGCCTAATTCTGCTCCTATATCTTATGGTCTTATGTGCTTATAACCTATGTCCCCATCAAAATGCCTTCTACCACTTAACACTAATTTACATTTTTCCACTTCATAATTGCTAAACCGTATCTCTGTATCATAATGTTTGCCTTTCCCTAATTAGGACCTTTTATTCCTGTTTTAATGTTGTCTTTGTCCATTACTTCATTGAAATCAAAGTCCAGTTTATTGTCATCTGCACAACTATAATGTGTGCATGCATAAGTTCAGTGAAAAACTTCCTTGCCACAGCATCACAAGCTCATAGCTCAAATAAACATCCATAAGAAAAAACAAACTGAACATAAACTGTGCAAAATTATATAAACCCACCCAATTTATAATCATTACCACTATCGTGTTCTTGCTGTTACTGCTTCCACTATTTCACTCAGTGAAAGTTGAGAAATGTTGCCTATCTTGTTGAAATTGCTAAGTATTGATTAAGTTTTTTCTTGCATGTATTCCAAAAAATCTACATCATTTATACTTTTACCAAGATATCACTTGCAACTACCATTCTTTTAATAGAAATCCCCTATTTTAATGACTAATTTTTTACTGGAAATTTGCCTGAATTATTTTTAGTTCTGTCTCCCTGGTAACTTGGGACCAGCATTGAGACAGGCCTCTGAAAGTGCCTCGGGTTAACTCAGTTGTTGACTTTTCCATCACTCCTCAGAGTTGCAATCATTTGAACAATATTTCACATTTTGCTTCTTTTTATCCCTATCTAATTAGAAATCCCTATAACCAAGGAGTAATAAATAATGTGCTGGAGGAACTCAACGGATTGGACAGAGTGTGTGTGTGTGTGTAATGAAATTGTTGATGTTCTGGATCAGGGTCTGAAGTGGAGAGTGAAAGGTAGCTGGGATGAGGATGAGACGGAAGCTGGTGTACTGAGGAGGGATGAAGAATGTCGGACAGGTGGTCAGATTGGGGAGGGGTTATGGATGGAGTTGGGAGGCAGAGACAGGTGAAAACAGAAAAAATGCAGATGGAGCAAGATTTCGGAAGGGGGAAGTTGGAAGTTTTAATTTGGTTCCATCCAGGAGGATGGGGAGTTCACAATCTCCTGTTCAACCAAAAATGTTGAAAAGTAGCTTGTGTCTGCTTTCACAATCCATGTCCTTGACTCATTGGCTTCATTTCCCTGATTAAAGAATTTAATTGTTCACATAAATATAACTGCAAAACACTACCAACTCCTTTATTTATTATTGTGCAATTGCTTCTTCTGCCATGCAACGTCCTTTACAATGCAACTCATCATATCCTGATGAAGGGTCTCGACCAAAAAGGGCGACTGTTTATTTTCCTGACCTACTGAGTTCCTCCAATATTTTATATGCATCTGCAGAATCTCCAACATTGCCTCTCCATCTTGAAATTCAAAGTTAAAAGTAAATTTATTACACATACAAAGTACATATACGTCACCATGTAGAACTCTGAGATTCATTTTCTTGTGGGCAATCACAGTAAATACAAGAAACACAATAGAATCAATGGAAGACTGCACCCGAAAGAACAGATAAACAACCAATTTGCAAAAAAATACACACTGTGCAAATACAAAATAAACAAGCAATAAATATGGAGAACATGAGATGAAGAGTCCTTGAAAGTGCGTCCATAGGTTGTGGGAAAAGTTCAGTGATGGGGTGAGTACAGTTGAGTGAAGTTTTCCCCACTGGTTGAGAGGTAATAACTGTTCCTGAACCTGGTGATGTAGGTCCTGAGGATCCTGTACCTTCTGCCTGATGGCAGCAGTGAGAAGAAAGCATGGCCTGGATGATGGTAGTTATTAATGATGGATGCTGCTTTCCTGTGACAGCACTCCATGTAGATGTGCTCAATGGTGGGGAAAGCTTTACCTGTGATGGACTGGGCCGTATCCGCTACTTCTTGTAGACTTTTCTGCTCAAGGGCACTAGTATTTCTATACTAGGCCGTGATGTAACCAGTCAATATACTCTCCACCACACATCTATAGAAGTTTGTCAAAGTTTTAGATAACATGCTGAAACTTTGCAAACTTCTAAGAAAGTAGAGGCGCTGCTGTGCTTCCTTCATTACGGCACTTACGTGCTCAACCCAAAAGGCAGATCTTCTGAAATGATAACACCAAGAAATTTAAAGCTACTGGCCCTCTCCACTTCTGAGACCCCAATAAGGATGGCTTGTAGACCTCTGGTTTCATCCTCCTGAAGTCAATAATCAGTTCCTTGGCCTTGCTGACACTGAGTTAGAGGTGGTTGTTGTGGCACTGCTCAGCCAGATTTCCAATCTACCCACTATATGCTGATTTATCACCACCTTTGATTTGGCCAACAACAGTGGTGTCATCAGCAAACCTAAACATGTTATTGGAGCTGTGCTTAGCCTGACAGTCATAAGTATAAAGCGAGTAAAGCAGGGGCTAAGCACACAAGCTTTGTGGTGCAACCCCTGCTGATGGAGATTGTGGAGGAGATGTTGCCAAACTGAACTGACTGGGGTCTGTGAGTGAGGAAATCGAGGATGCAGTTGCACAAGAGGGTATTGAGGCCAAGGTCTTGAAGCTTACAGACTAGTTTTTAGGGGATAATAGTATTGAATGCTGAACTGTAGTCAATGAAGAGCATCCTGATGTATGCATCTTCACTGTCCAGATGTTCCAGCATTGAGTGAAGAACTAATGAAGTGGCATCTGCTGTTGGCCTGTTGTGATGGTAGGCAAATTGAAGTGGATTCAAGTCACTTTTCAAGCAGATGACGTTTCATCACCAGCATCTCAAAGCACATAATCACAGGGGATGTAATTTCTACTGGATAATAAACATTGAGGCAGGTTACCACATTCTTCTCAGTCATCGGTATAATTGAAGCTTAATTGAACCATATGGTTACTTAAGACTGCTGAAGTGTGAGGTTTAAGATATCGGTGAACCACCATTAAACACATCTACATGGAATGCTGTTGCAGGTAAGCAGTATCTATCCTCAGAGACTCTCACCACCTGGCTTATGCTTTCTTCTTTCTGCTATCTATATTTATTGCTTTATTTATTATTATTATTTAGACTATAAGACATAGGAGCAGAATTAGGCCTTCTGGCCCATCGAGTCTGCTGCGCCATTCAATGACTGATCCTTTTTATTTCTCCTCCTCAACTTGTTTCTGGCCTTCTCCCCGTAACCTTTGATGCCATGTCCAATCAAGAACCTATCAATCTCTGCCTTAAATACACCCAATGACCTGGCCTCCACAGCTGCATGTGGCAACAAATTCCACAAATTCACCACCCTTTGGCTAAAGAAATTTCTCTGCATCTGTTTTGAAAGGGCACCCCTCTATCCTGAGGCTGAACCTCTTGGCCTGGACTCTCCCAGCATGGGAAGCATTTTTTCTTTTATATTTGCAGTTTGTCTTTTGCACATTGGTTGTCTGCTCTATTTCTTTGATTTTATTATGTTTCTTGGATTTACTGAGTATGCCCTCAAGAAAACAAATTTCAGGGTTGTATATGGTGACAATAAATTTTCTTTGAACTTTCCAGCCAGTTGATCCACATGGGTCTTTAGTACTCAAATTCCCACTTCTTGTCAAGCTAGTTGAATCCTTACCAAAAACTAACTCATTAGATAAAAATAGGTTTGGCTTGCTGAGTTGCAATGATACACATTGTGTACGATTTCCCACCTTTCACGAGAAAATCCTCAATACGCGAAGTTTCTAAACTTCCACAAGATGGCATTATAATCTCAACAGTAACAAAGTGCTAGTTATTACTTAAGGCCCTATCTAATATGTAATACTGTGAATTATCCAATATCATACTGCAATAGGTCAGATGATTTCTGGCATCTCTGCATTGTCTTGCCACAAGACCATACGATATAGGAGCAGAAATAGGCCATTTGGCTCATTGAGTCTGGTCTGCCATTTGTTCATGGTTGATCCAACTATCCTCAGCCACAATCTCCTGCCTTCTCCCCATATCCCTTCATGCCCTAACAAATCAAGAATCTATCAACCTGTGCCTTAAATATACATAAAGATTTGGCCTCCAGAGCTGTCTGTGGCAACAAATTCCACAGATTCGCCGCTCTCTAAAGAAATTCTTCACCTCCGTTCTAATTGAATGCCCCTCTAGTCTGAGGCTATATCCTCTGGTCTTAAACTCTCATACATAGGAAACATCCTCTCCACATCCACTCTATCAAGATCTTTCACCACTCAATAGGTTTCAATTAGATCACCCCCCCCCCCCCCCCACTTCTGTATTGTAGTAAATACAGGCCTAGAGCCATCAAACACTGTACATGTTCAGCACATTGTGGGCCAAAGGGCCTGTATTGTGTGTAGGTTTTCTATGTTTCTATATGAGAAGCCATTCAATCCTGGAATAATTTTCATGAACTTCCTTTGAACCCTCTCCAATTTCAGGACATCCTTTCTAAGGAGGCCCAAACTGCTCACAATACACTGAGAGGCTTTATAAAGTCTCAACATTACATCCTTGCTTTTATACTCTACTCCTCCTGAAATAAAAGCTAACATCGCATTAACCGTTTGTTTGACCAATCCCAGACCTAATGTTTCAGCTGCAGAGCCTGTGAACCAAACCAGTCACATAGCAAGATGTACTGTGTTGCACCAGGGAAGTACAGGAAACAAATGGTAGTCTACAAACTTGGTTGTTTAAAAAAAATGTTTATTTTGTTTGTACTGTTTCCCCCTCCCTGTAAAATATGCCTACTGACTTTTGGGAATCATCAGTATTAAAAAATTTACACAACTGTTTTTAACAACCAAGTCAAAAGTATTTGAAGATGATTCTCCAGTTTAAATAGAGAATTACAGCACTTTGTTACAAGTGTTGCAAGAGAAAGCCAACTGAATATTCTGTCAATTAAATTCATATTCATTTGGAAGGACTACTACTTTTGAATGAATACCCAAGAAATAGTACAAGGTTTGGTTAGTTCATACATCTTTCAATGAAATGTGGTTTTACAGCTGGCAGCTGACCACTGAAGTCCATGTTACTCTTTCATTACTTTCAGAAAAGGTTAAAATTAACTCATCATGCTCTTTTAGGCTGCATAAATTCCTTGTAATTTTTTGGTCTTTAACCTCCCCCTGTAACTGAATCCTTGACCTCCTCATTGAAAGACCACACTCAGTGCAGAATTGTAATACTTCCTCCTTGCTGATAATCAACATGAGCACACCTCATAGATGTGTGCTTAGCCCACTGCTCTTTCTCTACACTCATGACCTTGTGGCTAGGCACAGCTCAAACATTATCTATAAATTTACTGATGGCACACACAACTGTTGTTGGCAGATGGTGACAAGGAAGCATACAGGTGCGAGATAGATCTGCAGATTGAGTGGTGATGCAACAATCACCTTGCACTCACCATCAGGAAAACCAAGGAATTGATTGTAGATTTCAGAAAGGATGAGCAGTTTCAAGTTCCTGGGTATCAATATCCCTGAAGATCTATTCTGGGTCTAACAATATTAATGCAATTATGAACAAGGCACATCAACAGCTATTTTTCATTGGAAGTTTTGACACGTCACCAAAGACTCTTAATAAATTTCTACAGACGTACTGTTTCACTGTGCCAAGTATTCTGACTGGTTGTATCACCATCTGGTATGGAGGCGCCACTGCACAGAACTGGAAAAAAGCTGTAGCAGATTGCAAATTCAGCCAGATTTCTCACGGGCATCAGCCTCCCCAGAATTAAGGACATCTTTAACAGGTGCTGCCTCAAAAAAAAAGCAGCATCCATTATTAGTAACCACAGGACGTGCTCTCTTCTTATTACTAACATCAGAGAGGAGACACAGGAGCCTGAAGATACACTCAATGAAGCACAGCTTTTTCCCCTCTGCCATCAGATTTCTGAACGGACAAAACACAAACCTATGAACCTCACTATTTTTGCTCTTTCCGCACTAATTATTTAATTATATACATCTTATTGTAAGTTATAAAATTTTAATGTATTGCTCTACAACAAATTTTGTGACAAGTCAGTGATATTGATTCTGTTTAACATCAAAGAACAGGACTCACCAATAATCTTGCTTTCAAAATTCAGTACAAAATCCAATTAAACCTTAATCCAGGTTATAGATATGTTATATAAGAGAACTCAGCAGAACAGATTTCAGCATGAAGTCTGGGACTAACCAAGAATGAAAATCAAGGAATTGCAAAAAATGAAATAAATACAAAAATGTATCAAAAGATATTGCCAAGAGACTGATCAATAGTCTTCCAATAATTAGGAGTACAAGTAATCCAGGTTCAACTCCTATTTAGCTGTCCAAGAAGTTCGTCCATTCTCCTCATGACCACATGGGTGCTCCAGTTTGCTCCTGCATTCCAAAGACAAACTGTGCAGGTTAGGGTTAGTAAAGTGTAGGCATGCTACATTGGCACAGGAAGCATAGTGACACTTACCCTTGTCCCAGCCATCCTTGTGGATGTGTTAACCATTGTTCCAAAAATGACATTTCACTGGATGACTTGATGTATCATTGCAAGCATTCCAGCACCTTCACCAGTTCAGAGATGTATTTTTCGATACTACATTTATGATCATGAGGAGGGATCTTGATTGTATCTAATAGGTAGCCACAAATTTTGGTGTGTTTCTCCAATTACTTTTTGTATTCTAGATTACATGGCTGTGAAGGTGATGGTAATAGGGAGCAGGAAAGATGAAGTTTATTGCCATGATATGCAGACTACTATAGTGGTTATAAACCCTACAAACTCCAATTCAATCAAGGAACCTACAGAGACTAAGTATTCTACAACAGATGGCTCACAATCACAAAGCCTCCCCACCATCATTTCCACTCAGTTTAAGAATGTGATGGAAAAATTGCCTGGAAATACATTAGGATAGAGCAGTCTGCTTTAATTTCTGCTACTGGACCAGCTACCCCTCCACTGTTTCAGGTTTAGTATTGGTGGTCACAGTTGAATAAAGGGTCCATTTTTCTGCTTTACAACTCTTAATTCATGAATTCATTTGGGAACTTAGCAACTACAACTCCAAGCCTGTCAACTTTCAGCATTCTCATCACATCCAAATCATCCTTTACTCTCATAGTGGGCCCATAGCCTTTATTGCTCTAGCAAATATTTTTTCATTATTGAGATACAGCGTGGAATTGGCCCTTCCAAACCCTTTGAACCACACTGACCAGCAATTACCCAATTTAATGCTAGCCTAATCACAGGACAACTTAGAATGAACGATTAACCTATCAACCAGTACGTCTTTGGACTGTGGGAGGAAACCGGAGCACCTGGAGAAAACCCATGCAGTCACAGAGAGCACGCACAATTTCCTTACAGGCTGCGGCAGGAACTGAACCCGGATCGCCGGTATTACCATGCCACCTAATATCTTTGGGGGAGCACTGACAACAAAGATTATAACAATTCAAGCAATTACCAATGATTTAAAAATTTCTATATACAATTGCCTTCATAGGGGAAACTAACTGCAGGAAAATAAAACTAATTTATGTACTTAGGTATGCTTACTAATAATATGATTTAAAAGGTAACCTGAGATAATCATATTAATTATGGATCAAACTTAAGTTTCCAAAAAAACCAGCCACCTTTATTTTATTCTTTCAGAACATTTAATGCAGATCAAAAGGTATAAAAATACAACACAGTGAAATGACTAAAGTACAAAGCTTTTTTAAAACTTTTGTTTTTGCAAGGCGCAGACTATAAGCATTATAAAACATGTGATAATACATGAAGTCCACCCTCTGCAGAAGTCTTGTGGGGTCAGGTTTGTGTTTTGTCTCCTGCATCTAGTAGTTTACGCTGTAAACAGTTACATGTGAGGTCTCCTGAACAGCAGACCTCACTATTCTTGAGTGGTATTTTTCTTATTTTCCACGGTTGATAAAAATAGGTGCAGAATGTGGCATCTGTTGTGTGGAGTTAGCAGTCAGACAGTCTTTAGCCTATGACATACAATACAGAACATAAAACATTTACTCAATGCAACAGTTCCACTTTATCGACACATTAATAAGTACTTCACAGGCAGTGCAATTAAGAAACCAATGGGAAAAAAATCCTGGTCTCTGGATAACAAGTTATTGATTTCAAATTCTTTCAGATGATCTCTGAGTAAAATAGCTGGCTTATGTAACTTGACATATAGATAGCTTGAAAGAACAGTTGTATTAATTGTCAGCATATGGTTCACAATTTGTAGCAGCTCAAATTTATTCTCAATTCATGCTAACTGCTTTATTCAATTATGTTGCAATCAGTTGATTTAGCCAGACTGTGGGAGTCTGGCAAATACAGAACCATAATCAGCATTCCCTTTCATCATAGGGTCACAATGCAATGAGATGAATACAAATAAGGATCCTGATGTAAAGGAATGATTTAATAAAAGAGATAAACTACAATTTTCAAATAATTTTAATAACCTTTTGTAATAGTGTACATCTTATTAATTGATTATGCTTAAATAATAGATTTGGGAGAAACAGTAAATTAGTGCACCTGAAGATATTCAATTACTTTGTTTCACAGTAAAGTCAATCCAGAATATTTGCATTAATCTATTTTCTGCCAGTTCCCATTCTTATACACCATTAAGGGGATATACTTAAACACAGATATTGACTGAGTCAGTTAATTAAGCCAATATAGTGACTTGACAGAAGCCAGAACAAGATCTCTTGAATCAAAAGACAGGATGGGATAAAAAAGCCCATGAAGCCTATCCTTCCAAAAAGTCTTGTCCATCGGAGTTTCCGAAGGTTTGTTGAATGCACCTGCAATGCCCCAATGAGCTTTAGGCATTAGATGAGAGGATTACTTTTTGCATGAGAACATTCCTGGCATTAACCATATTAAAGGTTTTTAAAGTTCTCATGTCCAAGGTATGCAAAATGATTTCTAAAGGGGATATGAATTAATTCAAAAGTTGCACAAGAAATCTAAGCTTTTAATTATTCATCAACACAAAAGGTAAAAGGTTAACATAAATTATTTAGTAAGTATAATTCCAAAATATATTAGGAACATGATCGTACTTAAAATTAAAAGGTGCGCCCTTTACTTAAATGTGATTTAAAAGTTTTAATTTTCTTCATCTTTCCTCAGGTTGGACTTGCAGTTGAAGAGAAATATTTTGCTTTTCATGTGGTGTTTTATTACATGGAGTTATGAGAAGAAACGTAGTTCTATACAGATTTGAATTCAATCTTATATTGTTGCAAACTGGAATCAAAGTCTACATCTTAAAATTATGTTTTACAAACTTTCTGTCCAGTGGTATGACATATTATTGTGGATCATATTTTAATCAATCAATGTTTAACAATATAAACTGGCAGCTTTGGTGAAAATATGTATGTAAATTATAGTGGGAAAAACTTACCTCAACATGCAAATTATGCCTTTTTTTGTTGGCCAATCTAACAATTCAATATATTAATTCGACATATCAACTAATAAACAATCTCCATTCCTCCCCTTCATGATAACTGATCATTACATTTCTTAATATCTTTAAAGCTATTAAAGGCTCCTGTTGGATATTTCCTGAATGGTCCCCAAGTACAATAAGATGGATTATTGACTCCAAAATTCACCTAATTATGACCTTGGGACCTTTTTGTCTACCTGAACTGCACTTTGTCACTGTAAGACTTTATTCTGCATCATTGCTTTACCTTGTACTACCCAAAAGCACTGTTGTAAGGGAATTGATCTGTATGGATAGCATGGCCAGAAAATTTTTCACTATACCTCATTACATGTACCAATGAACCAAAATGCATATTTTAACATTCAAGATTCCAATGATAAAAAGGAACTATCTCAAAAGAATCTCATTACAAAGATCAAACTTTTTTTTTAAATTTAGTAAACAAGAACACATGGATTACTTCATATCTGTAGGGGTTTTGGAAGGTCCTGAGCTTGTAAATGAAAGCATATACATGTAAAGTCTCTACCTTCCTATCAGTATACCGTTCAGTTAAAATATAGGAATACATGAGAGAAAACAAAAAAGATAAAACTGTGATAACTCTGAAAACTGCAAACTCTTCTACTTGTCTTTTTGTATTTTTTTGAAAATTCAGATTAATCTGCAGTGCTTATTAAACTAGATAATTTAATGTAACGTTATGACACGAACATGTTTTCATGCCAAATCTCATTTAAGTCAATTATTTGAACTCTTATTTACTTATAACCCCATATTTAATATTATATCATAAAAAACAGCAGCCAAGCTCATTAAAGAGTTAAGTTTAGAGTATTTTGAAATTGCATTTTTCTCTTCGTAAATAAGATTTTAATTCAATTTTGAGAAATTTTACACTTTCAGTAATAAATCTTCAATTCACATGAGTTACATCAACTTTACCCTCATTAGATCTACAATAAATTACACGAGGGAAGAACTTACAGGCAATATGCCCAATTTACTTCGGGCCACCTTGAGCTACAGTGTCATTTCTTTTTTTTTCAGGCCACATACCTAAATTGTGCTCTATTTAACCTACAATATATACCTGGAACTTCTCCAACAGTTATCTTCAGAGTTAAAAATATCCCAAGCTTACACTTTCATTTAAACTTTCCAATACTGGCCTTCTCATGATCATCCCAGTAACTACTAGGTTCTAATTTCTTTTTAAACAGAATAAGTGCAAGTTAAGGAAGCAAATCTTCCAAACTTTAAGAGCTGGGAACATACCTAACTAAAGAAATGAACTGTGACATTTCACATCAAATACACATCACTAATGTTATTCCCAGTAACTTCGCTTTTATTGTAGATAAGAGCTCTAGGCTCAAACCAACAGGGTAAGTGCTGGGTGCAAGTTTCTAAGAATTCTAGCCACTGGCTGATTAAGTAATAAACTAGCAATCACATGTCTGATATAAAGTACATCAGCTTCAAGCTCTGTTAAAGAGATTTTATCCTGAGTCATGAACAAGAAAGAAATGATTGATTACTGAATACATGAAAATCAAGTATTGCCCACTAATATATCTCCTGTCACATTCATGAAATGGAGGTGTAAAATACTTGGCTTCAATGCAGAGAACAGTGCAGGATATTCTTAATGCAATATATCCTGTTTATGACTTTGATCCAAGCTATTTCCAGATCAGTGTATTATTTGAGGCATAGATCCTCTTCCCTACCATTAGTGCCCCCACCCCGCCTTAGGTTTGGAGAGAAAACTGGATCAAGGATCAGAATTTTCTCATTTGAAGGCATGCATAAACATTCAGAAATGCAAGGACACATTAATAAATAATAAATTGTCATATGCCTGATTTCCATCACTAAATTGATGATCTATTTACAAAGCTCACTAATCATACCAAGTGGCAGTGATTCAATAATATAACAGTACACTGCAGATTGGACATAATTTACATCATTAGATTCTGACATAGCTTACAAGAATCTTTATCTTATAGTATGATGCATCATCTCCAACACAGATGTACAATGATACTAATTAAAAGCAGATTTTATTCGGCTGGTCTTTCTGGAATGTAAAGCTGTAACAAATTTTAAGTGTCATCTGATGCTATTTCCAACAGGTTACTCCTTCCTGCCCAAAACACAAGAATAATCGTTTCATTTCAGGATAATCACATCATTAACCAGCACTAACTAGAAACACTTCTCAACTCTTTAACCCACAGAAGCAACTTTGGATGTCTATTTACATATCAATCTCTATACATGGAATGAGTACTTTGGTATATTAAAGGCATGATTTATCTTTAAAGATATCCTGGTAAACTATGCAAGAAATTGAACTGAAAATTTTAAAGTAAAATTTGAGAAATATACATCATAGGAGTATGAAAATAAAAAAATCTGGCAACAGAAAATAAAGAACGGCACTTTTTTTTGGAAACCTCTATGGGTTAAGGAATTAACTAGTATTTTAGACATTCACAATGATAATCAACAATACTTAGACTGCTTAAAACTATTTTGAAAAGGCTTCCAAATCTCTTTGCCAAAAGAATAACTGAATTCTACATACTGGCCAATAAACAACAAAATGGAAAAAATATTTAACCCAAAATAATTAACTTTTTAAGTGACCTCTTTAATCCAAGCAAATATGTTTTAAATGTGCTGATAAGATAAAAAAGGGGGAAAAATGTAAAAATGCAGGACATCAGTTGGCTAAACCAGTAAAGTAGAACCCAAGCCATGCAAAGAGGTTGGCTTCCACTCCTTGTTGGTTTAATATTTATGGACATGGATATTTAAACCTTCCTACCAAAATAAATGTGCTTTTCATAATGCCCAGGCTACCAGGCAAAACAGAATAAATATAAATATCCTTTTGGACATCTCAAGAACAGGAGAACAACTACTTTTAATGGAATCACAACTTTTAACCAAATGTTTATTGTAGTACAGATCTGATAATTTATTTACAACAGAATCTTTGTGTCTGGTGGTTTTGTTTATTCAAACATCTGACGGTACAAGAACCTGAGATTCTATATTGCAAATTTTGAGTAAAACCAAACAGCTCCACCCTACTGCATTTTTTCTTTGTCAATCCTGAAAAACAAAGTTCTTGTGCAGGGAAATATCATTCCTCAGCATCTGAAATCTCAGATGCAATATGCTACCATGTGCCATTAAATGAAGTTACAAACTGATCACTGAAAATACATAGAGCAGCAAACAATAGCTCCAACTGCAAGAGTAGTAACTGCAGCAATGTTAATGAGAATAGGTTTCCAATATAACCACCTTTTTCGTTTCACCTCGGTTTCATTAAGCTTCTGTTTCATTCGCTGTACTTTCTGCGCTGTACTTGCTATCCTATCCTCACGATGTCGCTTACGAATATTACTGGAAAGCAAACAAGAAAGTGATAATGAGGGTATACAATCACATATAGAATTTAAGAAAAAAGTTGAATGCAGTTTTTTAATACACAAAACAAAGGGTACAATATACAGCCACAGACTTACCGTGACACGGACAACCATGATAAGCACAAGAGACATTAATTTGCAGCACTATGAAAAGCATATGACTAGGACCAATTTGACTACTCCACAAAATGACTCAATGAGCTCCTTTGTTGCAACAATTTTATGACCAACTCCCTGATCATGGTTAAGTTGGAACATTGAAAAGGTAGCCTGCTACTCTGCAACTGCAATATGGCGCATATCAAAGTCTTAATACCCAAGGCTAATCATACATTTCCTAGTTACCAGCTCAAAGCAATATCTGTGGAGTTCCAGGAAACCCAAAGATGATACAACATTTGACAGGAAAGAAACATAACAGGTACTAAGAAAAGAAAGTTCTAATGCAGCAAAGCTGTGTTTCAATGACATAAAATATATCATAATTGATAAATTGATTAACCCTTCAGAAGCATATTCCCCTAAAAAATCTTTAAAATAAATCAATTATCAGGTCTTCTTCATATAGATATGATTAGTCATTCCAGAACAGTTTAACTTATTGATGAAACAATAACAAACATAATTCTAGTGGTTTCAGGGAAGAATTTAAAATTCACTTGCAAAAATACTTTTTCTAAAAACTTGTGAAAATTGATTTCCATCAATCAGTAGCCTCCCTTACTCTAAGTTTTAATGTTATACCGTATCATTAATACCCAAATAAGCTGACATTGATTCAATATACAAATAACAGCACAGTAAAACACAAAAGGTCTATAGCACTATTTCTTCAAAAGCTGCATTCAATGAAATTAAAATGGTCACACCAGCATAGTAAACAGTATTTCCATTTTCCATGCATTAGACAGTTGAAATTAAAAATACTCTTTTGATGTTATAGAATACCTCATTTTCCCAAGCAAAAAAATAAATCCACACTTGATAGGAAAGACGGATTCTAAAAAAGAAATTAGGTATTACTTGCATTAATCTATAGAATTACAAAAAGAGGATCAAGTCCAAATTATAATTTCTCAAGTTATTGTCAGTCATATCTGCATAAGATGGGAAGCTACAAGACATAGAAGACAGTTAATTGAAACAAGAGTCAGCACAAGAACCACACATAAAACCTCTCAAGCCATAAAGGAGTTCCAGAAGTTCAGAGCCTAAGATACAAAACATGTACAGAAAGAACAGGGTAACATTTAAATTTTTTTTTTAAAAAAAGACTCACTTCACATACTTTGCTTTGATCTCTTTTTCTTGTACAGAATTTTCTTCTGTGGAAATGTTGTTTGCTGCATCAGTTGCTTCATCTACTGACAAATGAGGCGCCCTATTCTCATTATGTCGTGGAAGGGCTCGTTTTGGAGGCTGGGGTGGTGGAGAAGCATTGCCTGGTATAGGCTCCTGGTCTTCGTTGGAAAGCTCTTTCCATCTTTTCTGTTCACAGGCAAAAAAAAATCATTGTTTGTTCCATCAGATGAGCATACAAACAACTTGCTAAGCCTCAAAGTAAAAAAGCAAATCTTAAAAAACCTTTTCATCTTACAAAGGTTTTGACAATCCCTCACTCAGACAACAGCAAGCATTTCAGAATTAGAATGAGGTTTAATATCACTGGCAACAATACAGTGGAATACATTGCAAAATAAAACTAAATTACATTAAGAAAGACTTACATTTTTGCACATAATTTAAATTACTGCAAAAAAAAACACAAAAAGGTCATGTACATGGGTTCATTCTCCATTCAGAAATTTGAAGTTTGATAAAGTTTATCAAACTTTACAACTCCTCCCTCGGAGTGTCAGACACTCTGAGCCAATAGGCTGGTCCTGGACTTATTTCCACTTGGCATGATTAATTTATTATTTAATTATTTTATGTTTTTTTATATTGCTATATTTCTACACTATTCTTGGTTGGCGCGGCTGTAACGAAACCAGATTTCCCTCGGGATCAATAAAGTATGTCTGCCTGTCTGATGGTGGGAGTTGGGGAAGAGGCTGTTTCTTAAACGTTGAGTGTGTGTCTTCAGGCTCCTATACCTTCACCCTGATGGTAGCAATGAGAAGAGGGCATGACCTGGGTGATAGGGATTCTTGATGATGCATGCCACCTTTTGAATGCATCACCTTTTGAAGATGACCTTGGTAATAGTGAGGCTAGTGCCCATGACAGAACTCAGCTAAGTTTGCAACTTTTTCAATCCTAAACAATAGCCCCTCCACACCAAGTGGTGATGCAACCAGCTACAACGTTCTCCATGGTACATCTGTAGAAACTGGCGAAAGTCTTTGGTGACATACCAAATATCCTCAAACTCCTAATGAAATATAGCCGCTGCCGTACTTTCTTTGTAATTGCACCAATATGTTGGGCCAAGATAGATCTTCAGTGAGGCTGACACCCAGGAACTTGAAATTGTTCACCCTTCCTACTGCTGATCCCTCAGTGAGGACTGGTGTATGTTCCTTTGACTTCTCCTTCCTGAATCTACAATCAATTCCTTGATCTTATGATGGGTGGAAGGTTACTGTTGTGACAGCACTCAACCAAATGGTTGATCTCAGTTCTGTACACCTCCTCGTCACCATCTGGAATTCTGATAAAAGATGTTGAGCTATCTGAGAGTGAAGCACCACAGACATTCATGATGTTAAGAATTTGCCTTGTAAGAAGTAAAAGCCTGCAAACCTTGCCAGAGCAAAGTAGAAATAACATCTCCTCCTCACTGACAATCAACACTGGCGCACCTCAAGGATGTGTGCTTAGCCTACTGTTCCACTCCCTGTAAACCCATTTCTGTGTAGCTAAGCACAGTTCAAACGCCATTATGAATTAACTGAAATAACTACTGTCAGAGTTTCAGATGGTTATGAAAGAGGTGTACAGGAGTGAGACAGATCAGCTGGTTGACTGGTATCGAAACAACAACCTTGCATTCAACATCAGTAAGGCCAAGGAATTGATTGCGGACTTCAGGGAGGGGGAAGTCAAGGGAACACACACCAGTACTCATCAAGGGATCAGCAATGAAAAGGGTGAGCAGTTTCAAGTTCCTGGGTGTCAACATTTTGCACAAATTTCTACAGATGTACCATGGAGAGCTTGGTACAGAGGGGCCACTGTGCAGGACTGGAAAAAGGTGCAGGAAGTTGTAACCTTCAAAAGGCTGCATCCATCATTAAGTAACCCCATCACCCAGGACATGGCCTCTTCTCATTGCTACCAAATGAGGTGACAGAGTCTGAAGACACACACATTTCAGGAATAGCTTCTTCCCCCCTGCCATCAGATTTCTGAATGGACATGAACCCATGAACACTACTTCAAAAAAGACCATAAGACATGGGAGCAGAATTAGGCTATTTGGCCAATTGAGTCTGCTCCACCATTCAATTGTGACTAATTCTTTTTACCCTCCTTAGCCCCACTCCCCTGGTCTTCTCCCTGTAACCTTTAATGTTATGTCCAGTCAAGAACCTATCAATCTTTTCCTTAAATACACCCAACAACCTGGCCTCCATAGCTGCCTGTGGCAATAAATTCCAGAAATTCACCACCCTCTGCTTAAAGAAATTTCTCTATATTTCTGTTTTAAATGGACACCCCTCTATCCTGAGGTAGTGCCCTCGTCTCTAGTTCTAGTCTTCCCCACCATGGGAAACATCCTTTCCACATCTACTCTATCTAGGCCTTTCAACATTTGAAAAGTCTCAATGAGATCCCCCTCATCCTCCTAAATTCCAGCAAGTATAAACCCAGAGCCATCAAACATTCCTCATATGATAACCCTTTCCTTCCCAGAATCATCCTTGTGTAACTCCTCTGAACCCTCTCCAATGCCAGCACATCTTTTTTAGATAAGGAGCCCAAAACTGTTCACAATGCTCAAGGTGAGGCCTCAACAGTGCCTTATGAAGCCTCAGCAACACATCTCTGCTCTTGTACTCTAGACCACTTAAAATGAATGCTAACATTACATTTGCCTTCCACACCACTGACTCTACCACCGTTAACTTTTACGGTGTTCTGCACAAGGACCCCCAAGTTCACTTGCACCTCTGACTTATGGATTTTCTTCCCATTAAGAAAACAACCTGCATATTTATTTCTACAATCAAAGTGTATGACCACGCATTTTCCAACAGTGTATTTCATTTGCCACTCTCTTGCCCATTCTCCTAATCTGTCTAACTCCTTTTGCCGCTTCCCTGTTTCCTCAACACTACCTGCCCCTGCACCAATCTTCATATCATCTGGAAACTTGACAACAAAGGCATGTATTGATACACAGCATAAAAAGCAGTCCCAACAATGAACCCTGTGGAACACCACCAGTCACTGGCAGCCAACCAGAAAAGAATCCTTTTATTCACACTCGCTGCCTCCTACCAATCAGCCAATGCATTAACCATGCCAGTACCTTTCCTGTAACACCATGGGTTCTTAACTTGGTAAGCAGCCTCATGTGTGGCACCTTGTCAAAGGCCTTCTGAAAGTCCAAATATACAACATCCACTACATCCCCTTTATCTCTCCTACTTGTAATCCCCTCAAAGAATTCCAACAGGTTCATCAGGCAAGATTTTCCCTCAAGGAAACTATGCTGACCATGTCCTATCTTGTCCTGTGTCTCCAAGTACTCCATAACCTCATCCTTAACAATTGACTCCAACATCTTCCCAAACACTGCATTCAGGCTAACTGATCTATAATTTCCTTTCTGCTGCCTTCCTCCTTTCTTAAAGAGTGGAGTGACATTTTCAATTTTCCAGTCCTCTGGCACCATGCCAGAGTTCAATGAGTTTTGAAAGATCATTACTAATGCAATCTCTACTGCTACCTTTTTCAGAGCCCAAGGGTGCAGTTCATCTGGTCTAGGTAACTTATGTATCCTTAGGTCTTTCAGCTTTTTGAGCACTTTATCCCTTGTGATAGCAACTGCACTCACTTCTCTTCCCTCACACCCTTCAACATCTGGCACACTGCTAGTGTCTTCCACAGTGAAGACTGATGCAAAATACTCATTTATTTCATCAGCCATCTCCTGGTCCTCCATTATAATTTCTCTGGCCTCATTTTCTCGAGAGCCTATATCCACTCTCGTCTTTTTTAAAAAAAACATACTTGAAAGCTTTTGCTATCCACTTTAGTATTGTTTGCGAGCTTGCTTTCATATTTCATCTATTTCCTCCTAATGATTCTTTTAGTTGTTTTCTGTATGTTTTTAAAAGCTTCACAATCCTCTAGCTTGCTGCTAATTTTTGTTTTGTTTTATGCCCTGTCTTTTGCTTTTACATTAGCTTTGACTTTCCTTGTCAGCCACGGTTATACTGTCGTTCCATTTGAATATTTCTTTGTTCTTGAGATACTCTATCTTGCACCTTCCTCATTTTTTTTTTACAGAAACTCACATCATTGTTGCTCTGCTGTCCTCCCTGCCGGCATCTCCTTCCAATTTATTTTGGCCAACTCCTCTCTCATACAACTGTAATATGCTCTACCACTGAAATACTGCTACAACAGACTTTACTTTCTCTTTATCAAATTTCAAGTTGAACTCAGTATTATTTCGATCACTGCCTTCTAAGGGTTCTTTTACCTTTAACTCCCTAATCACCTACAGTTCATTGCATAACATCCAATCCAGCATAGCTGATCCCCTAGTAGGGTCAACAACAAACTGTTCTAAAAAGCCATCTTGTAGGCATTCAACAAACTCACTCTCTTGAGATCCATTTCCAACCTGATTTTCTCAATTGACTTCTATGTGAAAATCTCCTATGACTTTCATAGCATTGGCTTTTTGACACGCCTTTTCTATTTCCTGTTGTAATCTGTGCTCCACATCAGGGTCCTTTTATCCTTTCAATTCCTAACAAGGATTCATCATCTTCTGGTCCTATGGCACACCTTTCTGCTGAATTGATGCTATTCTTTAACAGCAGAGCCACTCCACTCCCTCTGCCTACTTTCTTGTCCCTCCAATACAACATGTAACCTTGGACACTCAGCTCCCAACTACAACCATCCTTCAGCCACAATTCAGTGATTGCCACAACATCGTACCTGACCATCTACAATAGTGCAACACAATCATCCACTTATTTCTTGTACTGCGTGAATTGAGACATAACACTTTGAGTACTGTATTTGTTATCCTTTTCGATTCTGCAGTCAACATAAAAGCAAAAAGGGCATATAATAGAGCAAAGGTATCCCCCACTTTTTGAAATTTTCCTTTATGCCACTTTGCTTTTACGAAAGACGTACATTAGTACCTGTTTTCACTAACTGAAAGAAATCCGAAGAGGATTTTTGCTTTTATGAAAAAAGACGAAAAGCGAAAATAGCGTTCAGCATTTGTTTTGCAGTGAGCTGTTACTGTATAGAGGCAACTGTTACTGTTTAGCGTGCCCCAAGCTCCTTCCCCAGGAACTACACACAGCATCTAACCGCCATAGCTTTGAACTGTGCCTGTGAGCATCTGTGCTTTATCTCCATTTATTTTGTGCATCTGTTAGCAAGCTGTGTCCTAAGGCTTATCATAAAACTGGACGTAATTAAACGTATTGATCATGGTGAATGAAATAAAGACATCGTGCCTGCATTGAACTTGCCTGCGTCCACCATTCGTACTATTTACACGCAGAGAGAAAGAATCTTGAAAGCTGCCGATGTTATTATTGGTTTTGCTAGCAGCAAAGTGGTCTCTTTTAGTTGGTATCATTCCTGCTTTTACCATATGTTAGTGTTATTTGGTATGATATGGAAGGTTATTTTTTTGGGTCTGGGAACGCTCATCAACTAAAAAAAAAACATAAGGAGTGAAAAGATGAAATTTGAAGGTACACTAGCTAATAATATCAAGAGGATACAGGTTTCCCCCACCATCCAAAGCTAGAGCGTTCCTATGAAATGGTTCGTAAGCCAGAATGTCGTAAAGTGAAAAAGCAATTACCATTCATTTATATGGGAAAAATTTGTGAGCGTTCGCAGACCCAAAAAACAACTTACCGAATCATGCCAAATAATACATAAAACCTAAAACAACAGTAACATATAGTAAAAGCAGGAATGATATGGTAAATACACAGCCTATATAAAGCAGAAATACTTTTCTGCAATCATTGCAGCACTGTCTACCGTAGTGAAAATCTCACACAAGCGCTCTCGGCAGCACTCGCGTCAGAAACATTTGGCACAAGTGCTCTCGGCAGAAACACTCGGCACAAGCGCTCTCGCAGAAGCCTTCTCTCCGGTAACCTTTAAGCTATGAAGCTGCCAGATCATACCAAATAACACATAAAAATACACAGCCTATATAAAGTAGAAATAATGTATGTACAGTGTAGTATCACTTACTGGAATTGGAAAGACAGCAAGCACATTAATAATGGTGTGTTAGGCTGAGTTGTCAGAGGTTGGGATGGTGGGAGACTGGGGTGTCATCTCATTGTCGTCTGTTTCCGTCTTCTACGTCTGCCTGCCTTGATGTCGAAGGTTGAGGTTCGTCGTCTGCTGTGACTGATGTGGAAGGCTTGAAAAACGACAGTATGCTTGATTGCTTAGCCTCGCGCATTTTTCTATCATACAGTTCTTTGTAAGCACTCAAACCATCCTGCAAATATGCCCTAAACCTACGTACCCTTTCAAAATTAAAGTTGTACTTTTCTGCCATCATTGCAGCATTGTCAATTGCAGCGAAAATCTCACGCAGTTGCTTCATGTTGAGTTCCTGGACAACTTCACTTTTGGTCTGTTCGCTACTGCTTTCAATTTCGATTGTTATCCTTTCCTCTTCCAATTGCATCAGCTCTTCATCTATCAGTTGTTGGTCATGGGATGCCAAAACCTCTTCAACATCATCTTCGTCAAAGTAAGCCAAACTTACTTTGTCCTTACTTTGTTCACCACGATTGAAACGCTTAATTATGTCTAGTTTTACGCTAAGTGTAACACCCTTACGAGCTCTTTTAGGCTTTTCCGATACCTTAGAACTCAACTTGCAAATGGATGCACAAAATAAATCGGAATAAAACACAGATACTCAGAGGCACGTGTTTAAGCAATGCCGGCTAGAATGCAGTTCCGGGGGAGGAGTTCGGCTGCTTGGGGCACGCGCTGCCTTTTTTCATAACAGTGAAAACACCTTCTGTTAATGAAAACAGGTAACTAATGTAGGTCTTTCGTAACAGCGAGGTGTTGTAAAGCAAATGCTCAAAAAACGGGGAACACCTGTACAAAAAGTTTTTTTCAGGTATACAAAGAGTAAAAGAGAGCTAAGAGTAGATATTGGACCGCTGGAAAATGACGCTGGAGAGGTAGTAAAGGAGGACAAAGAAATGGTGGATGATATATAGTAAGTATTTTGCGTCAGTTTTCACTGCGGAAGACAGGGTTTCAGGGTACTTGGAGGCAATGGTAAAATAAGCTGAAGTTGGCATGGTTTCCACTAAGGGAAAATCTTGTTTGACAAATCTATTGGAATTCTTTAAGGAAATAATAAGCAGGACGGGCAAAGAAGAATTGATGGATTTTGTGTACTTAGATTTCCAGAAGGCCTTTGACAAGGTGCTGCAGATGAGGCTGCTTAGAATAAAGGCCCATGGTATTACAAGAAAGATACCAGCATGGAGAGCGCACTGGCTGACTGGCAGGAGGCAAAGAGTGGGGAAGAGGGAGCCTTTTTGATTGGCTGCCAGTGACTAGTAGTGTTCTGCAGTTGTCTGTGTTGAGATCACTGTCAATGATCTGGATGATGGAACTGATGGCTCTGTGGCCA
Source organism: Hemitrygon akajei (assembly GCF_048418815.1). Classification (NCBI taxonomy): domain Eukaryota; kingdom Metazoa; phylum Chordata; class Chondrichthyes; order Myliobatiformes; family Dasyatidae; genus Hemitrygon; species Hemitrygon akajei. Next base: position 82,938,149 of record NC_133124.1, read on the forward strand.
AGTTTGTGAATGATAGAAAGATAGGTGGAGGGGTGGGTAGTGTTGAGGAAGGTGGCAGGCTGCAGGAGGTCTTAGGCTGATTAGAAGAATGGGCAAAGAAGTGGCAGATGGAACACAATGTCAGGAAATGCAAGGTCATGTACTTTTGGAGAAGGAATAAAAGCATAGACTATTTTTTAAACAGAGAGAAAATTCAAAATCTGTGGAGCAAAGGGACTTATGAGTCTTTTTGAAGGATTTCCTAAAGGTTAACTTGCAGGTTAAGTTGGTGGTGAGGTACAGAACTGCAATGTTAGTATTCATTTCAAGAGAACTGAAATATAAAAGCAAGGATGTAACGCTAGGCTTTATAAAGCACTAGTGAGTACTGAGAGCAGTTCTGGGCTCCTTAACTAAGAAAGAATATGCTGACATTGGAGAGGGTTCAAAGGAGGTTCATGAAAATAATTCCAAGAATGAAAGGCTTATCACATGAGGAAACTTTGATGACTCTGGACCAGTATTCACTGGAATTAAGAATAATGACTTGGGGGGGGGGGGGAGGGGTGCGGAAATCTCATTTAAACCTACTGAATGTTGAAAGGCCTATATAGAGTGGATATGTAGAGGATGTTTCCAATAGAGGGGAGCCTAGGATCAGAGGCATAATCACAAAATAGAGGGACGTTCACTTAGAACAGAGATTAGGAGGAATTTCTTTAGCTGGGAGCAGTGATTCTGTGGTATTCATTGCCAGAGGCAGCTATGGAGCACAGGTCATTGGGTGTATTTAACGCAGAAGTTGACGCTCTTGATTGGTCAGGCATTAAAGGATAGGGGGAGAAGGAAGGCGATTGGGGTTGAGGGGGAAATGGATCAGCCATGATCAAATGACGGAACAGACTCAATGGGCCGAACAGTCTAATTCAGCTCCTATGTCTTGTGGTCTAACTCAGGCTGCTATGAAAAGCCGGGGAGGAAAATTGCTGGAGCTATGACAAATATTTTTTACACTTTCCTTAGCTACAGATGAGCTGTCAGGAGACCAGATGATAGCAAAAGTTGTTTCTTTATTAAAGGGCAGCAGGAATAAGCCAGGCAGCTACAGGCTAGTGAAACTTCTCTCAGTTGTAGGAAAATTATTGAAGAAAATCTTATGGGATAGATTGATGTACTTTTGGAAAAGTGGAAGTTGATAATGGATTGTTAGCATAGCTTTGTGCAGGGGAAATCCTCCTTTACTAATTTGATCAAGTTCTTTCGAGGAGCTAACTAATATTGAAAAAGACAGAGTAGGTATCCATTGATAATGATTTAGTAAAGGCATTTAACAAGACTCTGCAGTTTGGCTGGTCCAGAAGATTAAGGAACATGAGATCCATGGCAAGCTGTGTAATTGCATCCAAAACTGGCTTGGTGATAGGTGACATAGGATAGGGTGTGTTTCTGTACTGTCAAACTTTATGACAAATGGTCTATCAATTAGTCAGAAATATCACGGAGGAGAATAAACAGCTTTTACCTGCACTGATGAGTCTCCCATGATATATTTTGCTCCCTCTATAACTGCCATGTATGAAAATCTCAACTGATCTGGGGTCTGTATGAGTCCCATCCGGTATTTCCTCATTTCTAACAGTACTTCTCTGATGTCCACAGAAGATGGATCTTTGCGTTTTTCCATCTGCAAGAAATATATCCTCCTCAGCTGACAGGTTTAAAAAAAAAATTTGCATGTGTTTATCTGCACAGTAACCATAATCATTACAGGCACCTACAAAGTATAGAGTATAGAGTTGCTTTTCTTGGCAAACCACATTCAAGTTTCCACCATTACTTGGGTTCTGCATGGAAAGGGACAGTGAATGGAAAAGCAACCTGTCTACACAGCAAAGGAGCATTACAAGGAACTATTATATGATTAACACTGATGTTTGTACAGTAAGTGATCTGCATTTAAAAGGTCATGATAGCAGATGAATTGCCAATGAAATCAACTATTTATCAGACTATAGAGTCAAAATGAAAAAACTTGCCCCCCCACACCCAAACCTTTTATTATGATTCAACTATTTGTTGAATTGGCCTGAATATTAATCAATCTTAATTTTACATGACATGCAAAAATAATAGGATATAAAATGATATTTCAGACTGAGGCAACCAGGTGCTACTTTCAGTAACTATTTAACTTTATGACCACTCACCAAAACAAGGCATGTATCAACCAAAGAGAAAGTACCAGATCTTCCAATGCCTGCACTGCAGTGAACAACAGTAGGTCCACAATCTGAGTTCAAGCAGCCAGACTCCCTTACTTTGAACAAAAAATTAAGGAATGAAGCAGGGGATTCAGGTACTCCAAAGTCAGGCCAAGTGGTGTAATGGAAATGGTAGATTTCTCTGGTTTCTCCAGTCTAGTGATACAAAAAGAACAAGAAACACAGATAAATCAGTAGTAACATTGAAAAATAGAATATAGATAAAACATTTCCAAATATGTGGTTTAACACCTTTAAACTTCCAAAATAAAAACTTAAGTCAAGAATAAAAGAAAAATCTCAAACTATAGAAGTTTCTTCAGGACCATTACCTAAAAGTTTCAATTTAAGATGTAAATTTACAAAGTTCTAACTTCCAGGAAAACAAATACAACTTTAAGACTTCCTACATCCCATTAAATGAGCTTCTGAAACTAACAGCATAGAAACAAAAATCAATTTATAAAAATTTATTCCAATCCCATACAGAGGATTCTAGTTAACTAGGGCACAATGGGACCAATACATTTTGCCCCAATTAGCCAAACTTCCACTGAAATAGTTAAAAAGATATAAAAAAAAGACAAACTCATGTTTAACTAAGTAACAGGTTATGTATTTAAATTAATTACAGAACAATTTAGAACACTACCAATATCACTACAGTACTATAAAACTGTGTATTAGTTCCTAATATTTATCGAAGAAATTCATCCAGAGTACACAGCTGTGTTCTTTAAGCTGACTGTAAGTGAAAAAAATCAGCGCAGACACCTAGTGCAGATGGTGAACTGTCTTCATACAATGCTTTTGACGTTTGCATCCTCCAAACATTCATTTCATTATAACATTCAATGAGTGTCAATACATTCAAATTCTCTGTAGTTCCTAATTTGTTGAGGAAGTGAAATAGTTTCATTTTCACTCCTGGTCATTTCTGGCATCTCCAAGCCTGAACGCTTGAAACAGCAATGAATTGTCTTATTGCTAGTTTGTCACCAACTATCAGTGACAAAAATCACTGCTTTTTGAACACAAACACATACAACTAATGCTATTTAAAAACGGTTTGTTTCAAGCATGGTGTGGTGTCTAACTGATGCTAGTTAGAAACAGTTCAGCAAAAGCCTCCTGCCCCAGTTAAGGGCCAATTAAACAAAGGGAATCCTGGGCATTTAGTTTTTGTTTTTATAAGAGTTGTCACAAATAAGTGGCTGCCCAGATTAACTGACGGCTCAATTCACCAGAATCCATTGTATTATAATATTGACTTGGAAGCAAAATGCTACAGATGCGCCTTCTGGTACATCAGGTGGCAACCTTGCCGTTTCTTTAGCATTTGTCGTCGAGTTGCTAGCTTGACACTCAGCTTAGCACAGATGGAAAATGTGCAAGGAGCCAGCCGGATTCAAATCTGGGACCACTTGCCTCAAAGTCCGGTGTGGATGCCACTACACCACCGGCCAGCATTTCTATCCTGAAACCCATTACCCAACCTTTAAGTTTCTAACTTAAAGATTCAGACTTTCTGATCAACAGACTGCAATCAGTAAGGATAGTCAGCAATACCCCTGCCATGATTATTCTAAGCATCCTCAGCCCCCATACACTCATGACTGCTTGGCTAGACTCTGCTCTAATTCCGTTGGTAAGTTTGTTGATACCACTGTCATGGGCCACATCTCAAATAACGATGAGTCAGAGTACAGTAAAAAAAAGTGAACTTAGCTACATGATGTCATGACTGCAACCTTTCCCTCAGCGTGAAAAAAAGAGCTAGTCATTGATTTCAGAAAGGGAAATGGTTCACATGCTTCTGTCTACATCAATGGTGCTGAAGTAGAGAATCGAGAAGCTTAAAGTTCCTTAATTTTTAACAATGCGCCATAGGAAGTATCCTATCTGGATGCATCATTGCTTCAATCGGCAAGTACTCTGCATGTGACCACAAGACACTGCAGAGTTGTGGACGCATCTCAGCACATCACAGGAACCAGACTCCTCTCTATGGACTCTGTCTATGCTTCTTGCTGTCTCACTAAAGCATCCATCATAATCAAAGACACCACCTAGACCAGACGCCCTTTTTCTCCCCTCTCCCATTGGGTAGAAGATACAAAAACTGAGAGCACACATGACGAGACTCAAGGACAGCTTCTAACCAACTGTTATAAGACTATTAAATGATCCATCTGTATAATAAAGATGGACTCTTGGTCTCACAATCTACCTCGTATGATCTTGCACTTTACCAGTAGCTTTGACACTTTATTCGGCATTGTTACTATTTTACCTTATTCCAGTTCCGTGCACTGTGTAATGATTTGATCTGTATAAACAGTATGCAAGCTATTCAATCTTGGTAGATTGACAATAATAAACCAAAACCAAACACAACTTGTCAACAATTAACAACTCACTTATTAAATCTCCTTTTGCTACTTTAAAAAAAAAATTCTTGGCACAGTAAAACACTCTGGTCAGCACTATAGTCATGCAGAACTACTGCACGTTATTCCCCTATGAATACCCCAACACACTTACAATATACTTTAAGTAAAAATACACAGAACAATAACTTTCAAGAAATCTCTGAGATTAAATGCGCTTAGAAACCAGGGCACCAGTGAGTTTAAAGGAAGCATGGGGAAACAACACCCAATGAGTCAAATGTCAATCTATCAGGGTTTGCCAAAGAGTAAGATATCAGATGATCAGTGTTCTCTCACCAATTATCAGTGAAATTCCTATAACTTACACATTTTCAGGACCTTACTTGAAAACAGACCAGTTACTTGCAACAAACAAAAACAGGAGTGGCTTCAAATAGATCACGAATTTGCAGAAATCTGAATGGAACAGCGTTTGTAATTAATCATATCCAAAAATCTATTCAGATTCAAGGCTCTAGGAGGGTCAAAATTAAAACCAGAGAAACTGAACGTTTTCTGGAAAAGTACAATCTGAATTGGAAATGGATGCTTTTTGGCTATGTACCAATATCAAAGTCTCTAGCTGCTGAACAAAACATAATTACTGCCCAACTAAGGTCCCAATGCTGTGAATAATAAATATTATGCTATTAGGCCATGATGTTACTTTGACACTCTAAAATAGGTTCAGGTCTGATAGGACACTAATCAGTTGTACTATGGCTGACCCAGGGGGTACAGAAAGAGAGGACATGAGCGACCATCAGGAATACCAGTCAGACAGTGCAGGAGACTCTGTAGTTATCCCCCTTGCTAACAAGTACACTTGTATTTGTCTCCATGGTGCTAGGGTTAAGGATGTCGTGAACTTGCTGCAGGACAATCTAAAAAAGGTGAATAGCCAGAGGTATCAATCACTTAGTAGAAAGGATAAGGCCCTGTAACATGAGCATAAAGAACTAAATGGCCGTTTAAAGAGCAGGACCTGAAAGATAATTGCTTCCAGTGCCATATACTAGTAAACACAAGAATAGACACAGATTAGATGACTATGTGGCTACTGGGATGGAGCAGAAGAATGGATCTATTGAAATGCTTAAGTATTCTGGTTGCCAACATTTGAATTGAAAGCATTTTGTTTGGTCTGGTATGCACAGCTGAAAAACCAACATGAATGGAGCTGAAATCAGTGACCTTGAAGTCGGGGCTAAAAAAGAAATTAAACTTACTGATAAATTTTTAGCAAACAGAATCAATAGTTCTCAAAAGGAATTTAAGAAAATTGTGAGCAAAATTAAAGGTTTAATACCATAAAATTACAAGTCTTATGTGAGAATCAGAAAATGTCTCAAGTGGAGTCTCACATTAAAGACTTGCACATTCTCCATGAAGTTGTTGCTAAGCAACATTATGGGTTTTCTTTAATTTCTATTCCATAGTGATAAGCAAGTTGAAAGAGATTCTTGTTAATAGTCATAGCAAATTGCTGAAACAAATATGCGATGTTGAAGGTTATGTTGCTGAAACAAGCAAAAAGGCTTCTCAAAGTCTAACACGTGTTTTGACTATGTATAAAGCTGAGGATCCACAGGATGATATACACCCAGTTGACAGCGCTTCAAATGTGCGTACTGCAAGTTATGTTGCCAGCAGAACATCTGATGTGTCTGATATCTCTTTGGCATGCATTAAAATGGAGGCAGATTTAACTGCATTATTCACACAGCAACAAATATACATGCATTGGAAGAACAAGAGCAGATGGAAGAACAGCTTTGGAAAAGAAAAGGAGCAGATACGAAGAAGGATCTTAAGCTAAAGTGCTAAAGGCTTCAAGTGCTGTGGGTGCTAAAGGTGCCTCAGTAGGACAGCTTTATGGTGTGTCTTCCTAGGTTGATATGGCACAGAGAAAACCCAACACACTCAATGGGTACATTTGCTCCTCAAATGTTTATGAGCCAAGAGTTAGGATCACAACAGGTAGTTCAGGGTGTACACTCTCAACCGGCACTAAGAAGGCTCTCTGAACCAATGTCATATCCAACAGCTCAAGGTGCTTTTGGGGACATTAACTTAACAATATGAAAACACTCGTTTTTCAGATGATAGAGGTCTGAATTGTACGATGGATGTCATAAGGAAGCAAAATGATATAACAACCTTATTTGTACCACAACAATGCATTGCATCTCTGCCTAAAAGAGATTCAAATCTTTGATGGCGATCCATCGCAATATTATGCATTCATGAGGGCTTTTAAGAATAGTGTCGAAGGCAAGACTGACACATAAGGTGACTGCCTCTACTCCCTTGAACAGTACACTGGAGGTCGCCTCAGAGGTTGTCAGAAGTTGCCAGCCTGTTAACTTGGAGGAAGGATATCTAAAGGTCAAACCTTTACTATAGGAACGTTCTGAAAATGAACAGAACACTGCACCAGCAAAAAGCTCTTTCTTGGCCATCTACCAAATCGGAAGGTATGAAGGCTCTTCAAGACTACAGTCTTTTTCTTTACAGTCAAGATAATCCTTCGGTGTAGAGGCTACTGAGTGTGCAATGGTATATTCACTCTGATACTTTCAAGCCCAAGATCAAGATTAGATAGACTGCTTACTAGTAGGGGGAATCCTCTTCACAGTTAGTTCCATCTAGGATACCTTGGGAATGTTGGTGTTTTCTGCTAACAATATTCTACAAGAAAGAGCTTGACTGGGATGATGCTATACCAACATTATCAGCTGCTCATGAGTGGACAAGCTGGCTGGAAGAACTCTGCCAAATGGGAGACTTCAAGATAGCTGTTTGAAACTCCTGGATTTTGGAGAAGTTACTGTTGCACTGTTACACCACTTTACAGGCACAAGAGAAGATGGCTGCAGAGCAGTGACCTACCTAATGTTGCACAACACGTATTTTCAGGTACACAGTATTTTTGTCATGGGAAAATCTATAACAGATCCATCGAAGTCAGTTTCCATCCCTTGTACGGAACTCAGTTGTTACAAAGGTAAGCCCTCTGGACATACTGTGGAGGAAGGAGTTGCACCTGCAACTTCGTGATTCAGTTTTTTGGACTGATACTACTACTTTGCTGAAGTATATCAAGAAGGCAAGTTCCAGGTTCCAAATCTTCATTGCTACAGTTTCAGGAACTCTTAAGCTCTCACAAGCATCTCAAAGTAGGTATGTAAGCACTTCAAGCAACTGAGCAGATATGGCCTCTGGAAGGTTGAAGGGTGAAGGTCTTTCTGAAGAATAAGGCATGGGTGTCAGGACCTCAATATTTCCTTTCGCCTGAAAGCAAATGGCCTGTGAATCCAGACTGTTTTGGAGAATTTCTGCTAGAAGATCCAGAAGTAGCAAAGGGATTGCTACAATGAATGTCATGCAGATTGGAGAGGTGCTGGAAGCGGTAACACATAATCCATCACTTCTTGTCTTGGACCCACTTGAGGAAGACAATGACCTAGATTCTTAGATTTAAGAACCTGTTCTTATTTCTTATTTGAAAGAGGAAGCAATTGAATATTGTTCAATCTCAGTCTGACTTGGAAGAAGAACAATAAGTATTATTTGGGGAGAGAGGTGGAGGAAGGTCAGATTGGCTAAGATTGTCTCTCAGTGAAGGAGCTCAGAAAGGCTGAAATGGAGATTGTTGGTTTTTTCCAAAGAAAGATTTCCAGATGATTTCTTTAGTTTGCAAAGGGGAGAAGGTGTGAAAAGAAACAGCCATATTTTCAAGCTCAATCCAGTCCTTGAAGATGTACTTGAACTACTTGAGAGTTGGTGGATGGCTTAGTAGGGTGGCCATGTCTGAAGAGTTTAAACATCCTGATGTAACTGGCAAAAGTTCTTCATATCTCAGATATCGCTCTGAGGAATGTACATAAATAAGTGGGATATAGTGACCATCAGCACTCGTTATCAAGGTTTTCCCAAAAATATTGTAGTCCCAGTGCTAGTACAGCTAGACGAAGAATCTTGTCTAAGTGTGTTGTTTGTTGACAGTTGCATTCAATTCCAGGACATCAACACATGACAGATCTACCTCTGGACAAGGTCTCCCCAGATGAACCGTTGTTCACATGTGTAGGAGCAGACTACTTTGGACCTTTTCAAGTGAAAAGCAGGAGTACAGTGAAGAGATACGAGGTTATATTTATTTGTCTAGATATACAAGCTATTCATATTGAAGTGGCATCTTCTTTGGACACAGATTCTTTTGTTAATGCCGTTCCAATGCTTTATAGCAAGACAAGGACAGGTTCATGAACTACGCTCTGATAATGCAACTTTGTTAGAGTTGAGCATGAGTTGAGAGAAGCCATTGAGAAGTGGAATCATTCACATCAATAATGTACTTCTTCAGAAAGAAATGAAGTGGATCTTTAACACCCTGCCTCCTGGCTGGCTCACGTTATGAGGAACATTGGAGAGTCTGATCACGTCAGTAAGAAAGGTTCTCAATTCTACCATGAAGGTGCAGAATCTTGATGAAGTGGATCTTCACACAGTTCTTTGTGAAGTACAGGCAATTATCAATGGTCATCTGAGTACTAAAACATCATCCAATCCCAATGATTTGGAAGTGTTAACAGCAACCATCTGTTGCTTCTAAAGACCTCACATACTTATCACCAGGAGTGTTCCAAAAGGAAGACGTTTATATTCATCATAGATGGAAACTTGCCCATCTGTCAAACTTGTTTTGGAAACAGTGGCTCAAGGGGTATTTAACACAGCTGCAAGAATGTCAGAAATGGTCAAGTGCAAGACACAATTTCCCAGAAAATATTGTGCTTACTGCTAACGGTACTGCGCCTTGAAACTCATAGATCATGGGAAGAATCATTCTAGCCTTTCCAGACAAAAGAGGATCATGACCAAGACTAGCTGTTTGGATTGGCCTTTAACCAAAATTGGTCTTCTACAGAAGGCAGAGGGTTGAGGAGCTACAGCTTTGAAAACTTCATTAATCTGTCTTCTCAGACAGTAGTGATAAAGGTCACTCTGTACTGGGCTAAGTGCTCGTAACCTCTGGCCAAGATGACTTGTCTGGAAGAAGAAAGAGGATATTTGTATGTATGACTTACATGTATGTAAGATTTCATGTCTCCTGATATTTATCAGTATGCAGTTGTAATTATTATAATAATTAAGGGCTAGGATGTAGGAGCCATTTATCTATTTTCTATCTATATTATATTTTGTGTTGTATGTTTATTATGTTCATTATGGTAGTTAGTCACGTGGGTTGCAGCATGGTAGATGTCAAGAGTTTAGTTATGTATTCATGCTTTGTCTTTGGGGTCAGTCTAGTTTAGAGCTAAGGAGTGAACTAGGGGTGGTATCTTCTTTGTTGACTGCTTAATTATGCTTAATATTGCTTAACTACATTTGAATATTCTTGAATACATTCAAGAATGCTTGGCTTAAGTCATAGGCTAAGACTTTATTTTGTTACACTGCTAATGTCAGTTTCATTAGTTTTTAAATCATTTCAAGATTGTTTTGCTAGTTTCCTAATAAAAGATTGATCGTATTCTTCGACTGAGAAACTTTGTTACTGGATTAGATAGTGTATCATACAGGATCAACCCTACTTAGTCTCCAAGTGGTTTTGGTTTGTTCGAGTAAGCACTACAATAGTTTTTATTTATTAAGATACAGCGCAAAATAGGCCCATCCAGCTCTTTGAGCAACACTGCCCAGCAATCCCACAATTTAATCCTAGCCCAATCACAAAATAATGTACAGTGACCAATTAACCTACCAACCAGTATGTCTTTGGACTGTGAGGTGAAACCATTGCACCCGGAGGAAACCCATGCAGACATGGGAAGAAGATACTTCTTACAGGTGGCAGCAGCAGGCTTTAGGCTGCTGAGCAATACAAACATGTTGGTGAAATGGGCTAAAAAATGGTAGATGGCAGTTAAGCCAGACAAATGGCATCTTTGGGAGTACTTGAGGGTAGGAAATACACTAATGAATGATAGGATTTTGGAGGGTACCAAGAGACAAAGAGACCTTGGCATACAAATCCACAGATCCTTGCAGGTGGCAAAAGAGATAGATATCAAGTTAGGGAGGCATATTAGAGTACTAATTTTTATTGATCAGGACAATGAAGTGGGGATATTATGGTTTAAATTTATAAAAACTTGCTCATCTAGAGAGTGGTCAGCATCTCAAATGTAATGCCTACCAGAGTAGTTGAAGTTGGGTCACTGACAGCATTTTGGCAAGTACCAGGCAAGGAATTGACAGTGAAAGGTGCCCACTGGTCAGTGAGGAGGAGTTGAGTCAAATAGCTTGTTTCCATACTGTAGGTTTTATGATTCTATGAAATCAGACCCTTAAAATATCACTTCAGTTAAAAATCTCCTTACAGAGGTTCTCTGCAATTCCAACTGCCGCACAGTGTAGTATGATTTTACATCGTCGCACAACAATCTTAGAGTGAACCCAGTATCTTCATATGACATTGTTTCATCTTTCGTGCTTGGCCAATACTTTTCACATTTTACCTGCAATGCAAAAGATTACATTTAAGTTCCACTTTCTAATAAACCACTCATTTCAAAAGCTATAAAGTTATTATGGTACAGCTACATTAATGAAATTGAATTTAGATGAAGTCCATTTGTATTCAATATCTTGCTCGTCAGTTCCACAGGGAAGAAAAATATAAAATTCATTAACAATGTTATCCAATCTTAAATAGAGACAGATCTGTATAATATTGTGTGCTGTTTGTTGCACATTAACACTGATAGCAGAAGATAAATTTAATTACAATGCCTACACTTTTAAGTTTTAGTGCTATCTCATGGGACGAATTAGCAGGAAGGTCATGCCACTCTCTTTCCAATAATTAAGTGATAGTCCTAATTCTCTAAGTTTGGAGAAACTCTACATAACCAAACTTTAGAATAACAACATACAATATACTTAAAAATCATTAATGCATCTGAAAGAAATTTTGTTAAGGGTACAGTACGAATAGCTGAAAAATGTATTATTTTGAGTCAGAAACAAAAACTGATCAAAGGAGTGAGGTAAACAGAAGGCAGGTGGATCCCTGTGGAACCATACTGCAGTAAATACATTTACTGAGTGATTGTAGGAAGTCAACTGTAGTTATGTGCTTTCACATAAATATTTTCAATATACAATTTATGAAAACAAGTTATGTTGAGCAGCTGATTACTTGCTTCAGCATTGCTAAAATTTTCAAAAAAATAGGAAACAAATAATTCTCTTATCGTCTCCTACTCCATCATATGGCAACATTTTCACTGGTATTTATCTGACTGAAGTCTAGATTGCCTTACAAGCATATCCCTTAATAAGCAAAGCTGTTATCTGGACAAGCAGGAACATTTCTACTAGTATTTTGATTAAGAAGCTTCACTACTTTGTCACATAAAACTTCAAAAGACCTAGATTCCCAATCTATGGTTCTGCCCAATGTATGTTCAAGACAAACTTTTATTTTAAAAAAAGTCTGTGCATTAATGGAGGACAACATGTATTGCTGGAAGAACTCAGCAGGTCAAGCAGCACTATGGAAAGGAATGAAAAAACAATTCGGGCTGAGGCCCTTATTAGGAGCAATCTTGTATTTGATATAGGGCAAAAATGCCCCACAAAGCCCATAAGTATAAATTTGTCAGTAGGTTTCTTGATATCTGCAACAAGGTAATGGATTTCAATGGAACAATCCTGTGAAGTGATTAAATGCTTAAAAACTTTAAAAACTCAAAAAAGCATACATAATAAGGTGAACAGAGAGCAACAAACAAAATATGATTTTCATTATAGACACATGGTTGCAGGATAATCAAAGCTGGAGTTGAATATCCAAGGACATTAAATAGTTAGGAAGCACATGCAAAATGGAAAAGGAGGAAATGGATGGCTAATTAAAGGATTAGTCAGAAACATTAGTTCATAAAATGAAATGTAATGAGTCTGGATGGAGCTCAGTGGTGCAAAAGGACCAGAGATATTGACAATTGTCTACAGACTTCCTAAGCCATAATGGAGAACATATGGTAACACTAGAAATTAAAGATGCATGTAGAAAGGGTAAAACAGTTATATTGAATGATAGCAACCTAAATAATAATAATCTATAAAATCATAACTGAATAGACAGGAGTAGGCTGCCAGGGGTAGTGGTGGAACCAGATACAATTGTAGTGTTTAAAAGGATTTTACATGGACCCATGAATATGGAAGAATATGGATCATGTACAGGCAGAAGAAATTGTTTAAATTAATGTTGAGTCTGAAACAACGTTGAAGAACTTCTGAGCAGTATTACTGCTGTTGTGATTTTGTTTAGCTTTTTAGATCAATATGTTCAGCAGATGAGCAGAGAACAGGCTCTCCTAGACCGAGTATTGTGCAATGAATAGATGGTCACTAAAAATTCTGTTGTATGGGATCTGAAGCAATTGGAGAGCTTCATTCATAATTGTGGCATTAGATAGTCAATGGCTGACAGTAAATAAAGAGTGCAGGAACTGCAATAGTTTTGGTGTAAAACCAAAAGAATAAATGGTGATTAATCAGGATCAAGCCCCACCCATGCTCTGTTCACTTGAAAGGTTATATAAGGAGGTGTCTCTAGGGGGACTTGTCATTTGACTAACTTGTGCCTGAGGAATACAGTAGGATTTACAGCTGAAACTTGCAATCAGTATCTCTAAGTATGTGACTGTTAAGGGCAAAAGATAATATGGATCAATTACAACTATAGATAACAAAAATTAAAGATGGTATAATATCTAAAGTTATACTCGATTGCTAGACAAAGCAACAAACGTGAGCATTGGGAGCAGTTCAGTTTAGCAAGGAAAACAGATTAAAGAGAAAAAGTACACAATGAGAATAAAGTTGCAGCAAACAAATAAATAGATTATAAAAGCTTCCTAAACAATGTTGAAAGAGAAAGTGATATCATGTATAACACCATAAGACATAGGAGCAGAATTAGGCCTCTCAGCTCATCAAGTGTACTCCACCATTCTATCATAACTAATTTATTATGCATTTCAACCCTTCTCCTGTCTTCTTCCCATAACCTTTGACACCCTGACGAACCAAGAACCTATTAACCTGCCCTTTGAATATATTCAATGAACGGCTTCTGCAGCCATTCCTGGTAGTGAGTTACACAAATTCACACCCTCTGGCTAAAGAAATTCCTGCTCATATCCGCTCTAAATGGATGTCACTCGATTCTGAGGCTGTACCCTCTGGCCATAGACTCACCTACTATAGGAAACATCCTCTCACATCCACTCTGTCTAGGCCTTTCAATATTTGATAGATTTCAATGAGATCTCCCCCACCCACCCTCCCCCCCATTCTTTAAAACTCCAGCGAGTAACAGTGCAGACCATCAAACACTCCACATACTTTAACCCTTTCATTCCCGAAATCATTCTCGTGAACTTTTCCTGGACCTTCTCCAATGCCAGCACATCTTTTCTTAAATAAAGGGCTCAAAACTGCTCACCATACTCCAAGGGTGGTCTAACCAATGCCTTATAAAACCTCAGCATAACATCCTTGTTTTTATATTCTAGTCCTCACAAAATGAATGCTAACATTGCATTTGCCTTCCTTACCACCAACTCAACCTGCAAGTCCCTTTGTACCTCTGATTTTTAGATTTCCTTCCCATTTAGAAACTAGCCTATGTCTTTATTCCTTCTATCAAAGTGCATGGCTATACACTTCCCTACACTACATGCAATTTGCCACTTCTTTGCTGATTCGCCCACTCTGTCCAAGTCCTCCTGCAGAATCTCTGCTTCCTCAACATTACCTTTCCCTCCACCTATCTTTATATTGTCTGCAAACTTGGCCACAGAGCCACACTTCTGTCATTCAAATCACTGACAGATAACTTGAAAAGCAGTCCCAAAACCGGACCTTGCGGAACATTACTAGTCACCAGCAGCCAACCACAACTGGCCCCCTTTATTCTCATTCTCTGTCTACTTCCAGTCAACCTATCTGCTATCCATGCTAGTGTCTTTGCTGTAATACCATGGGCTCTTATCTTGTTAAATAGCCTCATACACCAATTAACCTGTTCATTTAAGCAGGATGGTAGACTAAAATTCTCCTATTTACACTATGATACAAATGGAAACAGCAAGTTGCTAGTTATATTAAATTAAATTACAAATATTAATTTATCTTTCACTTACTGATCCCTTTTCAATGACACGATTGAGCATCACAATTGCTCTACTTCTTTGTTCCCAGGCCATTTGCCAGAAATGTCCACATGAATTGGGAAGCGGACCCTGTTATAAGAACACAAACAATGGAATTGAGATTATTTTTTAGAAGTATGATGCATTGTCCTTACCTGGTGGTGGAGTTTTCAATTTCCAGTCACAGTAAATACTTTAAAATTACTTCAAAATTTTACTGAAGCACCAATTAACAAAAATTGAAAGTTTCAGCACAGTAACAAAGGGTGCTTTCAGCTTCTATCCACGTTGGCTACAAAATTTGGCAATTGCTGCAGTAATAAGGTTGTAACAGAACAACAACACACAAATTGCTGAAAGAACTCAGCAGGTCAGGTGAACAGTCAACAGATGAAGGACCTTGACCCAAAGCATTATTGTCCAGTTCCCTCCATAGATGTGGCCTGACCTGGTGAGTTTCTCCAGCATTTTGTGATTTGCACCAGATTCTAGCATTTTCAGCTTCCTGTAACAGAATAGAGCTTCCTGTAACAGAATAGAGTATATGGTAGAAAAATAAATTATATTAGTTCAATAGAAATGTTTTCAGTTACTTTTCAGAAGGTTTAGTTTTAAATGATAAAATCTTTCAGACATTTTTATTTTTTTATTTTTGAGTACATTTGAAAACACATTTCCACAGGCAAAACCTGCTTCTTCTGTTACTCCAACAAAAACAGTAACAAGGAAAGACCACCTGTCAAACAATAACAAGGAGAAAGCTGGTGTCAAACATTAGATTTTAAAATACTTCTTCAGTTTTAACAACTTCTTTCAAATATTCCTTTTAGTCCTTCCTCTCAAGCCCTTTATTTTTCCTACCCACCTGTCTTCACCTATCACATTCTAGCTGAATTCCTTCCCCTCCCACCAACTTCTTATTCTGGTGTCTTCCTCCTTCCTTTCCAGTCTTCAAGGAGGGCCTCAGCCCAAAACATCAACTGTTTATTCACTTCCATAGATGTTGCCTGACCTGCCAAGTTTTTCCAGCATTTTGTGTGTGTTCCTTTAAATTGGTATCAGTTATTTCTCAATCACCACCTCCCCAGCTGGAATCCAAATATGCAAGGAAACGGATTATGCTCTCCCTGTGAACATTGTCTTGAAGCCAAATTGAGTAAGCTATAAGATGGAACAATGAAAATCATGAACTTTGCCAGAGAACATGGTAGTTTTAAACACATTAAGGAACTGAGAATTATTCAAAAGGATCTTGTACATGAGTCACTGAAATCAGCATACAAGTATAGCAAAAATTAGGAGCACAAGAATATTGTTTTCTATAGCAAAAAGGTTTGAGTCGAGGAATAAAAACATTTTACTGCCATTATTTAGGGCTTGGGAAAATTGCATCTGAGAGTATAATAGGAAGTTTTGGCCCTCTTATCTACAAACAGATATAGATCTCATCATGTGAATTTAATAAAGGATAATGAAGATGATATTCACTAGATGAGTTTTTAGGAAGGCAGGTTTGCCATATAATGTGGGTTTCGGTACAGTAGTCCTTCACTTTTTTTTTGTAATTTATTTTTTTATTGAAGTTCATCAAACAAACATTTCCATAAGATGTATTTCAGACATTGTACATATATATCATATAATCATATATATCACAAAATCTCCACAAAGTATTTATCTGAGGTATACACTTATAGAAGAGTGGAAAGAAAAAACAAGCAAAAGGAAAGAACTATGTACAAGTAGGGAGTGATCTTTTCTTTAAACAACAGATTCATTGATTTGTGAGAATAAAATCAGGCCTATGAGGCATTATGTAGTTAAACCATTTTTCCCAGTATAAATCAAATTGTTCCAGCTTATGATTAACAGATGCTGTTATCTTCTCCATTTTGTAAATGTCCATTGTAATTTCCATCCATGTATTTAAAGTTGGGCTCTCCTGTGATAACCATTTCCTCGTAAGAGTCTTTTTACCAGCCACCAACAGTATATTCATTAAATATTTATCTCTTTTCAACCATTCTTGAGGTATATATCCAAAATATATTGTCTTACTCTCTACGGGTATTTCACATTTAAAGATGTCTTGTAGGGCATTGTGTATCCCCCTCCAATAGTTTTTGATAACAGGGCAGTCCCAAAAAATATGATAATGATTTGCATTTTGATTTCCACAATTTCTCCAGCAAACAGGGAAGTTACTATCATAATGGGATTTCTGAGAGGGTGTAATAAAATATCTTATCAAGTTTTTCCATCCAAACTCCCTCCATTTCTGTGAATTGGTACACTTCCATTGATATCTCCATATTGTTGTCCATTCTTCCTCAGATATAATTATTCCTCCTTCCTTCTCCCATTTTGTTTTAATGTATGAAGTCGAAAGTGTTTTAAGATTTGACAACCCCTTATACATGCTTGAAATGATTCTACTACCATTATCTGAATTATATGCTTTTCTAAAGAGCTCTATCAAGCATGTATTTGCCTTGGTTACATTTTTAAGCGTCTTATTAACATATTGTCGCATCTGTAAATACCGATAAAAATCTTGTTTTTCTAATAAGTGTTTCTCTTTAAGCATTTCAAAACTTTACAGTATTCCTTCTTTCATTATGTTGCAAAGAACTGTTATTCCTTTAGCTGTCCAGTCCTTAAATCTAGCATCCAATTTATTTGGTGTAAAATCAGAGTCGTATGCACACCATTTAAGAATTGCAATATCTCCCTCTAGATTATATTCTTTTATGGTAGTTTTCCATATTTTAAGAGTCAGTTTCACCCATGGGTTATCAATAGTATTTATGTACCTTTGCAGGTTCTTATCAGACAAAATTGCTTGTATGGGGATGGGAAGTACCCGCTCCTCAATGTTCTTCCATTGAGTGTCATATGATGGGTTGCACCAACATATCACAGCTCTCAACTGTGCTGCAAAATAATAATGTCTAAGAGAAGGCAAGCCCCATCCCTCCTTTTCCTTTGCTAATTGCAAAGTTTTGAGACGAACTCTAGGCCTTTTACACTGCCAAATATACCTTCAGAGCATCTTGTTCCATTAATTGAATTGACTTTGATTAATCTCTATTGGTAGGGTCTGAAAGAGATATAACAGTCTGGGCAGTATATTCATCCTAATAGACTCAATCCTTGAACTGAGACTGAAAAACGGAATCAGGCTCCATCTTGCCACATCTTCCTTAATTTTTTTATATAAAGGCTGATAATTACATTCTGATAATTTTGCCAAATCTTTTGGCATAATGATGCCCAAATATTTGAAAGACTCTGTATGCCATGCCCAGGGGTATCGACTTTCAATTTCTCTGGGTGGGCTATAGTGATATGAAAGTAATTGGGTTTTATCTATGTTGATCTTGTATCATGATAATTGACCATATTGTTCAAAGGATTGCATCAATTTAGGTAAAGAGTATGTTGTTTGCCCTAGATAGATCAAAATGTCATCCGCACAACAAGCCCATTTATGCTCTGTCCCTTTAATAGTAATTCCCCTGATATCTTCATTTTGTCTGATGTATTGAGCTAATGGTTCCAGATATAACGCGAAGAGTAGTGGTGACCATGCACAATCCTGTCTTGTGCCTCTTTCTAGGGTAAGACTATTTGATAAATATCCATTGATTTTAATCCTAGCAGTAGGATTGTCATATAGTGAGTCCTTCAGTTTTCAAAGAAATGAGATGAGCTCTTTGCAATGTGAATGCTGGAACGTAACTTCCTCTCAGTGGGCGGGGGGGGGGGGGGGGGTGGTGAGAAACAGAAGGTAACAAACTTAGAATAAAGGGCAAATCTGCTACAATTATAGAACAGAACAGTACAGCACAGTACAGGCCCTTCGGCCCACAATGTTGTGCCGACCCTCAAATCCTGCCTCCCATATAACCCATTTTAAATTCCTCCATATATCTGTCTAGTAGTCTCTTAAACTTCACTAGTGTATCTGCCTCCACCACTTACTCAGGCAGTGCATTCCACGCACCAACCACTCTCTGAGTGAAAAACCTTCCTCTAATATCCCCCATGAACTTCCCTCCCCTTACCTTAAAGCCATGTCCTCTTGTATTGAGCAGTGGTGCCCTGGGGAAGAGGTGCTGGCCGTCCACTCTGTCTTTTCCTCTTAATATCTTGTACACCTCTATCATGTCTCCTCTCATCTTCCTTCTCTCCGAAGAGTAAAGCCCTAGCTCCCTTAATCTCTGATCATAATCCATACTCTCTAAACCAGGCAGCATCCTGGTAAATCTCCTCTGTACCCTTTCCAATGCTTCCACATCCTTCCTATACTGAGGCGACCAGAACTGGACACAGTACTCCAAATGTGGCCTAACTAGAGTTTTATAGAGCTGCATCATTACATCGCGTCTCTTAAACTCTATCCCTCGACTTATGAAAGCTAACACCCCATAAGCTTTCTTAACTACCCTATCTACCTGTGAGGCAACTTTTAGGGATCTGTGGACATGTACCCCCAGATCCCTCTGCTCCTCCACACTACCAAGTATCCTGCCATTTACTTTATACTTTGCCTTGGAGTTTGTCCTTCCAAAGTGTACCACCTCACACTTCTCCGGGTTGAACTCCATCTGCTACTTTTCAGCCCTCTTCTGCATCCTATCAATGTCTCTCTGCAATCTTTTGAAAATCCTCTACATTATCTACACCACCACCAACCTTTGTGTCATCTGCAAACTTGCCAACCCACCCTTCTAACCCCAAATCCAGGTCGTTAATAAAAATCACAAAAAGTAGAGGTCCCAGAACAGATCCTTGTGGGAGACCACTAGTCATAACCCTCCAATCTGAATGTACTCCCTCCACCACGACCCTCTGCCTTCTACAGGCAAGCCAATTCTGAATCCATCTGGCCAAACTTCCCTAGATCCCATGCCTTCTGACTTTCTGAATAAGCCTACCGTGTGGAACCTTGTCAACTGCCTTACTAAAATCCATGCAGATCACGTCCACTGCACTACCCTCACCTATATGCCTGGTCACCTCCTCAAAGAACTCTATCAGGCTTGTTAGGCACGATCTGCCCTTCACAAAACCATGCTGACTGTCCCTGATCAGACCATGATTCTCTAAATGCCCATAGATCCTATCTCTAAGAATCTTTTCCAACAGCTTTCCCACCACAGACATAAGGCTCACTGGTCTATAATTACCTGGACTATCCCTACTACCTTTTTTGAACAAGGGGACAACATTTGCCTCCCTCCAATCCTCCGGTACCATTCCTGTGGACAACGAGGACATAAAGATCCTAGCCAGAGGTTCAGCAATCTCTTCCCTTGCCTTGTGGAGCAGCCTGGGGAATATTCCATCAGGCCCCGGGGACTTAACCATCCTAATGTATTTTAACAACTCCAATACCTCCTCTTTCTTAATATCAACATGCTCCAGAGCATCAACCTCACTCATATTGTCCTCACCGTCATCAAGTTCCCTCTCAGTGGTGAATACCGAAGAGAAGTATTCATTGAGGACCTCGCTCATTTCCACAGCCTCCAGGCACATCTTCCCACTTTTATCTCTAATCGGTCCTACCTTCACTCCTGTCATCCTTTTGTTCTTCACATAATTGAAGAATGCCTTGGGGTTTTCCTTTACCCTACTCGCCAAGGCCTTCTCATGCCCCCTTCTTGCTCTTCTCAGCCTCTTCTTAAGCTCCTTTCTTGCTACCCTATATTCCTCAATAGACCCATCTGATCCTTGCTTCCTAAACCTCATGTATGCTGTCTTCTTCCGCCTGACTAGATTTTCCACTTCACTTGTCACCCATGGTTCCTTCACCCTACCATTCTTTATCTTCCTCAACGGGAGAAATTTATCCCTAACATCCTGCAAGAGATCCTTAAACATCGACCACATGTCCATAGTACATTTCCCTGCGAAAACATCATCCCCATTCACACCTGCAAGTTCTAGCCTTATAGCCTCATAATTTGCCCTTCCCCAATTAAAAATTTTCCTATCCTCTCTGATTCTATCCTTTTCCATAATAATGCTGAAGGTCAGGGAGCGGTGATCACTGTCTCCCAGATTCTCACCCACTGACAGATCTGTGACCTGACCCAGTTTGTTACCTAATACTAGATCTAGTATAGCATTTCCCCCAGTCGGTCTGTCAACATACTGTGACAGGAATCCATCCTGGACACACTTAACAAACTCTGCCCCATCTAAACCCTTGGAACTAATCAAGTGCCAATCAATATTAGGGAAGTTAAAGTCACCCATGATAACAACCCTGTTATTTTTGCACCTTTCCAAAATCTGCCTCCCAGTATCTCTGCTGCTTACAGGGGGCCTATAGAATACCCCCAGTAGAGTAACTGCTCCCTTCCTGTTCCTGACTTCCACCCATACTGATTCAAAAGAGGATCCTGCTACATTACCCACTCTTTCTGCAGCTGTAATAGTATCCCTGACCAGTAATGCCACCCCTCCTCCCCTTCCCCCCCTCTCTATCCCTTTTAAAGCACTGAAATCCAGGAATATTGAGAATCCATTCCTGCCCTGGTGCCAGCCAAGACTCCGTAATGGCTACTACATCATAATTCCATGCACGTATCCAAGCTCTCAGTTCATCACCTTTGTTCCTGATGCTTCTTGCATTGAAGTACACACACTTTAGCCCTTCTACCTTACTACCTTTATACCCTTTATTCTGCTGCTCTTTCCTCAAAGCCTCTCTATATGTTAGATCTGGCTTTACTCCATGCACTTCTTTCACTGCTCTATCGCTCTGGGTCCCATCCCCCTTGCAAATTAGTTTAAACCCTCCCGAACCATGCTAGCAAACCTACCAGCAAGGATATTGCTCCCCCTTGATTTCAGGTGCAACCCATCCAATCTGTACAGGTCCCACCTTCCCCAGAAGATATCCCAATGGTCCAAAAATCTAAAACCCTGCCCCCTGCACCAACTCCTCAGCCACGCATTCAACTGCCATCTCCTCTAATTCTTACCATCGCTATCACGTAGTACTGGCAACAATCCTGAGAATGCTACCCTTGAGGTCCTGTTCTTCAGCCTTCTGCCTAGTTCCCGAAACTCACACTTCAGGACCTCATTCATCCCTCTTCCTGCCTATGTCGTTGGTCACGACATGTATCACGACTTCTGGTTGCTTTCCCTCTTGTACCAGGATGTCATGCACCCAGTCAGAGACATCCCGGACCCTGGCACCCGGGAGGCAACAAACCATGCGAGTTTCCTTCTCACGTCCACAAAATCTCCTGTCTGCTCCCCTGACTATACAGTCTCCAATGACGACAGCTCTCCTCTTCTCCATCCCATCCTTCTGCACCACAGGGTCAGACTCAGTGCCAGAGGCCCTGCCACCATGGCTCACACCTGGTCGGTCGTTCCCACCAACAGCATCCAGGATGGTAAACTTGTTATTCAGGGGAATGGCTACAGGGGTGCTCTGCACTACCTGTCTATTCTCCTTCACTTTCCCCCCTCGAACTGTCACCCAACGACCTGCTTCTGGCAGCCTAGGTGTGACTACCTCCCCGTAGCTCTCATCTATGACTGTGTCATTCTCCCTTGAGTTGAAGGTCATCCAGATGCTAGTCCAGATTCCTCACACGGTCTTCCAGATCGCCCAGCCGCAAGCACTTCTGGCAGATGTGACTCTGCGGGAGAGGGGAGTTCCCCCAAGACTGCCACATCTCACAGGAGAGGCACATCACCATCTCAGGAGTCATTGTAAAGACTAACTGGGAACAAGCTTGTCCTCTGCCTCTTCTCGTCGAAGCCTCAAATCTCCACTCCTTCACTGGCCCACTCACTCACTGGCCGCTTTCCACAGCGGAGGAGAAATGTCTTCACTTAGTGAGTGCGGAATTTTTAGTATTCATTCTGAGGATTGTGGAGGCTTAGTTATAGATTCCATTCAAAACATAAATACAATTCAGGATTTTAAGGAATAGTGGGATATAGGATAGAGCAGGATAATAACAGTAAGTTAGAAGCTCAGCCATGATCTTAATGAAAAGCAGAGCAGGCTGAAAGGTCAGGTGACAACCTCTTGTTCTTAAGTCTTTATATAATTTACCAATTAATTTAAAATGATGCCCTAAAAGCCAGTGACCTCTTTGCTAAGGGAAATAGGGCCTCTGTACATCTCAGTTTTGTATAGCTCAGCTAATTATTCCCCCTTCCCTTCTTAAAAACTTGGGAACAGCAAAAATTTAATTTTATTTGCATAATTAATTCCCATACATGATGCAAGTTTAATCTGAAATATGAACTGCTCCTTGTTTCTTTGACAAAATACTCATACCTGTAAAGAAACTTTGAAACTACAAATAAATTGGATCAGCGATGCCCTTGAAATTAATGCTTCAGAAACATTTATTTAACAGCACTTGCAGCAGTACGGTAACTATTTATTCAAGAGGAGCCTGGTTTTAGGCAGCAAATTATATTTAATCAATCTGTTCAGCTACACGTAAATATTAATATATTATACATTACATGTAATATAACACAATACTAATCAAAATAACATGCAAGTCCAATTTAACAACCCTACTGCACCACAGGCTACAGGCAACTTTTTTAATGTAGTGGAACAAATTGATAATACAAAGAACTTCTGAAGATTGTAAAAGTCTGATAAAATATGACTTTCTATTCAGAGAAAACTTAAGAAATCGCCTGTTGTGTAACACATTTTTAAATTTTAAAAAATTGCTATTCTGCTCTCTACAGCTAATCAGCAGTGCTAAAAATGATAACCACATTAAAACTGTCAGTGTTAATACCAGAGTGCAAGCATCTCAAAATACAAGTTGTAATACTTTTATATCGTAACAATGTTACAGTGTCCTTAAAGTTACCAACAAATCAAAGACAGTGAAGGTCAATATGCTGAATTTCAATTCAGCACATATTATTTATTGATGCAGTTTTAACCTGTCAAATGCAGTTCAAATCCTAGTCCTGACAAGATCAATCCTGTGGATGGCAGGTTTCTTCAGTTTCAATACAGTCATTGAATTTTCCCTTCATTGTCCTGCTAACACTGTAATTGTCCACTGTAATGCTTCAAATGGTGTCATAGCTGAAATTAACTTAAATGGCTTCATAGTTGAAATTAACTAACTCCAAATAGAACTACAATAAAATGCCAGATCTTCCATTTTGTAAAACTTGATACCCTCATCTGTTATTCATCAGGGAGTCTGCATTTCTCTCTGACACACACACACAGACAAAAATGGCTAAGTGTAATAAGACTAGTTGCCATTTTCAGCAAGACAGTCTGGTTAGAGTACCAGCTTGGCAGTATGTATAAGTCAATCTGACCTTCACACAAGATGCAGATACACTAATACACAAAGCCTTGGAGTAAGTTAATGGATCGACACCCTTAGGACCTCACTTCAGTTCTTTTTAAAGAAGAAAGCATTATAGAAACAATTCAGATTCCTTCAGCTCAAAAAAGATATTGTCATGCTTCAGTAAACCACATCCAGAGAATGAGGAATCAAAACTAACATCTGCAATTCTTCTTCGGGCTTCATTTATTCCAATTCTTCTAATTATTTTCCATAGGGAAATTTATATTTAAAAAATGGAAAGTAAATATAATTTAATTTCAAGGCCATCTTCAAGCAGAAAACTTCAAAAACAATTGCAAAGTTTAGTTAATTGGTAATGTAACCTGATAAGGAGAAAATCTTCACTTTAATACTGGACAATTAACACATGAAAGTTTTATTGTGTGGCAAACATGCAGTCTTCTCCCATTGCCATTGCAAGCCACACACTTAACATATCATTGTTGTACAGAATTCTGCACATTTAAGGTCCATGTATAAGGCATGACATAAAAATAGACTTCAATACTTCTTTGAAGAGAATTAGTGAATTTATATTTCTTCACATCAGTTTTTCTACATCGCCTCAATACTCCACTACTGTGCTTCAATAATAATTTATCAAATAGCACCTCAACTTTTGTATCAGATCTCTTGCTCTTCCCCAAATAAAACTTTTTTTAAAAGTTGATAGATTTTTAGGCACCAGGAAATGAAGGTGTATGGAGTCAGTGCAGGAAAATAGTATGGAACTAAACTATGAACTGGCTAAATAAAATGAAATGTAAGAAGGGCTAAAGTGCCTTTAAAGACTGACATATCAGAACCAGGTTTATTATCACCCGCACGTGTTGTGAAACTTGTTAACTTAGCAGCAGCAGTTCAATGCAAAAAATATAGGAAAAAAAATCAATATACATATATTGAATAGATTAAAAATCATGCAAAAAACAGAATATATATTAAAAAAGTGAGGTAGTGTTCAAGAGTTCAATGTCCATTTAGGAATCAGATGGCAGAGGGGAAGCTGCTGTTTCTGAATCGCTGAGCGTGTGCCTTCAGGCTTCTCTATCTCCTACCTGATGGTAACAGTGAGACAACGGAAGACATGGTTGAAAGAATGAATAAAATGGAAGATGATATTACTGCCTGGACATCAGAAAGAAAACAATTTATGGAAAAAAGATTTTTTACCGATTATCGAGAAGCGGAGGAGTTCGCACAAAAACTTCCATTTATTCGCTAATTACACATAGAGACTTCCAAGCGTAATGGATTAAAGATGAAGATAGAGACAGTGAATGGAAGTGATGGACATTAAGGATGATACAGGGGAGAAAAGCAAAATTTCAGAAATACTAATTGAGAATAATTTTTTTTTCTTCTTATATACTATTTTATGTTGCGGGGGGGCTGGGGAGCTTTGGATCGGTTACTGCGGGATTCACGTGTGTAATCATGGCGATCGCCATGACCCGTACAACAGAGGGGGGTAATGTTGTGTTCTTTTTTTTTCACAACATTAGTAGGGGGGTATTTTGTTTTTTTTCTTTATACCCTATTTTTCTTCTATCTTTCTGCCTGGATGATCGGTGGGGACACACATAGCAACATGGAGAATTTTTAAAAGATTTCCCAAGATACCACGAAAGTTGAAAGATTAGGTATTATTATAGATTGGAGTAACATAATAAAAAATAATGACTAATTTACTGAATTTTTTAAGTTTTAATGTTAATGGGCTTAGCTTAATGGACCGGTAAAAAGAAAAAGAATTTTAACATACATTAAAAAAATGAAAACAGATATAGCTTTTTTTTTTACAAGAAACACATTTAACAGACATAGAACATCAGAAATTAAAAAGAGACTGGGTTGGAAATGTTATTGCAGCTTCATTTAATTCAAAGGCGAGAGGAGTTGCAATTTTGGTTAATAAAAATTTACCAATTAAAATACAAAACGTATTAATTGATTCGGCGGGGAGATATGTAATTATACATTGTCAAATTTTCTCAGAACTATGGACTCTTATGAATATTTATGCACCAAATGAAAATGATGTAAAATTTATACAAGAGGTCTTTTTGAATTTGGCTAACGCACATGATAAAATATTAATAGGTGGAGATTTTAACTTTTGTCTAGATCCAGTTTTAGATAGATCAACAAAGGTTGTCACAAAATCAAAAGTAGTAAAATTAACTCTATCATTGATGAAAGACTTAAATTTGATTGATATATGGAGAAGAATTAATCCAAAAGAAAGAGATTATTCATTTTATTCAAATA
The DNA here is from genome assembly GCF_048418815.1 of Hemitrygon akajei. NCBI lineage: Eukaryota > Metazoa > Chordata > Chondrichthyes > Myliobatiformes > Dasyatidae > Hemitrygon > Hemitrygon akajei. The sequence goes on from NC_133124.1 coordinate 82,964,716, forward strand.
GACATAAAACATATTCAAGGATAGATTTTTTCCTATTATCAACGAATATTCAAGATAGAGTGGAAAAATATGGAATATAAAGCGAGAATATTGTCAGATCATTCTCCTTTGATAATGACAATGATAATGATAGATAAAGAGGAATCAATTTATAGATGGAGATTTAATTCAATATTACTAAAACGTCAAGATTTTTGTGATTTTATGAAAAAGCAGATTCAGTTCTTTTTAGATACAAATTCACATTCAGTTGATGATAAATTTATATTGTGGGAAGCAATGAAGGCATATTTGAGAGGTCAGATAATAAGTTATACTTCTAAAATTAAGAAGGAATATATGATAGAAATAGATCAATTGGAAAAAGAGATTACAAAATTAGAAAAAGAATCTCAAAGAAATATGACAGAAGAAAAACAAAGACAACTTATTAATAAGAAGTTACAATATAATACACTCCAGACATATTGAACAGAAAAAGCAATTATGAGAACTAAACAGAGATATTATGAACTAGGTGAAAGATCACATAAGATCCTTGCATGGCAGTTAAAAACAGACCAGACTTCTAAAACAATAAATGCAATTCGAACAAGAGTAAATAAAATTACTTATAAACCTTTAGAAATTAATGAAACTTCTAAGAATTTTTATTCTGAGTTGTATCAATCAGAATCACAAAATGATAATGTCAAGATAGAAAGGTTTTTATCACAAATAACTCTTCCAAAATTAAATACGGAAGAACAGAAGGGATTAGATATGCCTTTTACATTGAAAGAGGTCGAAGAAGCCGTAGGATCACTTCAAAGTAATAAATCTCCAGGAGAAGATGGTTTTCCGCCTGAATTCTATAAAAAGTTTAAAGATTTATTAATTCCTCCTTTTATGGAGTTAATACATCAAGCGGAAAGAACGCATAAACTTCCAGAATCTTTTTCGACAGCTATTTTAATAGTATTGCCAAAAAAAGATAGAGATCTTTTAAAGCCAGCATCATATAGACCTATTTCTTTATTAAACACTGATTATAAAATAATAGCAAAAATCTTATTTAACAGATTATCTAAATACTTACCAAAATTAGTACATATGGATCAAACAGGATTTATTAAAAATAGACAATCAGCAGATAATGTAACTCGGTTATTTAGCATAATTCATTTGGCGCAAAAGAGGGAGGAAATGAGCGTGGCAGTTGCTTTAGATGCAGAAAAAGCATTTGATAGATTGGAATGGGATTTTTTATTTAAGGTATTGGAAAAATATGGATTAGGAGTATCTTTTATAAAATGGATTAAAACCTTAAATACTAATCCAAAAGCTAAAGTGGTGACAAATGATCAAATTTCAACACCATTTCAGTTAACAAGGTCAACTAGGCAAGGTTGTCCATTATCACCTGCTTTATTCGTGTTGGCGATAGAACCATTAGCTGAATTAATTAGAATGGACCCAGATATTAAGGGTTTCAGAGTTAATCAGGAAGAATACAAGATTAACTTATTTGCTGATGATGTTCTGCTTTATTTAACAAACCCATTGCACTCGTTGCGTAAATTATCCTATAGATTAGAAGAATATGGGAAAATATCAGGTTACAAAATAAATTGGGATAAAAGTGAAATTTTACCTCTTACAAAAAAGGAGATTATAGTCAATGTCGATTAATAACTCAATTTAGATGGCCGGCAAATGGTATAAAATATTTAGGTATAAGAGTTGATAATGATATAAAGAACTTATATAAATTAAATTACTTACCATTATTGAAAAAAATTCAAGAAGATCTTGATGAATGGATAGTATTACCAATAACATTAGTAGGTAGAGTAAATACCATAAAAATGAATATATTCCCTAGACTACAATACTTATTTCAATCACTACCAATACAACTACCCCAGAAGTTTTTTCAAGAGTTAAACAAATATGTGAGGAAGTTTCTTTAGAAAGGTAAGATGTCAAGAATATCGTTGGAAAAACTGACATGGAAATTTGATCTAGGAGGGTTACAACTTCCAAATTTTAAGAATTATTATAAAGCAAATCAACTTAGATTTATTGCATTTTTTTTGAGAAAGATAGACCGGCATGGATTAGAATAGAACTAGATAAAATAGGAGAAAATACACCAGAAGATTTTATATATAAATGGGAATCTAAATGGATATGGGAAAAGAAAGAATCTCCTATATTAAAACATTTGATTGACTTATGGAATAAGATAAATGTTGATGATGAGACAAAGAAATCTTTATTAGCAAAGAGATCTTTAATTCAAAATACTTATTCCTTTTACAATGGATAATCAACTTTTATATAATTGGTTTCAAAAAGGGATTAGATATATAGATTGTTTTGAAGGAGGTATATTAATGTCATTTGACCAATTAAAGAATAAATATAAAGTATCAAACAACACTCGTTTTTGTTACTTCCAACTAAGGGCTTATTTAAGAGAAAAATTAGGTCAAACAATGTTATTGCCGAAATCTAATGAAATAGAAACTTTAATTCAAAAAGGAAAGATTAAAAAATTTATTTCTTGTATGTATAACTTGATTCAAAAACAGGCAATTAAACAAGGAGTCCATAAGTCAAGACAAAAATGGGAAAGTGACTTGAATATTAAAATTGAAGAAACAAATTGGTCAAGACTATGTCTTGATAGTATGACAAATACAATAAATGTCCGGTTAAGATTAGTGCAATATAATTTTTTACATCAATTATATATTATACCACAAAAAATAAATAAATTAAACCCAAATTTATCCAATCAGTGTTTCCAATATAACCAAGAAATCGGTACTTTTTTACATTCTACTTGGTCTTGTTCTAAAATTCAACCTTTTTGGACAAATTTAAGAGTTTTATTGGAACAAATTATTGGAACACAACTTCCACATAATCCAATATTATTTTTACTAGGCGATATTGAAGGGATAAAACCGAAACCCAAATTGAATAAATATCAGAAAGAATTTATAAAAATTGCACTGGCAGTAGCCAAAAAGGCTATTGCAGTTACTTGGAAATCGGATACATATTTAAGTATAGATCGTTGGAAGAAGGAAATTTATAGCTGTACTCCATTTGAAAAAATTACTTATAATTTAAGAGATAAATATGAAACATTTTTGAAAATTTGGCGCCCTTATTTACAAAAGACAGGTGCTCCGAAGATGAAATAATTGGTTATTTGGGGAAAGAAATATATATACTAAAGTTATTATGAACTCCATGGAGCACGTGGGGATCTTCTGATATCCAGGCACTCTTTCTTTTTTTTTCTTTCTTTCTTTCTTTTTTCTATAGGGATGTTAGGGGGGAGGGGGGAAGGGTATATATATATATCTTTTCATATATTTTCTTTTATTTCTGCAATTATTTGAAAACTCAATAAAAAAAGTTTATAAAAAAAAGAATGGCGAAAGACAACTGCACGGGTAATAGGAAGAGGAAAAATGACTCTTCAATAAGAGCATGACTTTGTATGATTGCTAAAGTGGACAGCAAAGTATTGGCAGCTTCATTCTGAATGGATGATCTATTTCAACTTATTTTACAGATCCCCATCATCACATAAAACTACCTTCAGCCAATATAATTGCATCAATATGTCAGTAATAACTAAATTGCTGGTACACTAAAAATGGTGGGAATAGACAATATCCAAGCTATAAAACTGAACATGCCTATACCACAAGCAATTGCACATCCAGCCAAACTGATCCAGTACAACTTGAAAACCAGCAACCATGCAACCAAGTGGGAAATTTTTAAGGTATGCCATGTCAAAAAGACTCCAATCCAGATAATTACTGTTCAGTCCAGCAACAAAGTGATGCAGGGTATCATTGGAAGTGTTTTTAAGAAGCTTTTAAATTGCCAATAAATTATCCACTGATGTTTAGTATATGTTATATTCTTTATTGATCATGTTATAAAAGGATACGGGGGAGGGGAAGGATGCAAGAGATTGGGGCTGAGGAAAAATGGATCAGCCATGATGAAATGGCGGAGCAGATTCGATGGGCCAAATGGCATAATTCTGCTCCCATCTCCTATGGTCTTGTGTTTCGCCAGGACTACATCAACAAACATTTTCACAACCTTGATTTAAACTTGGAAACAAAGAGCTGAATTTCAGAAATGAAAAGTTATTCATAAGTATCTCAGGGCAGTGTGGTAAACCCAACCAATTCACTGCTTCAATGGTCCTCCTTTCAACATCAGGAGTAGAGGACACATCTTCAAACACATTTACTTCCATTTTGAACTCATCAACAAATGAAATAGCTATACATCAAAACCTCACGTAAAATCAAGCATCAATTACCACATAATGGAATAAAAGAAACAGTTACTAACCTGACAGCCTCTAACCAACTCTAATTTGACATTCTATGATAAGTCAGTCAGGTACTGGGTATATTGCAATGAATGATTCACCTCTTGATGACCAAAGCCTTTCTAATATCTATCAAAAAGTCAGGAGTATGAAACAAATGCACCCTATTTGCCTTGAGTGTTTCTGGAGCTGTGTTCATCAAGCACCTCAACACCACACAGAAATAAAGCACTCCATCTGAATGGCACACTACTCACTACACAAATCGTTCATCCATTCAACCAATGACACAGAGTGGCTAAACAAATAAATCAGAATTATGGGATGGTTATCGCACAAGTGGTGGTTACTGGGCCCCATTATATCTGTGCTAGCTCTTGAACTAACCAATTCTATATTTCTTGCAATTTCTTTGCCATCATTCATCTATACAATTCTCTCTCAAAAGCTGCAATGCAACCTGCCATTACTATATTTGCATCTAGCACTTTCTATGCTCAAATCAGAGGGAATCTTTCCTCTAATCACTCAATTGTCTTCCCTTTAACAGGCCTTTCTCAATAACAAATGGCTTCTGTTTTTACAGACATCCATTAATTTTATCCTCAAATTGGAAAATGGACCAAAAATATCACTATATGGTAACCACATCTCCACAGTATTGTAATATATGGCATCAGAAAAATCAGATTAATAAGAAAGAGCAATTACTAAAAGCGGAGAGAGAATCAGAATTAGAAAGGAAATTAGTTCTGTTGCTCAAATACATCAAACTTTTGAACTTACTATTATAGAAACTTATTCAAATGTAAAGGGTGCCTATAAGTCAGGCTTTCATAACCTGGGAATGGCCAGTGTTTTCTTTCTATGATCTCTGGTCACCAGCTGCTCCAAAAGAAAAAGTGTCTCTTACTTCTTAATCAGTATCTTAGTCACCTCATTACTTTGATCAAGTGTACTTTGATCAAGTCACTTATTTTTTCACCAAAGAAAACAGTCCCTACCTCCTAAATCTATTGCATATACTATTCTCATTCCAGAAACCATCCTTCTGGACACTCTCAAATGCCTCACTTCCTTATTATAAAAAACTGAATTTATCATGAACACCTCTATTGACAACTTTAGTTACTAGCTCTGCCTTATTAAGTTTTCTCAATCCACCCTGCTACTTCTAATGATTTTAAGTACACTCACATTTGGATGTTCTGATACATTTTGATGAAGAAAGGAAGGTGGCTTGAGTGGAGCATAAATAGTCTCGGTGGTCTGGTTTGACATAAAGAGCATGCTGTGTATTCCGTGCAATCTGTGTATGTAATCATACCCCAGATACCACTAATCCTTCAGTGATTTTAGCATAGTATTCCTTATTCTATATTGCTTCTTCTCAATTTTTCTAAAAATGCATCACCACTCACTTCTCCAAAATAAACAGCATCTATTCAGTCTATCTAAATGTACTCACTAATCTATCATTCTCTTCTCCACCATTCACAATACTACCTCATCTTTTTTTGTTGTCTACACATTAGTTCAAGGTGGATCACCATCACCTCAAGGGCATAAATTACCATCTTGCCAGCATCACCAAACTGCAGTAAAGCCAAATTATGCATTCCAGCAAAAACATAATAAAAAGGAGCACAGAGACAAATCGAAAAACAGAAAAGTGCCCTTTATTGAATGCAATGAAATACAGGCAGTCCCCGAGTTATGAACATCCGACTTATGGACAACTCGTATTTACGAACGGAGGGAGGAGAACACCGTCCGCCATTTTAAGTTGGATCATGACACCATCTGCCATTTTAAGTCGTTGCTGTTAACACTGTGTTGAGTGTGTAACTTTGTATTTGGCTTAAATATTTCTAAGCAAGATTCACCCTGATCCCCCTTTTCCAGTCAGCACTGCCCCATTTAACCTGTCTCAGTGCGGGCTGAGTTTAGGACCCGGAGCGACCCACTTCCCGCGGCTGACGCTGTATTTTTTTTTATTAAGTGCTATCATGAACAATAATCAGATCAGAAATGCTGATCAAGTCAACTAGTTCCTAAAGAGAACTCTGATAGGCCAATCAGACAGTTCACTGCTGCTCAATGATAGAACATAAAATCTGCAGTTTTCTGTTCCATTGATGGAAAATGATCGCGATTGAAAATAAAGTGGAAATAATAAACCGATTGGAAAGAGGTGAAACGCCATCGGTCATTGGAAAAGCGTTAGGCTACAGTCGGTCAATGATCGGAGCAACTTTAAAGGATACAGGTAAAGGATAAAGTGAGAATAATGGAGCACGTGAAAGGCCCTGCCCCAATGAAAGCTACAATTATTACTAAGTAATGCAGTGGTTTAATTATTGAAATACATAAGTTTCTTAAGTGTTTTTATATACATAGAAAGGTAAAATATATACTAAGACAAATGTTTGACTAATTAATGCTAAATGATACTGGGTGTACCTGTTCCGACTTACGTACAAATCCGACTTATAGACAGACTCAGGAATTGAACTCATTCATTACCCAGAGACTGCCTGTAGTACTCCAATTTGAACTAATTACTTTAACCAAAGTGAAAAGACAAATTGATGGGGTTGCGAAGATCTCAGTCAAGCATTTGTGATAATGAAAAATAACCGAATTTCAGGAACAGCGCGTTTGCAATGTTTGAAACTTGAAAAGTGAAGCCAATCTCCCCACACATAAATACTACAAAATTAAATATCCTGCCCAAGCAGGGCATGAAGATCTGCCATAGGCAAAAGCTTGTTTGGCATTATAATCTTACAAGTAACGTTGTATTTTGCCTGTTCATTTGGGGTACAGGTTACATAATTTGTATGAACACAGTTCAACCACCCCACACAAAATCCAACAGCAAAAAATTCAATATTCTCAATCACACCAGACAACAGACACTCTGTGGCTTATCTGTGTCTACCTACCTGGGTTAAAATGTAGTTTCTCTGGGCCTCGTCCATGCTAATTAGACTTGCATTGATATAATCATTATCTGCTTTCTGAAGTTTAACACGGCTGTGGTCAACTACAATTAAAAAGTAAAACAAAATTAATAGATGTCAAACCAAAATTAACATTGTGGACCATGTTATTTTCTACTGAATATTACTGTTGATATTATTAAAACTTAGAAATACTTGATGGATCAGGAATCTGGATCAACTAATGAATTGAAAAATTCTTTTCTCAACAGGCAGCAAATGGAGGTAAATAAAACCAATCTCATATCAACGGCTTCATTCAGAATATACCTATTCCAGTTTTGGATAGTATCTATGGGTTCTTAAAACAAGCTGTCTAAAATAGGCAAATGTTTAGTTCTGATTAATTCAACAATAATAAGGAATTGGAAATAAAACATTTACATGAACTTATCACAAGTTAAAATTCCTCAGACAGACTGAATAGCTACCAATCCCACTCCTGACTCTAGCTTGATTGTTCCAAAAGTCTGACCCATTTGGTAGTAGTATTAAGCTAGTGGGTTGATAAGCAAAATTAGACTTTCCAAGCGACTTCCCAATGTAAGCTCTGGCAGCCACAATATTGGATCGGCTGAAGAAATCCAGCAGCTTAAGTGAGCACCCTTTCACTGCCTCAGTGATGTCAAGGTACTGTGAATTCCAGTTAATTGGAACACATTGGGACCAGGACATTTAGGCTCAATTAAGCAAAGTTCCATGAAAATAGTTTTAAAAGTTTAAAAATGATAAACTAGTGTTTAACTGAGTAACAAATTATGTAATTAAATGAAATACAGAACAAATTAGAACATTACTAATACTACTACAGTACTATAAAGCTGTGTATTACTTCCCAGTAATTATTGATGGAGGAATTCATCCAGTGTACACTGCCATGTTCTTTTGGTTGACTGTAAAAATCAGCGCAGACATCTAGTGCAGATGATATTGGACCGCCTTTATACAATGTTTTCAATAAACAAATCCTCCACATCTTCATTGTAACATTGAAGGTGATTGGCAATACCTTCAAATTCTTTGGAGCTCCTAATTTAAATTTTCATTTTCACTCCCGGCTGTTTCTGGCATCTCCAAGCCTCAATACTTGAAACCATAGTAAGCAAAACAGTCCCAAAATGTCTTATTGCTTATTTCTTGACTGCTTATTTCTCGCCAACCATCAGTGACAATCACTGCTTTTTGAACACAGGCGGATGTGACTGACACCAGTTAGAAACTGTTCGGCAAGCTTCCTGTCCCAATTAAGCAGCATAGTGTCCCAAATAAGCTGAGGGAATCTGGGCTATTTTCACCATTAGTTTTTGTTAAGCATTGTCCCAAAAAGCAGTTGTCCTCATTAATCGATGTCCCAACTAACCGGAGTCCATTGTACACAAAAACTACTCTGCATCCTTTTTGATATTGTCAGTTAATACAGCAGAAACCACAGAGGTGCAATCCTAAAATGATAAACTATATGCTGTGCACATCACAAGATCCAATTTACATATTAAGAGACAAGCATTCCATTCAACATCAATCCAAGGATGTTTGATTAGCTACAGTTAATGAGCCAAGTGACATAATCACTCCATCATTCAGGTGTCCTCAAAATATATTCCCAACTAAAATGCACTCAACTTGATAGTTTCTACAAATTGGAATATAAGAGTTATCTCACACTTGCAGATGCTATTGACAAATTGCAAGATTTTCTCCTGTTATTCAAAGGAGAAAAGCTATTTCACAATAAATGTATGCTTTACTATCAGGGATTATTTTTTAAAAATTGCACTGCTACCCAACAAACTCACAATGTGAACAATAAACACTAGTTAAATACATCCAACTAAACTGGAAAGTGGAGCTTTTAACGTACAACACTCCTGGATAACTGCATTAAAGTTTCAGCATAGACAATAGGAAAATCATATGAAATCTTGAATAGAGTCCATAAATGGGTTTGAACTTGCAAGTAGGATGCATCATCAATAATTCTTCTGCACTCAGGTCCTGCTTAAGCAAGTACATATTTATCAGAATTCTGCATCACCCTTAAAAACACATCCCAAAACCCTAAAAGCTAACTTCCTATTCCAGACATCTGGATCTGTCCAAACACACACACAATCCTGACTGAAAATATTTTGAAAACAGAACAAGTCTGAACTCAAAATCAGCAATCCCACTAGAATAAAAACTGAAAAATTAATTTGGCAGAAGTCCCAAAACTTGTTAGGACACATAGACTTGAATAGACCAATGGAGTGCACAATGATTAACAATTATACATAGGAGCTCAAAAGAAGACCTTATAATTAACAAAAGCAACTAATAAAGTACATTTTATATTATATACTTCCTTGCAAAATAAAAAAAAATCAAAATGAAGTTGAAAACAGAAAGATTGAACCTTTCTACCCAAAGTCAAAAATGATTGGTCACTGTAAACAAGTTCCTTGAACTTAAATTCATTTTGAGTAACTACCTGTCTACTCTTTAACAATTATTTTTTTAAACTGGATTCTCAATGAATTTACATAATACAGAATGCTTATGCTAACTTCCACATCAGCAAAAAAAAGTAATATTTTCTTTCACTTTATTTTGAACATACTTACAAAACTAAGAGTTTAAAGGGAAGTTTTCCTATTTTAAAAAACTAAATGCACAATACAAAATTATTAAGCATTGTTTACTAAACAAAAAGGTTGTTTTTATTCATGAAACAGCAATATACTAGTGACATAAATAATCCATAATTTCCAAATAAATTCAGCCTATTTTTTTTTTTTTTTTACAGAGACCAATAAAATTTCCATAATCATGTTTACAAAGGTTACACTGCAGATGTCAACAGGAAAAGTTCTACACTTTCTGGTAAATTGAAGCTCTAGTGTTCTCGGAAAGATGACATCACTCCTTCAGAAAAACGAACTAATGTAATACTATGAATAGTTCCTGATGCAACCTACACATGAACACATATTTAACTGTTTCATGGCTAGACAGCACATTCATGAACTTGAATAACTTCCTTAAAAATTGTTAGTCAAAACATTTAATGCATTTAATCATCACTAAATCAAGTACATATCCTGTGGCTATTCTCACTGAGGACTGTGTATAGTCCTGATCATCAGGCAGTTCTTAAATCATCTGCAGCAACTGCTTTGAAAACAAAGAAAATATGAACAGAGTAGGCCGGTTGGCCTTTGGATACTGCTGTAACATTCCATAGGATCATGGCCAATTTTCCCTTTCAATACCCTATTCCTGCTCCCTTCATACATACCTCTTGTATCTGGAAATTTATCTTTCTTAATAGTATTTAGAAAATTGGTCTCAACAGACATCCTAATAGAGAATTCCACATGTTTACCACATAACAGGTGAACTTCACCTCTTAAAACCTCTTGCCTCTGACATGAATCTGTGATTCTTTATTCGACACATCTTCCTCACATTCAAAATGTCTAGCTGTAACAGAATTCCATTAGATCTCTTCTCATTTTCTCAATTTAGTAAATAAGACAAATAGTCTCTATCTCACTGTCTCCATCTCTTGAAACAGCTTTTTACTTGATGTCTATTATAAACCCAAGGACTCTCATAGCTACCTGGATTATACCTCTTCTCACCCTGTTACTTGCAAAAATGCCACCCCTTCTCTCAACTCCTCTGTCTCCACCGCATCTGCTCTCAGGATGAGGCTTTTCATTCTAGAACAAAGGAGATGTCCTCCTTTTTCAAAGGAAGGGACTTCTCTTCCTCCACCATCAACGCTGTCCTCAACTGCATCTCTTCCATTTCACTCACGTCTGCTCTCAACCCATCTTCACGCCACCCTAGCAGGGATAGGGTTCCTTATTTTCACCTACCACCCCACCAGCCTCCACATCCAGCACATAATTCTCCAAAACTTCCTCCATCTCCAAAAGGATCTCACCACCAAGCACATCTTTCCCTACCTCCACTTTCAGCTTTCACAGGGATCGCTCCTTACATGACTCCCTTCATTAGTCCCTCCCCACTGATCTCCCTCCTGGAACTTATCCTTGCAAGCGGAAAAAGTGCTACACCTGTTCCCTACACCATCTTCCTCACTACCATTCAGGGCCCTAAAAAGTCCCTCCAGGTGAGGTACCCGGGAGTCTGCTGGGGTCATATACTGTGTCCAGTGCTCCCGGTGTGGCCTCCCGTAACAGTGAGACCGCTTCACCAAGCATCTATGCTCCATCTGCCAGAAAAAGCAGGATCTCCCAGCGGCCACCCATTTGAATTTCATTTCCTAGTCCCATTCTCATATGTCTCTCGATGGTCTGTGTCTCCTCCACTGTTGTGATGAGGCCACATTTAGTTTGGAGGAACAACATCTTATATTCCATTTGGGTAGCTTCCAACCTGATGGCACAAACATCGATTTCTCAAACTTCCCGTAATGCCCCCCACCCCCCTTTACTATTTCTCATCCCCCTTTCCCTGCCCATCACCTCTGTCTCATGCTCTTTCCCACTTTTCTTTCTTCCATGGCCTTCTGTCTCCTTCACCAATCAACTCCCTGGTTCTTCACTGCTCCCCTTTCAGTTTTCATCTGTTTCTTTCTCCCCTCCCCCCACCTTATAAATCTCCTCCTCAGCTTTTTTCCTCCAGTCCTGCCAAGGGGTTTCAGTCCAAAATGTTGACTGCACTTTTTTCTATATATGCTACCTGACCTGCCAAGTTCCTCCAGCATTTTGTGCCTGTGGCTTAGATTTCCAGCATCTGCAGATTTTCTCTTGTTTGTGATAAGACTAAATAGTCTTCAGTTTCCCATTTTCAAAAGAAGATGGGGTTACATTTGCCATCCTCCAATAAGCCAGATCTATTTTAATAAGCCATAGAATTAAAAAAAATTGCAATGCATTCATTATTTCAAAGGTTAGCTATTTTTTAATATCCTGTAATGCAAATTCAGGCACATTTCTTGCCACTAATTTCTCCAGTACTATTTTCTTACAGATGTGAATTTTCTTTAGTGCATTGCCTTTAAGGAACAAAGAGTCTAACATTTCTGTGAAGTTATTTGTACCCGCTTCTTTTATGAATCAAAATAAAACAGTATTTATTTAAAGGCAACACGAGTGAATCTGTAGATGCTGGAAATAAATAAAAACACAAAATGCTGGCAGAACTCAGCAGGCCAGACAGCATCTATGGGAGGAGGTAGTGACGACGTTTCGGGCCGAAACCCTTCATCAGGAGTGAAGTAACATGGGATGGTCGAGGGGGGATAAGAAGTGGGGGTTGGGATGAAGTAGAGAGCTGGGAAGTGATAGGCTGGAGGGAAATGGGCTAGGGGGGAAGGTGGAGAATTATGGGAAATAAAAGAGAAAGAAAGGTAGGGCTGGCGGGAGATTATAGTGAGGGGGGAAAAAAGAGAAAGAGAACCAGACTAAAATTATAGATAGGGATGGGGGTAAGGGGGGGGCAGGGGTATCAACGGAGGTCTGTGAGTTGGATGTTCATGCTGGCAGGTAGGAGGCTACCCAGGCGGGAGATAAGGTATTGCTCCATTGACCTGCGTGTGGCCTTATCTTGACGGTAGAGGAGGCCATGGACAGACATATCGGAGTGGGAGCGGTCTGTGGAATTGAAGTGTGTGGCCACAGGGAGATCCCGCCACTGCTAGAGGACTGAGCGCTGGTGTTCGGCGAAACAGTCTCCCAGTCTGAGGCGGGTCTCCCTTATGTATAAATGGCCACATTAGGAGCACCAGATACAGTATATCACCCCAGTTGACTCGCAGGTGAAGTGGTGCCTCACCTGAAAGGACTGTCTGGGGCCTAGGATGGTGGTGAGGGAAGAAGTGTGGGGACAGGTGTAGCACTTCTTCCGTTTGCAGGGATAAGTGCCTGGAGGGAGGTTGGTGGGGAGGGATGGGGGGCATGAACGGACAAGGGAGTCGCGTAGGGAGCGATCCCTGCGGAAAGCTGAGAGTGGGGGGGGGGGGGGGAGGGGAAGATGGATTTAATTAGGCTGACATTTCCCAGTTTCCTAATATGAATTTCCCCTCTTTCTAACCGCAGGGGTTAACAGACCACTATAATATTCTCCAAAAGTTTATTTAAATACTGTTTTTTTCTCCAAATCATTTATTTGCCATCCTCCCTGCTGAAAAGAAAACCAGAGTTAGAGTAATACAGCATAGAAACAGACACCTTGGTCCAACTGGTCACACTGACCACAGCATCCTCACTGCAATCCTGTAACCCTCCAAGCCATACTTTTCCATGTACCGACCCAAATGCCTCTTGATTGTTGCAATTGTACCAGCCTGGACCACTTCCTCCAGCAGCTCTTTACAAGTACTCACAACCTTCTACGTAAAGAAGTTACCTCTAAGGTCTCTTACATCTCTCTACTTTCCTTGTATCTGTGTCCTCTAGTTTTGGACTCCCCAACAATGGAGAAAAGACTGTCAGCTTCCTTGTCCATACACTTGATTTTATTATCTTCTGTGAAGTCACCTCTCATTCGCTTGCACTCCACAGAATAACAACCCAACGTGGCCAACCTTTCCTGTAACTCACCTGACAGCATCCTCATAAATCTCTTCTGCCCCCTTTCTGGCTTGATAATGTCCAAAAGCAGGGTGGCCAAAACTGTATGCAATACTCCAAGTGTAGTCTCACCAACAACTTGTAAAAATGCAACACATCTTAACTTCTAAATTCAGTGCTCAGGCTCATGAAGCCCAGCATGCCAAATGCCTTCTTCACCACTGCTTTCAATAAAATACGCTCTTGTACTCCCAAGTCCCTGCTCCCAACACAAAAACTTAACTGTTGCAAGAAAAACTTGCCACATACTTGGTCTATTGCCCGTCTTTGTAACCATAACAGAAGTATCAGCAATCTCAGTTACTACAGTTGTTTACTGGATTTCTTGCTTTGTTCATTTTATAGTTGAAGGAATCATAACGCCACCCATTTACATTTCATTTCAGATTTCTTCCCTAGATCTTAAAAAAATGATAAACCTTAAAAAATGTATTTAATATAATTATTTAATTTTGGAGCAAAGAAGAGTCCATCTAATAAAGCCATCATAGTCTTAATGGCACAAGAAAATAGAAGACTGGAAAATTGGAAATAATCAGAAGTGAATTATTAAAACAAAGTTGTCAAGTTAAATTTGGGAAGTTAATAAGGTAGTATGTACCCAATGAATAGTTCAGCCCGAAGGAGAACTGAAAAGCTGAAGGACCTTGATAAGTTAAAAAAAATCTCACGGTAGCAGTGTAGAAGATAGTGACAAAAGCAACATGCAGGACACTCAGCTTCATCAGTCGAAGTATATAAAGTAACCAGAATCCGATTTAATATCTTTGGCGTGTATCATGAAATTTGTTAACTTTGCAGCCAGTACAATGCAATATATGATAATATAGAAAAAAATCCTGAATTACAGCAAATATAAATGTATATCTAATAGTTAAATAAGTAGTGCAAAAGCAGAAATAAAGTAGTGAGGTGGTGTTCATGGGTTCAATGGTCATTCATAAATCAGATGGCAGAGAAGAAGCTGTTCCTGAATCACTGAGTGTATACCTCCTTCCTGACGGTAGCAATGAGAAGAGGGCATGTCCTGGGTGATAAGGTTCCTTAATAATGGATGCCGCATTTCTGAGGCATCCCTCCTTAAAGATGTCTTGGATACTACAGAGGCTAGTACCCATGATGGAGCTGACTAATTTTATAATTTTCAGTAGCTTGTTAAGATCCTGTGCAGTAGCCCACCTCCAGACCAGACAGTGATGCAGTCTGTAAGAATACTTTCTATGGTATATCTGTAGAAATTTTAGGTGACATACCAAATCTCCTCAAACTCATAATGAAATATAGCTGCTGTCTTGCCTTCATTATGGCGGCATGGATATGTTGGGACCAGATTAGGTCCTCAGAGATATTGACACCCAGGAACTTGAAATTGCTTACTCTCTCACTTCTGATACCTTTGAGAATTGGTGTGTGTTCCCTCATCTTACCCTTAATCAACATGGTTTTGTGGAGAGACATCATGTAAACATCTCTCGTTTTGAAAAGGTGACAGAAATGAATCATGAAGGTTGGGCAGTAAAGGTCCACGTGGACTTTAATAAAATATTCAACAAGGTTCCTCATGGTAGGTGGATCCAGAAGATGAAGACACATGGGATCACAAGGACTTTGTATATAGGATTTAAAACATGATTAGCCATAGAAGTTAGAGGGTAGGACTGACTGGAGATCAGTGACCAGTTATGTTCCACGGGGATCAGTGATAATATGGACAGAAATGTAGGTGGGCTGTTTAGTGAGTCTGCAAATTACATCTTTTTCATTCAAATTGGTGGTTGGAGTTTGTAACTGGTGTGAGTGGTGGAGGAGGCCAAAACCCCCATGACAGTTAAATACGTAAAGGTGTGCTTTAATCACGAAGGCATAAAAGGCTACAGAAAATATGTTAGATGGGCATTTCATAGTCAGTGTGCACAAGGCATGCTGAAGGCCCTGCTTCTATGTTTTACCACTACATGATTCAATTTTATTAATAGTGAAATTGCCATTACTTTCATTACTGTTCTTTTTAACTATGTGAGTCACTGTGGAAAGTCCCTGCTGGCATAACAACAGTTTCACTATTTAAATTACAGTTGTCATAGGAAGCAGGATTTACATATTACTTGCCTATATTTGCTTTATTTATCATATTAAATACCCATAACTCCAGATTCATCTCCAAGAGCAAAAGAAATACAAGACTCTTTATTTCACTACAACACCACCCCCAAAGTACTCTTAAATAATGTCAGGGTACATAGATGTCATAGTCACCTGCATTAAGAAAGAATGGAAATTTGTAGGGATGAGGTGAAAGCAATATGGAAGGAGGAGCAGATGTGGGGGGGGGGGGGGGGAGGGCAGGGAAAGCAAAGAGCCCAAATATGTGGATAGGGTAGGTGAAGGTAGCTGGGAGAAGGGGGATGAAATGGGTGGAATGGAGAAGGATTGTAAGGAAAAAGAGAATAGTGTGGCAATGGAGGAAGGGAGAGAAAACAGAGGTTGAAGGCTACCTAAAACTGGAGAATTGAAATGTTCATATCACTGGGTCATAAAGCATCCAGGCAGAACACAAAGTGCTGTTGCTCTAACTTGCATTGGACATCAGTTATGGTGGTGGATATTTAAGCAACTAACAGAAAGGGGAAGCCCCAAGAATATTCACCAGGGAAAGCACAGCAGCTGAGTGATACAGACAAGACTGAAGTATCCAACACAGTGTAATTAGTAAGGGTAGTCAGTAACGCATCCACCACAATTATTCTACTCCCTGTACACTCCCCGTGGCCAGGTTCTGCTCTAACTCCATCTAAAAGTTTACAGAGGATATCACTATAAGGAGCCAGATCTCAAATAACGATGAGACAGAGTACAGAGATATAGAACTTAGTGATAACCACCTTCAAAGTTCAAAGTAAATTGATCAAAAATACAACCAGTACATGTCACCACACAGAACCCAATAAATCCATAATAGAATAATAGTTATAGTAGAATCAAGGAGAGACCACACCAACTTGGGTGTTTATCTAGTATGCAAAAGACAGCTTTTATGCATATACAAAAAAAGCAAGAAATAATAATAATAATAATTAAATAAGCAATAGATATCTAGAACATGAGATGAAGAATCCTTGAAAATGAGTCCATTGGTCGGTGAACATTTCAATGATGACACAAGTTGAATTGTTCCCGAACTTGATCGTATGAGTCTAGAAGCTCCTGTACCTTCATCCTGAGCGCAGCAGTGAGAAGGGAGCATGCCTTGGATGGTGGTGACCCTTGATGATGGATACTGCTTTTCTGTGACAACGCAGAAACTTGGGAAGGGCTTTACCCATGATGGACTGGGCTGTATCCACTTTTTATAGGATTTTCTATTCAAAAGCATAGGTGTTTCCACACCAGGCTGTGATACAGACAGTCAATATACTCCTCACTTCACATCTATAGAAGTTTATTAAAGTTTTAAATGTCTTGCCAAATCTTTGCAAACTCCAAAGGAAACAGAGGCACTGCAGTGTTTTCCTTGTAATTGCAGTTACATGCTGGACGCAGGACAGGTTCTCCAAAATAATAACACCAAGGAATTTAAAGTTGCTGACCCTCTCCATCTCTGATCCTCCAATGAGGACTGGCTCATGGACCTCTGGTTTCCTCCTCCTGAAGTCAACAATCAGCTTCTTGGTCTTGCTGACATTCAGCTATTGTTGTGGCATCACTCAACCAGATTTTCAATTTCCCTTCTGTATGCTGATTTGTCATTACCTGTGATTTGGCCTGTCAGCAAACTTGAATATGGTGCTGAAGATGTGCTTAGCCCCTCAATGTCAACAAGAGCGCAGATCCACGGCTTCAGAAAGGGCACTGGTGCACATGTTCCTGTCGACATCAATGGGGTTGAAATTGAGAGGGTTGAGAGCCACAGATATCTGGGTGTGAACATCACCAATAGCCTGCCCAGGTCCAACTACATTGATGTCTTGGCCAACAAAGCTCATCAATGCGTCTATTTCCTTAAGAGGCTAAAGAAATTTAGCATGTCCCCATCAACACTTACTAATTTTTAATCAATGCATCACAGAAAGCATTGTCTAGATGCAAAAAGGCTTGGCACAGCAATTGCTCTGTGGTTGACTACGAGAAATTGCATAAACTTGTGGATACAGCTCAGCATATCACGGGAACCAGCCTCCCCTCTATGGACTCCATCTACACCTCTCTCATTCTTAGTGAAGGAGATTAAAGATTAGCTTTATTTGTCACATGCACATCAAAACATACAGTGAAATGTGTTGTTTGTACTTATGACCAACCCAGTCTGAGAATTTTGCTGGGGGGGTAGCCCACAAGTGTCAAACATTTTAAGCACCAACATAGCATATCTATGCCTCAACTGTAGGTCTTTGAATGTGGGAGGAAACCAGAGTATCTGGAGGCAATCTACACGGTCACAGAGAGATGGTGGCATCTGTTAGTCTCACAAGACCATGGATCTGCACCTGGGAAGTCTACTAGACTGTCCTCTCCAGGGTGTAGGCCTGGGCAAGGTTGTATGGAAGACCGGCAGTTACCCATACTGCAAGTCTCCTCTCTCCATGACACCGAGAGACTCCAGCTCTGGATTTGTCCTCAGGGTTTACTCCCGAAGCCTTTCCCATGAATGGGTATGGCCACAAGGCAGCAGAGGTTTGAATTCGGAGTTTTCCCTCTCTTAGGTGGACTGCCTTCCCAGGTTGACGAGCTCCATCTACCTGAACAAACAGAGAGAACATACAAAAAAACCCACATACAGCACTGTTGCTGTTAAGTATTATACTAATTGCTACACAACTATGGCCAGTAGGTAGCAGGTTTATGTATTTTTTTTAATGGATGCTTCCTGATGGAATATCAGCCAGAATACAATTGGAATGGTCAGCCAACATTAGCAAATGGAACGGAGAAATGCTTAGCTCCAATAAACAAAGATCTCACCCACCTTGGATATTCTCTCCTCTCCCATCAGGCAGCAATATAAAAGCCTGAAAGCATGTACAGCTCAAAGACAGCTTCTTTCCCACTGTTATCAGACTCTTAAACAGGCCAGTTATATATGAAGATGGACTCTAGGCCTCCAAATCCACCTCTTTATGATCTTGCACTTTATCTTTACCTCCTCTGCATTCTTTTGGTAGCTTTTACACTTTATTCTGCATTGTTATTATTTTACTTTATTAAAGCTCAATGTGCTGTGTAATGATTTGATCTGCCTAAACATGATGCGAGACAAGCAATAAACAGAAACTGTATATTGGTACCTGTGAGAATAATCTACCAGAACCAAAGTACAACTGAGAAGTGGTGTAGACAATCAAGAAGCCAGTCTTGAGTCAATTAAATTGACTCCAAATGATAATAAAATACGAAAAGCACTGGTTGCAGCAAAAGCCAGGAAAAAAAAGTGAAGGCTGCACTTCAAAATTACTCTCCAGCCAAGCTGTTCTTTACAGTCATAAATTGAAATATACAAAGTAGTATGTCCAGTACAAAAGGTATAGTAAAATAATAGTTCACTAACTCACAATCAATCAACTCCCAAATGGGAGTCTCGCTTTTACATCAAGGCAGCATTTGACTGAACATTGCATCAAGACAAACAGGAAAATACTTATCTGTCATCTCCTATCAGATTTCCCCTTCTCCAGCCCTTTATCTCTTTTACCAATCAGCTTCCCAGCTCTTTAATTCACCCCTCCCCATCTCCTAGTTTCACCCATCATCTACTGCCTTGTACTTCATCTCTTCCCTCCACCTTCTTACTCTGACTGTTGATGTCTCTTCCCCCACAGTCCTCATGAAGGGCCTTGACCCAAAACATCAACTGTTTGCTCTTTTCCATAGATGCTGCAAGGCTTGAAGATTTCCTTCAGAAATTTGTGTGTATTATTAGAAAAATACTTCAGTTGGAATTACACCTTATCAAAAGGTAGACAAGGATGACTTTTAGTTGCCAAATAGCCTAAGCTCTAGGAGATCACTGTGGAGTTTCTTCGCTCAGTGTATGCAGGTCAAATAGCATCAGCTGCTTGCCTGCTACGCTTTGCCTTATGGAAAAGGTGCAATCATGTCATGTTTTGAATGCAGGAAGTAAACACCCCATCTTTGAATCACGTTGCAACACCACTGCAGAGAAAAATTACACACAGATTGACAGACAGGCCTTGAGTCTGGTTTGGGGTGTAAAACATTTCAACCAGTATCTGTATGGAAGAGACTTAACCTTCATAACTAATCACCAACTAATCACGTCCATTTTCAATCCAACGAAGAATGAGCCACTAACAACAGCAGCAGAGATGGGCTGTGTTTCTTGGAGGACACTATTACAAGAACAAATTCAAGAGGACAATTAATCATGGAAATGCTGATGAATTGTTCCATTTACCCTTGGAAAGATAATAACTGAAAAATGAACAAAGAGGGTAGTCCTTTTGATGTATTCACCCGAATGCATATCGGAAGTCTCCCTATTATGGCAGAGATGATCAAAAAGGACACCAGAAAAGACCCCATACTGTCTCAGGTCTATACGGCTACTCACAATGGCTAGAATGTGCAGCAGAAATCCCAGTTCCATCACTTTTACTAACACTGGATGAACTTGCCCTTGATGGGAGTCGCCTTATGTAGGGATTAAGAAGTGTTCTACCATCCAAGCTGAGAGTAAAGTATTGGAGAACCTAAAGGCTGCAAAATAAAAACATCGGCTTGAAGTGTGTTGGCCTGGGATAGATCATCAGATTGAGTAGCTTGCCAGATCAAACAGTCGGCAGCTCTATTTGGGATGCCAAGACATCCAGAAGATGCTACGAGAAGCGCCTCCCCTTCCCTAGGAATGACCTGCATTACCCTGGCAGAGGATTCATGTGGATTTTGCCGGATCATTCGTGGACACAAATTTTTTGGTAGCAATGGATGCAGCTACAAATTGGCCAGAAGTGCTCCCAATAGCTTCCACTAAGAAGCCTCTTCTCAAGGACTGGTGTTCCAGATGCTTAGTAACAATGGACCACATTTTGTTGTGGAACAGTTTCAGTCATTCCTGAAAACAGAATGGATTAAGACATTTTACATCTGCACTGTACTATTAACAGATAGGTTTGCCCAGAGTGTAAAGAACGCCCTGGAGCAACGTCAGCAAAACACACTACACTGACACTAAATCAGAAGCTCGCCAATTTTCTCCTTGCATATCGTAATGCAGCACAATCCACAACCAACAACTGTGCTGCTCCTGTGTCATCCATGTGCTCATGCTTGGATCTCCTCAAACCCAATCTCAAAAGTATGCAGAAGAAACAGCTGAGACAAATTGACGGCTTCTCAAACAACAAAGTTCATTGTTTCACACATGGACAAGCACTCCTCACAAGGGACTAAAGAGGAGATCAAAAGTGATGTCAACTCAGGATGATACATTCAGGAGAGCAGAGTCAATTGTTTGAAAAGAAAGAAGTTCAGAGCTGTCAAAATCACTTCCTGCAGTCCTAGAGTTAACTCCTACAAGCACTATGGCACAAGCCACAGAACACAAGATTGTTTCACAGCCACAAGTCTCACCTGCCAGAGTAACCCCTCCTTTGTCAGGAAAGATGCTATTCCACAAGAGTAATATATCCTCCATAGCTATTAAATATTTAGTCCGAAATGGGACTATTTAAAATTTACTATTCTGTGGATGTCTATATAGTAGTTTTATTATATAGTGTACGGGGAGTCTGCAAATTATACAGCATGGAATAAGCCCTTCTGGTCCTTCAAGTTGCACCACCCAGCAACCCCCAAGTTAACCCATGCCATCAAGAAGAAAGCGTACAAACAACTTACAGACAGCAGACAAAGATATATATAGTCAGTGGCATGGGGAAGATTTGACTGGTAGAAGGAAGAATGAATTGAATAGCAGCAAATTACACACACGCACATGCGCAATAGTTTGGGCAACCCCGGTCAAAATTTCTGTTACTGTGAATAGCTAAGCGAGTAAAAGATGACCTGATTTCCAAAAGGCATAAAGTTAAAGATGCCACATTTCTTTAAGATTTTAAGCAAGATTACTTTTTCATTTCCATCTTTTACAGTTTCAAAATAACAAAAAAAGGAAAAGGGCCCCAAGCAAAAGCTTGGGCACTCTGCATGGTCAGTACTTAGTAACATCCCCTTTGGCAATTAGCACAGTTTGTAAATGTTTTCTGTAGCCAGCTAAAGAGGATTTTCACCCATTCTTCCTTGTAAGAGGCTTCTAGTTCTGTGAGATTCTTTGGGCCGTCTTGCATGCCCTGCTCTTCTGAGGTCTAACCACAGATTTTTGATGATGTTCAGGTTGGGGGACTGTGAGGGCCATGGCAATACCTTCAGCTTGCGCCTCTTGAGGTAGTCCATTGTGGATTTTGAGGTGTGTTTAGGATCATTATCCTGTTGTACAAGCCATCCTCTTCATCGTCAGCTTTTTGTTTTTACAGACAGTGTGATGTTTGCTTCCAGAATTTGCTGGTATTTAATTGAATTCATTCTTCCTTCTACCAGTGAAATGTTCACCATGCCACTGGCTGCAACACAAGCGCAAAGCATGATCGATCCACCCCCGTGCTTAACAGTTGGAAAGGTGCTCTTTTCATGAAATTCTGCACCCTTTTTTCTCCAAACATATCTTTGCTCATTGCGGCCAAAATTCAGTGTCAGAAGTTTGCAAAGGAGCATCTAAACAAGCCTGATGCATTTTGGAAACAAGTCCTGTGGACTGATGAAGTTAAAATAGAACTTTTTGACCGCATATACTGTGTCCGATGCTGCCGGTATGGCCTCCTGTATATTGGTGAGACCCAACGTAGATTGGGAGACTGCTTCACTGGGCAGCTACACTCCAACTGCCAGAAAAAGTGAGATCTCCCAGTGGCCACCCATTTTAATTCTACTTCCCATTTCAATGTGTCTATCCATGGCTTCCTCTACTGTCATGATGAGGCTACACTAATGTTGGAGGAATAACACCTTACATTCTGTCTGGGTAGCCTCCAACCTGATGGCATGAACATTGATTTCTCTAACTTCTGGTAATGGACACCACCCTACCCCCCTTCACCACTCCTCAACCCCTTTTCCCTCCCTCACCTTATCTCCTTGCCTGCCCATCACCTTCCTCTGGCACACGTCCCCCCAATGGCCTTCTGTCCTCTTCTGCCCCCCCTTCTCCAGCCCTGTATCTCTTTCACCAATCAACTTCCCAGCTCTTTACTTCAACCCCTTCTTCCCCCACACCTTGGTTTCACCTATCACCTATCCAGTCCTGCTAAAGGGTCTTGACCCAAAACGTCGACTATACTCTTTTATACAGATGCTGAGTTCCAGAGAGCAATACATTACATATTTGAGTTGAGTGCATTCCATATTGAGTTGGAGTTCACAGCTACACAGTTTAAATATAGCTTCAAACTATATTTAAAATTTCAGCCATACAATTAAGATTGTAAATGTATTGTTTCATTCAGCTTTCTTTCTTTGTTAACATAATTTCATTGAGGATTATATGCAAGTAGTACGTGCATGGTATACGTCATTATGCCACCAAACCACATGTGAGTGCCTTACTAAAGAAAGATTAAGACAAGATCCCATGCCTCTGTGTTTTTCTTCCAATCATTTCTGGAGTTACAAAATATAACACCAGACTTCAGTAATGCTTAAGTTTAATTAAGTACAATGTTGCACATCTGCAACTTGAAATCTGACAGGGAGGTAACACAAATTATAAACTATTTGACTTTATTTTTTAAAATTACAATTGACAGTATTTTTTTTAGAATAACCTTAATATTAGAGTTCTCTCTTCTGGCAAAATCAATGGCACTTCTGGCTCAATCAATCAATTTAAAATAGAGGCGCAATTTTCAAATTCCTCAAGGAAAATATTAAGCACATCCCAAACTTATGCTATTTGTATTTTGTTTCATCTTATTCTCTTATATTCATACAGAAGCCTAACAATTAAGTGCATTGAGATCAATGGCTTTACTTGTGTACCATGTGGATCAAGTTACAAGATGATTCTTTAAACATGAAGGCATCTATTTTGACAGATCACTTAGATGCATGAAGTATCGATCTAGATTTGGATATATGGCCTGGATGTATTGATAGTCAAATTACATTTCAAACAATTTCTACATTCTCATGCAAGTGCAAGATAGATTCATAAATATACAGGGAATGGAGGAATATGCATCATGAGCAGCAGAAGGGATTAGTTTGATATCATATCATGCTTGGCACAGACATCACTGGCCAAATGGCCTGTTCCTCCGCTGTAGTTTTATGTCCTACACAGTGCTCCTCAAATTACAGAGCAAAATATGACCAACGAACCAAGTCTGTGATTCTTTCAGCACTTACACTGAGTTAACTGCTGGCTTCAGACAACTTGATTGGCAAGAGTTTAGGCTGATGTTACAGGTTTCCTAATTACACCTTAGCTTCTGCTTTTCGCAGAATTCCCAAGCACAGTTGGCCCAACGACTGCTGCAAAAAATGAATCTCATAATGCTATCAGACTATGTGCAGTGCAGTCAGGAGAGTATCAAAGTATGATTCAGAACTTCCAGAAGTTATTTGATGCAATTCTTTATCAAGACCATAGACAAACATTGGAGCTCATTGAACTGAAGGCAAATTATTGATCTGGTAAGCAATTAGTTGAAAGCACTGTTAGTCAAGTTGCAGGTTCTCCCCAGGTTACCACAGGTTGTAAGTTGGAAATGCAGCCAAGACCAAAATTCCCATTTAGCAGAAGGTGCTTGCAGAAATTGGCTTGTGCCATATGAACAGACAGCATGGAAAAGCATTTTAGATTACCTTTTGCCATGTTTCATAACGGATTTGATAAAGGGACTTAAACGGCTCGTAGATAGGCAGATGAATACACAGAAAATGGAGTGATATGGACCATGTGATGTCATTAGCTTAACATGCATCAAAGGCTGAACGACCTGTTCCTGTGCTGTTCTGATAACGTTAACAATATGTTAACTAAAATGCATTTTTGAGTTCATAAAAAACAGTGCACCACAGCACAAGATTCAACATTCAAAATTGTTCAGTGTCATTTCCAGCACACACTGTAAAAGAGAACAAAATAACTGTTTACTCTGGATCTGATGCAGCATATAAAAAATGTACAAGATAAAGAACACAAAAATAAAAACAACAATACATGATAGCTTATATACATAGATTGATTACATGTACATAAAGTGACACTAGGCAGTGGAGTGTCTGTATATAAGGTGACTGACAAGAAATGATAAAATAGGGGTGGTGGGGATTGTGGTGGAGTGGGTTAGTGAGTAGAGGAGTTGACCAGCCTTACTGCTTGAGGGAAGTAACTTGCTTTTGACTCTGCTGGTCCCAACATGGATACTACACATCCTCGCTGATAGGACTGGGACAAAGGCCAATAGCAGGGTGGACAGAATCCTTCATGATATTGATGGTCTTTTTCTGGTATTTTTCTGTATACATGCGGGTAGGCTCATGTTACTGATGTGTTGCACAGTTTTGTTGATCCATAGTAAAGCCTTCCTGTCCACCACAGTCCAGCTTCCATGCCATGCAGTGATGCAGGATACTAGGATGCTCTCTACTGTGCATCTGTAGAAGGCTGTGAGTACTGATGTGCATAGTCCAGCTCTCTCTGGCTTCCTCATAAACGAGAGGCATTGGTGAGTTTTCTTGATTGTGTAGGTTGTGTTCTGAGACCATGAGAGGTTGTGCAACAAAGATGTGCACTCCCAAGATTTTGAAAATGCTCGCAGTTTCCACTGCTGTGCCGCCAATGTAAAGAGGGGTGTGAGTGGTGCAAGTTCTCTTGAAATCAATAACCATCTCCTTTGTCCTGTTGGCATTGAGGGAGTTTATTTACCTGATAGCACACTGAGTCTTTCACCTCTTCTAAGCTGAATCATTGTAATAAGACCACCAGTGTCAAGGTTTTCTAGGAGGGCCTGGTGCATGACAGATGCCATGGTATGTGTCATAGAGCAGTTCTGTCAGTAAACATATTAGTGAATGTCTAGTGTCGTAGGGATGGAGTTTCTGATAAGTGACATTACCAGCCATTCTAAGCATTTCATGATGATTGGCATCAGTGCCACTAGGAGGTAGTTGTTTAGTTTTGAAGTTGCAGAGTTTGATGGTATAGTGATGGTGGCTGATTTGAAGCATGTGGAGACATCAGCCTTAATGACAGAAGTGTTGACAATGTCCTAGAAGACATCAGTAAGCAGGTGTGCATGCTCCCTGAATATTCCACCTGTGATGCTCTCCAGCCCAGCAGCCTCAGAGGGGGCTGACCCTCTGCAGAGTGCTGCTATTACAGACTGTGGCTGCTCACCTGAATGGGGGAGGGGGAGAATTGAAAGTTGTTTAGTGTTGGGGAGTGAGGCATCACTGATACAGCCATGTACACTGGGGATCATTATTGAAAAGTGTCGTTGATTGTTTGTGCGTAGGTGGACTTTGCCCTCATAAGGTTTGTCCTGTCTGCTCTGAGAGCTGTTCCATCACCAGGCTTGAAGGCAGCATCAATGGAACAAACAAAAAAAACCTAGTTTAAAAAATTCCAACAAGCAAATATTTAAATCAGCCATGGGACTGATGAGCCTTCAGAAAGAACAAAATTTGTTAGAACAAGAAATATTCCTCAAGACATTATGCAGCACTGCAATGCAGCAGATTCTTCAAAGTGCAAAGTAAATTTATTATCAAAGTACATTGTATATGTCACCATATACAACCCTGAGATTTGTTTTCTTGCAGGCATACTAAGTAACTTCAAAAAAACATAATAGAATAAATGAAAGACCTCACCTAACAGGACAGACAAGCATCCAATGTGAAAAAGACAAACTGGGCAAATACAGAAGAAAAAAAAACAATAAATAAGCAATAAATATCGAGAACGTGAGATGAAGAGTCCTTGAAAGTGAATCAAGGTTGTTGGAACAGTTCAGTGATAGGGCGAGTGAAGTTGAGTGAAGTTATCCCTTCTGGTTCAAAAGCCTGATGGCTGAGGGGTAATAACTGTTCCTGAACCTGGTGGTGTGGGTCCTGAGACATCTTTACCTTCTTCCTGGTGGCAGTAGTGAGAAGGGAGCATGGCCTGGGTAGTGGATTCTTTCTCTCTCATTTCCAATTGTGAAACCAAATAACAAGCAAAAATACAATGCTATTATTTATGCATAGAAAAATCTTTGAAGATATTGTGCATGGCATGCTCTTCTATCCAAAAACTTAAAAAGCCTTTTTTAAAGGCAATACTTTACATCTATAAATGCTAGAGCTACTTAAACTTGCTGAATTATTCAAAATGCTGTTTGAATACATTTTGTTCACTGGTTTGTCAGTTCAGTAACTGGAACCTATGTCCAAAATAAGATGTTAAACAACACATCAATGCTCTATTTAGCATTACCCTGTAGACTCCCAATTCTTTGTAGCATTATTGGTCCTAGCGTCAGAACATTCACAAGGTACATACACTTAAAAAGACATTTGCTTGAGATGTGCATTACCACAATGAAACACTCAGCTGGCACTTTATAAATTCCGCAATTCTCAGTTGGACATGATAAAATCTGTTGCCACCGCTCTGTTGAACTGCACACCGCACCGCAGTCTGAGGACTGCTCTATAGTAACAAGCTCAATGAGTGCTGTCTAAGTGCACCCTATAGTTCTACATGCCCATCTCAACTCTGCAAAGCCACACTGTTCACCTTTGCCTGACCAACACCACCCTTAACAGGCACACTTTCCATACTGAACCAGGGATTGATTCATGGCTGCAGTTATTCCAGATTCTCAGCACAGTGGTTTTGTAATACATCTAAAAATTGCTATCACAACCCCTTTAAGCGCTAATTCCATGAACACTTGTTCTTGGGAACATAAAGCAAACTAAGCAAGATATCAGTATAACCAAACAAAAAATGACCAATGAACCAAGTCTGTGATTCTTTCAGCACTTGCCAGGTGCATTGTCACATCAACTACAAGGGTCATGTCTCCAACATGATATTGGACAGGAATTTTGGCCATTTGATACACCAAAAACTTGGTGCTGGATTTTGGTGGTGCAAGATGGCGCCAGTGAACAACAGCAACCTTCTGCAGGCTACATACAATACTTCTAAATATACCTCTTTGAATTACTCTCACTGCAATCTTCAGCATGTAATTTCCTTTTAAGCAATATACTTTTAAACTGACTTTATAAACTACAGATTTCACAATCTTCTGAAGGCCTTGGCAGGCTTAACTTTCAAGCAAGCAGGTACAGCAACTTTAAGTAGCCAGAAGTGAGGCGTGGGGTGGGGGGGAGAGAAGAGAGGAGGGGGCGAGAGTACTCCAAACCAGGCTGAAATACAGAGGAATGAGATCCCTTCTATCCAGCATCTTGGCAAATGAGCAGTCAATGAAGAACAAAGAGGACCTGAGGGTAAGATGGCTGATCAGAGGGAAATAAGAGATTGGTGTGCTCTAACTGTAACCAAGACATGGCCTACTCCCAGCACACAAGACACGGTGACCAAACCCAGAGCCTTCTCAATTCACAGGATGGACCTAACAGCTGATTCGAAAAAGGCAAAAGCTGGAAGTATGTGCTTCTTTATAAATTCTCAGTGGTGCTCCAATGTGGCGGTTTTGATGAACTCATGTTCCCCTGACTTGGAACGTCTAATGGTGAAATACTGTCTATTCTATTTATCCAGGGAGATCACCTCCATAATCCAGACTGCATTTTACATACCACCAGATGCCGACTATATTCAAGTGCTTAAGATACTGCATGGGTGCTGTCACCAAACAAGAAACAGTCCACCCCTAAGCATTATTTCAAATCAAAGTCATAATCAGGTTTTTTTTTTTAAGAACTCTCTTCCCAATTACAATCAGCATATAACCTGTAGCACCAGAAGTCCCAACATATTAGACCACTTTTATACTAAGATAAAGAATGCCCAGACCGCATTTCAGTAAATCTGATTGCTTGTCTGTCCTTCTACCTGTAGAGGTAGAGGCTGAAGAGCAAAGCTCCAGAGATTACAACAAAGAAGTGGTCGTGGGAGCCAGAGTGGGGGCTACAGGATTGCTTTGAGTTGGTAGAACAGGCCTTGTTCAAAATCTCAATATGTGAATATGAATGAATAAACCATGCTTGTAGTGGACTTTATTTGTAGATGACTCGGTCCTCACAAAATCATTTGGTCTTCACCAACCAGAAGCCCTGGATGAACCATGAGATCCACAATCTACTAGGGGCTAGGTCAGAGGCATTCAAGTCTGGTGACGAAAAAAGTTACAAAAGGTCCAGGTCTGATCTCCAGAAAGTCATCTTACTGGTGAAGTGGAAATTCCAAACAAACTTGAATCAATGAAGGATGCATGAGAATTGCGGCAAGGCTTAAATGCTATCACCTTATATGAAGTGAAATGAAGCAACATAGGTGACAACAGGGTTTCATTTCACTCCAGATGAGCTTAGTACCTTCTATGCTAGATTTAACTGTTAAAACATTGAAGAGCTATCACAAACTCCAGCAGCACCCTGGGATTTCAGTCTCTGACGCCGACGTGTGAGCAGCCTTCAGGAGGGTAAACCCATGTAAAGCATAGGGTATGAGGCCAAGTACTATAGATCTGTGCTGTTCAACTGGCTGGAGTGCTCACTGAAATCTTTAACCTCTTGATTAGGTAGTCTGTGGTACCTACCTGCTTCAACCAGACTTCATTTATACCGGTGCCTAAGAAAACCATGGTAACCTGCCTCAATGACTATCGTCCAGTAGCACTTACATGATGAAGTGTTTTGAGAAGTTGGCAACGAACCATATTAACTCCTGTCTGAGAAGCAAATTGGACCAATCAAATTTGCCTACCAGCACAACAGCAAATCCCACTGCATTGGCTCTTCACTCAACCCTGGAATATCTGGACAGCAAAGATGCACAAATCAAGACACTCTTTATCAACTACAGCTCAGCATTCAATACCATCATCCCCTCAAAACTAATCACTGAGCTTCAAGACCTTGGCCTCAACACCTCCTTGTGCAACTGGATCCACAGTTTCCTCACTTACAGATCCCAATCAGTTCAGTATGGCAACAATATCTCCTCCACAATCTCCATTAGTACAGGTGCACAGGGCTGTGTGCTTAGCCCCCTGCTCTACCCACTTTACACTTATAACTGTGTGGCTAAACACAGCTCCAATGCCAAATTCAACAAGGTTGGTGCCATAACAACAACCTCTTAAATAATGTCAGCAAAACTAAGGAGCCGATTATTGACTTCAGGAAGAGGAAATCAGAGGTCCATGAGCCAGTCTGCATCGGCGGATCAGAGGTGGAGATGGCCAACAACTGTAAATTCCTCAGTGTTATCATCTTGGAGGACCTGTCCTGGGCCCAGCTCGCAAGTGCAATTATGAAGTACAGCAACACGTTTACTTCCAACAGTTTGCCAAAATTCAGCGTGACATCTAAAACTTTGACAAAGTGTGTGGTGGAGAGTATATTGACTCCCTATATCACAGCCTGATATGGAAACACCAATGCCGCTGAATGGAAAATCCTACAAAAAGTAATGGATATGCCAGTCCATCACGGATAAAACCCTCCGCAACACTGAGCACATCCACATGAAGTGTTCTCGTATGAAAGAATCATCTGATCCTGACCACCCAGGACAAACTCTCTTCTCACTGCTACCATCAAGAAGGTGATACAGGAGCCTCAGAACCAATACCACGAGGCTTAGGAACAGTTATTACCTCTCAACCATCATGCTCTTGAACCAAGAGGGATAATTTCATTCAACTTCACTCAATTTCACTTGCCCCATCATTAAAATACTCCCAGAATCTATGTACTGACTTTCAAGGAATCTTCGACTCATGTTCTTGATATTTATTGCTTATTTCTTTTTTATTTTTATTATTATTATTATTATTTCTTTCCTTTTATATTTGCAGTTTGTTGTCTTTTGTACACTGAATGCCCAAGTTGCAGTCTTTCATTGATTCTATTATGAACTGATTATATCTGCAAGAAAATGAATCTCAGGGTTGTATATGGTCACACACACACACACACACACACACACACACACACACACACACACACACACACACACACACACACACACACACACACACACACACACACACACACACACACACACACACACACACACACTCACTCACACACACACACACTCACTCTGATAAGAAACTTACTTTGAACTTTGAAGATCTTGATCCATCACTTTTCTGCTAATGGTTTTGTTAGCATATTGGAACTGGTGGTTAACATTGACGCCTACCTTTATTGAAATAATCCACTTAGATCACGATTACATGATAAATATCAATTGTTCAGGTGTGGTGTTCTATGACAGCATTAGGTTGGTGATGGACTGTCAGATGTCTAGTGTGAGGCCTGTCCTTTTTATATATATTAATGAATGAACTGACAATAGTTTATAGCTCAGCCTCCAAGCGTGCAGTAACATCAGTGCTCTCATACAGAACAAAACTGATGTGATCTTTATTTTGGAGTGGAGATGACAAGAGGCTGACAATTTTCAACTCCATTTCACTTTGGCCAAGAAGTAGTCAGCTCCAAAAATTAAACAGCAAAACAGGCACTTAAAAATTTCATGTCTGTGTAGATATGAAATTCTTCTGAACCACAGAACTACACATTTAACACCAAGAGCCCTTTTCTCACTGTTACCATCGGGTAGGAAGTACAGAAGCCTGAAGGCACACACTCAGCGATTCAGGAACAGCTTCTTCCCCCTCTGCCATTCAATTCCTAAATGAACACTGAAGCTTTAGACACTACCTCATTTTATTTTTTTAAATAAACAGTACTTCTGTTTTTGCACTTTTAAAAAATGTATTCAATATACATAAATGATTTACATATTTATTATGTTTTTTTCTCTCTCTGCTAGATTATATATTGCATTGAACTGCTGCTAAGTTAACAAATTTCACGTCACATGCCAGTGCTAATAAACCTGATTCTGATTCTGAGACATGTACAGTATAAGCTTTAAGAAAAATCTTACTAGGTTCTATTGTTAGATACTCATAAGGGTTGTAAACATCCCTTAGTATTGCTGACATACCCCGAAAGGACCAAGAATTCTCAGATTGTTGCAGCAACATTGTGGTTGAGTTACAGATTAATATCCACAACAGTTGCGAGACACAAATCACACTGCAGCACCAGAATTACAGTTCAAGTAATTAATTAAATCTATAATAAGAAGATTCTTTTTAGTATCAATAAAAGAATTGTTAAAGCTACCAGATCATCTTAAGAAACTTGCTGGTTCACCCAAAACTTTGTAAGAAAATGAAATCTGCCACAAGTGATTTCAACTGTGTACAATTGTTAATTGCACCTTCCCTGAAAAGGCAGTTACAGATGGACAATAAACAATTGTTTTGTCAGTAACACCCACATGTGAATATCATGTTTTTTGTTATTTCTTCCATGCAATACAGCCCTCATTGCTGGGGAAAAAGCTCCATTCAATGCAGGATATTTCCATTGTATCCTGGATAATGGACCACCTGACTAGTAGACCAGTTTGTGCAGTTCAAGAGCTGTGTGTCAGACATGGTTATAAGCAGCACTGGGACCCCACAAGAGACCGTATTGGCTCCCTTCCTATTTACCCGTATACCTCAAACTTTAGATACATGTTACCTGCAGACATTCTCTGATGACTCAGCAATAGTTGGGTATATAAAGGGAGGATGGGAGGATTTGATCAAATGGTTCAAGCTGAATTACCTGCAGCTCAACATTAACAAGACAAAGGAGATGGTGATGGATTTTAGGAAGATTAAGCCTGCACTGCTCTGGAACTATTGGTGGTGACAACATGGATATGGTGATGATCTACAAGTACCCAGGGTGCACCTGATGAAAGATAAGTGGAGCAACAATACAGAGGGTGTGTATAAGAAGGGCCAGAGTAGCCTCTACTTCCTGAGGAGATTGAGGTCCTTTGGAGTACAGAGGCCTCTCCTTCACATGTTCTACTAGTCTGTTCTACCTGTATAATGTGGTGGTGTGCCGGGGCAATGGCATCAACACAGGTGATGCCAACAGGCTTAATAAGCTGATTAGAAAGGCTGGCTCTGTTATAGGAATCAAACTGGACACACTGGAGGCTGTGATGGAACAAAGGATCCTACAAAAAATACTGGCAATTCTGGACGAGGTTTATCACCCTCTGCATGCCACTTTGGCTGAACAGAGGAGCACTTTTAGCAATAGACTAAGACAACTGCACTACTCCAAAAAGAACTATACAAGGTCATTCTTACCCTCAGCCATTAGGCTCTCTAATGAGTCAACCGATAGTTGGAGAGTGATAACCCCTACCTGTTAAGCAAATTGAGGTAACTTTTTAAAAAATTCTTTCTTACTTCTCTTCTAATATTTGTATATCTGTGCACTTGTAATGCTACTGAGACTCTGTAACTTCCTTTGGGATCAATACAGTATGGTACAGGTGTTTGAGTCTGTCTATGATTCAGTAAGATGACTGATCTGAGCTTTGCTCCATCTCCATTTTCCTGTCTGTTCCCCTAAACTTTTGGTTCCCCTAAATTTTGACTTTTCTCAAAGACCTAAGACAGTCACGTATCATATGGCCCATGAGCTCAAAGAAAAAAAAAATCTTCACCTTTCATTTAAATAGTTGATACCCTTCTGCTGAAACTATGGATCATGGGAAACAGCATTTATTCACTGAAGCCTCCTGAAAATCAATTGCTTCTAAATTATTACCTTACATTCTACTGAATGTCATGAATAATGTAAAAAGGCTGAAAATCACCTATTATTGTTCACAAGCAAGCCTCTCCAGCCCAGGTATCAACCTAATGAACATCCTTCAAGTTGCTTCTAATGAAAATATATCGATACTTAAATTAGGGAGGCCAAAATGTTTATCATACGACAGATGCAGTTTCACCAACACTGTACAGAGTTCTATTTTTTAATACTGGAAACCCCTGAAATGAAGCCCAATATTCTATTTGCCTTCCAGAATAATTTGCTGTACCAGTATACTAACCTTGTTTTATGTAGGCTGCCCGGTACCTCCATACTGCAGGATTCTGAGCTACCACTGCATTTAAAACAATATTCCAATGTTATTCTTCCTTCCAGAAATTCATCTACTGGTTCCCACTTGTCCACTATAACTACATTCTCAAAGACTAATAAGTTTTCCCAACACCAATTTCCTTCTATAAAACCACAGACAGCACATGATCTCCCCAACAATGTTCAGGAACATCCAAATGAAAGAACAAAGTATTTATATCCTACCTCTCATGAACTTACAACATCACAAATACTTCAGTGCTAATTAAACAAATAATTACAAACTACTTTTCATGTAGGTAACAACTTATGCAAATATGCCACACAAAAAATATAAATAACGAGTTAAAGGATAAATATTACACTTGATGAGAGTTTCCTTGTTCTTGCTCAAATTGTAGCCAAACCCTCTTACATCCAACTGGGACAGAACAAACCTCAGTGTAACATTGTCTAGAGTTTCAATTACATACCTATTAATTAACATTCAAGAATATTTGAAGAATGAGGAACAATTGATAATAACATAGCATCCTGCATCAACTACCTGACAAGTTTTGCCATTTTAAACTCCCATTTCCATACTAAAACTGAAGCTTCTCATGTAACCCAACTCCTTGAACAACACATTGCTGTGTAGCACTAGCAGAATGATGTGTTTGTAACAGGATAAGTAAACATTTGCAATTTCCATTATAAATTTGCACAGAATTTGAAATGGATAATAAATTATTGTAGTTCTTAAAATAGCAGAAAGGTACATCTCTGAATCCTGCAGCAGTCCAGTTCTGCTACTTCACATTAAAAAGTGTACTATTTTTTCACTTGCATACACTAAAACACAAACAGGTGATCAGATGGCAGTATTACTATTAATATTAGTAAGAGAAAATTTACGTAATAACTTACAAGGGCTGACATCCCTGTATCTGTTTCGATTCTGATTTTCTGGATACTTAGCTACTTTATAGGGAAAGTCCTGGGACTCGTTTCGAATTTCCTACAATCAAAAGCAAAATTTATTAACAATGGCAGATGAAACTCAATGTACAAACAATGCATCTTTTAGATCTCTACTGAATTCATACAAATTACACTGA
Source organism: Hemitrygon akajei (assembly GCF_048418815.1). Lineage (NCBI taxonomy): Eukaryota > Metazoa > Chordata > Chondrichthyes > Myliobatiformes > Dasyatidae > Hemitrygon > Hemitrygon akajei. The sequence continues at coordinate 82,999,976 of NC_133124.1, forward strand.
AACTCAAATAATCCAGTATCTGATTGTTTTGAAATTCCAGTGATTCATTAGCTAGCTCCCCATTAATCCAGACTGAAAGTGGGATGGGGGGGGGGGGGGGGGGGGGAGCGAGGGAAGGTGCCAGAATGCAATCTGGGTATATGGACAGGGCTCAAAATACCTCAAAGTTCAACATAAATTTATTTTCAAAGTACTTGTATGTCCAATCTTCCTGCAATAATTTTCTTCTGTGTTACTTGAATTTTATGAGTAGTAGCTTGATGACGGTCAGGGATCAATCCAGAATCAACCCTACCGAGCAAAACATCTTCAGAATTATCTTGAAGATCCTCTTGACGCTGTTGTTGTACACTACATTTATCATACAATATGTCAAAACATGTCAGAATAGAAATAAAACACTAATTTATTCTTGTGGAACATCCCATACTAATGGAGTAGGAATTCTTATGGATGAAAACATGGCAAAAAGTGTTTTTAGGACACTGGGCAATATCAGAAAGAGTGCTATTTGTTAGATTCAGAGGACAACCAGTAATTTAGCAATTATACAGATATATGCACCACAACAGATGGAACAAATGAGGATACAGATAAATTCTATGAAGAGCTTGAACAAGCAAAGAAAGGATGCAAATCTCAAGATATTGTTATTGTCATGGGAGATCTAAATGCTAAAGTAGGACAAGGTGCTGATGGAAATACCATTGGAAAATTTGGACTAGGGGAAAGAAATGAAAGAGGCGAGAAATGGGTAGAATGGTGCAAGATGAATAATCATGTCATTATGAATAATACCTACTTTAAAAACCATCTAAGACACTTGTGGACCTGGAAAAGTCCAGGTGATAATACCAGAAATCAAATTGACTTTATTACTATAAACCAAAGATTTAGAAATTCAGTGAGTCAATGCAAAACATATCCAGGTGCAGACCGTAATAGTGACCATAACCCAGTAATATGTCATGTAAAAGTAAAACTTAAAAAACTAAAGAAGCAAAAACCTGAACAATCCCTTGACTACTCACAATTAATTAAAGAAGAAAACTTAAGACAAAAATTTACAATTGAAGTAAGGAATAGATTTCATAGTCTAGAAATAGAATCTGTTGAAGATGATAGCAATCATGTAGAAATGAAGTTTAACTCTCTAAAGGATGCCTTGGCAGAATCAGCAAACTCGGTGATTCCTAAAAAAGAAAAAAGCACAAAGAATAAATGGATGACAGATGAAATCAAAAATCTAACAGAAGAAAGAAGACAGAGAAAGCAAATCCTATAGAATATAAGTCCTTGGATAAAAAAAGTTAAAAGCTTATGTCAAAATGCCAAAGAAGAATGGTTAAACCAGGAATGTGAGCAACTAGAAATAATCCCTATTATTGATCCAGAAAGGTTGTATCAACAAATCAAGAATATCACTGGTAAAAAGCTCGTCTGTTCTTCAGGTGGATGTTTGAAAGCAAAGGATGGTACCATTATCATGGAAAAAGATGAGATTACGAACAGATGGACTGAGTATATTCAAGAATTGTTTGAAGACGATCGAGACGAAAAACCAAAAATTAAGAACATTGAAGGTCCAAGTATTTCAAAATCTGGAGTTCGTAATGCAATAAATAAGATGAAGGAAGGAAAGGCAGCAGGTCCTGATGAATTTATAATAGAACAAATTATCATCCTTGAAGATTATGGAATTGGAAAAACTTACTGATTTAATCAATGACATTTATGAGAATGGAATAATACCAGAAGAGATGAAAAAAATCAGTGTTTATCACTCTTCATAAGAAACCTGGAGCAATAGAATGTGAATTACATATGACCATAAGTTTAATGAGTCATATCACCAAGATACTTCTAAGAATTTTGACGACAAGAGCTAAAAGTAAGATACAAGCAGAAATAGGTAAAGAACAATGTGGTTTTGTGAAAGATAAAGGTACAAGAAATGCAATATTGATGTTAAGAATACTATCAGAACGAGCTATTCAAGTGCAAAAAGATTTGTTTGTTTTATTAACTACACAAAAGCATTTGATAAAGTGAAGCACAATAAGTTATTTGAAATATTACAGGAAACTCTAGATCTAGATTCAAAAGACTGCTGCCTAATCAGAAATCTGTACTGGGAACAAACTGCCGCTGTAAGAATAGATGGAGAAGTGAGTCAGTTTACGAGAGGCGTTAGACAAAGGTGTGTTTTCTCCCCTGATTTGTTTAATGTGTACAGTAAAACAATATTACAAAAAATAAAAGACATCTTGGGAATCAAAGTTGGCGATGAAAACATCAATAATTTCATATATGCGGATGACACTGTGCTAATTGCAAGTACGGAGGAAGAACTACAAAACATAATTGATACAGTAGTTGAAAAGAAAATGCAAAAATGGGTCTATCTATCAATTGCAAAAAGACAGAATGTATGGTGATATCCAGGAAGAAGGAGAATCCTATCTGCAGGCTGAGAATAAATGGGGAAGAGAACAAGTACCGAACTTCTGCTGCTTAGGAAGTTGGGTGATATCAGATGGCAGGTGCGACATGGACATCAAAAGAAGAATAGGGATGGCAAAAGACACCATTATGAGAATGAAGAGTATACTGATCAACACTAAACTAGGCATGACAACCCACCTCAGAGTACTGAAATCTTACGTTTATCCAGTTACCAGACAACAGGGTGACCTGTTGGGGCACCCTTTGAGAGAATCGAAATAGAGCTGCCCTGCCCTTTTGCTCCGCTTGGTGTCGTTGCTGAGGGTGGCAGTACGCATGCGTTGCAGTGTCGCGTCCTGATTTCCATGATGGTGGCTCAGCTCTCGGGTGAAAGTGGAGCTGTTGATTTTGGCGAATGAGCAATTTTAAACAAATATATAACTCTGAACTTAGCCTGCATTCTGTAAGTTAGCACATTTTAAGTCGATTTAGCCAAACAAAGTGCCGCTGTAATGCACCGTTTGCGCTAATTGGAGGTCTCAAACAGACAGAGCATGAGTGTTTTAGCAGTATACTAGACAACGGGGTGACCTGTTGGGGCACCCTTGAGAGAAAGGTAGTGCAGTCTGATGTGACCAGAATGAACATTAAATTTTCCTGAATGCTATTGTTATTGCTTTGCTTTGGAAATTGAAGAGAAACCAGTTTATTGATGAAGAAAGACGCGAAGCAAAGCAAATATAGCTCCTCCTCATTTAACGAAGGACACTTCTGATAGCAACATTTCTGGTTAATATGCCACCCTTGTGCCTCTTGTTGTCATTTTGGAGACGTGCAGTCCTTTCATGCACTATCTCTTCTGCTGTTTGTTGTTTGTCTCTGATCTTGGGAGATGTGCATTTCTCTGCTCCTTCTGTTCCAGTTGTTTTCATTCTGGAGACGTGCATGCCTCTCCTCCTCTGTCTCTTCTTCTCTCATCTTTTTTGTCCTGTCTCTTTGATCCTGGAGTTGTGAGGCCCTGGCTTCATCCGATTCTTGTTCTCTCACTCTCCTTGCCACTTCCCGACAATGTTTGGCGTATCTCTTGACCATAATGTCCCCCCTCTCTTTCCATGTGGCATAATTAGGCCGACCATTTTTTTTTTACCCTAATGCTGGATGGAAGATACGAAGCAGTAATACCAAACGAAGCTGATTATTCTTGATGATGTGATTGGCGCTCTCCTAAATGGATGTGATATAGTCAGAGCTGTCTTTTGACTGCAGCAAAGGGTTTTATGGGTGTCTCGAAGTACGTCATTACAGGTTAGAGGATGTTTTGTTATGCTTAAATTTAGAGATGATCCGATGTTCAGTTCTTGAATCTAGTCAAAACTTTTATACATTGTGGGGACCATTTTTGAGTTATTTTCGCGACCTTTGATTTGCTGTAAAAGTACAGATGGTGGCTAATAATATATTTTAATTATATGATAAGGGTGTTTTCCCCTTTTTCTTGCTTTTCCTAACAGCTCTGACTTTGGTAGTGGATTTAGATTTATTTTCCCTGTATAAAAATATTGTTATATTTCAATATTACAATTTAATTTTTATGAATATACAGCTTTGTGATTGTAACTGGATTTTTAATACAATGTGTTTTGTACTTTTTTTACTTATATATCATCTTGTACTCTATATTCCTTTATGCAGAAACTATTAAAAGTATTGAAAGAGAAGTACGTCATTACAGATGCCTTGTGCAGGAAGGCACAGAGTCGACTGTACTTCCTTAGAAGGTTGGCGTCATTCAATGTCTGTAGTGAGATGCTGAAGATGTTCTATAGGTCAGTTGTGGAGAGCGCCCTCTTCTTTGTGGTGGCGTGTTGGGGAGGAAGCATTAAGAAGAGGGACGCCTCACGTCTTAATAAGCTGGTAAGGGAGGCGGGCTCTGTCGTGGGCAAAGTACTGGAGAGTTTAACATCGGTAGCTGAGCGAAGGGCGCTGAGTAGGCTATGGTCAATTATGGAAAACTCTGAACATCCTCTACATAGCACCATCCAGAGACAGAGAAGCAGTTTCAGCGACAGGTTACTATCGATGCAATGCTCCTCAGACAGGATGAAGAGGTCAATACTCCCCAATGCCATTAGGCTTTACAATTCAACCGCCAGGACTTAAGAACTTTTTAAAAGCTATTATTAATGCTTTTTGAGATAGTGATTTAGATGCATATCATATTTTTTACTGAGTTAAGTATTGTATGTAATTAGTTTTGCTACAACAAGTGTATGGGACATTGGAAAAAAAGTTGAATTTCCCCATGGGGATGAATAAAGTATCTATCTATCTATCTATCTAATGATCTCTTATTGACAGGTGGCAGTTAGATCTGTCCCAATCCTGCACATGCAGATGGTGATATGTGACCGCTCAAAATAGAGCTGCGCTACCCTGTCCCTTTGCTCCGGTTGGTGTCGCTGCAGAGGCTGGTCGTGCACATACGTCTTGGAGCTGCGTCCCGATCTCCATGATGGCAGATCAGCTCTCAGGTGAAAACGGGGCAGTTAATTTTAGGGAATGAACAATTTTTTATGAATATATAACTCTGAACTTTGCCTGCATTCTGTAAATTAGCATATTTTAAGTCGATTTAGCCAAAAATAGTGCCACTGTAATGCACCATTTGTGCTAAATGGAGGTCACAGACAGAGCATGAGAGTTTTAGAAATATACAGATGTTATATGGCTCAGAATGTTGAACAATATCTAGTAACATGAGGAAACGAATTGAAGCAGCAGAGATGTGGTTCTTGAGGAGGATGCAAAGAATATCATGGACAAAATGAATATCGAATGAGGATGTCATGAACAGAAGAAGGAAGAAAAATAATGTACAAGATCATGAAAAGGCAAGGTAACTCCATAGGACATGTGATTAGGAAAGAGGAGTTAGAATGCATGGTAATTATGGGAAAGATCGAAGGGAAGAAAGCAAGAGGAAGGCAAAGACAAATGATGATGGAGACAGCAGCCAGAAAACTGGAAATGAATACCAATGAATTGATCCACTTGACCCAAAACAGGAGTATGTGGGCCATGGCAGTCAAAGCTCAAACTAGGCATGGCACCTGATGATGATGATGACAATGACTTGTACATCACCATATATAATCCTGAGATTTGTTTGCTTGTGGGCATATCAATTAATTGAATAACCATAATTGAATCGCTGAAAAGATTGCACCCAAGAGGGCAGACAACCAGTGTGCAAAGGGGACAACCAGGTGTCACATGATGACGTAGGATCGAGACGTGGAAATCCAGCTCTCCCATAAAAAAAACTAATAAATTAATGTTTAAGTGAAGAAATGTAAGTAAATATTTTCTAAAAACTATGTTTAAACTACTCAGGATTTTCCTTAGATAAACCTCCTAAACAGACAAAGCAGAAAACTTCTACTTTGAAGACAATACAAGCTGGGCCGGCCACCATGAAGAAACCTCGGACTCAAGTGCATCTTACCTCCGGCGATAGAGAACAGAAATCGGCAGCAACATTAACAGTCTCCAAGAAGGAACAACAGGAACTGCGTGTGCGCGCAGGAAAGGGCATGCGCAAACATGAGAATTTGAACTACAAATCCCAGCTACGATTGTAAGCGGAAGTGAAAATGAACCCGAAGAGGATTCGGATTCTCTGGAACATACAGATGAAGATGAGGAGGTAAAAGAAGAACAACAGGAAGAGGTTGGAGGTGGAAGATATTCTGGAGACATAAGAGAAGCTTTGGCACAAATAATGCATGAATTAAAAGAATTAAAAACATTAAAAATAATAAATAATATTAAAAATATGAAGACTATGTTTGATAAAATGGTGAAAAAACAAGAGAAAATGGACAAGAAAGTTAAAAAGCTGGAAGAAATAATGGGAGACACTATTGATAGAGTGAATAAAATGGAAGATAATATTTTTGCCTGGACATCAGAAAGAAAACGACTGTTGGAAAAAATAGACGTGCTTGAAAATTTTAGTAGATGAAATAATATTAAAATTGTTGGTCTTAAAGAAGGAATAGAGGGAGAGGATCCAATAAAAAATTTTCAAAAATGGATCCCAGAAAATTTGGAAATGGAAGAGGGAACCCAGTTGATTGAAATCGAAAGGGTCCACAGAGCCTTCAGACCAAAACCTCAACCTGATCAAAACCCACGACCAATCTTGATAAAATGCTTAAGATATCAAGATAAAGAAAAGATCCTGAAGGCGGCTGCCCAATGTGCCAGAAAGAGAAATGAGCCATTGATGATAGAAGGGAAAGCAGTTCTTTTCTATCCTAATATGAGTTATGACCTTTTGAAGAGAAAGAAGGAATTTAACCCAGCGAGAAAAGTTTTATGGGAAAAGGGTTATAAATTTATATTGCGCCACCCGGCAACACTGACAATTTTTTTGGATGACGGAAAAAGATGATTTTTTTACTGATCACCGGGGATGCAGAGGAGTTTGCACAAGAACTCGCAAATATTCGCTAGACACAGTAAAGATTTAAAAGTGAAACAGATTAAAGATGAAGACAGGGACACTGAAGTGAGTTGATGGACATGAAGGACAGAAGAATATATAAATATATTTTTAATTATATGATACAGGGGAGAAAGGTAAAAATTTGAGAAATATTAATCTAGAGTAGTGATATTATTTTTTCTTCTCTTAGATATACTTTTTTCATGTTACGGGGGAGCTGGGGGAACTTCGGATCAATCACTACAGGATTCACGTGTGTAATCATGGCGTTTGCCATGACCCGCACAACGGGGGGGGGTAATGTGTTTTTTTTTCATTCACAACATTAGCAGGGGGATTTTTGGGTTTTTTTTCTTTATAATCTATTTTTCTTTCATCTTTCTTTCTTTGCCTGGATGATCGGAGGGGAGACACATAGCTACATGGAGAATTTTAAAATAATTCCCCAAGATACCATGAGAGTTGAAATATTATGTATTATAATGACTAATTTACTGAATTTTTAAAGTTTTAATGTTAATTGGCTTAATGGACCGGTGAAAAGACAAATAATTTTAACATACATTAAGAAAATGAAAATAGACATAGCTTTTATACAAGAAACACATTTAACAGAGATAGAACATCAGAAATTAAAGAGAGATTGGGTTGGAAATGTTACAGCAGCTTCATTTAATTCAAAAGCAAGGAGAGTTGCAATTTTGGTCAACAAAACTTTACCAATTAACATATAAAATGTATTAATTGATTCTGCGGGAAGATATGTAATTATACACTGTCAAATCTTTTCAGAACTATGGACTCCTATGAATGTTTATGCACCAAATGAAAATGATGTAAAATTTATATGAGGCTTTTTTGAATTTGGCTGACGCACACGATAAAATATTAATAGGTGGAGACTTTAACTTTTGTCTAGACCCAGTTTTAGATAGGTCAACAAAGGTTGTTACAAAACCAAAAGTAGCAAAATTAACTTTATCATTGATGAAAGATTTAAATTTGATTGATATATGGAGAAGAATTAACCCGAGAAAGATTATTCATTTTATTCAAATAGACATAAAATTTATTCAAAGATAGATTTTTTCCTACTATCAGCGAATATTCAAGACAGAGTGAAAAATATGGAATATAAAGCAAGACTATTGTCAGATCATTCTCCCTTGATAATGATAATGATGGATAAGGAGGAATCGATTTACAGATGGAGATTTAATTCAATATTATTAAAACGTCAAGATTTTTGTGATTTTATGAAAAAACAGATTGTTTTTTTTAAGATACAAACTCACATTCAGTTGATGATAACTTCATATTATTGGAAGCGATGAAGGCATATTTGAGAGGCCAGATACTAAGTTATACTTCTAAAATTAAGAAGGAATATATGGTATAAATAGATCAATTGGAAAAAGAGATTACAAAATTAGAAAAAGAATCCTAAAGAAATATGACAGAAGAAAAACAAAGACAACTTGTTAATAAGAAGCTACAATATAATACACTTCAGACATACCGAACAGAAAAAGTAATTATGAGAACTAAACAGAGATATTATGAACTAGGTGAAAGATCACACAAGATTCTTGCTTGGCAGTTAAAAACAGACCAGGCTTTCAAAACGATAAATGCAATTAGAACAAGTGTAAATAAAATTACTTATAAACCTTTCGAAATCAATGAAACTTTTAAAAAATTTTATTCTGAACTGTATCAATCAGAATCACAAAATGATATTGTTGAGATAGAAAGGTTTTTTATCACAAATAACTCTCCCAAAATTGAATTCAGAAGAACAGGAAGGATTAGATGAGCCTTTTACATTAAAAGAGGTCGAAGAAGCTCTAGGATCACTTCAGAGTAATAAATCTCCAGGAGAAGATGGTTTTCCGCCCGAATTTTACAAAAAGTTTAAAGATTTATTAATACCTCCTTTTATGGAGCTAATACACAAAGCGGAAAGAACACATAAACTTCCAGAATCTTTTTCGACAGCTATTTTAATAGTATTGCCAAAAAAAGATAGAGATCTTTTAAAGCCATCATCATATAGACCTATTTCTTTGTTGAACGCGGACTATAAAATAATGGCAAAGATTTTATCTAATAGATTATCTAAATACTTACCTAAATTAATACACATGGACCAAACAGGATTTATTAAAAATAGACAATCGGCAGATAATGTAACTCGGTTACTTAGCATAATTCATTTGGCACAAAAGAGGGAAGAAATGAGTGTGGCAGTTGCTTTGGATGCAGAAAAAGCATTTGATAGATTAGAATGGGATTTTTTATTTAAGGTATTGGAAAAATATGGATTAGGATCATCTTTTATAAAATGGACTAAAACCTTAAATACTAACCCCAAAGCTAAAGTGGTGACAAATGGCCAAATTTCAACAACATTTCAGTTAACAAGGTCAACTAGACAAGGTTGTCCATTATCACCTGCTTTATTTGTGTTGGCGATAGAACCATTAGCTGAATTAATTAGAACTGACTCAGATATTATGGGTTTCAGAGTTAATCAGGAGGAATACAAGATTAACTTATTTGCTGCTGATGTTCTGATTTATCTAACTAACCCATTGCATTCATTGCGTAAATTATCTTCTAGATTGGAAGAATATGGGAAAATATCAGGGTACAAAATAAATTGGGATAAAAGTGAAATTCTACCCCTTACTAAAGGAGATTATAGTCAATGTTGATTACTAACTCAATTTAGATGGCCGATAAATGGTATAAAGTATTTAGGTATAAGAGTTGATAATGATATAAAGAATTTATATAAATTAAATTATTTGCCATTATTAAAAAAAATTCAAGAGGATCTTGATAAATGGATGATGTTACCAATAACATTAATAGGTAGAGTCATTGCTGTAAAAATGAATATATTCCCTGGATTACAATATTTATTCCAAACACTACCAACACAATTAACGCAGAAATTTTTTCAAGAGTTAAATAAATGTGTGAGGAAATTCCTTTGGAAAGGTAAGATGTCAAGAATATCATTGGAAAAATTAACATGGAAATTTGACCTAGGAGGGTTACAATTACCAAATTTTAAGAATTATTACAAAGCAAATCAACTTAGATTTATTGCATCTTTTTTTGATGAAGATAAACCGGCATGGATTAGAATAGAATTAGACAAAATAGGAGAAAATATATCAGAAGATTTTATATACAAATGGGAATTTAAATGGATACGGGAAAAGAAAGAATCTCCTATACTAAAACATTTGATTGATTTATGGAATAAGATAAATGTTGATGATGAGATAAAGAAATCTTTATTAGCAAAGAGAACCCTAATTCAAAATAAACTTATCCCTTTTACAATGGATAATCAACTTTTATATAACTGGTTTCATAAAGGGATTAGATATATAGGAGACTGTTTTGAAGGAGGTATATTAATGTCATTTGACCAATTAAAGAATGAATATAAAATATCAAATAACACTCTTTTTTGTTATTTCCAATTAAGGGCTTATTTAAGAGATAAACTGGGTCAAACAATGTTATTGCCGGAACCTAATGAAATAGAAACTTTAATTTATAAAGGAAAAGTTTTAAAAATTATTTCCGGTATGTATAATTTGATTCAAAAACAGGCAATTAAACAAGGAATTCATAAGTCAAGACAAAAATGGGAAACTAATTTGAATATTAAAATTGATGAAACAAGTTGGTCAAGATTATGCCTTGACAGTATGACAAATACAATAAATGTTCGACTAAGATTAGTACAATATAACTTTTTACATCAAATATATATACACCACAAAAAATAAATAGATTAAACTCAAATTTAACTGATCAATGTTTTCGATGTAATCAAGAAATTGGTACTTTTTTTACACTCTACTTGGTCTTGTTTTAAAATTCAACCTTTTTGGACAAATTTATGAGTTTTACTGGAACAAGTTATTGGAATAGAACTTTCACATAATCCAACATTATTTTTACTAGGCAATATTGAAGGGATAAAATCGAAATCCAAATTGAATAAATATCAGAAAGAATTCATAAAAATTGCATTGGCAGTAGCCAAGGCTATTGCAGTTATTTGGAAATCAGATTCATACTTAAGTATAGATCGTTGGAGGAATGAAATTTTTAGCTGCATTCCACTTGAAAAAATTACTTATAATTTAAGAGATAAATATGAAATATTTCTGAAAATTTGGCACCCTTATTTACAAAAAATAGGATTAAATATATAGGTGCTCCGAAGATAAAATTATTGGTTAGCTGGGGAAAGAAATAAATATACATATTAAAGCTATTATGAACTCCATGAAGCATTTGGGGATCTTCCGACATCCAGGCATTCTTTCTTTCTTTTTTTTCTTCTCTTTTTTTCCCCTATAGGGGTATGTTAGGGGGGAGGGGTTAAGGGGAGGGGGGGAAGGGTTGATAATTTTTTTTTCTTTCTGTAACCTATTTGAAAATTCAATTAAAAATTTCTTTTAAAGTGTGCAAAGACAACTGTGCAAATACAAATAAAAGAATTAATAATAAATAAGCAACAAATATCGAGAACGTGAGAAGAAAGTAGAGTGCACAGGTTGTGGGAACAGTTCAGTGATGGGGCAAATGGAGTTAACCCCACTGTGTCAACAGCCTAATGGTAGAGGAGTGTGAACCTGGTGGTGTGAGTCCTGATGTTCCTGTACCTTCTCCAGGACATGCAGCAGCAAGAAGAGTGCATGACCTAGGAGGTGGGAGTCCCTGATGGTGGGTGCTGCTTTCCTGCGGCAATGCTCCATAGTGAGAGGGTTTTACCTGTGATGGACTGGGCCATATTCACTACTTATTGCAGGATTTTTCGTTCAAGGGCATTGGTATTTCTATACTAGACTGTGATGCAGCCATTCAATATATTCTCCACACAAATCTACAGAAGTTTGTCAAAGTTTTAGATGACATGCTGAATCTTCGCAATCTTCTAAGAAAGTAGAAGCACTTTATAGCACTTGCGTGCTGGACCTAGGGCAGATCCTCTGAAATGATAATACATTCGACCCTCCTTATCCGCGAATTCCGCATATGCAAATTCAACCAACCGCAAATCGAGAAAACCTGGAAGTGCTCTTCCAGCACTTGTTGTTCGAGCGTGTACAGACATTTTTTTCTTGTCATTATTCCCTAAACAATGCAGTATAACAACTATTTTACATAGCATTTACATTGTATTAGGTATTGTAAGTAATCTAGAGATGATTTAAAGTATACGGGAGGATGTGCGTGGGTTATCGTGGATCGGGATCGGAAAAAATCGGAAGTTCTCTTACTAAGTAAGTCAGAACAGGTACATCCAGTATTATTTATCGTCAGTTAGTTAAGCATTTGCCTTAGTATATAGTATATATTTTACCTTTCTATGTATATAAAACACTCAAGAACGTATGTTTCAGCGCCGGGCTCGTGAACGGAAGTTCCCGAGTTCGATTGAGTGACAGACCATGCCCAAGTGCGCTCTCCACCATGCCGGATTGTTGTGGAGGATCAAAAACCCAAAACCTAATAATTAAACCACTGCGTTGCTTAGTAATAATTGTAGCTTTCATCGGGGCAGAGCCTTTCTTACTTTATCCTTTAAAATTGTTCCAATCGTTGACCGACGTAGCCCAACGCTTTTCCAATGACCGATGGCGTTTCACCTCTTTCCGATCACTTTATTATTTCCCACTTTATTTTCAACCGTGATCATGATTATTTTCGTGAACAGAAACACTACGGATTTAGAGTTCTGCCGCCAGGTCCTAATGTCCACCACACTGACACAGGTTAAATAAGGTCTGGGGTTCCGTTGGGTCCACCGCATTGAGACAGGCTGAATAAGGGACTTGAGCATCGGCAAATCTTGGTATCCGCAAGGGGTCCCAGAACCAATCCCTCGCTGATAAGGAGGGCCAACCGTACAGAGGAATTTAAAGTTGCTGACCCACTCCAGCTCTAATCCCCTGATGAGGACTGGCTAATGGATCTCCTCCCAAGTCAAAAATCAGTTCCTTGGTCTTGTAGACATTGACTAAAAGGTTCCTTAGGTCAGGAACATGCAACGTATTAAGTTGGAACCAGAGTGCACAGTGATTTTGTTTCTGTTTGATTCAATAAGCTGAAACTCAAAATACTCCCACTGCCTTAAAAATTCACCAGTATTCCTTTTCCTGCTCCCTTTAAACTTAACAAGTTCACTGGAAAAACAGATTATGCTATTTTGTGAGGTTTTTAATAGGAGTAACGCATAATAGTCTAGAAAATCTTATAGTCTGATCCTGCCAAAATCTTAAAAAAGGCCACATTAACAAAACTCTACAGTATAATCTTTTGGCATTTCACCTGAGGAGTCTGCATTGAATAACAATATAGTTTTCTAACATCTTGATCATATTAGTTTTATTCTACAACACTCCACAAAATTAAACAAGCCATTCACAGTTGAGACCATTTAATGAAATCAAAACTAGCTACTGTTGGAGGAACATTTCAAAATTAGAAATAAATTGTTGTGCCTATAAAACTATTCAACCCCATTGGAAGTCTTCATGTTTTATTACTTTACAACACTGAATCACAGTGGATTTGAATCGGCTTTTTTTGACACTGATCAACAGAAAAAGATTCTTCATGTCAAAATGAAAACAGTTCTCTACAAAATGATCTAAATTCATTACAAATGTAAAACACAAAATAATTGATTGCATATGTATTCACCCACTTCAAGTCAGTATTTCGGAGGTGCACCTTTGGCAGCAATTACAGCCTTGAGTCTGTGTAGATAGGTTCCTTTCAGCTCTGCACACCTGGACACTGGATATTTTCCCCATTCTTCTTTACTAAACTGCTCAAGATTGCATGGGGATCATGAGTGAACAGCCCTTTTTCAAGTCCAACCACAAATTCTCACTTGGATTGAGGTCTGGACTCTGACTTGGTCACTCCAGGACATTAACTCTGTTGTTTTTAAGCCATTCCTGTGTAGCATTGGCTTTGTACTTGGGGTCATTGTCTTGCTGGAACACAAGTCCTCTCCCAAGTCGCAGTTCTCTTGCAGACTGCATCAGGTTTTCCTTCAGGATTTCCCTCTAGTTTGCTGCATTTATTTTACCCTCTACCTTCACAAGCCTTCCAGGACCTGCTGCAGTGAAGCATCCCGACAGCATGATGCAACCACCACCATGCTCCATGGTAGGGATGGTGTGTTTTTGATGACGTGCAATGTTTCATTTACACCAAACATAGCATTTAGTCTGATAACCAAAAACCTCTATAGAACCTTCTTCCAGCTGACTTTAGTCTCCCACATGCCTTCTGGCAAACTGTAGCTGAGACTTCATGTGAGTATTTTTTCCAGCAGTGGCTTTTTGTTTGCCACTCTCCCATAAAGCTGTGACTGGTTAAGCACCTAGGCAAAAGCTGTTGTATGTAGTCTCTCCCATCTCAGTTACAGAAGCTTGTAATTCGTTCAGAGTTATCACAGGTGTCTTAGTAGCCTCGCTCACTAGCCTGACAAATCTGTTGGAATTCTTTGAAGAAATAACAAGCAGGATTGACAAAAGGAGAATCAGCAGATGTTGTGTACTTGGATTTTCAGAAAGCCTTCGACAAGGTGCCACACGTGGCTGCTTAACAAGCTATGAGTCCATGGTATTACAGGAAAGATTCTAGCATGGATAAAGTAGTGGCAGGATGCAAAGAGTGCAAGTAAAGGGAGCCTTTTCTGGTTGGCTGCCGATGACTAGTGGTGTTTCACAAATGGTGTTGGGACCAATTCTTTTCACATTACATGTCAATGATTTGGCTGATGAAATCGATGGCTTTGTTGCAAAGCTTGCAGACAATATGAAGATAGGTGGTGTGGCAAGTTGAGGAAGAAGGGAGGCTACAGAAGGACTTTGACCAATTATGAGAATGGGCAAAGAAAAAGCAGATGGAATACAGTCTCGAGAAGTGTATCATCATGCATTTTGATCAAAGAAATGAAAGGACCGCCTATTTTCTAAATGGAGAGAATATACAAAAAACTGAAAGGTAAAAGAGACTTCAGAGTCCTTGTACAGGATTCCCTAAAGGTTCATTTGCAGGTCGAGTCTGTGATAAGAAAAGCAAATGCAGTATTAGCATTCATTTTAAAAGAACTAGAACATAAAAGCAAGGATAAAATGTTGATACATTATAAAGCACTGGTAAGGCTTCACTTATAGTACTGAGAGCAGTTTTGGGCCCTTTATCCAAGAAAGCATGCACTGAAACTGGAGAGGGTGCAAAGGAGGTTCACGAAAATGATTCTAGGATTGAATGGGTTGTCATATGATCAATGTTCGATGGCTCTGGGCCTGTATTCTCTGGAATTCTGAAGAATGAGGGGTGACTTCATTGAAACCTATCGAATAGTAAAAAGCCTCAATAGAGTGGATATGGAAAAGATGTTTCCTATGGTGGGAGAGTCTATGACCAGAGGACAGTCTCAGAATAGAGGGGTGTCCTTTTAGAATGGATTTGAGGAGGAAATTCTTTAGCCAGAAAGTGGTGAATCTATGGATTTCTTTGACACAGGCGGCAATGGAGGGCAAGTTTTTATGTATATTTAAGGCAGAGGATGATACATTCTTGATTGGTCAGAGCATGAAAGGATTTGAAGAGAAGGTAAATTGGGACTGACAGTAAAATTGGATCAGCCACGATGATATGGCAGAGCAAATTTGATGGCTAAATGGGCTAATTCTGCTCCAATATCTTTTGGTCTTATACCTGCACTAAATTAATTACATGCACTTCTAAATGGCCATGCTCTATCTTGAATTTATTCCATATGCTACAATATTCATGCCGACTCTTAACCTGTCCGAAAGCCCTTCCCAAATACTCATCATTCATTCATGTAGTTATTTGTCACGTAACTCTTCTATTTTTCTGTACCAGAGAACAGTCTCCAGTTTCCTGTAACTGTTCAGTTTCATTTCTGAGTATCTGGAGTCTGCACAATTTTTAATTCCCATGAAAACTAAAGAATTAGCAAAAACTGCTGTAACTAAACAAACATTTAAACTGCCCTACATAACCCGCCAAGAGCCACATCAGAAGCATTCTTGACTGAATATCAAGAATGCTACAAGAGGTGCAGATATGATCTCTGGAAAGCCATCTCTCAGGTGAAGTGGAGATTCCAGACTAGACTAAAGTCAATGAGGGATGCTTGACAGCTGTAGCAGGGTTTGAACGTCATAACCTCTTACATAGCTAAATCTTGCAAAATAGAGGATGGCAGAGCTTCACTTCCAAATAAGCTCAACACGTTCTATTTTTGCTTTGACCACCAGAACAGGGAGGAATCATGTCTCCCGATGATCCTTTGGCGTCAATATCTAAAGATGATGGGCAGGTTACCTTCAAGAGAATGAATCCAAGGAAAGCATCCAATCCGGCCAGAGTACCTGGCCTAATACTGAAGACCTGTACCAACCAAATGGCTGATTTATTCATGGATATTTTCAACCTCTTGCTCTGGCAGTGTTTGGTACCCATCCGCTTCAAGCATGCTTCAATCCTACCAGTGCCCAAAAAGAGCATGGTAACTTATCTAAATGACTAACGCCCTGTGGCACTTATATCCACAATGATGAAGTGTTTTGAGAGTTTAGTGTTGAAGCCTATCAGCTCCTGTCAGAGTGGTGACTTGGATCTGCTCCAATCCATCTACTGAAGCAACAGGACTACAGTAGATGCTATCTCATTGGCTCTTCACACAGCCCTGGAACAACTGGACAGCAAAGATGCATACATCAAGATGTCTTTATCGATTACAGCTCAACCCCCTTGTGCAACTGGATCCTGGATTTCCACATTTGTAGACCCCAGTCAGTTCAGATTGGCATAAACATCTCCTCCACAATCTCCATCAGTACAGGAACACTGCAGGGATGTGTACTTAACCCCCTACCCTACTCGCTTTACACTGTAAATGTGTGGTTAAATACAGTTCGAACATCATATACAAGTTTGCTGACGACACCACTGTTATGGGCTGTATCAAAGGGGATGATGAATCAGCATAGCTCTCACTCATTGAAGGAACGAATGTAGAATTCAGGAGAGGGAAACCAGAAGTCCATGAGCCAGTAATCATTCAAGGATCAGAGGAGGAGATGGTCAATGATGTTAAATTTCTGGGTGTCACTATCTCACTGGACCTATCCTGGACCCATCTCATAAATATTATTGTAAAGAAAGCACAATAGTGTCTCTACTTCCTTCAGAATCTGTGGACATTTGGCATGTCATTGGCAAGCATCTTTAGATGTGATGACTGGCTGCATTATGACCTTGTATGGGAATACCAATGACTTTAAGTGGAGAGCTACACAACGGACTTTTAACATCGTAAATCAGCGAGTTGTTTGTTATGTCTCCCCTCTCACTGTGAAATGGAGACCTCTTTTTTCCCTTATTAGGGAGAGAGAGGGCACCTGTGGTATGTCAAATTACTGGGTGAACAAGTATTCGTTGTGGTACCGCAAGTTTGTGTCTTTATTGATGCTTTGCTGTATTGATGCTTTGCTGCACGCTTGAGTGCTCTGTTGGGGGGGGGGGCCCAATGCTTTGGGAGAGAGGGGATCATTGCTTTGCTGCTGCTTACATGCGAGAGGGGGAGCTTTGTGGCTCTAACATTAACTGTCATTCATTCTTTGGGGTATTCCTCCATTTTCATGGATGGTTGCGAAGAAAAGCATTTTAGGATGTATATTGTATTCATTTCTCTGACATTAAATATACCTTTAAAAATTCTCCAAAAGGTAGTGGATAAAACTCTCCCAACCAATGAGCACATTTACATGAAACATTGCCATAGAAAAGGAACATCCATCAAAGATCCTCACCACCCAGGCCATGCTCTTCTCTCACTGCTGCCATCAGGTAGAAGGTACAAGAGCCACAGGACTCGCACAACCAGGTTCAAGAACAGTTACTACCTCTTCAACCATCAGGCTCTTGGAAAAAAGGATAACTATACTAATTTAAGGACTCTATTATATTGTTATTTCATGCTTGCTATTTAGTTATATCTGCATTTGCACAGCTTGTTTACAGCTTATAGTTCCTGATGTTTACAATTACTGTTCTATAGATTTGCCAAGTGTGCCTGCAGAAAAAGAATCTAAGGGTTGCATGTGGTGACATGTATGTACTCCGAACTTTGAACTTTTAATGTCAGATACATTTAAAAACTTTAAATTAGTGACTGTTCTGACAGAAGACAATAAGCAGTCCCAACTTTGCCTTCTGTCAAAGGCAGTTCAAGGAAAGAACACATGCAGTTCAGATACAGGTGCACTGCCCATCTTCAGGGTGCACAGTCAGCAAGATCACATCTTCAAATCCAATTCAAACAACTGTAAGCATGGTCAGGTTCAGAAAGCAAGACAAATTATCTGTATCTGGGACTATCAAGCATGTTTACTGATTTGACAGGAGCTGTGGATCTACAGTATTTCAGTGGCCTTGCACTGGTTAATTCTACAATACTCACCAAGCCTGGCTAAATCAATGTCAATATTGAGTTTATTGTCATATGCACAGTACATGTATGCACAGGTGCAATGAAAAATATCTGCAGCAGCATCACAGGCACATATCATTATATAAGCAGCATTCACAAGAAATCATTGACAAAAATATTATGCATTTTTTTTAAAGAACACATTAGAACAGAAAAATTCCATCTTAGTGCAAGATAGTCAAAATGGTCATGGATTAGGCAGTCACAATTAGGGTTTTGCTGGTTGGTTCAAGAACCAAATAATTGAAGGACAGTAGCTGGGTGGATGATAATATCATCAGACTCCTGTCTGATGATAGCTACAAAAGTATGGCAAGGCCCAGATGGTAGGCATCTTTGATGAAAGATGCATCTCCTGTAGATACTACCAGGAGTGGGGAAGATCTTGCCTGCATGTATAGGGTACAGTCTGCTACTCCATGAACCTCACATACCATGACATAAACATCTACTACCATTTCATAACCAAGTAATATGCTCAATGAACAAAAGAAACACTCATAAGCTGCCAATTATTTTTCCAAAACATACAAATGCAGGTTAAATCAGCAACTGCACAGAAGTGTATTTTTGGATGGCATGCCTGCAATTGCAGTCATTCTAGATTCTTTTAAAAATATCAATCCAAACAGCAAGTACCAAAAATCTCCAATGAATTATTGTTAAAACACTATTTTTATGAACAGATGACATTAATTGGAAGTTTCTTTCACTGGCAACAATTCATGCAAAGTCAATTCCTAATTTTAAATTGGAGACCGATAGAAATGTTAATAATCAAATATTTTAAGAGATATGGAAAGAAGGCTGATGAAATTAGTTAATAAATCAGCTATGATCTGATTGAGTGATGAAATTGCTTGACTGGACAAAAGGCCTGCTCTAAATACATTTAAGAATACAACACAACAAATTCAGAAAAAGAAATGAAGGATGAGGACAGGCAAGATCAGAAAAAAATACAAAATAAAAATGAAGAGAAGCATCAAAGGTAACAACATCATGACAGAAGACTATGATCCTCTGAAGTTATTAATGTTTGAGTGCTTTTAGATATTAATTTACCATAGTAAGGGCATTAACCTGCATCTATATAATTGCAAGATAATCAAAATATTACTGTAGAAAACAACTTAAATTGCTTCACAAGTATAACCAAAGAAATTGATGCTATCTGGAAGGAAATGAGCAGGGATAGAATGCAACTTTTCATCATCCTTAAAGATTTGAAAAGCATTGCTCCGAGACCAATACACAGAAGGCCAAACGAAAAGGAACATAAATTTAGGGTACAGCCTAACAAGTACAAAATGATGAATGACTTAAAGTATAGATTCAAATGCAGTTCAGATAAATAAGGATGATGGGCAAGTGAAAGTTTACCTGGTGTAAAGAAAAGGTAGGTTGAATTTTCCATGAATTTCATAGAAAACTAAAGAGTGAACAGCTAGGAAAACTAATGGAATCTCATCTGAAAGTAATGAAGCTCAGCTGTGCATTTCATTTACAAAGTTAAGATAGGATGAAAGACATCAAGATAAAAATCAAATGGTGTGTGAGGTATGGTCAGAATCTCAAATGGGGGGGGACGTCACGTGATGACGTAGGATCGAGACGCTGGAACCCAGCTCTCCCGTAAAAAGTTAATAAATTAATGTTTAAATGAAGAAAAGTTAGTCAATACTTTCTAAAAGTTACTTATAAACTACTCCGGATTGTGTCAAACTATGCCTCGAGGAAAGAAGATGATGAAAACTAATACCAGGAAGACTATGCAAGTTGGAACAGGAACAAGGCCCACGTCTACCGAGGAACCGCGGTCTCAGGTACATTATACCACCGGCGATACGGAACGGGAAACTGCGGCAACATCGGCCATTTCTAAAGGAAAAGACCATCGTGAACTGCGCAAACGCGAAGGATGGAGCATGCGCAAATGGGAGCAACAAGAACTACAAAGCCCAGCTACCACTGCAACTGAAAGTGATAGCGAATCGGAGGGAGAGTCAGATCTGCCAGAAAGATCAGATGAAGAGGGAGATAAAAGTTCTTTTGGAAATATAGAAAAGACTTTGAGGCAAATAATGCGTAAATTAGACACATTAAAAGTAATCAAAAAGTACTCCAAAAAAAATGACAAATATGGAGATTATGCTTGATAAAATGACAAAGAGACAGGAAAAAATGGAAAAAAAAATTATGGACTTGGAAATTAAAACGGAAGACATGGTTGAAAGAATGGACAAAATGGAAAATGAAAATACTGCTTGGACATCAGAAAGAAAACAATTTATGGAAAAAATTGATAAGCTTGAAAATTTCAGTAGACGAAATAATATTAAAATTGTTGGACTTAAAGAAGATATAGGAGAAGATCCAATAAATTTTTTTCAAAAATGGATCCCTGAAAAATTGGAAATGGAAAGAGAAACTCCAATCCAGATTGAAAGGGCTCATAGATCCTTAAGGTCAAGACCTTGAGCTGATCAAAACCTACGATTAATTTTGATAAAATGCTTAAGATACCAAGACAAAGAAAAGATCCTGAAGGCGGCTGCTCAAAGTGCCAAAAATAGAAACGGGCCATTGATGATAGAAGGGAAACCAGTTCTTTTTTATCCTGATATAAGTTACAACCTGTTGAAGAGAAAGAAGGAATTTAACCCAGCGAAAAAAGCCTTATGGAAAAAGGGTTATAAATTTACAATGCGTCATCCAGCAACACTGATAATTTTTTTGGAGGAGGGAAAATTTTTTTTTTCCAATTATCGAAAAGCGGAGGAGTTCGTACAAAAACTTTAATCTATTGGCTAATTACACATAGAGGCTTCCAAACGTAATGGATTAAAGATGAAGATAGAGTCAACGAACAGAAGTGATGGACATTTATGGATATTATAGAAGAGAAAAGCAAAATTTTAGAAATACTAAATGAGAATAGTATTTTTTTTCCTCTTCTTATACATATACTTTTTTATGTTGCGGGGGGGCTGGGGAGCTTTGGATCGGTTACTACTGGATTCACGTGTGTAATCATGGCGCTTGCCATGACCCGTACAACAGAGGGGGGTAATGTTGTGTTTTTTTTCCACAACATTAGTAGGGGGTATTTTGTTTTTTTCTTTATATTCTATTTTTCTTCTATCTTTTTGCCTGGATGATTGGTGGGGCCACACATAGCAACATGGAGATTTTTATAAAGATTTCCCAGGATACCACGAAAGTTGAAAGATTAGGTATTATTACAGATTGGAGTAATATAATTAAAAAATAATAATGACTAATCTACTGAATTTTTTAAGTTTTAATGTTAATGGGCCAGTAAAAAGAAAAAGAATTTTAACATATATTAAAAAAATGAAAACAGATATAGCCTTTTTACAAGAAACTCATTTAACAGACATAGAACATCAGAAATTAAAAAGAGACTGGGTGGGAAGTGTTATTGCAACTTCATTTAATTCAAAGGCGAGAGGAGTTGCAATTTTGGTTAACAAAAATTTACCAATTAAAATACAAAACGTATTAATTGATTCGGCGGGGAGATATCTAATTATACACTGTCAAATTTTTTCAGAACTATGGACCCTTATGAACATTTATGCACCAAATGAAAATGATGTAAAATTCATACAGGAGGTCTTTTTGAATTTGGCTAACGCACATGATAAAATATTAATAGGTGGAGATTTTAATTTTTGTCTAGACCCAGTTTTAGATAGATCAACAAAGGTTGTTACAAAATCAAAAGCAGTAAAATTAACTCTATCATTGATGAAAGACTTAAATTTGATTGATATATGGAGAAGAATTAATCCAAAAAAAAGAGATTATTCATTTTATTCAAATAGACATAAAACATATTCTAGGATAGATTTTTTCCTATTATCAACGAATATTCAAGATAGTGAAAAATGTGGAATATAAAGCAAGAATATTGTCAGACCATTCTCCTTTAATAATGACAATGATAATGATAGATAAAGAGGAATCAATTTATAGGTGGAGATTTAATTCAATATTATTAAAACATCAAGATTTTTGTCATTTTATGAAAAAACAGATTCAGTTCTTTTTAGATATAAATTCACATTCAGTTGATGATAAATTTATAGTGTGGGAAGCAATGAAGGCATACTTGAGAGGTCAGATAATAAGTTATACTTCTAAAATTAAGAAGGAATATATGATAGAAATAGATCAATTGGAAAAAGAGATTACAAAATTAGAAAAAGAATCCTAAAGAAATATGACAGAAGAAAAACGAAGACAACTTATTAACAAGAAGTTACAATATAATACGCTCCAAACATATCGAACAGAAAAAGCAATTATGAGAACTAAACAAAGATATTATGAACTAGGTGAAAGATCACATAAGGTTCTTGCATGGCAGTTAAAAACAGATCAGACTTCTAAAACAATAAATGCAATTCGAACAAGAGAAAATAAAATTACTTATAAACCTTTAGAAATTAATGAAGCTTTTAAGAATTTTTATTCTGAATTGTATAAATCAGAATCACAAAATGACAATGCCAAGATAGAAAGGTTTTTATCACAAATAACTCTTCCAAAATTAAATACAGAAGAACAGAAGGGATTAGATATGCCTTTTACATTGAAAGAGGTCGAAGAAGCCCTAGGATCACTTCAAAGTAATAAATCTCCAGGAGAAGATGGTTTTCCGTCTGAATTCTATAAAAAGTTTAAAGATTTATTAATTCCTCCTTTTATGGAGTTAATACACCAAGCGGAAAGAACGTATAAACTTCCAGAATCTTTTTCAACAGCTATTTTAATAATATTGCCAAAAAAAGATAGAGATCTTTTAAAGCCATCATCATATAGACCTATTTCTTTATTAAACACTGATTATAAAATAATAGCAAAAATCTTATCTAATAGATTATCTAAATGCTTACCAAAATTAGTACATATGGATCAAACAGGATTTATTAAAAATAGACAATCAGCAGATAATGTAACTCGCTTATTTAGTATAATTCATTTAGCGCAGAAGAGGGAGGAAATGAGCGTGGCAGTTGCTTTAGATGCAGAAAAAGCATTTGATAGATTGGAATGGGATTTTTTATTTAAGGTATTGGAAAAATATGGATTAGGAGTATCTTTTATAAAATGGATTAAAACCTTAAATACTAATCCCAAAGCTAAAGTAGTGACAAATGGTCAAATTTCAACACCATTTCAGTTAACAAGGTCAACTAGGCAAGGTTGTCCATTATCACCTGCTTTATTTGTGTTGGCGATAGAGCCATTAGCTGAATTGATTAGAATGGACCCAGATATTAAGGGTTTCAGAGTTAATCAGGAAGAATACAAGATTAACTTATTTGCTGATGATGTTCTGCTTTATCTAACAAACCCATTGCACTCATTGCGTAAATTATCCTATAGATTAGAAGAATATGGGAAAATATCAGGTTATAAAATAAATTGGGATAAAAGTGAAATTTTAACTCTTACTAAAGGAGATTATAATCAATGTCGATTAATAACCCAATTTAGATGGCCGGCAAATGGTATAAAATATTTAGGTACAAGAGTTGATAATGACATAAAGAACTTATACAAATTAAATTATTTACCACTACTGAAAAAAATTCAAGAAGATCTTGATAAATGGATGGTATTACCAATAACATTAGTAGGTAGAGTAAATACCATAAAAATGAATATATTCCCTAGATTACAATACTTATTTCAATCACTACCAATACAATTACCCCAGAAGTTTTTTCAAGAGCTGAATAAATATGTGAGGAAGTTTCTTTGGAAAGGTAAGATGTCAAGAATATCGTTGGAAAAATTGACATGGAAATTTGAGCTCGGAGGGTTACAACTTCCAAATTTTAAGAATTATTATAAAGCAAACCAACTTAGATTTATTGCATCTTTTTTTGAGAAAGATAAACCGGCATGGATCAGAATAGAACTAGATAAAATAGGAGAAAACACACCAGAAGACTTTATATATAAATGGGAATCTAACTGGATACGGGAAAAGAAAGAATCTCCTATATTAAAACATTTGATTGATTTATGGAATAAGATAAATGTTGACGATGAGACAAAGAAATCCTTATTAGCAAAGAGATCTTTAATTCAAAATAGACTTATTCCTTTTACAATGGATAATCAACTTTTATATAATTGTTTTCAAAAAGGGATTAGATATATAGGAGATTGTTTTGAAGGAGGTATATTAATGTCATTCGATCAATTAAAGAATAAATATAAAGTATCAAACAACACTCTTTTTTGTTACTTTCAACTAAGGGCTTATTTAAGAGAAAAGTTAGGTCAAACAATGTTATTACCAAAACCCAATGAAATAGAAACTTTAATTCAAAAAGGAAAGACTAAAAAATTTATCTCTTGTATGTATAATTTGATTCAAAAACAGGCAATTAAACAAGGAGTCCATAAGTCAAGACAAAAATGGGAAAGTGATTTGAATATTAAAATTGAAGAAAAAAATTGGTCAAGACTATGTCTTGAGAGTATGACAAATACAATAAACGTCCGATTAAGATTAGTGCAATACAATTTTTTACATCAACTTTATATTACACCACAAAAAATAAATAAATTGAACCCAAATTTATCTGATCAGTGTTTCCAATGTAACCAAGAAATTGGTACTTTTTTACATTCTACTTGGTCTTGTTCTAAAATTCAACCTTTTTGGACAAATTTAAGAGTTTTATTGGAACAAATTATTGGAATACAACTTCCACATAATCCAATATTACTTTTACTAGGTGACATTGAAGGGACAAAACCGATACCCAAATTGAATAAATATCAGAAAGAATTTATAAAAATTGCATTGGCAGTAGCCAAAAAAGCTATTGCAGTTACTTGGAAATCGGATACATGTTTAAGTACAGATTGTTGGAAGAAAGAAATTTATGGCTGTATTCCACTTGAAAAAATTACTTATAATTTAAGAGATAAATATGAAACATTTTTGAAAATTTGGCGCCCTTATTTACAAAAGACAGGATTAAATATATAGGCACTCCGAAGATGAAATAATTGGTTACTTGGGGAAAGAAATAAATATATATACTAAAGTTATTACGAACTCCGTGGAGCATGTGGGGATCTTCTAATATCCAGGCATTCCTTTTTTTTTCTTTCTTTTTTCTTTCAATAGGGATGTTAGGGGGGAGGGGGGATGGGTAACACATTTTTTCTTTTTCACACACTTTTATTCTGTAACTATTTGAAAACACAAAAAAAGTTTAAAAAAAATAATCTCAAATGGAACAAAATAGGTCAGCCAGGAAAAGAAATGAATTGAAAATTTAGATAAATTGCAAATGCTCAATATCTGAAATCAAGAGAACACTAAGGTCAGGCAAGAAGTGTGGAAAGAGAAATTAGTTTAATCTTTCAAGTCAATCACCCTCTGCCAGGATTAGAAATTTGAGCAAACAATTTAGTGCTAAATTGCAAAGAGGGTGGGGAAGAATAGATAGTATAAGGCAATTTCATTGGTAAAGTAACATTAGGTCATTTTTCAGATGATCCTGATGTTTACAGCTTAAATGAGGGCAGTTAGAGAATGATAAAACAAACGAATGTGTTAAAACTATGAAAGGCAGGTCAAAGTAGTTGGCGAAACTTGAAACAGAGTTCCTAGAAATGCCCAGCATCTGCAAAGACAGAAAATATTACAGCACAACTAGCCAGTCCTTGGTCAGTGGTACCCACAATCACATTTATCATAAAACCTTGAAGAATTAGACCATTTGGTCCATCAAGTCTGCTATACCATTCCATCATTGCTGATTTACTATCCCTCACAACTCAATTCTCCTGCCTTCTCCCCATAACCTTTAACACCCTTTCTAATCAAGAATCTATCAACCTCCGCTTTATATATATACTCAATGACCTGGCCTCCACAGCCGCCTGAGGCAACAAAGTCCACAGATTCACCAATCTCTGACTAAAGAAATTCTCCCTTATCTGTTCAAAATGGACACCCCTGTACCCAGGGTCTCTGATCTTCAGTCCTTTGCTGCCCCACTAAAGGAAACACCTTCTCCACATCCACTCTATCCAAGCCATTCAATATTCAACAGGTATCACTGACACATGTCGTTGTTACATTTGTATTGTGGCAGCAGTACAGTGCAAGACATTAAAAACTGCTATGTTACAATAAAAATATATATATGGTGTGTGAAAGAGGAATAGCACTGTTCATGGACCATTCAGAAACTTGACAGCACAGAAAACCTGATCGCACATGCTAGCTGTTCTTAAAACACAGAGTGTGGACCTTAAGCGTCTGTACCTCCTCCCCGATGGCAGTAATGCTAAGAAGGCATATCCCAGTTGGCAAGAGTCTTTTATGATGGATGCACCACCTCTGATGTAATTCAGTACTTAGGCATCGTCAAAGTCATGCAGCATTGAAATAGACCTTTTGACTCATTTCATCCATGCTGACTGTTTGGCCCAGATAGCCAGTCCCATTTGTACACATTTGGCCCATAGCCCTCCAAACCTCTCCTATCAATGGATATATCTAGCTGGATTTTAAATATTTATGAGTCAGCCACAAAGCATTATTTCTGGCAGTTCATTCCAAATACACACCACCTTTTACGTGAAGAAGCTGTCCTCAATATTATTTGTAAATCTCACATCTGCCTCTATCCATAAAGCTATGCCTCTTGCTTTGAACACTCCCTTCACGGGAGAAACTACTTGTCATATTGCAAGTACATGATGCATGTATTCTGGGCCTGTGTGACAGATTGTTCTGGGACGGAAGACTTGGAGGAAATTTTTTTGAGGGAAGTTGTATGATATACCATTTCCCCTAACTGTTCTGTAAGCAAGTATTGAATGTACACAGGTTTGGTTTTATCAGGTTTATGAAGTAAAGTTTATTGTCACATGCACAAGCACAGCAAGATACAGCTAGAATAAAAAGCTTAAACTTCACCTACGTGATACAACACAGAATATAAATTGCACAAGAATTAGCTTTATCGTCAAAATATCAAAACATACTGTGAAATATGCCAAAGAGCAACACCATCTGAATATGTGAAGGGAGACTACAAGTGCCACCATGCTTACAGCACCAACATAGCATGCCCACAACTTGTTAATCCTAACTGGCTCATCATTGGACTGTGAGAGGAGGCCTGCATGATCGTGGGGAAAACATGCAAACTCCTTATGGGATTTGAACCCTGATCGCTGATGCTGTGATAGGATTGTGCTTCCCCCCCCCATGCTATCATGCTGCCATACAAAACGATGAAACAAAAGAAAACCTGCAAAAACAAGGCGTGGTAGCATAGCAGTTAGTGTGGCAATATTACAGCACCAGATTTAATTCCCACCAGTCTGTAAAGAGTTTGTGCATTCCCTCCTCGACTGCGAGTTTCCTCCGGGTGCTCCAGTTTACTCCCACATTCCAAAAGTGTACAAGTTAGTAGGTTAATTGGTCAATGAGGGCTCATTGGCTTGGAAGAGCCTGTTACAATGCAGTATCACTAAATTAAAAAAAAAAGACCCTTGTGTAAAAGGCCTTGTTGTAGTGTAATGTACAGGCTGTTGTAGGTGTTTCTCACTTTGTTCTGTTCCACCACACTAGCTTATTTCATCTTATATTATTAAGGGTGTCAAAGGTCACGGGGAGAAGGCAAGAGAATGAGGGCTGAGGGGGATAATAAATCAGCCATGATAGAATGGGAGCACACCCACAATGGGCAAATTCTGCTATGTTAATATGCCCTTATCAGACCACAATGTAGGACCATTGAACAAGAATGGTATAGAACAAAAACCAAACAACAGAATTCTGAGATGATGAGAAAATTGTCTTGTCACATTGTTAGTCACAAGACACACATAACACTGTTAGTCTTGTCTTATTTAAGGAAGTAAGAAAAGGCAGCATTGTTTAAGATAAATGAATGAAGATGGAAAATCCCAAAGTTGTCTGCACCCCACAAGTAATGGAACAATGTGAAGGAATGCAAGGTGAGCCACAACCAGGACACAGGTTCCCAGGGACTGGTAGACAAAACAGATAAAGGACTGCATTAAGTCTGTGCCTATGTACTAAGGCAGCAATCTCCCTCTATTGATTGAAGTGCAACCAGCCCTTTCAGAAGTGCCCTATATTGTCATTTGCTTCAGAAGAACAGTATCCACAAACATACCTTATGACATAAAAATACAAAATTACGTAAACTCAATCAACTCTGAAATAATAACTACGATAACTGCACTGCAAGAACACAAACATTCGTGTGTATACATATCTGCAGATTTTGTAAATCCAAAATAAAAACAGAAAATTATGGTAATACTCAAGTTGGTCGAGCAGCACCCTCAAGAGAAACCGGTAACGTTTCATATCAGGACCTATTGTTCGAACTTAAGTCTCTGAAGCTTACACATTAACTTCTCTTCACAGATGCTGCCTGGCCTACTACTTCAGTATTTTTTATAACGCAAAAATCGCCTATAAACTACAGAGATGGGTACAATATTGCTCCCTTTTCCTTCATTTGCGGACAGCTTTGGCTCTGAGTGCTTAAATACAAAGACGCAAGTGAAGGTCACACAGAGTGAAACTTGCAGACGGCCGAACTTGGCTACAACAAAAAATCTGCTAGGGCTGCTTCAGCGGATGATGGGGGGAAGTGGGAGTCGAGGGAAGAAGGAATTGTCACCGGCTCGCTTCCAAGCCCTGTATTGGAGTTATAACTCCTTCTCCGTTCCCCCATCCCAGATGCTGTTCGACTGGCCGAGCAGTTTGTTCTATGTTCCAGCGTCTGTAAGTTTCCAGAAGCAAATTACAACCAGAGGCAGTCACAGCCTCGCCTCCCCTTTAAATCCAAATTAATCATCGGCAAGCAAAGAAAGAGTAAACGGCTTAACGACACGCAGGCGCACTGCGGCGGGATGCTCGTGCCTCCAGCCAGGCCCCGGTTCCGTCTAACGAGCAGAAAGAGCCGGACCCGGTGCTGGCTTGACCGAGGCCGGCAGCGTTTGACAGAAAGTTGAACAGCCTGGGCCCGGTTTCACTTTCCCCTCACACACCAACTTACCAAATAAGACTGAGGCCAGCGGCTTTCCCTGTCTATCTCTGCAAATTTCTTTTCCATATCGGTAAGCCGGCGTAGATTTGATGGAGAGGAATTCCGCGGTGCTTTCTCTGTGCTGAGTTTTATTTCTTTTCCTTCTACTCTAGGGAAACTTTTCTTTTACCCCCTCCCCCCCCCCACTCCTCTTGAGGTCACGAAACTCGTCGACTATCAGCGACGCGACTCCGCGGACATTGGACACCCGCGCGTGCGCCGTGCACCCCCCCCCCCCCCCCCGAGCAGCGAGGGTGTGTGGGCGGGGCTGGACGCGGAAGCGTGATCTCCCGGAACAACCTACACTCGGCCGCTCACTTTCAAAATGAGACGCGGGGACTGGCCCGTGCTCCGATGCGATCACCAGTGACGTGCTATTGGGCAGGTCACTGGGACGGTGGATTAATTAGTCACAGGTTCGTAGGGGGCGTCATCCTCGGATCTTAAAAATAGATCAAGATTGCCCCATCTAATCTGGTTCCATTCGCCCGCATTTGGCACGTTACCTAAAGCTTTCCAATCCATGTACATACCTATCTGTCCTAAAAGTTATTATACTTGCATCAACCATTTACGCTGGCAGCTGATTCTACATAGATACCACCCTTTGTGTAAAAAAAATGCTGCTCCTCAAGTTCTTCAAAACTTTCCAGTTTCACCTCAAATCAATGTTCCCTAATTTTTGATACTGAAACTGCGAAAAATACTGAAAATATTCACTCTATCTATGCCCTCATGTTATGATACATCTCTATAAGATTACCTCTCAGTCTCCTTTACCTTAAAGAATAAAAGCCTATTAACTTAATGTTTTGTTTTAATTTTCCAGTATTCCATAAATTTGGTCAAGCTGTCATTGGGCAAATGTAAATCTCTGACATGATGAGGCCAGAGTGTCGATAAAGATGTTCAATCGATGTTTTAACGAGAACAGTTAGAAAGCGAGAAAACAAATATAAGTGACACCAGAAAATGCCAACACAGGAAACTGGAGCAACAAACAATAAGCTTGAGGAACTCAAAAGGTTGAGCAGCATCTGTGGCAGGGAAGAAGGTGTCAACGTTTTGGCTCAAAACCCTTTATCACGTCAGGTAATTGGATGCATTCAAACCATGAAATGCAGGTCAGAACTGTGGCAAAATTTCTGTTATTGATGAGATTCCCCCCTAGAACATTTCTTTTAACTTTGCCTCCCTTCCCTTCCAGCGTTTAGAAGTGACTATTCCCTTTACAACTCACTGATCTGGTCTTGTACATTCACCAGCCACTCCACTTCTTATGCCAAACTCCCATGCAACCCTAGAAAGTGCAACAACTGCAACTTTACATCTTCCCTTTCCACCACCCAGAGACCCAAACAATCCTTTCAGGTGCATTTCTTCCAATCTACTGCAGTGTATTCAGTGCTCACAATGCAGTCTTTTACACATTGAACAATTATGTGACAGCTTTGTGGAATACTTTGTTAACTGCCCACACAATTTCTTTCAATATTTTGTTCTGTAAGTAAATAATTAAGTATATTATCAAAATGTCTGCTGGCTGACTATGCACCCTATACACTATTAAAAGTGAGAGTTAT
Source organism: Hemitrygon akajei (assembly GCF_048418815.1). Lineage (NCBI taxonomy): Eukaryota > Metazoa > Chordata > Chondrichthyes > Myliobatiformes > Dasyatidae > Hemitrygon > Hemitrygon akajei. The sequence goes on from NC_133124.1 coordinate 83,031,242, forward strand.
ATTGCATAGAAATAGGCCCTTCTGCCCCGTTTGTCCATGCCATCAAAGGTGCCATCCTGAGCTTGTCCTATTTGCCTACACTTGCCTCATATCTCTTTAAACATTTCCTATATGTGAGCCTGTCGAAATGTCTTTTAAACATTTCAATTTTGGCAATTTGAACCTCTGGTAGCTTGTTACATATACTCACCACATTCTGTTTCTAAAAGTTGCTCCCTTTAGTTTTTTTTCCCCCTCTCACCTTAAACATGCCCATCTAGTTCTGGACTCCTGTGGGAAAAGGACTGTAACCATCCAACTTATTTATGCCCCCAATGATTTTACTGTATATACCTCTACAAGATCACCCTTTAGCCCCTTTCACTCAAGGTAAAACATTCCCAGCCTACCCAGTCTCTCCTTATAATTCAATCCCTCCAGACATGGCAACATCCTTATGAATGTTTTCTACACCTTCAAGCTTATTGACATCCTTCCTTTAGTACGGGGACGTGAAATGGACACAGTAGTGGGATGGGAACCAGAGTGATAAGGCTGAGGAAGGGGAAAACAGAAATAAATCAGAGATAGCGTGCAACAGAGATGATAGAAATGACAGGCAGGAGATGAGGCATAATCACAGCCAGTAGGATGAGTTACAGAGCAATGGAGGTGTGGTGCAGTTAAAACAGAAAGCAATAAATACTGGACCAAAAGTGTTATGCATGCAGCATAAGAAATAAAATGGACAATCTTGAAATTCAGCTACAGACTGGCAAGTATGACATTGTGGCTATCTCAGAAACTTGGCTAAAGGATGGCTGCCATTGGGAGCAGAACATGTTTCAGAACGATAGGTTAGTAGGCAGAGGGGGTGGTGTGCCCCTGTTTATAAGAAATAATATTAAATCATTTGAAAGGGATGACATAGGATTGGAAGCTGTAGAGTCTCCATAGTCTGAGTTAAGAAGTGGCAAGGGTAAAAGGACCCTAATGGCAGTTATATTCAGGCCTCCAAACAGCAGTCGGGATGTGGATTACAAATTACAGCAGGAGATAGAAAAGGCGTGTCAGAAGGGCAATGTCATGATAATCGTTGGGGATTTTAACATGAAAGTGGACTGGGAAAACCAGGCCAGTTCTGGACCTCAAGAGAGAGAATTTGTAGAATGTCTAAGGGATGGCTTTTTAGAACAGCTTGTTGTTGAGCCCACTAGGGGATCAGCTGTGCTGGATTGGGTGTTGTGCAATGATCCAGAGGTGATAAGAGAGCGTATGGTTAAGGAACCCCCAGGGAACAGAGATCACAATATGATCGAGTTTACTTTGAAATTTGAGAAGGAGAAACTAAATTCCAATGTGTCGGTATTTCAGTGAAATAAAAGAAATTACAATGGCATGAGAGGGGAACTGGCCAAAGTTGACTGGAAAGGGACACTAGCAGGAAGGACAGCGGAGCAGCAATGGCTGGAGTTTCTGCGAAAAATAAGGGACGTGCAAGACAGATATATACCAAATAGGAAGAAATTTTCAAATGGAAGAGGACACTGGCGTGGCTGACAAATGAAGTCAGAGCCAAAGTAAAAGCACAAGAGAGGCATACAAGAAAGCCAAAGCCAGTGGGAAGACAGAGTATTGGGAAGCTTTTAAAAACTTGCAGAGGGAAACTAAGAAGCTCATCAGGAAGGAAAAGATGAATTATGATAGGAAGCTGGTGACTAATATCAAAGAAGACACTAAAAGCTTTTTAAAGTATATAAAAGGTAAAAGAGAGTTGAGGGTAGATATAGGACCAATAGAAAATGACGCTGGAAATATTGTAATGAGAGACACAGAGAGGGCAGATGAACTGAATGTATATTCTGCATCAGTCTTTACAGTGGAAGACATCTGCAGTATACCGGACATTCAAGAGTGTCAGGGAAGTGAAGTTTGTGCAGTGAAAATTACGACTGAGAAGGTGCTCAGGAAGCTTAATGGTCTGAGGGCAGATAAATCTCCTGGATCTGATGGAATGCATCCTCAGGTTCTGAAGGAAGTAGGTGCAGAGACTGTGGAGGCATTAACAATTATCTTTCGAGAATCAATAGATTCTGGCATTGTACCAGATGACTGGAAAATTGCAAATGTTACTCTGCTATTTAAGAAGGGTGGGAGGCAGCAGAAAGGAAACTATAGACCTGTTAGCCTGACATCAGTGATTGTGAAGTTGTTGGAATCAATTGTTAGGGATGAGATTATGGAGTACCTGGAGGCACGTGGCAAGATAGGCCAAAGCTAGCATGGTTTCCTGAAAGGAAATCCTGCCTGACAAACCTACTGCAATTTTTTGAGGAAATTTCAAGCAGGGTAGACAAAGGAGATACAGTAGATGTACTGTACTTGGATTTTCAGAAGGCCTTTGATGAGATGCTGCACATAAGGTGGCTTAGCAAGATAAGAGCCCATGGAATTACAGGAGAGTTACAAGTATGGGTGGAGCATTGGCTGATCAGCAGAAAACAGAGAGTGGGAATAAAGGGATCCTATTCTGGCTGGCTGCCGATTAAGAGTGGAGTTCCACAGGGGTCGATGTTGGGACCACTGCTTTCTACAATGTACAAAGGTATGTGAATGGTTTGGACTATGGAGTTAAAGGATTTGTGGCTAAATTTGCCAAAGGTCCAAAGATAGGTGGAGGAGCGGGTAGTGTTGAGGAAACAGAGAGCCTGCAGAAAGACTCAGATAGTTTAGGGGAATGGGCAAAGAAGTGGTAAATGAAATACCATGTTGGAAAGTGTATGGTCATGCACTTTGGTGGAAGAAATAGACAGGCAGACTATTATTTAGATAGGGAGAGAATTCAAATTGCAGAGATGCAAAGGGACTTGGGAGTCCTTGTGCAGGATATACTAAAAAGGTTAATCTCCAGGTTGAGTCAGTGGTGAAGAAGGTGAATGCAATGTTGGCATTCATATCTAGAGGCATAGAATGTAAGAGCAGTGATGTGATGTTGAAGCTCTACGGGGCACTCATGAGATCACACTTGGAGTATTGTGTGCAGTTTTGGGATCCTTATTTTAGAAATGATATACTGACATCAGAGAGGGTTCAGAGAAGATTCACAAGAATGATTCCAGGAATGAAAGGGTTACCGTATGAGAAACGTCTGGCAGCTCTTGGGCTGTATTTCCTGGAGTTCAGGAGAATGAGGGGTGATCTCATAGAAACATTCCGAATGATAAAAGGCCTGAACAGATTAGATATGGCAAAGTTATTTCCCATGGTAGGGGAGTCTAGGACAAGAGGGCATGACTTCAGGATTGAAGGACTTCCATTTAGAACAGAGATGCGGAGAAATTACTTCAGTCAGAGGGTAGTATATCTGTGGAATTTGTTGCCATGAGCGACTGTGGAGGCCAAGCCATTGGGTGCATTTAAGGCAGAGATAGATAGGTACTTGATTAGCCAAGGCATCAATGGGTATGGGAAGAAGGCAGGGGAGTGGAGATGACTGGAAGAATTGGATCAGCCCATGATTGAATGACAGAGCAGATTCAATGGACCAAATGGCCTACTTCTGGTTCTATATCTTATGGTCTATTGTCCAGGTCAACCTTCACCAATGTTTTGTACAGTTGTAATATGACATCCCAACTTTTTTACTCAATGTCCCATCCGATGAAAGGAAGTGTACCTTAAGCCTTCTTCACCACCTTGTCCATCAATATCACCACTTTCAGGGAAGAATGTAATTTACACCACCAGGATTTTCAATTCTACATCACTCCCCTGGACCCTTTGATACCCTGCTTATGTCCATGCCTGGTTTAACTTCCTAAAACGAATTCCACTTTGCACTTGTTTAAGATAAATTCTATTTTCCATTCCTTTGTCCACTATCCCAGTTGATTTAAATCCTATTGAAACCTTCCACAACCTTCTTCACTGTACATCACACCACCAATTTTAGTGCCATCCACAAACGTTTTAATCATGCCAAGTATGTCCTCATCATTAATATACAAATGTATCAAACACTAGTCAATCCAGCACTGATCCCTGTGGCACACTATTGCTTACAAGTCATCAATTTGAAACAATCCTCACTGCACCCTGTTCCTGCACCAATTCCTCAGCCATGCTTTCATCTGCTGACTCATACTATTCTTATCCTCACTGACACAGGTACAAGCACAGGCAGCAATCCAGTAATTATTACCTTTCAGGTCTTGATTTTCAGCTTTCTACCTAACTCCCTATATTCTCTCTTCAAGACCCCTTTCTTACCTCTGTCGTTAATACCAATATGTACCACAACTTTAATCTATTCACCCTCCCCTTTTGAATACAGTGGACCTGATCCAAGACTTCCCTGACACTGGCACCTGGGAGGCAATATACCAATTGGTGACTCTTTCACACCCACAGAATCTTCTTTTTGCTCCTCTAACTATGGAATTCCCTATCACTACTGCGCTCCTCTTCTCCTCCCTTCTCTTCTGAGTCATGGTGCCAGACTCAGTGCCACAGATATGGTCAATGAAGCTTGAGGGGAACGTCATCATACACTGGCTGCCTACTCCCTTTTACTCTCCCATCTACCTGCCTCCTGCACCTTAGAAGTGACTCCTCCCTGTAGCTCTTACTATACCTCCTCATTCTCCCATATGAGCCTAAGATCATACAGCTTCATTTCCAGTTCCCGAATGCAAATTGCAACGAAGTGCAGTTCAATGCATCTCTCACAGATGGAGTTATCAGAGAGATTGGAAGTCTCCTAGAGTTCCCACATCTCACACAAAGAACATGCCATTAACACTGGATCCCTTCTCAGTGCACTAGCTATGTACTAATAAAAAAAACTTACTAATCTCCGGCTCTATAACCTTCATCTCTCCTCACCTAAGTGAGCCAAAGCCTGACCACTCTAACACTGGCCCACTGTTGTGCCAAAAGTTAAGTACTGTTTACAGATCGTACAGAAATAGCCTTGCACACACAATGCTACACACAATACACTTTATTGCAAAGTTACAACAAGTGGTACTTCTCTCTGAAGCATGCCTGAGCCCATTTCACTGAAGTGCCCTGTTCCTATCAGTCCACAGTGTCAGTCACGACCCATCCTGTGGTGAGCCCAAATCCAGGAGCCCTCACCACCAGTGTGATCATTCATTTATACCCTGGTCACTTCTCTCCATCCCTACCTGGGTCAATCCTTTGTCCAGGCTGACCCATCACATGGCCATTGCCTCAGGCATGACATGCTCAGGTCTGCACAGACATTACCTTGGTCACCCTTCCCCACACATTTGATCCCAGCAATTACACACAAAATGCTGAAGAAACTCAGCAGACCAGACAGCCTCTATGGAAAAAAAAGTACAGTCAACATTTCAGGCCAAAACATCAACTGTACTTTTTTTCCATAGGTGCTGCCTGGCTTGTTGAATTCCTCCAGCATTTTGTGTGTGTTGCTCCGATTTCCAGCATCTACAGATTTTTTCTTGTTTATGATCCCAGCAATTGTTCTTTGCGCTCTCTGGTCAACGTTTTAGAATTCTTACTGCACCCACTCATAAATGGTAGCTTTTTGTGAATATTTGTCACACTGGCCACTCCCAAAATGGCCACTCCACTTAATCCTTGCTTCTGTTTCATGGCCTTTGCCAAATGCTTAATAGATCATTATGTTTGAAGTCCACTGAAAAGTCTCACAAGGCTCCAACTCTTTTAAAACTTGCAGTACCTCTCCCACAAGTGAGTACTTGCATTGACTGAAGCCCACCTAAAAGTCCTGAAAGACAAAGAGCTCTTCTTAAACCTCGTGCAGCCTATCTCACAGGCGAATGTTCTTCTATGACCCGAAGTTTCTCTGTACTGCCTGTACTTTTGTCTTCTTTCATCAAATAATTACATTTATTTGAATAAATAAGCACCAGACTTCCACAATGGTCATGTCCATTTCTAGTTAGTGTTGAATTCTGAGTTTCCTGGGTATGAGATTCCAACACATCAAAAATGGCACTTGCGTATTTTAAACTGTAAAGTAGCTTGGAAACAATTGGGATGCTATCTTAAATATTTTCCTACTTAATGAATTTTATTTTTTTCCCTGAAATCAACAATGAAAAGCAGTCTAAAAGCATGTAGTTCCTGTAGATTCGTTCAGACTAAAGCTTGATATGTAGAGGAGGCTTGGTACAAACACAGAGCAGCAGAGACGGTTTAAGAGTGAGTGACCACTTTAATAATAACCTGCAAAATAATAATCCTTGAGGGGCCACAAATCAAGAGAGAATAGATAATTAACACAACAAAGTAACTGGAGGCTGGTTGATTCAACTGAGTGAACAAATATGGGGGAATGTGAGCTGAATTTAAATCTGCTCCTGGTGATGAGTTAGAAATGAGTGGCAGGTGACTCTTGTTAGCTGGGTGGAAACTGGGAGGTGCCTACCTGTACAGGCCTAACACAGTATTTTGATGGATCAACCTGCAGAGAGAATAACTGTTTTCACTATTGGATTAGGTTTAGAATTATTATTTTTCTTGTAGTTTAAATTTCCTATGCTTGCTTGTATTTAAATATACTAACCTTTATACGAAACATTCAGTGAATTTTCCACTAATACAGCTGCTTCTGAAATTTTCTAGAAGCTTCTTAGATATTCTGTAGGTTGCTTGGTATTTTGTAGGTTAATTTTAATCTCTGGAATGTTCTTATCTTTTTAGTCAGCTAATTTTTGTATGAGATTACCACAATTTCTTTGTTCTCTGCTTTTTCTTTGTTCATTTTTTATTCTTGTAATGCTTAATGAAACAGCCACAAGCAGCAAATTTTATGCGTCATTCTTGACTCCTGAACTTCTAAATCACAAAAGCACCAGAATCAACACCACCAAGAGCTCTCCTGTCTAAGTTGTTTAAATATAAAAGGGTATTTTTCTGACAGCGACAAATTAAGCATGTGGGATGTCAAGCAGACCACAGTGGTTTCTGTTCTTTTATATTTAAACATGTGATGATTACTTTCAAACCAGCTATTGGACTAAAGATTTGCACTCCAGAACCAGCTGCATCACTAACCAAGCTGTTCCGGTATTGTTACAGTAGTGGTATCAACTTGGCATGTTGAGAAATTATCAGGTATGCCCTGTTCATGGCCTGATAAATTGACTCTAATTCATCAGCAAAGTGAGGAAAGGGGTCATTAAGGGTATGATAAAGCAGTACTTATTCATCAATGATCTATTCATCAGTGCTCAGTTTGAGTTCTACCAGGATCCCTCCACCCAAGACTTTAACACAACCTTAATCCAAACTTTGGTCAAAGAACAGAATCCTAAAAGTGAAGTGAGAGTGACAGCCCCTCACAACAAAGCAGCATTTAACTGATTGTAAAATCAAGGAGCACTAGGCATCAAAAGGAAGATACACAGTTTGTTGGAGTCATTTTTCTCACAAATCAAGATGGCTCTCTTCACTGCATGTCATTCGTTCCGTCCTCAGAATATTACGGCAGGAGTTCTTTGGCCCACTGTCTACAATTGTTTAATCAATCATATTCCTTATATCATAAGCTAAGAAGTGGTGATGGCTGCCGACAGTTGTACAATGTTCCATTTACAACACATCAGCAAACAAAGCTGCAAAGTCTGCATGCAGAAAGACTTCAACAACTTTCAGGCATAGGCTGATAAGTAGCAGGTAATATTTGTGGTGGGATGTATGGGTGTCCAGGGAGGGGTAGCACCTCTAGTGAAGGAGCTTGCCGTGTCCATTTTGGGATGGCTCAATTCACCTTTGGTCCCCACTGAACACTCAGCTCTTACCTGTGGCTCCAAGCAGCTGCTTGCACACCACAGTGGCCAGCCACCAGTACATCGCTTCAACAGGCGAGCTAAACCAGGTGAAGATAGTGGGAGGGCCTCAAACCCCAGTGAGAAAGGGACATGTCTGTCCTAGAATGCAAAGTCAGCTCTGGTGGACTGGGTGCATGAGACCAACAGTGAGATCCAACAGCCAGGAAGGCAGTCCTGCACCACTTTGTGGAGAACAAACGGCATGGTGAGGCACAGGAGAAGTCATAGTCCTCTACTGCAAACCCAAAAGACCCCAGTTCTGATGAGTACTTGTAGCACTGGACCCAGACCTCTGAGGTCGAGGGAGTGGATCTGCCCCAGTTCAATGGCTTTTCCACTTTAAAAACTCCCCCGCGCAAGGTTTCCTGGCATCGTTGAATACAACACCCAACCACCAATATTTGTGCCATCAAACAACTAGGCAACAGCAATCGAATCTAACTAACTAAAAACTTTTCATTGGCTTTACCATAGTTCAGCACATCTTGGAAAACAGTCTCCGCTCCATGGACTCTGCCTACATAACTCACTGCCTCAGAAAGTAGCCAGCATTATCGAAGACCCATCCTCTCCAGCTAAGCTCCTTCCATCAGGCAGAAGATAAAGGATAGTTTCTATCACCCTGTTATAAGAATGAACCTCTTGGACGATAAGGTTGACACTTGACCTCACATAGACCTCATCATTGTTATTGGCATTGGTTTATTTTTGTCACATGTACTGAGATACAGTTAAAAATTTGCATTTCATACCATTCATACAGTTCAATTCACCATGCAGCATATTGAGATAGAACAAAGTAAAACAAGAACAATGCAGAATAAAGTGTAACAGCCATAGAGAAAGTGCAGAGCAGGTGAACAGTAAAGTGCAAGATCATAACAAAGTAGATTGTGAAGTCAAGTTTACATTTTATTGAACCGGCGAACCTTTTAATAATCCTGTTATAGTAGGGAAGGAGCTGTCCTTGAGCCAGTGATAAGTACTTTCAAGCTTTTGTATCTTTTGCCCAATGGAAGAAGGGAGAAGAGATAATGTCCAGGGTGGGTGGGGTCTTTGATTTTGCTGGCTGAGACTGTGAGAAAGAGGGGAGGCTGGTTTCCAAATTGTGCCGAGCAATGTCCACAGCTCTGCAGTTTTTTGCAATCATGTACTAAGTAGTTGCCATACCAAGCCAGAAAGAATGTTTTCTACGGTGGATTGATAAAAATTGGTAAGGGTTGATGTATGTATGTAAAATTTCATTAGTCTCCTAAGAGAGTAGAGGCTTTGCACCTTTTTGCTTGCCTCCATTGCACTTCCTCTGTAACTGCAACAGTGTGATTGTGCATGCATGTTTCACTTTTCCCATACATTACCTCGATATACTGATGTCATGAAATGATCAGTATGGATGGAAGCAAAATGTGTATCTCATTACCTGTGACATTACTAAACCAATTTACCCATTTCAGCTGTGAAAATAAGTGCTGTCAACAAATCAGAGAACGTAGATGCTGAATAAGGCATATTCAGAATTAATAATAGTTTCATTTATGCAGTTTTACCAGTATTCTGGCAGTGAAGGATTCATTGGCAAAAATGTTACAGTATGTATTTAATACTTAAGTAATGTTTGAGCAATATAGCAAATATGTTGTTTGATATACAGTGTGCATCCTTGTTTGTTTAAATACTTCATTAAAGGTTAAAAATAAAAGTATGTGAATGGCACATACTTCAGTGTTATAATTTCTCAGGAACTGTCCTGGGCCCAGCACGCAAGTGCAATTATGAAGGAAGCACGGCAGTGCCTCTACTTCCATAGGACTTTGCGAAGATACGGCATGACATGTAAAACTTTGACAAACTTCTATAGCTGTGTGGTGGAGAGTACTGCTGCATCACAGCCAATGCCCTTGAATGGAAATTCCTACAATAAGTCCATCACAGGTAAAGCCCTCCCCACTATTTAGCACATTTACATGTAGCATTGTCACAAGAAAGCAGTATCCATCATCACGGACCCTACTTCCCAGGTCATGCTCTTGTTTTGCTGCTGCCATCAGGAAGAAGATCCAGAAGCCTCAGGATTCACACATGCAGATTCAGGAACAACTGAGATTCAAAGAATCAGCGCTGAACCGATTTGGAGAGGTCAAGAATGGCTTTTTTTGGCAGTGAAATCCAGGTCGGAATGAATTCCTGGGGTGTGTGTTCAAGGCATGGAGCAATTTGCCAAGGCGAGGCCCAGGTCCTAGTGCAAAGTAGAATACGCTGCTTGGACAATCTAAATGCCAGCCCAGACAGACATTGTAGGCAGGGTACCAAGCTGATTTGGAGAGGTCAAGAATAGCTTCTCCAGCAGTGAAATCTAGACCTGGAGTGATTTGCCACTGAGGAGCCAGGTCCTAGTACATGGTTTGGACAATTTAAACACTGGCCTGGATAGTACAGAGGCTCCTCTCTCTGCGACACTAAGGCTGTGAGATTGCCCCAGCTGCTGTGCTTCATGTCTGCAAACTTTGAAGCAATTTGCCTGGAGGCTTCAGGCCTACTCCAGCATGCCCTGGGAATTTGGATCTAAGGACTCAATTTGGTTTGGAATGCTGTTGTTGTTGCTCGCTTCTATTGTTTGCATGATTTGTTTGTTTTTTCGTTGGGCAATGGGGATTGGTCTTTTTTTTAGGGTTCTTTTGGGTTCCTTGCTTTGCAACTGCGTGTAAGCCTCTTCACCCCAACAGGAAAGGTCAAGGACAGGAGAAGAAAGAATCTGAAAGGAGAGGAAAGTGGACAATAGGAGAAAAGGAAGGAGGAGGAAGTAATAGACAGGTGAGAAGAAGTGAAAGATCTGAGCGCAGAAAAGGGGGAGGGGGAAATATGTTCACCAAAAGGGGAAATCTTGCCATCAGGTTGGGGGGTACCCAGGCAGAATAGTAGGTGTTGCTCCTTCACCCTGAGGGTGGCCTCAGCTTGGCTTAAGAGGAGGCCATGGATCGACACATCAGAATGGGAAAGGGAATTGGAATTAAAAAGTTTGGCCACCAGGAAGTCATGCTTGTGGTGGATGGTGCGGAGGTGCTCGACGAAGTGGTCCCCCATTTACAGTGGATCTCATCAATGTAGAGGAGACTGCATTGGGAGCATTGGATACAATAGATGACCTTAGCAGATTTGCTTGTGAAGTGTTTGGGGACTTTATTGGAGGTGAGGGAGGAGGTACAGCACTAAGGCTGCTTGCAGGTTTAAGTGCGTGGAGGGAGATTAGTGGGAAGAGATGAATGGACAAGGGAATCGTGGGGGTAGCAATCCCTGTGTGGGGAGGTGGTAGATATGTTTAATGGTAGGATCACTTTGATGACTTCATTGGCGTTGCTTCATGCATCCCGGTGAGCTTGTCAATTTTATCAATTTTGCCTCTAACTTCCACCCTGCCCTTAAATTCATGGTCCATCTCTGACATCTCCCTCCTCTTTCTTGATTTCTCTGTCTCCATCTCTCGAGACAAACTGTCAAACGACATCTTTTTTAAACCTACTAATTCGGCTATACCCCTTCCTACCCTATCTCCTTTAAAAATGTTACTCCCTTTTCTCAGTTTATTCGCCTCCGCTGCATCTATTCCCAGAGTACGGCTTTCCATTCCAAGACATCAATGTGGGAAAGGAAGAGTTGGGGAGTCTAACAAGGGAAGGCTTTGAACATAGACTGTTCCACATAGCCGGCGAAGAGTCAGGCATAGCTGGGTCCTTGCAAGTGCCTGTGGCTACCCCTTGAGTTTGGAGAAAGTGGAAGCAGCCAAAGGAAAAACTGTTCACAGGTACTAGTTGTCCACCCTTTTGGTGTGGTCCTTCAATAATTTTATTATATTTATGAGATTTATTGAGTATGCCTGCAAGAAAATGAATCTCAGGGTTGTATATAGTGATATATACAGTATGTACTTTGATAATAAATTTACTTTGAACTTATATTTACTTTGGAAAGAGAGCTGGAGTCATAGGGTCAAAGAGTATTACAACACGGACATAGGCCCTTTGGCCCAACTGGTCCATGTGGACCACAGCAATCACATTGCTCATCCCAGTTGCCCATTTTGAGACTGTAGTCCATGCTAGTATCTTGTCTGCAATTCCATTGGTTCTTATTTTGTTAAGCAGCTTCATGTTCAGCACCTTGTCAAAGGTCTTCTGAAAATCCAAGTAAACAACATCAACTGACTCTCCTTTGTCTATCCTGCCTGTTATTTCTTCAAAGAATTCCAACAAATTTGCCAGGATTTCCCCTTAAGGAAACCATGCTGACTTTGGCTTACCTTCTCATGTGCCTTTAAATACCTTGAAACCTCATCCTTTATAATGGACACCAACAACTTCCCAACCACTAAATTTATGCTAACTAGCCTATAATTTCCTTTCTTCTGGCTCCCTCCTTTCTTGAAGTGTGGAGGGATATTTGCTATTTTCCAGTCCTTTGGAACCATTTCCGAATCTTACTTGAAAGACCATTACTAATGCCTCTACAATCTCTTCAGCTGCTTCTTTCAGAACCCTGGGTTGTCGTCTGGTTCAGGTGATTTATCTACCTAAAGACCTTTCAGCTTCCCAAGCAACTTCTCTTTAGTAACAATGCTCACTTTTGCATCTTGACATTCTCAATTTCTGGCATACTGCTCGTGTCTTCCACAGCGAATACTGGCACAAATTACTTATGAAGTTCATCTGCTATTTCTTTGCCCCCCATTACTAAGTCTCCAACATCATTTTCCAGCGGTCCGATATCCATTCTCACCTCTCTTTTATATATCTTAAAAAACCTTTGGTATCCTCTTTTATATTATTGGCTAACCTATCTTCATATTTAACCTTTTCTCTCCTTATGGTTTTTTAGTTGCCTTCTGTTGGTTTTTAAAAGCTTCTGAATCCTCTGAACTCCCTCTAATTTTTGCTATCTTATATGCTCTTTTGCTTTTATGCTGTCTTTGACTTCTCTTATCAGCCACAGATGCCTCATTCATTACTTCTTATTTGGGATGTATCTATCCTGCACTTTCTGAATTACTCACAGAAGCTACAGCCATTTCTGTTCTATCGTCATCCCTGATACTGTCCCCTAACAATGAACTTTGGCCAGCTCCTCACTCATGCCTCTGTAATTACCTTTACTCCACTGTAATACAGATATATCTGCCTTTATTTTGTCTCTATCAAATTGTAGAATGAATTCTATCATAGTATGATCACTGCCTCCTGAAGTTTCCTTTACCTTAAGCACCCTAATCAAATCTGATTCATTACACAACACCAAATCCAGAAATGCCTTTCCCCTCGTGGGCTCAATCACAAGCTGCTCTAAAATGCCATCTTGTAGGTATTCTACAAATACCCCGTCTTGGGATCCAGTATCAACCTGATGTTCCCAATCTGCATATTGAAATACTTCATGACTATTGTAACATTGCCTTTTTGACATGACTTTTCTATCTCCCATTGTAATTTATATCCCACATCCTGGCTCCTGTGTCCTGATTGTTTATCCCGCTTCCCTCCCCCCCCCCCAGCTTAATTTTATAAACATCTAGGAGGTCACCTCTCATTCTCCTACTTGATGATTCAAAGACATGATAATGTAGAGAAATGTAAACTCTTGATACCAGCTAATGTGATGCATTACTAAATGCCGGAGGAACTCGGTGGTTCAAGCTGCAATTGTGGAAGGAAAGGGTCAGTAGACGCTGAGCTCCTTCAGCAACCTTTGTGTTGTTCCAGATTCCGGTATCGGTGATCTCTTAAGTCTCCCTAATATTGTGCATGCTTTTTTGAATGACAAAACAAACTTAGCACTTATATGTTTATCAATCAGTGTTATTGAAAGAAGATGATCATTTCTAAAAGATCAGGAGATTTAGGCCATCATATCCAAAGTAGCTCTTAAAATGACAACTTTCTCAATTTTACCATCAATTTAAATATTATTGCCAAGGAACGATTGGTATTGGTAGTGTTAAACACACTTTTTCTTTTGATTAGGTTACTCAACTATAACGCTGATACATCTGATTTTAACTTCTCCCTCTCAAACTTTAGGGTGATTTCTATCATATTCTGATCACTGCCTCTTAAGGGTTCCTTTATTTTAATATCCCTAAGAATAAAATCCAGGTTTCTACACAATACCTGCATTTCCCTCATGGGTTCAACCACAAGCTGCTCTAAAAAGCCATCGCACAAGAATTCTATAAATTCTTTCTCTTAGGATTCAGCACCAACTCAATTTTCCCAATCTACCTGCATTTTGAAATCCCCACTGGCCATCATAACATTGCCCTTTTCAGAAGACTTTTCTATCTCCCTTCGTAATTTGTACCCCACATTCTGGCTACTGTTCTGAGGCCTGTACAGTATATAGCTCCCAGCAGGGTGCGGTCTTTCACTGATACGGCTATTGTTATTATTCTATGGATTTATTGAGTTTGCCCGCGAGAAAATAAAACTGCAGTTTTTCAACACTACCCACAAGGATTCTACACATTGCAGACCTTTGTCACCTCTTGCTCAGGATTTGACTAACAGAGCCTCCCTTGCCTGCCTGGCTGTCCTTTCAATACAATGTGTATCCTTGGATGTTAAGCTTCTAGCTGTGATCTTCTTTCACCCACTACTCTGTTTTCCCTACATCATACTTGCCAACTTCAAACTGTGCAAGAAGATCATCTGTCTTATTTTGTAAGCAGTGTGTATTTATATATAACACTTACAGCAATCTGAATTTAACTTTTGTAACCTGAATTTTTTGTAAGTCAGAAATGAAGTGTCACAGAAACAGCTTTGACCGTCAAGCGGGCATATGTGGGTAGATTGTCCACCAGCCAGCCTCACTGATGCAGTGAGTGAGTCTGCTCAATGCTCCCAGCTCTGCTTGGATCAGGGAGAGGGGGATGGTCGTGCGGAGAGAATGCACATGGAAATGCCCCATTCCCACCCAGTAGAAGGTGGCTGCAGCCCTGTAGCAGCTGACAAATCCATCCTACTGGTCTTACAAATGCACAAGGAAAATAATCCACTGAAACCGAAAGAAATCTGCCTGCAATTCCACAGCTTCTGTTAAATCCATCCCTATACAGGCCTCTAAACAGCCAGGCTAACCTCAAGTATGTTTTATCCCCCCTGGTTCAATCCCTTCCTACCTACATCCATGACACTTCACACGCTCTGGATCTTTTCAATGATTTCATGTTCCCTGGCCCCCATCATCTTAATTTTACTATGAGTGTCCAGTCCCTTTACACCTCCATCCCTCACCAGCAAGGCCTCAAAGCTCTCTGTTTCTTTCTGCACACCAGACCCAAGCAGTTCCCCTCCACCACCACTCTCCTCCGTCTGGCAGAACCTGTCCTCACTCTTATTCATTTCTCCTATGGCTCCTCCCACTTCCTTCAAACAAAAGGTATAGCCATGGGTACTCACATGGGTCCCAGCTATGCCTGCCTGTTTGTCGGCTAAGTCCAACAGTCTATGTTCCAAGCATACACTGGTGGACATTCCTCTCTTTTCTGACACTATATTGATGGCTGCATTGGTGCTGCTTCCTGCACCCATGTGGAACTCATTGACTTCATCCACTTTGCCTTCGACTTCCACCCTGCCCTCAAATTTACCTGGCCCATTTCTGACACCTGCCTCCCCTTTCTCGATCTCTCTGTCTCTATCTCTGGAGACAGCCAATCTACTGATGTCTATTTTAAAAACCATGGACTCTCACAGCTACCTAAATTATACCTCTTCTCATCCTGCTACTTGTAAAAAGGACATCTCCATCTCTCAATTTCTTGGTCTCCGCCGCATCTGCTCTCAGGATGAGGTTTTTCATTGCAGAACGAAGGAGATATCCTCCTTTTTCAAAGAAAGGGGCTTCTTTTCCTTCACCATCAATGCCGCCCTCAACTGCATCCCTTCCATTTCACGCATATCTGCTCTCACCCCATCTTCCCACCACCCTACCAAGGATAGAGTTCCTCTTGTCCTCACTTACCACCCCACCAGCTTCCTTATGCAGCACATAATTCTCTGCAACTTTTGCCATCCCCAACGGGATCCCACCACCAAGCACATCTTTTCTTCCCCCCATTTTCTGATTTCCGCAGGGATCATTCCCTATGCAACTCCTTTGTCCAATTGTCCCTCCCACTGATCTCCCTCATGGCACTTATCCTTTCAAGCGGAACAAGTGCTACACCTGCCCCTACATGACTTCCCTCACTACCATTCAGAGCCCTAAACAGTCCTTCCAGGTGAGGTACCTTCGAGTCTGTTGGGGTCATATACTGTGTTTGGGGTTCTCGGTGTGGCCTCCTGTACATCAGTGAGACCCAACGTAGATTGGGAGATTGCTTCGCTGAGCACATATGCTTTGTCCATCAGGAGAAGCAAGATCTCCCAGTGGCCACCCATTTTAATTCCACTTCCCATTCCCATTCCAATATGTCGATCCATGGCCTCCTCTACTGTCATGATGAGGCCTCACTCAGGGTGGACTGCATATTCTGTCTAGGTAGACTGCAAACTGATGGCATAAACATAGATCTCTTGAACTTCCAGTAATGCCCCTTCCCCCAACTTCTTCATTCCCCATTCCCATTTCCTTCTCTCTCCTTATCTCCTTACCTGCTGATCGCCTCCCTCCAGTGCTCCTTCCCCTTTTTCTTTCATCTATGGCCTTCTGACCTCTCCTATCAGACTCCCCTTTCTCCAGCCCTGTATCTCTTTCACCAATTCCCAGCTCTTTACTTCATCCCTCCCCCTTCAGGTTTCACCGATCACCTTGTGTGTCTCTCACCCCTCCCCCACCTTTTAAATCTACTCCTCACTTTTTTCCTCCAGTCTTGCTGAAGGGTCTCGACCTAAAACGTCAGTTGTGCTCTTTTCTGTAGATGCTGTCTAGCCTGCTGAATTCCGCCAACATTTTGTGTGCGTTGCTTGGATTTCCAGCACGTGCAGACTTTCTAATGTTTGTGATTGGGCCAGCATCTCAAACCAATAAACTCCCAATGAAAATATTGCCACTGCATCACAGTCAGGATCTAATCCTATATCACCTGATTCATCTCACACTCACCAGTGAAGCTCTGCTGTAAAGTTATGGAAGCTTGTTATAAAAAATTGTTTAAAAATTCTTCTGGAAATTTTCATGAAGTCAAAAATAAGTATGGGCTTTTGTAACCCAGAAACTGCTGGTCCTGAGAGACGTGAAGTGTAAGAAGGTAATAATTGCTTAAAATATGTCTTACTCATCATCAGCATATTTTTATTAATTTTTGAGTTCTGAGCAGCATTTTTTTGTCCGTCACCAGTAACCACTGTCTCAGACTCATCCTCACATGGCACAGAAATAGGCCCTTCAGCCCCATTAGGCCATGCTGATCTTTTTGCTCATCTGCTTGAATTGCTGCCAGCCTTCTGGTTAAGATGCCCCTGGAGTCCTGCTAGACAAGGGTTTCTAGAATTTTCACCCAGCTATGAACATCCAGAAAAGAAGATTTTCAAATCATTACCTCTGATTAAAAATAAAAACATGAATTGAAAATAGTTTTTGCACCATGATAGAGCATTATCATTATGTAGGCTGTGTCAGTGGAAAGAATACAGTCAGAAATACTGACATTTCACTCATACCAAATATCTAAGCCCATTTTTACAACTCATTCACGGGATGTGGGCATTTCTGGAAAGGTCAGCATTCAATGACCTTGATTACTCTCAAAATGAGCCATTTCAGAGGTCATTTAAGAGTTAACCACATTGATCTCGGTCTACAATCACAAGTTAGTCACATCAAGTAGAAAAGCACATTTCCTTCTACATCCGGTTGAATTTTGCACAACAAAATACTAATCATTTAGTAACCATTACTAGCATTAGCTTACTATTTCAGCATTTATTCAACTACAGTTCCTCTGCTATCACCGTGGAATATCTCTGTGTCATTTGTCTCATTCTCCAGATTGTTCGGTTAGTAACAACCAACATTTTTCTGACATTTTCTCTTTAAGTCCAGTTTTGGATTTGATTTTGCTTTTAGCAATTCAGAATGTTACTGATTTCAGTATGTGCAGTAAATTTCCTCAATCATAATCAAATTTCTCAAAATTTACTGCACATAACAAAATCAGTATCATCATCAAGAAGCATGAAAATTTACTGCACAGATAATGGCCATTGCACCCATACTGGTAAAAAAAAACTAGATCTACTTCCCAGCTCTTTGTGTAGAGCTTTATATTTAACATCCCCTCAAATGCTCCTCCAGGTACCTGAGTCCAATGGGTTGATGCAATTACCAAGAAGGCACACCAGCGGCTCAACTTCATTAGGAGCTTGACAAAAATGTCACCAAGGACTTGCATATTTCTACAGAAGTATATCGGAGAACATTCTGACTGGTTGCATCATAGGCCGGTATGGCACCTCCAACACACAGGGCCATAAGAAGCTCCATATTCTTACTTCAAATTCTTCTCATTTCTTCTCCTACTTTTGTTTCCCGTCTAGTCGTTGTTCTGACAAGCGAATAAAAACAGAGAATGTTGGAAATTCTCAGAAAGCCACATAGCAGCTTTAAAAAGTGTGTTAATGTTACAAGTCTGAGACCATTCGTCAAAGCTAGAAAAGAGGGAAAAGGCATTAGTTTATATGAACAGAGAAGGTGGAGGAAACATGGTTAGAACAAAGAGATGGTCTCTGATAGAGTGAGACCATATGAGTTCTTGGAGTAGCTGGAACAAGAATTACGATCAGATTATGCTTCCTTATCAGTGTAATGTATGGGTAATAACATGCTCAGCAGACCAGGTGATATAAAGAGAACACAAAGAAACTGAGCCAAAATGATGCCAGGAAGAAATGCCCGGTACTAATACAGACTGGAAGGAAGAGTGATTTATCTAAAGAATGAGAATTCTGTACTGAGTCCGTGATGCCAGTTGTGAGATGAGGTGCTGTTCCTCATGATTGTATTGAACTCAGGGTGTAAGTGAGACGAGAATAGCTTGTGATGCTGAATGAGAGTGACTGGGAACCAGAAGCTTGGGGCCTGTGGACTGAAGGCAAGTGACCTACAAAGCTTTCACTGTAGAAGAGGCCTCATTATGAACACAAATGCTGTACACTAGACAGGAAGAGCTACATATTTAAAATAATTCACCTTTAATTATGCCCCTATTAAACATCAATAGTTGATTAAATTGTGTTCAGTAGCTTATGTAATCAGTTGCAACACTTGTGATGTGGACAAGTGTTTCTTTATCTTGCTGCCTGCTGAGCGACAGACCACCCTATTCCCTTCTTGAGGTCAAAGAATATTTGATTCTTTTCCGGTTCTGAGCTGATTGATGTGGGATTTGCAAATCCTGCCGCAGTTGGGGAAGGTGGTGTATAACTAGGTGCATGGACTACTTGGGACTTTCTACTACTTTGTTTTCTGTTGGTTGCTCAGCGACATCCCTGCCAACTATTGAGCCAACCACACGTCAGCCTATCAACATATGACAGAATAGCCTCTTCACCTAACTCTTTGGGCCCTCGCCCCTCCCACCAGTAAAAGCTAGATCCTCCCTCTGCTGGCTGTGTCCCGCTACAACCAGCCAATCTGCTGTTCTTCTTGGGAGTCACTTGCAGTCATAGAGTCATAAATATACAGCATGAAAGCAGACATTTCAGCTTATTTCCTCCACAAAAACAACTACATTCATGATAAATGTCTGTGGTAATAAACCTAATTCTGATTCTGATTTTCCAACCTGGGAGAAAGACTCCCATTCTTTATGCTTCTTTTAATTTTAAATACTTCTATCAAGTTGCCTCTCAGTATCCAACATTCCAGAAAACACAGCTCAGATCAGTCCAACATCTCCTTACAGTCAGTGTAAATTCTGGCAAAAATAATCAAGGGTGCCTGAGAAAATAAATTGCTGGGATTCAGGGAATAGAATTAATGAGAATCTCTTCTGGAAGCGGGTGTGGACCTGGTGAGAAAAAGGTCTCCTGTGTCATTATAAGTGTAAGATATAAAAGCACCATGGCTATATTAAATGCTGGAAACAGTGATTGACTTTAACATCCTTTGCTCAGAAGGGGCTCCCAAGATATGGAAGATTATCCACATTTTCCAGGACCATTTTCTCACATACTTCAGTGAAGAATCAACAGTGAATTGGATTGCAGTCTCTGAGTGTGCACATACTCAAACATTGCCTAAACATTATTCTTATCTTTGTTCCAAAGTGGAAATGATAATAGTTGAGCAGTTTCGCATCTACCTTACAGATTAACTCTATTTCAACTACTAATGGAACCAATACAAAATATTGCAAATGGGAAGATTAAGAAGAGGGTTGGAGCAATGATTCTGGTACACTTAGCACAGGCCGTGCTGGGATTATGTCTGTTGTAAACCTGTCTGGAGCACAGGTTATATGCAGATTGTTAATGGTGAAAGATTCTCCATAATACCTCATGATTGACAGTCAAAAGCTTTTAGGAGATTGAAAAGAACCATGTAAGGTGCTGCTCCCAATGTTTTTTTGTTGGATTTGACATACAGTTAAAATCATGCAACACACACAAAATGCTGATGGAACGCAGCAGGCCAGGCAGCATCTATAGGAAGTACAGTTGACGTTTCGGGCCGAGACCCTTCGTCAGGACTAACTGAAAGAAGAGATAGAAAGAGATCCTGTCCTTTTCTGTCTCATCAAGAGATCCTTTGTATCACATGATGGGAGGATACTGTATTGAGCTTCTGGGCCAGAGACTTTGTCCTCTGCATTCTTTTCCAAGTTCAAGGACTTAGGCTCTTTGTTGGATTATCCACTTTAACAGCTGGATATAGCCATTACCTGTCTGTTAAAATAAGCTACAAGAGATGGACATAGCGTCATGTCTTGACTAATATGGTACACAACATTACATGGTACTTGCTGCCAGCTAATGCCCATAATGGATGCATTCAAAATCCAAGCTCCAAGCCATCAACCACTTGTTCACTGAAAGGATGGACCATTTGCAAATCTTCTACAAGCCTATCCTCATGGTTCAGGACCACCATCTCTTAAGGTTTGCAACAGGACCCTGGCAAATATGGCCCACTCCTTATTTCTCAGGAGCCTCCTCTCAATGGAGACAGCCATTGATGACAGAAATCATGACTGCCTTTTATGTACCAGCACATCCTTTGGCTCTAATGAAAAGAGTGTTTGAAGGTTTTTGGAAGTCTAGATCTCAAAATTCCTGACAAAGCTCTTGATCTTCTGAGCGATTGTGATCCAAGCCCTCCTATATGCTTCTGAGACTTGAACCTCTTGCACCAGGTACCTCAAAGCACAGGAGAGATTCCACCAACATTATCTGTTCAGAATCTCCCAAATTCCCTGGCAGATATGCAAACCAGGCCAACATCTTTGGCATTGAGTCATGTTGTTTGCTTCCTGACACTCAATTCCCAAAACAGAAACTCCAAAAGATTGACAGGCAGATGAATGAAAAAGATTCATGGATGCCCTTAAAGCTTCCATTAAAATGTGTAATATCCCTGCGGCTGCTGGGTATCTCTGGACTATGACCACAGAACGTTCTGAAATATGTGGTAAAACTCAACTCCATGAAACAGGGAGAACATGCTAATGGCAGGAAGTTCCACCTGCCAGTCTGCCTCGTCCGCTGCATCTGCTTAGAAGGCATATGGCCATGCTTCCTTTCATTTCGATTACAAGAGAAAGCAAAGCAGCTACAATATATGAAACCAATCAGCCCATACTTGGAGCATTGTGTGCAGTTCCTGTCACCCCATTATAGAAAGGGTGTGGAGACCACAGAGAGGTGATTAAGAGGTTTCCCAGCATGCTGCCTGGATTAGAAGGTATGAGCTATAATGAAAAGTTGGGCAAACTTGGGTTGTTCTCTCGAGAGTGTTGGAGACTGAGGGGAAACCTGATAGAAGTTTTTAAAATGATGCTAGGTATAGATAGGGTGAACAGTCAGGATTTTTTCCCCAGGGTAGAAAGGTCAAACACCAGAGGATATACTTTTAAAGTTAGAGAGGGTAAGTTCAAAGGTGATGTGAGGGACATGTTTATTATACATAGAGGGTTAGATGCCTGGAACGGGTTACCAGAGTAGGAGTGGAGCAGGTGGTCTGGGAGAATTTAAGAAGCTTTTAGATAGATACACAATGATGAAGGGAAAGGAGAGATATAGATGATGCACAAGAGGAGGACATTTAATTCAAACTGGCATCATGATTTGCACAACTTCATAGTCTGAATGGCCTATACCATGCTGTATTGTTCTAAATGCCGCAGACTCTGCAGTCACCCCAGAAATGGAGTGACAGCAAATTTACCCAAGGTACTACACTGTGTGGCCAGATCTGTTCTAACTCTACATACATGTTTGCAGATGATATCACCATAGCAAGCAGCATCTCAAATAATGATGAGTTGAGTACAGAAAGATGCTAGAGGCCTTAATAACATGGTGTCATGACAACAATTTTTCCTTCAATGTCAGCAAACCAAAAGAGTTGGCCATTGATTTCAGGAAGTGGGCAGTGCACATGCTCCTATCCACATTAATGGTTGAGAATTGAGAGATACAAGTTCCTAGGAGCAAACATACCAATAGCCTGTCCTGGTCCAAGCACATAGATGCCACAGCCAAGAAAGATAACTAACGCCTCTTCTTCCTCGGGAGACTGAAGAAATTTGGCAAGTCCTTGTTGACCCTTACCAATTTTTAATTGATGCACCAAAGAAAGCATCCTGTCCAGATGCTTCATGGCTTGGTATAACATCTGACCACATGAAACTGCAAAGAATTCTGGGCACAGTTTACTATTTCATGGAAACCCTTCAGAAACTTCTCACTATCTCTACACTTCTTGCTGCCTCAGCAAAACAGCTAAAAGATGACTGTAGTGTTGATAGGAGATTCTCCAGTAAAAGGAACAGAGACGAGTTTCTGTGGGCGTGATAGAGACATCTGGATGGTATGTTGCTTCCCTGCTGCCTGGATCAGGGATGTCCTGAATCAGGTCCATGGCATTCTCAAGGGCAAGGGTGAGCAGCCAGAAGTCTTGGTACACATTGGCACCAATGACATAGGTAGACAAGGTGAGGAGGTTCTGAATAGAGATTTTAGGGAGCTAGGTAGAAACAGGACTTCCAGAGTAGTAATCTCTGGATTACTGTCTGTGCCATGTGCCAGTGAGGGTAAGAATAGGATGATTTGGCAGATGATCGCGTGGCTGACGAATGAGAGCAGGGGGCAGGGCTTTAAATTTATAGGTCATCAGGGTCTCTTCTGGAGCAGGTATGACCTATACAAAAAGGACAGCTTATACCTGAACCCGAGAAGGTCCAATATCTCGTGGGCAGGTTGGCTAGAGTTGTTAAGGTGGTTTAAACAAATTTGGCGGGGGAACGGGAACCGGGGTGATCGTGCTGAAGTTAAGATAGTTCATTTACAAATAGAGGAAATGTGTTCTGAGCCTCCTAGCAAGGAGAGGCTAATGATAGGGCAAAAGTGCAGACAACAGGTTGAGTTGGAACGTAAAAGGTGAACAAAATCAAATAGGGTGAATACAATACTAAAGATGTAATGTCTGAATACATGCAGTATACAGAAATAAGGTAGATGAACTTGTAGCACAGTTACAGATTGGCAAGTAAGATGTTGTAGGCATCACCAAATCATGGCTGAAAGGAAAGTATAGCTGGGAGCTTAATGTCTAAGGAGTTGTCGTGGCTCTATTGGTAAAAAAATGAAATTTAATCATTAGAAAGAAGTGGCATAGGGTTGAAAGGTGTTGAATCGTTGTTGATAGTGCTAAGGAAATGCAAGGGTAAACACACCCTGAAAGGAGTTATGTACAGATCCCCAAACAGTAGTAAGGATGTGGTCTACAAGTTATGACAGGAGTTGGAAAATACATGCCAAAAGGGCAATGTTGCAATAGTCATGGGGGGATTTCAATATGCAGGTAGATTGGCTGTTGAATTCTAAGAGGAGAAATTTCTAGAATGCCTACAAGATGGCTTTTTAGAGCAGCTTGTGGTTGAGCCCACTTGGGGATCAGCTATTCTGGATTGGGTGTTGTGCAATGAACCAGAATTGATTAGCGACCTTAAGGTAAAAGAACCCATAGGGGCAAATTATCATAATACAATAAAATTCACCCTAAAATTTGAGAAGGAGAAGCTAAAGTCTGATGTATCAGTATTACAGTGAAGTGAAGGAAATTACAGAGGCATGAGAGAAGAGTTGTCCAGAATTGATCGGGAAAAAAACACTAGCAGGGATGATGGCAGAGCATCAATGGCTGGAATTTCTGGAAGCAATTTGGAAGGTACAGGATATATACATCCCAAAGAGGAAGAAGTATTCTAAAGGCAAGATGACACAACCATGGCTAACAAGAGGAGTCAAAGCCAACATAAAAGCCAAAGGGAGGGCATATAATAGAGCACAAATTAGTGGGAAGTTAGAGGATTGGGAAGCTTTTAAAAACTAACAGAAGGTAGCTAAAAAACGTCATTAAGAAGGTAAAGATGGAATATGAATGTAAGCTAGCGAATAATATTAAAGAGAATACCAAACGTTTCTTCAGATACATAAAGTGTAAAAGAGAGGTGAGAATGTATAAAGGACCACTGGAAAATTATGTTGGAGAGGTAGTACTGGGGGCAATGAAATGGCAGGTGAATCGAATAAGTATTTTGAATCAGTCTTCACTGTGGAAGAAACTAGCAGTATGGTGGAAGTTGCTGGACTCAGGGGTCATGAAGTGTGTGAAGTTACCATTACTAGCGAGAAGGTTCTTGGGAAACTGAAAGGTCAGAAGTTAGATAAGTCACATGGACCAAATGGTGTACACCCCATTTGAAAGAGCTGGCTGAAGATTGTGGAGGCATTAATAATGATACTTCAAGAATCACTAGATTCTGGAATGGTTCTGGAAGGTTTGAAAATGCAAATGTCACTCCACTTTTCAAGAAGGGAGAGAGGCAGAAGAAAGATAACTATAGGCCATTTAGTCTGACCTCAGTGGTTGGAAAGATTTTAGAGTCCATTGTTAAGGATGCGGTTTCAGGGTACTTGGTGGCACATGATAAAATAGGCCATAGTCAGCATGGTTTCCACAACAAATCTGTTAGAATTCTTTGAAGAAATAACAAGCAGGATAGACAAAGGGCAATTGGTTGATGTTGTGTACTTGAATTTTCAGAAGGCCTTTGACAAGGTGCCACACATGAGGCTGCTTAACAAGCTACGAGTCCATAGTATTACAGGAAAGATTCTAGCATGGATAAAGCATTGGCTGATTGGCAGAAGGCAAAGAATGATAATAAAGGGAACCTTTTCTGTTTGGTTGCTGGTAACTAATGGTATTCCACAGGGGTCTGTGTTCAGACTGAATCTTTTTACATTATATGTCAATGATTTGGATCATGGTGTTGATGGCTTTGTTGCAAAAATTGCAGACAATATGAAGAAAGGTAGAGAGGCAGGTGGTTTGGAGGAAATAGAGAGGTTACATAGGGACTTAGACAGATTAGGAGAATGGGCAAAGAAGTGGCAGATGGATTACACTGTTGAGAAGTGTATAGACATGCAATTTTGTAGAAGAAATGAGAGGGTTGACTATATTTTTAAATGGAGAGAAATTACAAAAATTTGAGGTGCAAAGGGATTTGGGAGTCCTTGTGCAGGATTCCCTAAAGATTAATTTGCTGGCCAAGTCTGTGGTGAGGAAGACAAATGTGTCAGCATTCATTTCAAGAGGACTGGTGTATAAAAACAAGGATATAATTTTTAAACTTTATAAAGCACTGGTGAGACCTCACTTGGAATATTGTGAGCAGTTTTGGGCCCCTTATCTTTGAAAGGATGTGTTGAACCTGGAGAAGGTTCAAGGGATGTTCATGAAAATGATTCCAGAATTAAATGGCTTGTCACGTGAAGAAAATTTGATGGCTCTAGGTCTATATTAACTGGAATTCAGAAGAATGAGGGGTGACCTAAGTGAAACCTATTGAATGGTGAAAGGCCTTGATAGAGTGGATGTTTTTGATGGTGGGAACGTTTAAGATCAGAGGACATAGCCACAGAATGGAGGGGTGTCCTTTTAGAATGAAGGTGAGGAAGAATTTCTTAAGCCAGAGCGTAGTAAATCTGTGGAATCTGATGTCTCAGGTAGCTATGGAGACCATGTCTTTATGTATAATTAAGGCAGAGGATGATAGATTCTCGATTGGTCAGGGCATGAAGGGATACAGGGGTGGGGTGAGACAGGAGATTGGGACTGAGGGAAAATTGGATCAGCTATGATGAAACGGCTTAGCAGACTCAGTGGGCCAAATGGCCTAAGTCTGCTCCTACATCTCATAGTCTTGTAGTCTTATGTTGAAGACCACACCCACCCCAGCCATTCTCTCTTCTATCCCCTGTCATCAGGTAGAAGATGTGAAAGCCTGACAACCGGTACCACCAGGCTCAGGTACAGCTGCTACCCTGATATAATTTAACTATTAAATGGTTCTCTAATGTGATAGATTGGACTCTTGACCTTGTTATTATCTTGCACCTTATGTTTTACCTGCACTGCAGGTTACTCTGTAGCTGTTTCACCTTATCTGCATTGTTATTGTTTTATCTTCTTTTAACTCAATAACTTGACCCGTATGAACAATATGTAAGACAATTTTTTCACAGAAACTCAGTACATCTGACAAAAGTGAACCGTCTAGTTCCAACGCCAAATATTAGATATAGTGCCACCTGCCGTCCAATGGCTGCTACCTCACCGGATGTGACGCCACCTGCCGGGTCTTGCTGTCATTGCGGCTGGCGAGCGCGGCTCTAAAGCTTTGGCCTTGCTGGGGTCGTGCATCATCGCTCAGCTTCGTCCCACCGTGTTTTTAGTCGAGAGCGATGTTCGTGGCTCGAAGCATCGGGGCTGATCATAAGGACCTAATTCACGATGTCTCCTTCGATTTCCACGGGCGACGGATGGCGACCTGCTCCAGTGACCAGAGCGTGAAGGTGGGGGAAGTTGCGGGCGGTGTTAGGGCCTGGTCCATGATTCCCGAGCCTTGCCCGGACATGTTCCCGGTCGCTGACTGGGCTTGGGCCACGGCTACAAGGCAAAGACCTTGCAGAAAAACCACTTTCCGGGAGTCAGGCAATGAGATGTGCCGAGAACTGCCGGGTATGGGGTGTATTCACGTGACTCTCGACTCCAAAGCAGGCCAAGGCTGATGAGCATGAAGACTGATTCTGTTAAAACCCTATTGTATATCAGCCTATAGCGATAGAAATGTACTGTCATCTGCTCCACTTACCCCACCCCACGTGTAGCAGCTTCTACCGTCCTCTTCCTAAAACACCTATCTTCAGACCCAACAGAGTTTGCCTTCGCTTTTCACCCCACGGGCCTCTTCATGAATGCGATCTCATCTCAGCAGTCTCATCTTCTCACTCTCCTTTTTGCAAGGACCGACCACTCTTTTTGACTCCCTGACCTGCCCGTCCCGAATCAAAACCGCTCCCCATGGCTTGGAACTGTAGAAGATGCAATTCTTGTCCTGTGCCCCCCTACCCCCTCATTATCCCAGCATCTAAACAGCCCTTCCACGGAGGGAAATTATTCAGCATTCGTCTGTGGAGAGAGAAAAAAGTTGGTACTTAGGTCATAGTGGTCATATGGGACACAAGGTTATAAAACAAACTGCTGGAAGAATTTGGCAGGTGAGGCAGCATCAGTGGAGGCAAAGACTAGCTGACTTTTCAGTTTGAGAGATTGCTCAGGCCCAGGTGGAAGGTTTCAACCAGAAACTTTGCCTTTATTGATGATGCCTGACCTGTTGGGTCCCTCCAGCAGTTTTTTTTTGTGTTCCAGGTTACATCTGCTGCCTTGTATCTAACATACAAGGTACATGACCTTTTACATTAGTTCCTGGTCTTATTACAAAAATAATGGGGCAGCATCTGCACACTGGTGTTTTTCAGTCAGGTGGTGAAAGGTCCATTGATGCTAAAGTCATGCATAATAAAATATGTTAGTACGGAATCAATGGAATTGCTCCTCAAGCCAGAATGGTTCAAACAGTCTCTGATGTTGTAAGGAGGAAAGAAATAAAAATGGGATACGGAGAGGTAGGATGAGTGGACAGAAGTTGGCAGGCGAAGTATAGTGTGGGGAAATGTGGTGTAACCATTTGTTCGTTAATGTGCTGTGTCATATGACGTGGGCAGTCAATGTCTTTCCATGACTGTGATTGTTCTTGGCAAGTTTTTCTACAGAAATAGTTTAACATTGCCTTTTTTCTGGGCACTGTCATTACAACGCACACAAAATGCTGGTGGAACGCAGCAGGCCTGGCAGCATCTATTAGGAAGAAGTACAGTCGACATTTTGGGCCAAGACCCTTTGTCTTGGCCTGAAAAGTAAACTGTACTTCTTCCTATAGATGCTGCCTGGCCTGCTGCATTCCACCAGCATTTTGTGTGTGTTGTTTGAATTTCCAGCATCTGCAAATTTCCTCGTGTTTACTGTCTTTACAAGACATTTTCAATACTCTTCAGAGATTGTCTGCCAGGCGTCAATGGTCATATAACCTGGAGCTGTGATATGCACCAGCTGCTCGTACGACCATCTACCACCTGCTCCCAGTGCTTCACATGACCCTAAGTGGGTACTACACCTGTCCAATGATAATCTGCAGGCTAGCGGAGGGAGGAGTGCCTACCTCCTTTGGTAGCAACATATCTCCACCCTGCCACCCCATATACATTGGAAAAAGGAATGACAGAACTAATGGATTTAAATAAAGTGAGATTACAATACAAAAAGGATATGGGAAACCTTGAGCAGGAATCAAAAATGCAAGTACAGCAAGGAATGCTTTATTAGAAGAGTATCAAGTACAAAAGTAGGGAACTTTTAGCGGAACTACACTCATTGCTGAGGAAAGGAGTGGTATATTTGTACTGTTGGTAATTCAGTAAAGGCTTAAAGATGTTGCTTTCTGGGATGAAAGAGATTGACATTTGAAAATAAATTGATCTGATAGTTACTTGAATTTAGAGGGATGAGTCATAACTTTATCAACATATTTAAGATTCCAAGTGTTTGGCAGGATGGATGCTGAGAGATTGTTTCATGCTGGTGAGTTTGTCTTAAAATTAGAGGGCCTAGTTTCAGAATAAGGGATTTCAGAGGGAAATGAGAAGGAAAATGTTCTGTACCCCAGAATTATTAAAACAGAAATTTGTGAAGTCTGTTTGCTTGTGGCAACAGTACAATGAAAATATATAAAATTGCTCTAAATTAACAAATAGTGTAAATGAAAATAATAATGAGATAGTGTTCATGGACCATTCATAAATCTGATAGTGGAGGGGAAAAAGCTGCTTCCGAATCATTGAGTGTGGGTTGTTAGGCTCCTGTTCCTCTTCCCTAATGGTACTAACAAGAGGAGGGCATGTCATAAATGGTGAGGGTCCTTAGTGATGGAAGCAATCTAACTTGAAGCATCACCTCTTGAAGATATCTTCAATGTGGTAATGGTTGTGACCATGATGGAGGTGGCTGAATTTACAATCCTCGGCAGTCTCTTATGATCCTGTGCATCGGAACCTCCACGCCAGGCTATGATGCAACCAGTCAGGAAACTCTCCATCATACATCTGTAGAAGTTTGCGACAATCTTTGGTGATGTACTAAGTCTCCTCAAACTCTTGATGAGCTAGACTCATTGGCATGCTGCCTTCTTGCTTGAAGCAATATGCTGGGTCCAGGATAGATCCTCTGTACCCTGCTCACCCTTTCCACAACACGAGGTTCTTCAGCTGCTGGAAATCCAGAGTAACACACAAAATGCTGGAGGAGCTCAGCAGGTCAGGCAACATCTATGGAGAGGAATCAGAAGGTGGGAGAGCAGGAGGAGTACCAGCTGACAGGTGATAGGTGAAATCAAGTGAGGTGGAAGGCAGATGAGGAAAAGGGATGAAGTAAGAAGTTTGAAGGTGATAGGTGGAAGAGGTAAAGAGCTGAAGAAGGAGGAATCTGATTGGAGAAGAGAGTGGACCATGGAATAAAGGGAAGGAGGAGGGGCATCAGAGGGGTGATTGGCTGTTGAGGAGAGAGAAGTAGTAAGAGGGAAATCAAAATGGGGGAAAAGAAAGAGAGAGGTGAGGGGCAATTACTGAAAGTTAGAGAAATCAATGTTTATGCATCAGATTGGAGGCTACCCAGATAGAATGAATATGAGGTGTTGCTCTTCCAACCTGTGTTTGAGCTCATTGTGGAAGGAGTGTTGAAAGTTCTTGTAGACACTGAACCCAGAAAAATATGAAGTGATTCACTTTGGAAAATTGAACTTGAAGGCAGAATACAAGGTTAATGGCAGGATTAAAAGCAGTGTGAATGTGCAAAGGGATCTTGGGGCCCATGTCCATAGATCCCCTCAAAGTTGCTGCATAAGTTGACAGGGTTGCATATGGTGTGTGGGCCTTCATTAGTTGGGGGATTGAATTCAAAAGCTGTGAGGTGATGCTGCAGCTCTATAAAACCCTGGTTACGATTACAGTTGGGAGTATTGTGTTCCATTCTGGTTGCCTCCTTATAAGAAGGATGTGGAAGCTTCAGAGAGGGTGCAGAGGAGATTTACTAAGATGCTGCCTGGACCAGATCTTCTGAAGATAGGCTGAGTGAGCTAAGGTTTTTTTCTTAGGAGTGAAGGAGGATGAGAGGTGATTTGACAGAGGTGAACACAGAAATAAGGAATAGAGTTGATGGCCAGAAATGTTTTCCCAGGGTGGAAATGGTTAATACAAGGAAGCATAATTTTAAGATGATCGGAGGAAGGTACAGCGGGGGTGATGTCA
Organism: Hemitrygon akajei; assembly: GCF_048418815.1. Classification (NCBI taxonomy): domain Eukaryota; kingdom Metazoa; phylum Chordata; class Chondrichthyes; order Myliobatiformes; family Dasyatidae; genus Hemitrygon; species Hemitrygon akajei. The sequence continues at coordinate 83,061,987 of NC_133124.1, forward strand.
GAAGTTCTTCACGTAGAGAGTGGTAGGTGCATGGAATAATGCGAAGAATGGTAGTGGAAGCAGATAGATTAGGGCTATTTTAGGGAAACTCTTAGATATATCATGGTCGATAGAAAAATGGAGGGATATGTAAAATGGAAGGGTTAGATTGATATTAAAGTAGGTTATAAGGTCAATACAACATGTGGACCAAAGGGTCTATACTGCGCTGTACTGTTCTATATTCTGTTACGGTTGAATCTGCTGCCTGGCATTTGGGAGCGAGGAGCAAGAGCATGCCTTCCTTTTCTTATCTGATGGAGAAATAAATGACCACAAATCAGGAAAATATGCTGCAACAGTATCCTTTGCTTCTCCAGTAGCAAATTGCAATGATTACAGGTTGCACACATCTATGTGGTGTACCAACCAGTGAGATCCCATTTCAGGAGCTGCTTATGGATAAAAGTACTACAGGTTTACACTAGGAATGACTAATGCTGTCTGTGAGTCGATTGAATATGTCCTTTTAACCTGTGCTGCACTCATTTGGCAGGTGTGGGACAAAAGTGAAACTGAAGAATGGCACTGCACAGCTAGCTGGAAGGTAATGAGATGCTTCCTGTTGTTTATGACACATCTATTGCCATGTACTCCAGTTGTAGATGTTACTATGTGTATGCATTACCCATGCGTGTATGCCTTTAAGTAGTATTCACATAATGAGCTTACAGATGGAAGAAAATGCTAAATGTTGGTCTCTTCTAATTTTAAATTGGTGATCCTTTTATCTGACTTGTAAATGTTCTTTAAAAATAAATACTTCACTTTTCTTTGAATTGATGGTAGTTCTTTGGATAAGTCTATAACTGAGCTTTTCTATAATACTGTGTCGACATCTATATGTGTGACACTATTTTTCACTTAAATAATCCTGGTAAATTATTAGTTCCTAGGGAATAGGTCTCTCATGTCAGGAGCTAAGATGCAGGTGTTGATGCTCTCTTTAATCTGTTTTTTTCTTCTCCCTTTTTGCTTGTCTTCCGTGTAAAAATCATACACACAATGGCTCTATTGTTATCTGGATTGTAGTGAGGGTGGGGTGGATGATGGTGATGTGTGCACACTAACATTGTGGTGAGAATGCTGGCCTGCTGCCTTGTTTTAAGAATATCTCACATTTCTGAAAGGGAAGGAAGAAACCTTTTATTGTAATAACTTGAAAACGAAAATGGCTGCAGCTTGAATTGATTAAAAAAAAAGTGAGATGACGATGGGAAGGTGGAGAATTGTAAGGGAGAAGGGAACAAATAAAAAAAGGACACATACGTGAATGGCTTGAGTATTGCTGATTTGTATTTCTGCCCATTGCCTTGACTCCTTTTGAACAGTTTATCAACCACCCTGAAGGATTGGTCATTCCTGGCCATCTGGATTAGAGAATCCCAATTAATCACAACCATCAATGAAGAAATTTCTCCTTATCTTAGGCCTAAAATGCCATGCCCGTATCCTGAGATTCTGACTCTTCATTTTAGACTCTCTTGCCAAGGGAAGCAGCCTCTTTACATCTTTATTTTTCATTTATAAACTTACAGATGACCAGAGTCATCAATTGTTTTTGTCTCCATAGATGCGGCCTGACCTGAGTATTTTCTGTCTTTCTTTGTTTTTCTTTTGGATTTCCAGGACTTGGTTCATGAACTGTAACATCAGTTTCATTTACATTTGTATGTATTTCAATGAAGTAACTTCTCATTCTTCAAAACTTCAGAAAATTAAGGCCCAATCAAGTCAGATCTTAGACATAAGACCATAAGATATAGGAGCAGAATTAGGTCATTTGGCCCATTAAGTCTGCTCCACCATTTCATCATGGTTGATCCATTTTTCCTCTCAGCCCCAATCACCTATCTTCTCTCCGTATCCCTTCATGCCCTGGCCAATCAAGAATCTATCAACCTCTGCCTTAAAAATACATAAAGACTTGGCCACTACAGCTGGCCGTGACAACAAATTCCACAGATTCACATCTCTGGCTAAAGAAATTTCTCCTCATCTCCATTCTAAAAGGATGGCCCTGTATTCTGAGCCTGTGTCCTCTCGTCTTAGACTCTCCCACCATAGGAAACATCCTCTCCATATCCACTCTAATAAAGCCTTTCACCATTTGATCGATTTCAATGAGGTCATTCCTCATTTTGATTTCTAGTGAATACAGTCCCAGAGCCATCAAACACTCTTCATATGACAAGCTGTTCAAAGGTACATTTAATGTCAAAGAAATGTGTACAATATACATCCTGAAATGCTTTTTCTTCACAACCATCCACGAAAACAGAGGAGTGTCCCCAAAGAATGAATGACAGTTAGATGTTCGAGCTGCACAGGTCCCCCCCACACATAAGCAGCAACAATTCCCCCACCAGCAAAAAAAAGCATCAGCACCCACCACCGAGCACACAAGCATGCAGCAAAACAACAGTAAAGACACGGACTTGCAGTACCACAAAGACTACTCGTTCATCTGGTATTTGACATACCACAGGCTCTCTCTCTCCCTAATAGAGGAGAAAGAGTTGTCTCCATTTCACAGTGAGAGGGGAGATATAACAAACAACTCGCTGATTTACGATGTTGAAGTCCATTGCGTCACTTTTTCCGAGCTCTGTGCTCAAAGATCTCAGGTCTCTGGGCACACAACCAGAGATCTTCCATCTCCTATGACACACTGATTTCCTGTTGGGACACCGACCTTCAGTCTGCCCATCTCCAGAGCCCCGAGATCATGGAACTCTGAAGGTGAGTTAATCTCTTCGGCCGCATCCTTGGCATATCAAATGATGGCTAGTTGTAAAACCCCGAGAGCTGGTCCCATTCCTGCAAAGAACTGAAAGTGAAAAATAGAGATATTAAAGAGGAAATAGAGCTGTTTCTGAAGGTGCAAGCAAAGTAGTTGCTGTTAGGTGCCATTGTCTCCTTCTAAGCTGCAATCTTCTTGATGAGACTATGTTATTGTGCTAGCAAATGGATGAAACGGGGTGGAAGAGGCTTGTGTGGAACGTAAACATGGACCTGTACTGATTACATGGACTGAATGGTACTTCTATCTTACCGTTCTATCTTGGATCATCATTCTAACTTGGATGCATATAGTTGGAGCACTCTGCTTTCCAGGTCTTAATAGAGATTATTAATGTAAACTCCTTTTGTAGACACACAGTGGATCAGTATGGCGAGTGACATGGGCTCACCCAGAGTTTGGCCAGGTGCTGGCCTCTTGTTCATTTGATCGGACTGCAGCTGTGTGGGAGGAGATAGTGGGAGAGTCTAATGACAAACTGCGAGGACAAAGTCATTGGGTGAGTTTGGATCTTTTCACCACCAAATCAAATCTTGTGATCAAATTACTTTTGCCTCATATATACAGTATTCTTGCCTGTTCAGATTTAGAGCCAAATGGTTTTGACCATTTGGGTTAATTTTTGAAGCAATTGTAGACACTTTACTGAGTGTACTTTATTTCCAAGAAAATGCATTATTATCTGGCACACAAAGTTGGTTTCTACCCACACCAACTTTGATTTTAAATTTGTGCAACAGTTTCCATCTCTGCTTATGTAGCTGTGAATGAATGAGGCTGTTCTAGCAACATTTTCGAGTTTGCCTTTGCACAGAACTTTCAACCCTGTATTGTAAGAAGGTTCTAGCACAGCAATAAAAATGTGCTTCTTTGAAAGCAACTTGGTTTACTCATTTCTCATGTTCCAATATAACAGAAATGTGTTTGTTTCTCCCTCAGGATCCAATAATGAACCTTTCCTTTAGGTTCATTTAGAAGTGTATAATGAATTTTTTTAGCATTGCGAGGTAGAAAACTGCAATTAAAATGTTATTAGCAACTTGCGTATTAATAGAATTAAATGCCTGCATCCAAACAGGTGAAGAGGACTACACTGGTGGACAGCAGAACTTCAGTGACAGATGTGAAATTTGCCCCAAAGCACATGGGCTTGGTTCTAGCCACCTGCTCTGCAGATGGGGTTGTACGGATATATGAGGCCCCAGATGTCATGAACCTGAGTCAGTGGTCCCTGCAGCATGAGATCTCATGCAAATTGAGTTGCAGCTGTATTTCCTGGAACCCTTCCAGGTGAGAAAGTGCATGTGCTGACTGGGTATTTACACTAAAACACTGTTCTGTTATTCAAGTCATAGTAACTGAACCAGACAGTCTGGGTGTGTAGAATCAGAAGTGATTTCAACCCATACTCTCATTGATTTGAAAATAATTATTTTAACAAACCAAAGTGCAGCCTTCAAATACAGTGTAAGTTATCACACAGACTGGACCTTTTCTTGAAAAGATATATAAGTTTATATGAAACACTCTGGTTCTGTCAGTTGCGTAAGTCTAGGGAAGGCTATCTCCAGCCCCGCCAAACATGTGAGATTGAGGTGCAAGCCCACCCTGAAACCCCCTGTTTGTGTGAATGCTGTGTGATTTATTACCGTTACAAATAAGTGCCACGAAATAACAGATAGTACACCGCTTACAATTAAACAATTTAGCTTTATAATTCTTAATTTGACTAAAGGGTTAGTAAAGAAAAAGCAACAAAGAGCCCATTTTAATGAAACAGTCTAATGTGTGCAAGTTGGAGCTCATCGTTTCCACTTTGCTGAATCTCCTTTGATCTCCCTGGGCTTCATTGAATCATGGCACCACTCTGGGTTGAGTCCTACAACCTCTTTGGCGTCTTCCCCCTTCATCTCCGGCCCAACAAAAGACACAAATCACACTCTTGTTAAGCACACAATGTGAAAACACACTCCCTTCATTGGACAGCTCACATTCCAAAGCACCCGTTATTGTACTATGTAAAAGTCTTGGTTACATATATATAGCTAGGGTGCCTAAGACAGTTGTACAGTACTGTACTTGTCAACGTAGAGCAACGAGCGAGTTTGTAAATCTGACAGGAGCAGAGGTTGTAGGGAATAGTGAGGGTGGAATGCCGTGGGAGGGGTGTGAGACAGGTGGCAGAGAATGTAGTGCAAGTGCAGATACTCCCAGTCCTGAGATACAAGGCAAGGTCACTTGATTCTAAACAATTGATTTGTTAATCATTTCAGAATGTCTCTCTGGTGCTGCCCACTTCTCCCTTCTGAGGCCCATATCAGAATCAGGTTTACCATCACTCACCTACGCCATGAGATTAGTTTCTTTTTGCAGCAGTGCAACACATAAAGTTACTGCAATACTGTGTAAAGGTCTTGGGCACCCTAGCTATGCATCTAAGACTTTAGCACAGTACTGTATATATACACAGATACATACATAAGGCTTAACGTTTCTGCAATTCTGTTTCTCATTACAGTTCCCGTTCTCATTCGCCTATGATAGCAGTGGGAAGTGATGACAGTAGCACAAACATTGGTGGCAAGGTTCAAATTTATGAATATAATGAAAACACCAGGTATGCTATGATGCAGAGCATTATAGAAATAGTTTTTGATGTTTTTCTAACATTCTTTCCTTATTTTTAATGACAACATAATAGTGATCTTGTTGGGCTAGTGATCACCAAGTGCAGTTTAATAATCCAGAAACTTTTAATTCGGACCTCACGATGTTAGATGTGGAATTTAAACTCGGTTAACAAACATGTGGAATAAATAAAGCTAGTATGAAGAATAAGCATAAAACTACTAGATATTTGGAATTGTTCATTGATTCTCTTTAACAAAGGAAATCTATAGTAAGTATATTTCTGTTGTGTAGTCCATAGTGATGTAGTCACTCTCAACTGTTCTCTGAAATGGATGAGCAAATCACTGTGTACAATGGGAACATATTCACCAAGTGTACTGCGACACTTTGTTTGGTCACCACCACTTTTTATAAGATCATTTGGGAATAGGCATTAACTGTAGGTTTTTGCCTGGAAATATGACCTCCCAAGAATTAAGAAGAGAAAGGAAAGGTAGTACCTCCATATGCTGGAAGAAAGATTGGTGGATAGATTCTGTATTAAACAGCCAGGTGTTCACAAAGAGCCTAGGCAGTGAGCTTCCATGAACTTCCCCTACCCAATCTTAACCTTAATGCCCTTAGCATGAAGGAAGAAAGCAGAGCATCCAGGTAAATCTATTGAGTCACAGAAACAAGTGCAACCTCATAGAAATGAAGCCCAAAGTCAGGATTGAACCCTGAGCCTTTAGAGCTGTGAGGCAGCAGAGCTAACCACTTTGTCCCCCATTAGCAAGCAAAGATTCTCAATAATCGGGCCTCTGGAAATCAATTGTAGCTTTATTTCATTTTTGTCCCAATTGGTGTCAATTTAAAACAAAGGATGTTAATGAAGTGTTCCAACCATAGAGCCCAGAATCTATCCTCATTTCAACAATGATTTTTTTAATGTTGTTTCTGCCTAGCCCTGTTGTCTTACTGAATACTGGCAAGATTATAACAGAGCACATTTGATAAATTGAGTAACATTGTGTAATTAATAATTATAACTTATTGTGTGGGTATGGTTGACACTTCCCCCCAACAAAAATGTAGATAATGCATTTAAAAATAAAGTGGTACTTCAGTTCATCTAAGTTTTTAAATCTGCAGGTTTTGTATGTTTTAAGTGTATTTAAAGCATTTTGAGCCACATTTTGTCTTTTTTATTCTCCAATGAGTAAAATAATTTTAAAGTTATGCATTTGGGCCATTAGTTGAGAATTGAGTTGAAAAGAAAATTAGAACAAAGAATAAATAAAAGAATTCTAATTTGATATTTTGTTTATATTTTAGGAAATATGCAAAAGCAGAAACCTTAATTACTGTTACCGATCCTGTGCATGATATTGCTTTTGCTCCAAACCTTGGAAGATCATTCCATATTCTTGCAGTAGCAAATAAAGATGTTCGAATTTTCACACTAAAACCATTAAGGTGGGAATTACTTTCATTCTAATTTCATCATGGCACTAGTTTGAATTTATATTTCTTTGAGTGAGCAAAACTGAGGTCATCTTGTTAAGTAATTTCATACCCAAGACTGCAGCATGTTGTGTCATCCTGATCTTTCTGTACTTATCTTTTGACTTCTAACCAGTTGCATAGACAATATAAAGAATACTATTAAATGTTCTTCATCTTTTCTCACAGAAAAGAATTGAGTAGTTCTGGAGGCCCAGCAAAATTTGAAATTCAGACAGTGGCACAGTTTGATAATCACAATTCTCAAGTATGGCGTGTGAGCTGGAACATCACTGGTACAGTCTTGGCATCCTCTGGAGATGATGGATGTGTCAGATTATGGAAAGGTGATCTTTAATTTCAAAGTCCAGTTGGAGTATTCTATACAGATTTATTTTCTCTTGTTTATTTAACATTTGTCTTCGGCCTCTATCAGTTTCCTCATGACGTTCCTGGTAAGCAATTCAGCTATAGAGTTATAGGATAAAGCAGAAGAGACATTACACATGAGCATGATGCTCGGGATAATGCCAGGGAAAAGTGACTCCTGACAACATTGCTATTCGGGGTAAATCTGAGCAAGTGACAGATTCAAACATGGCCTTGAACACAACGTAGAAAGTATCTGCACTTTGTTCACTTGCAAAATAATGAAGACCCAAGTCCTCAAGGGAAGAAAATAAAGTTGAATTAGTAAGAAGCAAAAAAAAGTATTAAAGGCAATGGATGAAGGTAAAGGGAGAACTCCTGGATAATAAAGTAGTACTTGGACACTGAGACCAGTGAAACATATCTGGCCAGCCCACCAGTTTTTATTCTACTTTGATTGGAATCATTCTCAAAATAAACGTAGATTAATGAAGTCAAATAGAGAGTAATAATTATACTATAGAAAGGCAGCAGCTTCCTCAGCCCACTGCTACTCTATCTTTAGGTTTTGCTATCTCTTGACCCTACAATTCCATTGCTCTCATGGCCACTTTCCCACTTCCATTTACTATATTTGAGTTCTGTTCACCCATCACCCTCAACTTGATGACCTTTATTGGGTATCTTTCCAGCAGTGCCATGAATTGGGAAAAAAAATTCTGTGTAGTTAAATCATTGTGTCTCCTTTCCTTTCCTTCTTTCTGTAATCTCTTTTAATTTTCTGAAAAACTTGGTATGATATCCTCAATTTTGAATTCCTCTCCATTGGTCTTGTACTCTGGAATTCCTTCCTGAAATCTTTGGATAGAGTTTTGTCCTGATTTGTGGCTCATTGTCACTACAGTGGTAAAGGTAGATTTTAGAACAGTGGTATTACTGAAGGGTTGACAACACATAGTTCCCCTGGGAGCTGCATGAAATGTTCATTTGTTTTCACTAGGGATTTAGAATCCTTGAAGTTTGAAACATGAATGACTGAAGTTCCAGTGTTTTTAATTTTGCAGCTAACTATATGGATACTTGGAAATGTACAGGTGTATTGAAAGGAGATGGAAGTCCTGTAAATGGTGCCTTAAACCAACAGTCTATGGGAATTCTTAATCCTTCTGCAGTGTTAAGCAATTCATCCTTGCAGAATGCATTTAATGGATCATCTGCCGGAGGGAGGTAGGTTGATGGTCCCTTCAGTTCAGATCCTGAACTGAAATGTGGGCACCAGATCACACTTTGGAAGCTAATAAATTTCACTTAACTGTTGTTTATCTAGTGTGAGCTAGTAACTGAGTGCAGCAATCTCATGAATACTAGGTACAATGCATCAAAACCTGCAACAAATACTCATTGGATTCACTGAACTTTACATCTTTAATCTCAGGCAAGAAGTTCTCTAAGATACAATGTGCGTGATGATGTGAGGAGAAGATGGGTGGTCAGCAGGATTTTGGGCACTTGGGAGTCCATTTTTACAATTGCTGCTAGGTGCTATTAGCCATGCTTGAGCCTCTGGCCATTTTCTGCACTATGAACTTGAACACATTTTTTTGAAGTTGTGTAATCATGCTGCTGCTGCTACTATGAGTATTGAGAGAAATTTATGAATAGACCTCTGACTCTAAATTGCACATTTGTGGTCTTAAATTCTTCAAATATGGTGACAAGTTCATTTCAATGATGAATACACCCATAACCACATACTAAGTACCATGACTTCTCAAGATGAAGATATATCAATAGAAATTGAGTGCTTTACTTACAGCATGGTGTCCATGGGTTATTTTGAATGAGTGATGGATGTATCATCAAGATAACAAAACATATTTGAAATAATAAATGAATAAAATTCTATTAAATAACAGACATCAAATAATGTACCATTGTTGCAAAAGCTGGAAATTTTTCATTGCACACAATGTCCATTTTTAATTCAAGTCCTATTACAGTTACAGCATTACTGTGAGCTTGTGCCTAAAAGAGTAAATTACTTTATAGTATAATCTGTCTAGTTGTAAATCAAACCTCCAAGATATAGATAGCAGTGGTCTAGGAATTTACATTGAAGTGGATTTGGGTTAAATGTTTGGATATTTTTTGGATTTGGGTTAAATGTTTGGATATTTTTTGGATTTGGGTTAAATGTTTGGAGTACATTTGTTTTCGGCCACTGTCAGGAGTAGTTTGCTTGCAAATGAATAGGAAGTTACTGCGCCAGGGAGCCTTGTCCATATTCCCCTTGTGAATCCAGGAGGTCATTATTCTCCAGGATTAAAATTATAATCTGTGAGTTTGCTAAAGGGATTTCTAGAGTTTTGATTAGCCACTCAATACTTAAACACTGAGTTGGCAATAATTCTCCTTAAAATACGGGGAGACTTCTTTGTTTCCAATAGATGTTTGAAATTTGGGTGCAAGGTCCTGTAAAATTTATTGTAAATCCATGTAATGTTCTTGAGGAAATCTAGACATAAAACAATATAAATAAAATAAACAAGGAAACAAATTTCTCAGTCAAATGTTTTTAATTTATTTATCTCTTCTGTTATTTTCTGGAGGCTCTTCATTAATATCTTGTGGCCACATTGGAGTGGTTTCATTGAAAATAAGTAGCTTCTCAATCAGGAATGCTTTGTTGTTGACCCAGATTAATATGCTGCTGTTTGAAGTGCTATTTTGTATTCACAGGGAAGAAAACAATGGGTTTTTTTCTATCCCTAGTTGTCTGTGCTGTATTCAGTCAACTTATTTGAGAAGTAGCTTTTGATTTCTTTTTGAGGAAATCTACATAGTTTGGTTAAGCTTAGAATCTTGGCAATGTGGGAAAACATTAAGAGTAAACATGGTTGTTCAGGGCATTAATTTTCCCAAACTTTATTCTCCTGGATTTAATGCTTTTTGAGTTTGTAGTTGCGAATATTACTTGCATCCCAACAATATTTACAATAATTTTCTCAAAAAATGATTCCAGAACTATCAGAAGATAATTTGTGATCTTCTACTTAATTGTACAAATGAAAGATCAAAGAATAAGTTACATTTCAAACACCTTCGTTTCCCCAATCCAAAAATTATGAGTCAATTGTTGGCAAATTTGAAATGTGGTTAAAGCAAAGGTCCGTCTTTTTTTTCCTTTTAGGAAACTCTGATACATCTCACCTCTACACTCACATTGCCTTTTTCAGCAGAAAGAAAACACATCTGATCTCAAGCTAACCGGAGTAACCTTGCTGTTTTGCTGCTTGTTGCATGCACACAGGAATGGAATGTGAACTCCCTTCACCCTTCCCCAGTGACAACTGATATCTCCAAAGACCAACCTGCTTGCTAATAACCTTGGATGGAAGGCTTCATAAAATTAAATATTTTTTCTCCCTGTTTTTAGTGTTTTTGTTTTGAACAGTTGGCACCAATGTACAGGCAGCTCAAAGGAGAGGCAAAAAGCTTTGCAATGTAGAAGCAGCCTTGAAACCTAATTTTCAGCTTTGGATGCTCTTGTATTAAAAAACATTCAAATGACCAAGATTACAGAAAACTCTTCAAAGTGAATGAATAGAATTTAAATTGATTTTGTGTTATGGTACTCTTCATTCTAAATAGTGACGACACATATGATGCAGTGACCACTCTAGTGTTACACATTGAAAGTACTGATGAGGATATATAACCCTTAGCAGATATGTGCCATCTTCCCAGTGTGGGACCAAGAATATTATGTGTTCCAATTGGAACAGGTTAAATAAACTGAGGTTAACATTGTCAGTATTGTGTGTACTTGTTTTTTTAAACCATTGTCTTATTTCTAAATTTTCTATTTTCCTTTCTCCAAACATTGATAATACTTATTGATTCACAATTACTGTGTTTACATAATTTATGAACTATTTGAAAATACAAGTAAAAAGTAGTTAAAGATCATTGAATGGATACATTAAATTGCCTTACGTGGTTACTTTCCTAACCAAGTCACGGTATTTTACTTTTATGATTTTAGGCATTTGTATCTTTCATTTTCTTATATTCACCATATTTCTCTTTGTCTTTTGTTCGTTTGTCCCATTTTTCTCTCGCCTGTCTTCCTCTACATCGTTTCAGGCCTTTCTTTCCCACTTCGGACCATGCTAGGGCTGGATCGAGATGGTCCAGTTATGCCCAGCTTCCACCTCCTCCTCCTCCTCCTCTTCCTCCTCCTCTTCCTCCTGTGGCAGAACAGTCTTGTGATGCTGACACAACCCACCTTCAGTATCGTAACTCTCAAAGTCGTTACTCCAACAGATCTCTTAACTCCTTACTTGAGAATGAGGGGGTGCAATAAAAATGTCTACTTATGCAGATGTGATATTTGTGTATGTTTCTGCTAACTTATTTTTACTCACACTTCTAATGTACAGAATAAGTTTCTCAATGGATAGTTTATTAGCTTAATCAATATTTGAATTACAGAACTATGTAGATGACCTGATGTTGAAAACCCTATTAATTTAATACTATCAGAATACTTAAGATTGAATCAGAGTCAGGTTTATTAGCCTGCAGTTGACGACTGTATTCAATGATGGTTGGTAGACCAACTTGTAGGTGTGCCTTAAGAACAATACTTACAGTAAAATGACTTTTTAAAAATTTGGATAGTTCTGTTTTATAAGGGAACGTTGGGAGAAATGTACATTTTGAAATTATTTGACAATATTTTTTTGTAAGAGTTCGTGTTTTTTGAGAGAAAAATTTGTTTTAAATATGTTTGAAACCACACAAGGAGTGATACATGCAGTGTGTCTGTTTGCAGGATGACTGTATAAGCTGTGCTCATATTTGATATTTCTGTATAAGCTTGAGTTGAAATACATCACCCTGTTGCCTGGGGTTTGACATATTTAACCAGGTATAGAGTTACACCAGAAAATGGATTGAGTGTAAGATTTATTATACAGTTTTGATAAATTAATAAAGGGAATGCAAAAAAACCTGACTCATTTATACTTTTTGCATCAATAATCAAGCAGTTGATTTATTTTCTCTCATGGAATAGATTATACTTATTCTTACTCCCTTAACTGAAAATGACTAATATTAAATATGCAAATTCCTTATGGAACTTGACAGAGCAGAGGCAGATCCTAGGATAGGGTATCTGGACATTGTGGGTCGGGGGGGAAGGAGGTCCATGTCTCAAAATCTGGGGTGGCCATTCAGGAGCAATGAACAGTGCTGGAGGATCTCGTGGTGGTGGAGGGGGGAAGGAATTATCAACGTTTCAAGACTGAGAGTGAAGAGGGCCATTTAGGGTTAGGCTGAGAAATAATTTCTTAATGTAGGGAATATTGAATCTTTGGAATTCTCTGCACAGATATTAAAGATTAACGATATGGGTGTTAGTACAGGGAAGTTGCTCTGAAAGAAAGGATCAGACTGAATCCAGAATGTGTTCTTATTCTAATGTACTAGCAAGTTAGCAGTAAATGAATTTATTTGATTGAATCACAGACTAATTTCAGTATCCCCACATGTAGAGCAAGAAGTTGACAAAAACAAAGTTGTCTTTGTTAAATTGTAGTATTTCAGTGTAAGTATTGAACTACTGTCTTACAAAGTCCAATGTTTTACCTATTTAATATTGAAAATAAAGATTGCCTGAAACATGGATCAGATACCTTTTATTTGTCACATATCTATTGGATATTGTATAATACAAATGGGGGGTGGGGGGGAGAGACAGAAAATGCTGCAAAAGGTGCATTGGAGGAAGCTGTAGGGAGGAAGTAGAGCAATATGAAATAATTCAAGGTAGATGCTATAAGACCTGGGATATGGATGACGTAGGACCAAGCAAGGTAGTTTGTTCATCATAGCCTTTTGAACTGGTGAAGAAAGTCACAAAGTTCAAAGATTAGGAATGAAAGGAAGATGCAGTTTGTGAAATACACTCAGTGGCTGCTTTATTAGGTACAGGAGTGAAACCTGGAGTGGTCTTCTGCCCATCCATTACAATGTTCAATGTGTTGTGCATTCAAAGTCGCTCCTCTGCATACCACTGTTGTAACCCACGCTTATTTGAATTACCGTCAGCTTGAACCATGTGGCCTTTCCCCTCTGACCTCTCAATAGCAAGGTATTTTTGCCCAGAGAACCGCTGTTTTTCTCACCATTCTCTGTAAACACTGAAAATCCCAGGAGATGAGCATTTTCTGAGATGCCCAAACCAACCCGTCTGTTACAAATGGTCAAAGTCAGTTATATCATATTTCTTCCCCATTTTGATGTTTGGTCTTGTGACCATCTCTACATGCTTTTATGCATTGAGTTGCTGCCACATGATTGATTGAGCGGGTGTACCTAATAAAGTGGCCACTGAGTGTATCTTTAATGTAAGGTATAACAAAACACAATAAATGTGTACAGGAGATGAAGGGATAGAGGACACAGGTTACCTACCAAGCAATTCTGGCACACTAATAACACACTCCCCTGGTTTGGATCATGTAGAAAAACAACCACTTCCCATTGTGTCGATGCTAGCCACCCAGTACTTATCTATATGAATCCCATTTCCTAACACTTGGCTTGTTGCTCTTCAGTTCCTAATGAGAAAGGGAAAAGAGATTTTTATTGATTATTTGTATGCCTCTTGAAATTTTGTATACCTAAATCAAGTTCCCCCTGACTTTCTGTGCTGGCAAAGGAAATCATAAGGACACAGCACTCATCATGGTTGAAAGGTACCATGCCAGGCCACATCCTAGTTAATACCCTCTGCAACCCTTTCAGTGACATTGTTAAGCCCTTACCTCTTGATATCCAGTAGGTACAGTCAAGGAGAAAATGACTCGAGGTAAGAGCTGGATGATGACTGCCATTTATTGCTTGCAGCTAATTCTCTGAAGTGAGAGCTTTGATTACAATTTCAGGGGTTAATTTGGAGTCAAATTTCACTTATTTGGCCTCATTATGTTAGAGTGCCTTTCCAGATTGTTCTTTGATAGTCCAAAGTTTCAATGTCAGTATCACAGAATGTAGATTTTCTCTCAAATTTAAATTGAATTACTCAGTTAACATGCTGAGTTTCAAACTTTGGTTTCTGGATCAAACAAAGAAACATAGAAAACCTACAGCACAATACAGGCCCTTTGTGGGACATGTTCAGCCCACAAAGCCTTACCGAACATGTCTCTACCTTAGAATTACCTAGGCTTTACCCATAGACCTCTATTTTTCTAAGCTGCATGTAGCCATCCAGGAGTCTGCCATCGCCGCCGGCAGCCCATTCCACACTCTCATCACTCTGCATAAAAAGCAGAGACACCTGACATCTCCTCTGTATCTACTTCCAAGCATCTTAAAACTATGCCTTCTTGTGCTAGTCATTTCAGCCCTGGGAAAAAACCTCTTGACTATCCACATGATCAATGCCTCTCATTATCTTGAACACCTCTATCAGGTCACCTCTCATCCTCTGTCGCTCCAAGGAGAAAAGGCTGAGTTCACTCAACCTACTCTCATAAGGCATGCTCCCCAATCCAGGCAACATCCTTGTAAATCTCCTCTACACCCTTTCTATGGTTTCTATGTCCTTCCTGTAGCGAGAGACCCAGAGTTGAGCACAGCACTACAAGTGGGGTCTGACCAGGGTCCTATATAGCTGCAACATTACCTCTCGGCTCTTAAACTCAATCCCATGATTGATGAAGGCCAATGCACCGTATGCCTTCTTAACCAGAGTCAACCTGTGTAGCAGCTTCAAGTGTCCTATGGATTCAGACCCCAAGATTCCTCTGATCCTCCATACTGCCAAGAGTCTTGCCATTAAGATTCAAAAACTTTATTGTCATTCTAACCGTACATCAGCTCTGCAGGGCAGAATGAGACAGTGTTTCCCAGGAGCAGTGCAATCATAACAAATGCAACACTAAATAATAAACATAACAATAAATAGTAAAACACAACAGCCCCATGACAGCTAATTGCTATATTCTGCCATCATATTTGACCTACCAAAATGAACCACCTCACACTTACCTGGGTTAAACTCCATCTGGCATTAAACATACTAAGAATACTTAGTTTGAATATTGGACAAAAGGGAGGTAAAGGCTTAGAGCAAGATATTGGTTAAGCATGCAGCACAGTCTTCAAAGTGCTCCTTGTGTGGTGAAGTCTTAAGATATTGGCATGACAGCCAAAAAAGGGTTATTTGACAGTACTTTGCTATCTATATTTTCTCTGGCTTTGCTGTATGATACATAACAAATGACATAATGACCATAAGGACCCAAAAATTCATGACAAACCACTTGCTCCAATGCAAGCAAATGGTTGTCAATGTTCTCCAACCTGGCAGGCCCACAGTTCCCAAAACAGAAAAAAAGGAAAGTTGTCAAATATATATATTAAACAATACCTGATGTTGTGTTTGTTTTTGGCATTGTGTTGTGCTGGCAAACGAGCAGGATCGCCATAGTCTAGGATTCATAGAAACATAGAAAACCTACAGCACAATACAGGCCCTTCGGCCCAAAATGTCCCCACCTTAGAAATTACTACGTTTACCCAAAGCCCTCTAGTTTTCTTTAATTCTTTGGATTATGCTGAGAAGAATGACACCCCCTCCCAAAATGAATACCTTCCAATTGTGAATCTTTAGGAATGGAGTAAGGGTTCAGTTCAAAAAATGATTATTACTATAATAACTAAAATATGGAAACGCTAAGCTGGTCAGGCGACATCCGTCACCGGCATTATCTCGTGAAAGAGGTTGTTTTACGGCGGCAAACGCCATGACGTCACATCGACGGGCCGCGCGCCCGCTATTTGGCGCGATCATGTGGTCCACCCGACCGTTTGGGGTTAGAATTGTTGCGCATGCTTACACCGACGGAGCTCGCCCCCTTTGAGCAGCGCGCCCAGAGCACCGCGAGTCTGGGGCCTACCCCCGCACCAACTGCCTATTTGGCCGCTTTGTTTATAGCATCACGAATAGTTATTGATCTGATGAATTTATGTAAGTACTCCCTGAGTTAAAAGTTGTATTTTTGTTAGGAACCTCTCCAGACTTTTTATTGTTCGCTGTGTTTTATTCCGCTGCTCAAAACTTTTGTGTATACTATGTAAAGTGTACGGATTCGATAAGA
This sequence comes from Hemitrygon akajei, assembly GCF_048418815.1. Taxonomy (NCBI): domain Eukaryota; kingdom Metazoa; phylum Chordata; class Chondrichthyes; order Myliobatiformes; family Dasyatidae; genus Hemitrygon; species Hemitrygon akajei. The sequence continues at coordinate 83,078,487 of NC_133124.1, forward strand.
GATTGAAGCGCAATGCACTTTATAGTATGGATAAAGTGGCTACAATGTAGAAAATTGTATGAAAGGTTGGTAGGAGTAGATTCGATAATGGCATTCAAGAGAATTGGGTAAACATTTGATTAACAGAAACTTGTAGGAATGCGAGAGAAAAGGAGGGTGGGGGTGGGGGGGAATCAACAGGACTCAGACAGCCAGGTGCTCCTCTACTGCATTATTTTGTGCTTCTGTTACTATTGGAATTAAAGGACATTTAATGAAGGTTGATTTTATGTTTTATATGTTTTCTGTATTTTACGAAGTACTTCGGAATTGTTAAACATTGTTGTAAGGGTTCAAGTATAAAAGTTAATACTGTTGACATAGCAACAGCAGTTAGCCTATTTTCCCAAGTTGCTTCAGAAGCGTAATCCTAGATGCCAAACCTGTTGGGTAGACATTTGGAAAGACTTGGGTTGAGAGATTGTCTTTTTGAAAGAAGTGTGATTGCTATAACATTAAATGTTGTTTACAGTACAGTTCGCAGTGGAGTCAGTTGTGAGTGCAAGTCTCATTTAGGTATAAAGCTCCAGACTGACAGACATTCCAGTGCATACTGAAGTGAGTAATACCACTTGGAGCTTTCCTGCCTACTTCATGTTCTTCTTGTTACCTCCAGGTGCTGAGGTACATCCTCAGATGCACTGGGACACATCATCTATGAATGACGTAACCTGGGGTTATTGGCTGTTTCAACATCAGACCCCCTCACCCAGATAACCCAGCCTGGCCCTGGCTTCTGTCCCAGCAGCATTGGTCCACTGGCCACACCTCTTGATCCTTAGCCGCCTGGAAGCTCACTCAGCAGCCTCTGTGACGGTCCTGATCCACACTCAACAATTCAAGAACAGCTTCTTCCCCGCCACCATTAGAGTTATCAATGTTTTGTGAATACTCCCTCATTTTTCCATTATTTGCATTAATTGTTTTATAATGCAGTGGTGATGAAACTGATTCCAATTAATGTAAAAGATCTCAGTACTGTTGTGAAAACAAGGATGGTACCTTGATTGCAGCCAATATTTATTGCTCAGTGAATGCTGCTTTAAAAATGACCATTATCGAGCAATTAATACTGTGGATGTTTCCAGAATTTTCTGATTTCAGCACCTGCCTTTCTTTCGTAAGCTAAATCTCATTATTGTTTGTGTAAGGACTTGCTGTTCATCCTGGTTGGTTGTAAAGGATCTGATACATCCAGACAATCATGAATATGGCTGTTAGACTTTTTTTCTCTGACTTTTAAACTGCAGTTACTTTGTGTCATTTCCCACATCACAAGAAAGTTTGTTCTCAGCAAGCTCAGGTAGTGTCATCAGAATAACTGGATTTTCTTTAGAACTATAAATATTGGACTGGGCCAGAAAAAAAATTCAAGAACAAACGGCTGAGCTGATCAAAGGTAGAGTCTATGACACAAAAGACGTGGGGAAAGCACAAGTGGGAAGAGTCAATAGAATGAAAGGGTTTAGAGGAGGTTTAACAATTCTCCCTGTAGCACTCTTCACGTCTACAGTGATGAAATACTTTGAGAAGTTGGTCATGACTAGACTAAACTCCTGCCTCAGCAAGGACCTGGACCCAATGCAATTTGCCTATTGCCACAATAGGTTAACAGCAGACACAATCTCAATGGCTCTTCACATGGCCTTGTATCACCTGGATGCTGTTTGTCGATTATAGCTCAGCATTTAACACCATCATTCCCATAATCCTGATCGATGTTACAGAACCTGGTCCTCTGTATCTCCTTCTGCAGTTGGATCCTCGACTTCGTAACCAGAAGACTGCAATCTGTGCGGATTGGTGATAATATCTCCTTGCTGACGATCGACACTGGTGCTCCTCGGGTGTGTGCTTCGCCCACTGCTCTACTCCCTGTATACACATGACTGTGTGGCTAGGCATAGCTCAAATACCATCAATAAATTTGCTGATGATACAACCATTGTTGATAGAATCTTAGATGGAGGCAAGAGGGTGTATAGGAGCGGGATATACCAACTAGTGGAGTGTTGTCACGACAACAACCTTGCACTCGATGTCAGTAAGACAAAAGAGCTGATTGTGGACTTCAAGAAGGGTAAGAAGAAGGAACACAAACCAATCCTCATAGAGGGATCAAAAGTGGAGAGAGTGAGCAGTTTCAAATTCCTAGGTGTCAAGGTCTCTGAGGACTTAACCTGATCCCAACATATTGAAACAGCTATAAAGAAGGCAAGACTTTGACTGTACTTTATTAGGAGTTTGAAGAGACCTAGTATGTCAACAAAAACACTCAAAAACTTCTATAGATTACTGTGGAGAGTGTTCTGACAAGCTGCATTACTGTCTGGTTTGGGGGTAGGGTGGGGGGAAGACTACTACACAGGACTGAAAGAAGCTGCAGAGGGTTGTAAATATAGTTGCCTCCATCTTGGGTACTAGCCTACAAAGTACCCAGAACATCTTCAAGGAGCGGTGTCTCAGAAAGGCAGCGTCCATTATTAAGGACATCCAACACTCATGGCATGCCCTTTTCTCACTGTTACCATCAGGTAGGAGGTACAGAAGCCTGAAGGCACACACTCAGCAATTCAGGAACAGGTTCTTCCCCTCTGCCATCTGATTCCTAATTGGACATTGAACCCATAAACACTACCTTATTTTTTCTAATATTATTTCTGTTTTTGCATGATCTTAATCTATTCAATCTACATATGCATATTTATTCTAAATGATGTATTGCATTGAATTGCTGCTGCTAAGTTAACAAATTTCTCAACACATGCTGGTGATAATAAACCTGATTCTGAGTCTGAAAATTAAAGGGGTTAGGCCTTGGAGATCTTCTCCCCCAACTATTCAGAATAGTTTTAAATTTGAAGTATAGAAGGACCTTGCCAGAGTACCTGCTATAAAAGTCAGTTTACCAAAGCAAACAATCTCGTAAGTTCTATTCACAAATTATGTTTGTGCCGTAATTGGAAATTGTGATTAGATTTCCACTTGCTGATTTCATCCGAATTGAATTGTAACCTTGTAGCGATGTGCTACACACAGCGCTGAAATAACGACACGCAGTCGGTAAATCGTTTCAAGACTAGTTTATTCAAACTTCGCGGCGTTGGCATTTAATCCCGAGCGCCCGCCCTCTCTGTGCGGAAATAACATCAGAGGTGCGTTACCAAAGTCTCTGCCCACGCGCTGGCTATTTGTGAGCCGGTTCGCCTGCACAGAAAGTGGGTCGCCACATAACCCCCACCCACCCAGAACCGGCGATACACCCCCCAGTGTCCACAATCTGGATCAGCCTCTGTTTGGGAGGTCTGCCTCTGCACCGCGGTGCCTGAACTGCGACTGGCTGCGCCAAGTCCACATGGGCTGGTTTGAGTCAGTCCACCGTGAAAACCTCCTCTTTCCCCCCAATGTCCAGAACGTACGTGGACCCGTTGTTGTTGATCACCTTGAACGGCCCCTCATACGGCCGCTGTAGCGGTGCCCGGTGTCCACCCCTTCGTGCAAACACAAACTTACAGTCCTGCAGTTCTTTGGGTACATGGGTCGGGGTCCGTCCGTGCTGTGAAGTCGGTACGGGGGCCAGGTTGCCAAGCCTGTCGTGTAGTCTGTCCAGGACTGCTGCGGGTTCTTCCTCTTGCCCCCTTGGGGCTGGTATGAACTCTCCTGGGACTGCCAGGGGTGCGCCGTACACCAACTCAGCCGACGAGGCGTGCAGATCCTCTTTGGGCTCTGTGCGAATTCCAAGCAGGACCCAGGGAAGCTCGTCCACCCAGTTAGGTCCTCTCAGGCGGGCCATGAGAGCCGACTTCAAGTGACGGTGGAAGCGTTCCACCAGTCCGTTCGACTGTGGGTGGTAGGCAGTAGTGTGGTGCAGCTGCGTTCCCAACAGGCTGGCCACAGCCGACCACAGGCTGGAGGTGAACTGGGCGCCTCTGTCGGAGGTAATGTGGGCCAGTACCCTGAAGCGTGCTACCCAGTTTGCAATCAGTGCTCGGGCGCAGGAATCGGCAGATGTGTCGGTGACCGGGACTGCCTCTGGCCACCTCGTGAACCGGTCTACCATAGCTAGGAGGTACTGCGCTCTTCGGTACACTGGTAGGGGGCCCACGATATCCACATGAATGTGGTTGAACCTCCAGTGGGTGGGTTCGAACTGCTGCGGCGGGGCTTTAGTGTGCCGCTGCACCATGGCTGTTTAGCACTGTGCGCATGTTCTGGCCCATTCACTGACCTGCTTGCGAAGTCCGTGCCACGCAAACTTGCTGGAGACCAGCCGGACAGTTGTCCTGATAGATGGGTGCGCCAAACCGTGTATGGAGTCGAAAACTCGCCACCTCCAGGCTGCCAGGACGATGGGGCGAGGTTGGCTGGTAGCCACGTCGCACAGGAGGGTCCTCTCACCTGGGCCTATGAGAAAGTCCTGCAGCTGCAAACCCGAGACTGCGGTCCTGTAACTGGGCATCTCGTCATCTGCTTGCTGTGCCTCTGCCAGTGCTGCATAGTCCACCCCCCAGGGACAGGGCCTGGACAGCTGGTCTGGAGAGCGCGTCCGCCACGACGTTGTCCTTTCCCGAGACATGCTGGATGTCCGTCGTGTACTCGGAGATGTAGGATGGATGTCGCCGCTGGCGAGCCGACCAAGGATCGGACACCTTCGTGAACGCGAAGGTCAACAGTTTGTGGTCCATGAACGCGGTGAACGGCCTGCCTTCTAAGAAGTACCTGAAATGCCAGATTGCCAGATACAGTGCCAACAACTCCTGGTTGAAAGCACTGTACTTGAGTTCGGGTGGTCGTAGGTGCTTGCTGAAGAATGCCAGGGGTTGTCAGCGCCCCTCAATGAGTTGCTCCAGCACCCCACCGACGGCTGTATCTGATACGTCCACCGTGAGTGCGGTCGGAACGTCCATTCTGGGGTGTACCAGCATCACGGCATCTACCAAGGCTTCCTTGGCTTTAACGAAAGCGGCTGCGGCCTCCTCGTCCCAAGTAATGTCCTTGCCTTTACCTGACATCAGGGAGTACAAAGGGCGCATGATACGGGCTGCTGAGGGGTGGAAACGGTGGTAGAAGTTCACCATGCCAGCGAACTCCTGTAGGCCTTTGACCGTGTTGGGCCGGACAAAGTGGCGGATCGCGTCTACCTTGGTGGGCAGAGGTGTTGCCCCATCTTTGGTAATCCTGTGGCCCAGGAAGTCGATGGTATCGAGACCGAACTGACATTTGGCCGGGTTGATCATGAGGCCGAAATCACTCAGGTGGGAGTAGAGCTGGCGGAGGTGGGACAGATGCTCCTGGCGACTATTGCTGGCTATAAGGATGTTGTCCAAATAGATGAACGCAAAGTCCAGGTCGTGTCCCACCACATCCATTAGCCGCTGGAATGTCTGTGCGGCATTCGGAGGAACTCGAAAAGGCCGAACGGGGTGCTAAGTGCCGTTTTGGGGATGTCTTCAGGGTGCACTGGGATTTGATGGTATCCCCGGACAAGGTCTACTTTGGAAAATATTCCTGCCCTGTGCAGGTTTGCTGCAAAGTCCTGTATGTGCGGCACGGGGTAACGGTCTGGAGTTGTAGCCTTGTTCAGTCTGCGGTAGTCGCCGCATGGTCTCCAACCCCCAGCTGCTTTGGGCACCATGTGCAGGGGGGAGGCCCATGGGCTGTTGGACCTCTGTACGATCCCCAATTCCTCCGTCCTCTTGAACTCCTCCTTCGCTGGGTGGAGCTTTTCCGGGGGGGAGCCTTCGTGCGCGGGCGTGGAGGGGTGGTCCCTTGGTCGGGATGAGGTGCTGAACTCAGTGTCTGGGCATGGCTGCTGTGAACTGCAGTGCCAGAATCGTTGGAAAGTCGGCCAGGATTCTGGTGAATTCGTTGTCCGACAGCGTGATGGAGTCCAGGTGTGGGGCCGGCAACTTGGCTTCACCCAGGGAGAACGTCTGGAAAGTCTCGGCATGTATTAGTCCTTTCTCTTGCAAGTCGACCAGTAGGCTGTGAGCTCGCAAGAAGTCCGCCCCCAGGACTGGTTGGGCCACTGCGGCCAGTGTGAAGTCCCACATGAACCGGCTGGCGCCGAACTGGAGCTGTACTGTGTGGGTGCCATAGGTCCGTATCGTGCTGCCGTTTGTGGCCCTCGGTGGGTCCTGGCTTCCTCTTGCGGGTGTCGTACCCCGTCGGGGGCAAGATGCTGATTTCCGCTCCGGTGTCGACCAAGAAGCGGTGTCCCGACTGTTTGTCCCAGATGTACAAGAGGCCGTCCTGGTGGCCAGACGCCATAGTCATTAGCAGCAGCTGGCCCTGGCCTTGACCCTTGCATGGGGGGGCGACAACGGCGGGCTTTTGTGCCCCACCGCTGGTGGTAGAAACACCACTGTTCACTGCCCTCCTCACTCCTGCCTCTGTGTTGTGTCCGCTCCCCTGCCGGGCCTAGTCTGGTCCGCTGTTGGGCGCGTGGCCTGGTAATCTGACTGACGGACACCACGCTCTCCCCCTTGGCTTTCCACAGCACGTCTGCCCGGGCCGCCACCTTCTGGGGGTCACTGAAATCTGTGTCGGTCAGCAGTAGATGTATGTCCTCGGGCAGTCGCTCTAGGAACACTTGCTCGAACATGAGGCAGGGCCTATGTCCGTCAGCCAGGGCCAGCATCTCGTTCATCAATGCTGACGGCAGTCTGTCTCCTAAACCGTCCAGGCGAAGCAGGCGGGCACCCCGCTCACGCCGTGAGAGGCTAAAGGTCCCAATGAGCAGCGCTTTGAATGCTTCATATTTGCCTTCTTCCGGGGGCGACTGTATGAAATCTGCAGCCTAGGCGGCCGTCTCCTGGTCAAGGGCGCTCACCACGTGATAGTAACGCGTGGAATCAGAAGAGATCTGCCGAATCTGGAACTGGGCTTCTGCTTGGCTAAACCACATGCATGGTCGCAGCGTCCAGAAAGTTGGCAGTTTTAGCGAAACTGCGTGAACAGATGAAGAGTCGGTCATCTTTGGTCCAAATCCCGTTTGGACCGTCGGGGTCACCAATGTGCTACACACAGCGCTGAAATAACAACACGCAGTCGGTAAATCGTTTCAAGACTAGTTTATTCAAACTTCGCGGCGCTGGCATTTAATCCCTAGCGCCCGCCCTCTTTGGGGCGGAAATGACGTCAGAGGTGCATTACCAAAGTCTCTCCCCGCGCGTTGGCTATTTGTGAGCCGGTTCACCTGCGCAGAAAGTGGGTCGCCACAACCTGCTAAATGTTTTATTGGCCTTGAATAGAATTAAAACCATTTCACATTCAAATTGTAAAGAATGTTTTCATTAAAATATGAATTAGTTCAAAACTGCAAATTGTTGAACCTTTATCACCAGCTGAGAAACTTCAATGAACTGAAGACATTTCATAGCCTTAAGGCTTCTAAGATCATTACAAGTTTAGCAAATACCATTGGTTCATAAATGTTGTTATTGATTGCACATGCATGTTCAAAAGTGTGTTTAGTTTAACAGGTGGTTAAGTTTGGTGAGAATTTTTTTGGTGGTGTAAATTTCACGAGATTGAACTTCTGTTACGTGAACTGCTATAATGTGAGAATCTTCTGTATGTTGGGCTTTCATGAGGCTGTTTTTACACAATCATGATTCTTTTTGTCTTTTCCAATATTTTTGTTAGTTTCTACATAGAAGAATACAGAGTACAAGAAAGTGTATATAAAAGGTCAAAAAATATTTTTAAAAGCTACCAATTACATTATATCTGTCCATAACAACAATCTCATTACCCTGTATTCATCTAAGTTAATCAATAGCTATATTGAACTATACTAATTTATTACAAAAAAAGAATCTAACCCCTACCAAGACCGAAGCTGTTTCTTAAGGAGAAAAGAAGGTAAAATACCTTCTCATATGATAAAAATTAATATTAGCCAACATCTGAGTTTAAACAACGGAGTGAAGGTTTTGAAAATAATTCAGAAAAGGTCCCCACCAGGTTTGAAAGTCTTGACGAGATTCAGAAATTGAACAACGAATTTTCTCTAAATCTAAACATGACATAACGTCACATGACATAACGTCGCATGACCATTGAGCATGAGTAGGAGGAAAAACATCTTTCCATTTAAACAAAAGCGCCCTCCTAGCTATAAAAGAGTTAAAGGCCAAAATATGTAAATCAGATGCCTTCAGCTTAATATCTTGTCATGCAACAATACCGAATATGGCCGTCAGAGGGTTAAGCTTAAAATTGACTTTAAAAAGTAAGGAAAAAGTTTGAAAAACTTCCTTAGAATATTTTTCAAGATTCAGACAAGTCCAAAACAGATGAGTTAATGAAGCTTCTCTGTCACGGTAGGGAGACAGTAGGGCTGATCAGCACCTCCATCCACTAACTTGCCCCTCCCACCACAAACTACCATTACTTTATCATTTCCTGTCAGTTGCCATGTGTACAAACTCTCCTCTGCCTATTTTCACTTTATATGTTTGAGCAATCTTATGTATTTATATAACCATATAACAATTACAGCACGGAAACAGGCCATCTCGGCCCTTGTAGTCCGTGCCAATGCTTACACTCACCTAGTCCCACTGGCCCGCACTCAGCTCATAACCCTCCATTCCTTTCCTGTCCATATACCTATCCAATTTTATTTTTTTTTTTTATTTTTTCAAATCTTTTTATTAATTTTTTAAGAAAAACATAAGAAAAATATTAGTACAAAACATTTGAGAGTACATAATAGATTAATTAACAATTAAATATGTATTAATCAATACATAGAGTCTCTCAAACTCATAGTATAATGTAAAGGAATTAAGAAAAAAAAAGAACCCCCCCCCCAAAAAAAAACAATAACTAAAAAAAAACTAACCAACATGGGCAATCGCATAATGTTAAATACATACAGCAGTGTCAATGACTCCCAACCTCCATCCACACAATTCAGGATAGTAACAATAAGGTTCAGGATCAGACCATTTAATTCATATGAAAATGTTGAATAAATGGTCTCCAAGTTTCCTCAAATTTAACTGAAGAATCAAAAACCACACTTCTAATTTTTTCTAAACTCAAACAGGAAATAGTTTGAGAAAACCACTGAAATACAGTTGGAGGGTTAATTTCTTTCCAATTCAGTAAAATAGATCTTCTAGCCATTAGTGTAACAAATGCAATCATTCGTTGGGATGAAGCGGATAAACGCTTATTATCTATCATTGGTAGACCAAAAATTGCGGTAAAAGGATGTGGTTGAAGATTAATATTTAAGACTCTTGAAATAACATTAAAAATATCTTTCCAATAGTTTTGTAAACAAGGACAAGACCAAAACATATGGGTCAACGAAGCAATATCAGAATGACATCTATCACAGGTTGGATTAACATAAGAATAAAATCGAGCAAGTTTATCTTTAGACATGTGAGCTCTATGTACAACCTTAAATTGTATTAGAGCATGTTTAGCACAGACAGAGGATGAGTTTACCAATAATAAAATTTTTTCCCATTGCTCAGTAGATATAGGGCAATGCAATTCTTCCTGCCATTCCTTCTTAATTTTTTCTGATATATCTGGTTGTACATTCATAATCATATTATAAATGATAGCTACTAAGCCCTTTTGACAAGGATTAAGAGCTAAAATTCTTTCTGTAATGTCCAATGGACATTCTTTCGAAAAAGACTTTAGTTCATTATATAGAAAATTTCTAACTTGTAAATATCTAAAAAAATGGGTTTTAGATAAATTATATTTATTAGATAACTGTTCAAAGGACATAATGTTATCATCCAAAAACAGATCACGAAAACATGTTATACCTTTTGTTTTCCATAAAAGAAAAGCTTGATCTATAGATGATGGTCGGAAAAAGTAGTTAGATATTATAGGACTTGACAGCATAAACTTATTCAAACCAAAAAATTTACGAAATTGAAACCAGATTCGTAATGTATACTTGACTATAGGATTAGTTATCTGTTTATTCGTTTTGAATAACGAAAAAGGAAGTGAAGATCCTAAGATTGAGATCAATGAGAAATCTTGCACAGATTTACATTCCAAATTTACCCATTGTGGGCCAGCAACTGTAGCCGATTCTTGTGTCCAAAATATCAAATACCGTATATTAACTGCCCAATAGTAAAATCTTAAATTTGGTAGAGCCAAGCCGCCCTCCTTCTTAGGCTTCTGTAAATATTTTTTACCTAGCCTAGGATTTTTGTTCTGCCACAAATACGAAGATATTTTAGAATCAACTATATCAAAAAAAGATTTAGGAATAAAAATTGGTAATGCTTGAAATAGATATAGAAATTTAGGTAGTATCATCATCTTAATGGCATTAATTCTACCTACCAAAGACAAAGATAGTGGGGACCACCTATTAGCAAGTTGCTTAATTTGATCTATTAAAGGCAAAATGTTAGTTTTAAATAAATCTTTATGTTTTTTAGTAATTTTAATACCTAAATAAGTAAAATAGTCTGTAACAATTCTATATGGTACCTGATTATAAATTGAAGTATGCATATTTAATGGAAAAAGTTCACTCTTATTAAAATTCAATTTATATCCAGAAAAATTACTAAATTGAGCAAGCAAAGAAGAAATAGCAGGAATAGATCTTTCAGGGTCAGATATATATAATACAAATCATCCGCATATAATGATACCTTATACATCGTCTCCCCACGGGTAATACCTAAAATATTGGGTGATTCACGAATAGCTATAGCCAAGGGTTCTAAAGCAATGTCAAATAATAAAGGGCTTAAAGGACAACCTTGCCTTGTGCCCCGAAATAACTGAAAAAAAGGGGATCTTTGATTATTGGTGAAGACCGAAGCTAAAGGTTTCTGATATATTAATTTAATCCATGATATAAATTTTGAACTAAAATTAAAATGTTGCAAAGTATTAAATAAATATGACCATTCGACTCTATCAAATGCTTTTTCGGCATCTAAGGAATTGACACATTCTGGGATTTTAGATGAAGAGGTATAAACAATATTAATTAATTTTCTAATGTTAAAAGATGAATAGCGATTTTTAATAAATCCAGTCTGATCCTCAGAAATAATCCGAGGCAATATATTTTCTAATCTAATAGCCAAAATTTTACTAAAAATCTTAAAATCCATATTCAGCAAAGATATAGGCCGATAGGATGCACATTCAGTGGGGTCTTTATCTTTTTTAAGAATTAAGGAAATAGAAGCTTCATAAAAAGATTGTGGTAGTTTACCTATACTTAATGCATCTTTAAAAATTTTACAAAGCCAAGGAGAAAGTATAGAAGAAAAGGATTAAAAAAATTCTGCAGAAAAACCATCTGGACCCGAAGCTTTACCCGAGTTCATTGAGAAAATAGCCTTTTCTATTTCAGACTCCGTAATAGGTGTGTCCAAAAATACACTATCCTCAACAGTTACTTTTGGAATATTCAATTTCCTTAAGAATTCACTCATTATAGAAGAGTCCTTAGTACATTCTGATTGATATAAAGAATTATAAAAATCTTGGAAGGCTTTATTTATCTCTTTATGATCAATCGTCAAAGTACCATCTTGTTTGCGAATCTTAGTAATTTGTCGCTTATCCGAAACAATTTTCAATTGGTTAGCTAGTAGTTTACCAGACTTATCTCCATATGTATAGAATTGAGCTTTCGATTTAATTAACTGACTTTCAATCGAGGAGGTTAATAATAAACTATGCTCCATTTGAAGTTCCACCCTTTATAAAGTTCTTTACTAGGGGTCAATGAGTAGATCTTGTCAATTGCCTTAATTTTATCAACTAATGTTAATATTTTAGAATTAGTTCGTTTCCTAACTCCGGCAGAATATGAAATAATCTGTCCACGAATATATGCCTTAAAAGTATCCCACAAAATTCCACTAGAGATCTCTGCTGTAGAATTTATTGAGAAAAACAAATCAATTTGCTGTTTAATAAAGTTAACAAAGTCAGAGTCCTGCAGTAAAACAGGATTAAACCTCCAACCTTTAGTACTAATATATGAATCCGTCACCTTAATAGATAACTTCAAAGGTGCATGATCAGATATAGCAATAGAGTCATATTTGCAATCCATAACATCTATAAGTAAATGCTGATCAATGAAAAAGTAATCAATTCTTGAGTAATTATGATGCACATGGGAAAAGTATGAGAACTCTTTGTCATTAGGGTGTAGAAAACGCCAAATTTCACAAATAGCTGAATCAATCATAAAAGAATTAATAAGAGAAGCCGATTTGTTCGGAAAAGTTTGAGTGGGCTTGGATCTATCCATCAAAGGGTTTAGACAACAATTAAAATCCCCGCCCATTATCAATCTATATTGATTCAGATTAGGAAAGGATGTAAATAAGCATTTAAAAAATTCAGGACAGTCAGTATTTGGAGCATAAACATTAACTAAAACAACTTTTTGATTAAAAAGTAAACCAGTAATAAGCAAAAATCTACCTTGCGGATCTGAAATTGTTTCATGATGTATAAAAGCAGTTGATGAGTCTATAAAAATAGAAACACCTCTCACTTTGGCTTGCGAATTTGAGTGATACTGTTGGCCCTTCCAAAACCTAAACAACCGCTGACTATCCACCTTCCTTACATGAGTCTCTTGTACAAAAATAACATTAGCATTCATTCTATGGAATACTTTGAATACTTTTTTCCGTTTGATCGGATGATTTAAACCATTAGTATTCCAAGAAACAAAGTTAATAGTCTTATCCATATTGACAATATATATTACAGTTAACATATAGGTTTGAAAGAAAAGTGAACTCATGAACCCGGAAGAGGGAAGTAAGTTCAAAGGGAAACCGGAAGTCACAGCACTGCAGCCATTTTTGTAGTTTCATATAAGCCCATGAAATAAAACTAAGCAAAAAGCAAGCGAAAAAAAGAAAAAAAAGAAAAATCCCCCTCCCACCACCCTCAAAACCCCAGGAAAAAAGCCAAAAAGAGGCAAGCGAGCGATCTAATACTAAAATTACCCCCTTGTCTCAAGACGGCAACTCAAACGTAACAAAGTTTAAAAAAAATACAAACAACCCACATTATAAAAAAGGGTTGATATAGCAAAAGTTAAAATATAAAATTAGTGTTATAAATGTATATAAACAAAAGGGTTAAAAAAATTAAAACAATAAATGAAAGTTTAAAACTTTCAAACACATCAAAACAGTTATGACGCTGCAAACACTGGAGTCTGTCGGGAAGAAGAAATGCCATTTTATTTTTTCCCAATCTTAATATTCAAATGTTAAAAGTGTAAAAAAGAGCGTATATCGATTTAAAAAAAAAAGAAAAACAAAAAAGAAGAAAAAAACCCTAATAGGTCATTTTCAACGCTAATAGATTAATAATATGAAAAAATATAAAGTCAGAATAAGCCCAGTAAAAAAAAGAGAGCTTTAACCGTATGTAAGAAATACATGTAAACCGTATCAAAAAAAAAACCCCAAACGTCAATCTATAACAGATCCAAATCTATAGGCTAAATTACATTGGTCAGCCCGATCAAATGTCATTGTTCCATGAAACCTTGAGCATCCGCTGGCGATTTAAACAGCCGAAAAGATCCATCTTGAAGGGTGACTCTCAGGTGTGCTGGAAACAGCAACGCTTGCTTGTAGCCTTTCTGGTGAAAATTCGACATAATCGATCTAAAAGCCAGCCTAGCCCGTAATACCTCCGGGCTATAGTCCTCCAGAATGCGAAAATTGAAGTTTTGATAGGTTATCATGCCTTTTTTACGAGCCGCACGAATCAGACGTTCTTTGATATGAGGATAATGGATTCTAAGGATTACGTGTCGTGGTTTCAGACTTGAATCTGCCTGAAATCTGGACACCCGATGTGCCCGATCGATTATCGGGGGGTTATCCAGGACCTCTGCGCCCAGGACATCCACTAGAAATTTAGAGAAGAAAACGGTCAGATCACCGCTTTCAAATTTTTCCGGGATCCCAATTAACCGAAGATTTTGTCTTCGAGAACGATTTTCCAAATCAGTAATTTTAACTTTATAACGATCCATCTGTTGGAACGTCGAAGTTTGCTCTTCTTGTATTTTTTCGATTATACGATCCTTCTTACGAGCGGCTTCTTCAAGAACCAAAATGCTTGCTTGTTGTTTTTGTGATTCCAGTGAAAGGGTCAGGAACTTTTCTTCGAGTGATTTCAAACGTTCGTCATACTGTGAAAATCTTCCGAGTAATTTTTTCTCCAGATCTTCAAATTTAGCTTCTATAAACTTCACAACTACTTCTAAAGTTATCGGTTCTTTCGTCTGTTTCGGTTCTTTTGCTTTAGACATTTCAGCAAGTTGAGAATAATTCAAATAGTTTAAAAAGAAAAATTCTATATGTTTAGACCCCTTTAGAATAAGTTTAAGGGGTGTTTGTAGGTTAAAAAAAACGTAAAAGGTTTGGAGCAAAGCCTAGATGCGGTTTACTCCATGAGCGCCATCTTGAGACTTCAATTTTATTTTAAATGACAATACCGAACCTGCTTCTGCCACTTCTACTGGAAGCTCATTCCACACAGCTACCACTCTCTGAGGAAAGAAATTCCCCCTCGTGTTACACTTAAACTTGTGACCCCTAACTCTCAAATCATGTACTCTTATTTGAATCTGTGTGTGTGTGTGTGTGTGTGTGTGTGTGTATAATAAATATATATATGAGGAGTACACAGGGAAATCTTTTCTGTGTAATGATTTGTTCACTGACTTTTATGACTACTGCACTGGGGGCCCTCAACTCACAAGTAGGAGGGGTTATCCCCCACAGCTAGACATTTCCTCTAGCTCAACGCAGGGTCATCTACTAGAGACCTCAGCCTTGGAATCACACGTTCGTTGCCATTTTTGTTATTATTTGCATTTCTTGGTTCTTATTTGTTCAGGGAGTAGATCGATTAAGTTTCATTCTAAATTCAATGATACATTGACAGATAAATACAGATGGCTAAGGACAAGGTAAAATTCATTTCTTTTAATGTCAATGGGCTATTAAATCCAATCAAGCGTAATAGAATTTTATCCAAAATGAAAGAAGAAGCCCATGTAGTATATTTACAGGAAACTCATTTAAGTGATAATGAGCATAAAAAACTAAAGAGAATGGGCTTCACTAATTTGTTTTTCTCCTCATATAAATCAGGACATAGGAGAGGAGTTGCTATTCTTATCTCAAGTGAGCTAAATTTTGAAAAAGTATTCGAAATAGGAGATAAGGAGGGCAGATATATTCTGGTAAGGGGGAATAAAGATGGAAATTCAGTTACTCTATTGAATATATATGCACCCCTGGGAAGTGATATTGGTTTCTTTCAGAAAATTACTGATATTATGGTAACGGAAACAGAAGGTCTCCTGATATGTGGGGGAGACTTAAATTTACAATTACAACCAAAGTTAGACTCTTCCAATAGAAAAACCTATGAAACAAAATCTTTACATAAGAAAGTTAATACACTTTTTGAGGATGTTGGTTTAATTGATATACGGAGGGATCTTTTCCCCAACAGAAGGGATTACACTCATTATTCTGCTCCCCATTCTATATATACAAGAGTAGACTATTTCATAACATTTGGAAAAGACAAAAACAAAATAAACACCTGTGCAGTTGGGACAATAGATGTAAGTGACCAGGCACCTATATATTTATCTGTTGATTTTGACCTACAACCAAAGAGTACTATTTGGAAACTAAATTCAAGTCTACTCAATGATCTGTACTTTAAGGAACAAATTAAAAAAGAAATTGGTCTCTACTTAGAATTTAATGATAATGGAGAGGTTTCACCTCCCATTTTATGGGATACTCTGAAGGCGGTCTTAAGAGGGAAAATTATAGCGATATCTTCATATAAGGAATAAAACATTAGAGGAATTACAAAATAGGCTGAAGGAACTAGAGAAAAAACACAAATTGAATTTGGCACAGGATACATTAGGGGAAATTAAAAGAATTAGGAATGAAATTAATAGTTTGGCTATGCAAGAAATCAGGAAAAATTTAATGTTTCTGAAAGAAACATTATGAAAGTGGATCGAAATCTATGAAAATACTGGCGTGGAAACTGAAAAAAAAAGATAGCAGAAAATACTATTCATAGAATTAGGGACCCAAGAACGAAAATGATAAAATAAGCTAAGTGAAATTCAAGAAGCTTTTGAAGTGTTTTACAAAACTCTATATTCCAAAGTTCCAGGGGGAAGCATAACCCAAATTGACACCTTCTTGAATTCTCTAGAGTTTCCCACTTTAAGTGAAGAACAAAATAGAACGATGACTGCTGACATAACTGAAGTTGAATTAAAAGCTGCAATTAGTAGGCTTAAATTAAGCAAGTCACCAGGATCAGATGGGCATACGACAGAATGGTACAAAGAATTAAAAAATGAGTTAATTCCTGTTTTACTCCCCACACTGAACTGGGCTCTAAAGAAGGCACAAATGCCACCCAGTTGGAAGGAAGTGATAATCTCAGCTATACCGAAAGAAGGCAAGGATAAAATGGAATGCAGGTCATTTCGACCAATATCCGTTCTTAATGTAGATTATAGATTATTTACCTCCATCATGACCAAGCAATTAGAGGAGTTTCTACCCATACTGATACGTAACGATCAGACAGGTTTTATACGACAATGCCAGACAGAAGATAATATACGAAGGACACTTCACATTATGGATCATATACAAAAAAATAAACTCGAAGCAATAGTGATAAGTGTGGACGCTGAAAAAGCATTTGATTCGGTTAATTGGAATTTTCTTTACAGAGTTTTACATAGATTTGGTTTCGAAGACACAATTATTAAAACTATACAGACACTTAATGACAATCCTACTGCTAGGATTAAAATCAATGGATATTTATCAAATAGTCTTACCCTAGAAAGGGGCACGAGACAGGGTTGTGCGTGGTCACTGCTACTCTTCGCGTTATATCTGGAACCATTAGCTCAATACATCAGACAAAATGAAGATATCGGGAATTACTATTAAAGGGACAGAGCATAAATTGGCTTGTTATGCGGATGATATTTTGATCTATCTAGGGCAACCAACATACTCTTTACCTAAATTGATGCAATCCTTTGAACAATATGGTCAATTATCAGGATACAAGATCAACGTAGATAAAACCCAATTACTTTCATATTACTATAGCCCACCAAGAGAAATTGAATGTAGATACCCCTGGGCATGGCATACAGAGTCTTTCAAATATTTGGGCATCATTATGCCAAAAGATTTGGCAAAATTATCAGAATGTAATTATCAGTCTTTATATAAAAAGATTAAGGAAGATGTGGCAAGATGGAACCTGATTCCTTTTTCAGTCTCAGTTCAAGGATTGAGTCTATTAAAATGAATATACTGCCCAGACTGTTATCTCTCTTTCAGACCCTACCAATAGAGATTAATCAAAGTCAATTCAATTAATGGAACAAGATGTTATCAAGGTATATTTGGCAGGGTAAAAGGCCTAGAGTTGGTCTCAAAACTTTGCAATTAGCAAAGGAAAAGGGGGGATGGGGCTTGCCTTCTCTTAGTGATTATTATTTTGCAGCACAGTTGAGAGCTGTGATATGTTGGTGCAACCCATCATATGACGCTCAATGGAAAAACATTGAGGAGCGGGTACTTCCCATCCCCATACAAGCAATTTTGGCTGATAACAACCTGCAAAGGTACATAAATACTATTTATAACCCATGGGTGAAATTGACTCTTAAATATGGAAAACTACTATAAAAGAATATAATCTAGAGGGAGATATTGCAATTCTTAAATGGTGTGCATATGACTTGGATTTTACATCAAATAAACTGGATGCTGGATTTAAGGACTGGACAGCTAAAGGAATAACAGTTCTTTGCAACATAATGAAAGAAGGAACACTGTTCAGTTTAGAAATGCTTAAAGAGAAACACTTATGAGAAAAACAAGATTTTTATCGGTATTTACAGATGCGACAATATGTTAATAAAACGCTTAAAAATGTAACCAAGGCAAGTACATGCTTGATAGAGCTATTTAGAAAAGCATATAATTCAGATAATGGTAGTAGAATCATTTCAAGCATGTATAAGGGGTTGTCAAATCTTAAAACACATTCGACTTCATGCATTAAAACAAAATGGGAGAAGGAAGGAGGAATAATTATATCTGAGGAAGAATGGACAACAATATGGAGATATCAATGGAAGTGTACCAATTCACAGAAATGGAGGGAGTTTGGATGGAAAAACTTGATAAGATATTTTATTAAACCCTCTCAGAAATCCCATTATGATAGTAACCTCCCTATTTGCTGGAGAAATAGTGGAAATCAAAATGCAAATCATTATCATATTTTTTGGGACTGCCCTGTTATCAAAAGCTATTGGAGGGGGATACACAATGTCCTACAAGAGATCTTTAAATGTGAAATACCCTTAGAGAGTAAGACCATATATTTTGGATATATGCCTCAAGAATGGTTGAAAAGAGATAAATATTTAATGAATATACTGTTGGTGGCTGGTAAAAAGACTCTTACGAGGAAATGGTTATCACAGGAGAGCCCAACTTTAAATACATGGATGGAAATTACAATGGACATTTACAAAATGGAGAAGATAACAGCATCTGTTAATCATAAGCTAGAACAATTTGATTCATACTGGGAAAAATGGTTTAACTACATAATGCCTCATAGGCCTGATTTTATTCTCACAAATCAATGAATATGTTGTGTAAAAAAAAGATCACTCCCTACTTGTACATAGTTCTTTCCTTTTGCTTGTTTTTTTCTTTCCACTGTTTTCTATAAGTGTATACCTCAGAAAAATACTTTGTGGAGATTTGTGATATATATGATTATATGATATATATGTACAGTGTCTGAAATACATCTTATGGAAATGTTTGTTTGATGATGAACTTCAATTTAAAAAAAAAATAAATTACAAAAGGAAAAAGCCTATCCAGGTCAACTGGATCTATCCCCTCATTATTTTAAATACCTCTATCAAGTCCCCCCTCAACCTTATACGCTCCAAAGAATAAAGACCTAACTTGTTCAGCCTTTCCCTGTAACTTAGGTGCTGAAACCCAGGTAACATTCTAGTAAATCTTCTCTGTACTCTCTCTATTTTGCTGATATCTTTCCTATAATTCGGTGACCAGAACTGTACACAATACTCCAATTTCTTGTAGTTTTTAAAAAATTATTGTATTCTTTATCTTATTGTGTTTTTTGTGCTGCAGCAGGGTCTGAGTAAAAATTATTTTTTTCTCCTTTACACTTGTGCACTGGAAATGACAATAAACAATCTTGAATCTTTTTGAAGTAGCATGTATAGTTTTTGGAGACGTTATCCAAAAAAAATCCTTACAGTAACCATTGAGGTAGTGCAAAAAAATTTCCCTGATTTTTCTAATTTTTGAATGCAGGTTATGTTTTATCTCTACAAAGTTGCTGAACATAATTTCTTGTTTTTATTTTTAATGGGATAAATTTATTTTCTTCAATTTAACTTTTACATGACCAGTTTCTGGATTAAAAAAAGAACTGGACTTTTGATGGTATTTTGAAACAAATGCTGTTTGTTTACTGTTGCTTTTGTTAGTTTTGTCTTGGTGAAAACTGCTACTACTAAGCTGAGGTGTCTCAAATAAATCAAACTTTTTGTGAGTATGTTTATCATTTCTATTTTTGTTTTCAGGTTATGATCAAATGCCCCTAACATAATGGAAAGTATCAGGAATTTGGAGGATGAGACACTTCCTAGTTTTCTATTGCAGTCTGTGAGGAGCAGTAGCAATGAAACACTGGAAAATGTTACTGTTACTTCAAATTTTGGACTACCTGTGGCTGCATCAACAGTTGCTAAAAAATCAGATTTGGGTTGCAGGTGAGATCTTTGGTTTGATGTGCATGTTTATATGGAAACAGGAAAAGGAATCCTCCAATTACCCTATTGGATCTATTCTGCCCTTCAGTGGAGTTATGATTCTATCTGTCAACCTCTTTTCCCCTTATCCAGAATTATAGATCTGTGCAGAATTGAAGTAAGCCCTTTGAACGACCATGTCTGTGTTGATGTCTTTGAATATTTACACTAATCCCATTTGCCCATCTTAGATCTGTATCCTTCTATGCTTCGCCTCTTTAAATGCCTTCCTAAATGCCTTGTTAAGGCGATGATTGCATCTGAATCCATCTCCCCAGTAAGTGAACTTCAGATATCAGCCATTCTAAGGGGAGAAAATGTTTTCCACTCAAATCCACTTCAAAACCTCTTCCTTTCACCGAATATTTGTGCCCTCTGATTTTTGATGCCCCTACCATGGGGTAAAAGATCTATGGATCTTATAATTTTATATAGAGTTATAAACGTGTACACCACAGAAACAAGTCATTTGACCCACCACATCAATATCAACCATTATGCATATTTTTAATAATTGCCCATTTGCCTGGCTTAATTCCCATTCATCTATAGTTTGTTCATTTGAATACTTGGTCAAATGCCTCTGAAATTTTGCTATTCTGGCAGTTCATTTCAGATACCAATACTCTTTGTGGAAAAATTCCTTTCGATCAAACATGATGACAGAATATAGTATTAATAGTAAGACTGTTGGCAGTGTGAAGGATCGGAGGGATCTTGGGCTCCGAGTCCATAGGACACTCAAGGCTGTTGCGCAGGTTGACTCTGGTTAACCTTCTGGCCTTCATGAAACATGGGATTGAATTTAGGAGCTGAGAGGTAATGTTGCAGCTATATAGGACCCTGGTCAGACCCCACTTGGAGTATTGTGCTCAGTTCTGGTCGCCTCACTACAGGAAGGATGTGGAAGCCATAGAAAGGGTGCAGAGGAGATCTACAAGGCTGTTACCTGGATTGGGGAGCATGCCTTATGAGAATAAGCTGAGTGAACTCGGCCTTTTTTCCTTGGAGCAACGGAGGATGAGAGGTGACCTGATAGAGGTGTACAAGATGATGAGAGGCATTGATTATGTGGATAGTCAGAGGCTTTTTCCCAGGGCTGAAATGACTAGCACGAGAGAGCACAGTTTTAAGGTGCTGGGGAGTAGGTACAGAGGAGATGTCATGGGTAAGTTTTTTTGCGCAGAGAGTGGTGAGTGCGTGGAATGGGCTGCTGGCGGTGATGGAGGTGGATACGATAGGGTTTTTTAAGTGACTCCTGGACAGGTATATGAAGCTCAGAAAAAGAGGACTATGGGTAACCCTAGGTAATTTCTAAGGTAAGGACATGTTCGGCGCAGCATTGTGGGTCGGAGGGCCTTGTATTGCACTGTAGGTTTTCTATGTTTTCTATGATTCCCTTTTAAACCATCTCCCTTCACCTAAAAATTTGAGCTATAGTTTTAGACATTGTAATGAGACACTGACAATCCTGTCAATGCCTCCCATAATTTTGTATACATCTGTCTTGTCATCTGTTGGCTTCCTTCACTCCAGGAAAAATAGACCCAATCACTCCTAACTCAAACACTGTAAACAAGGCAATTGGGAATCTTTTCTGCATCCTTTCTAGCTTACTCACATCCTTCCCTTTGTGTGTTGTCAAGAATTGCACAAAATATTCCAAGTATGGCTTCACCAGTGTTACGTACAAGTGTAACATCTTGTCCCAAGTTACCACCAAGCTCAGGGACAGCTGAAACAGATGAAGCGTCTCAGCCTGAAATGTCAACTATTTATTCCCCTCTGTCGGTGTTACCTGACTTGCTGATTCCTTCCAGCACTTTGTTTGGATTGCTCAAGGACAGCTTCAGGCCCACTGTTTGAGACTCTTAAACAGACAATAAGATGGTCTCGTGATCTCTCACTCGAAATTACTTATGGTCTTTGTTGTATCTACCAGCACTGAACTTTTCTATGTTCTGCATTCTGATGTTGCTTTTCCTTTTTGATATACTTGCATTTGGAATGATCCTTCTGGCATGCTAAACAAAGCTTTTCACTCCATCCCAGTACATGTTAAATATATCTTCATTACCCTGCCTACCTGTGTTGTTATTTTCAGGGAACTATATACTTAGACCCCAAGTGCCTTTCACCATCTTTGTCTTGCCTAGATTAACTTCCCAAAATGCATCATTTCACATTTGTCTGGGTTAAATTCCATCTGCCACACTCATTCTATTTCTGGTGTTCACACATCCAATGGTCTCACTTTAAGGACTCATAATCTTGTAATTTCATGCATGTTATTTATTGCTATGTACAGGTGGCCCCCACTTTTCGAACGTGCATTTTACGACAAATCGGTGTTATGAAAGACTTACATTAGTACCTGTTTTCGCTAACCAAAGAGGATTTTCGCTTTTACGAAAAAAAGACACCTGCTTTATACGTGTGTTTACCCCGAGAAAGACTACAATGACCGTGAAGCCTTGTGCGGGCAGTTGTTTGCATATGCGTGTACATGCATGTGCGTGTACGTGCCGTTTTTTTTCTCCAAATCGATTTTGACTCGCTGTCTTCCCAATTTTGATAAGTGAAACTACATTGTATCTACAATATTTCTACTTTATATAGGGTGTATATTTATCATATCATTCCTGCTGTTACTATATGTTCGTGTTATTTTAGGTTTTATGTTTTATTTGCTTTGATTTGGTAGGTTTTTTTTGGGTCTGAGAATGCTCAAAAATTTTTCCCATATAAATTAATGGTAATTGCTTCTTCGATTTATGACATTTTGGATTACAAAAGGGTTTCATAGGAACGTTCTACCTTCGGATTGCGGGGGAAACCTGTATTTATATTGGCATTTTCAGTTTTTTGTTCATTGATCCCGTTTACTGTTACTGTTCTATAGATTTGCTAAGTATCCCTGCAAGAAAAAGAATGTCATGGTTATGTGGTGACATGTATGCACTCTGATGATAAATTTTACTTTGAACTTTTGTCCACTGTCCTGGTTGATTTAGATCCTGTTCTGACCTTAACAACCACCTTCACTGTCCACCGTATGTGATCCATACTACTTTATTTGCATGTTCATTGGCCAGGAAAAATGGTCAATAGATTGGCACGTACCTGTGCAAAGAATGTGGTAATCCAAGCAAACTTGTGTTGCCATTGTACAATGTAAGCCTGTGACTTGTTGGAAAGAAAATTTGATATTGGCTGAAAAAGGCCCCCTTTTTTTGGACTGAGGTTAAATGAAGTGTGTAATTATTCAGTCTTGATCATAAGTTATTAAGTATTAATATTATCCTCTTGATATTTGGGTCTGCACTTTCTTGGAAACTTAGCAGTTCTGCAAAGAATAGTTGGCTTTGCAGTCATACATGCCAGGAAACTTGTACTTGTCCATAAATGCTGAGCTACCTTCGCAGCTTCTTGCTTGCACTGTGCTAGGAGACTCCGTATAAAATCCCAAAAGTAGAGCACGAAGTTAGTGGGGAATTTGACTTCAGAAACTGCTTCAGTGTCGATCTAACATGAGGTCTGATTTTCTTTATTGGAACTTTTAAGCTGAGGAATAAAGGATATTAAAAACTCCATTGAGGGGGTGGGGAAGTAGGTAAATGACAAGTTCAACAGATGGCAGAGTTGGAAAGCTGGGAGGGTAGATTTGCAGGTTGTCCATTTTTGCAGCTGTTTCTTTTTGGTAGGTTGTCTTCTAGGCCAATCTTGTAATTTGATTACATCATGCCCAATCACCTTGTAAAGCCTTGCAGAACTGGTCCTGGATAGTGGGAGGACAGATGATTGGGAAGTGTTTAAGGAACAACAGAACTTAACTAAAAAGACAATACGGGGAGAAAAAATGAGGTACGAACGCAAGCTAGCCAGGAATATAAAGGAAGATAGCAAAAGCTTTTTTAGGTATGTGAAGAGAAAGAAGATAGTTAAGAACAACGTTGGGCCCTTGAAGAATGAATTGGGTGAAATTGTTATGGGAAATAGAGAAATGGCAGAAGAATTTAATGAGTACTTTAGATCTGTTTTCACTAAGGAAGACACAAGCAATCTGCCAGATGTATGGATGGGCCAAGGACATAGGGTAACAGAGGAAATGAAACAGATTGACATTCGGAAGGAAACGGTGATGAGAAGACTGATGGGACTGAAGGCTGACAAATCCCCAGGTC
This sequence comes from Hemitrygon akajei, assembly GCF_048418815.1. Classification (NCBI taxonomy): domain Eukaryota; kingdom Metazoa; phylum Chordata; class Chondrichthyes; order Myliobatiformes; family Dasyatidae; genus Hemitrygon; species Hemitrygon akajei. Next base: position 83,102,673 of record NC_133124.1, read on the forward strand.
CAGATGGTCTGCACCCTAGGGTACTAAAGGAGGTGGCCCTGGAAATTGCGGATGCATTGGTAGTCATTTTGCAATGTTCCTTAGATTCAGGATCAGTCCCTGAGGATTGGAGAATGGCTAATGTTATCCCACTTTTTAAGAAAGGAGGGAGGGAGAAAACAGAGAACTATCGACCTGTCAGCCTGACATCGGTGGTGGGAAAGATGCTAGTCCATTATTAAGGATGAAATAGTGGCATATCTAGATAGCAGTGATAGGATTGGGCCGAGCCAGCATGGATTTACCAAGGGTAAATCATGCTTGACTAATCTGTTGGAGTTTTTCGAGGATGTAACCAGAAAGTTAGACGGGGGGAGATCCAGTGGATGTAGTGTATCTCGATTTTCAGAAGGCATTTGATAAGGTCCCACATAGAAGATTGGTGGGTAAAATCAAAGCTCAGGGCATCGGGGGGGAAGGCATTGACATGGATAGAAAACTGGTTGGCAGATAGAAAGCAAAGGGTAGCGGTGAATGGGTGTTTCTCGGAATGGCAGGTGGTGACCAGTGGGGTGCCACAGGGCTCGGTATTGGGACCACAGCTGTTTACCATTTACGTTAACGATTTGGATGAAGGCATAGAAAATAACATCAGCAAATTTGCTGATGATACTCAGCTGGGTGGCAGTGTGACGTGATGAGGATGTTAGGAGAATTCAGGGTGACTTGGATAGGCTGGGTGAGTGGGCAGATACTTGGCAGATGGCGTTTAATATGAATAAGTGTGAGGTTATCCACTTTGGGAGTAAGAACAGGAAGGCAGATTATTATCTGAACGGTGTAGAGTTGGGTAAGGGAGAAATACAAAGAGATCTCGGAGTCCTTGTTCATCAGTCACTGAAGGTGAATGAGCAAGTGCAGCAGGCAGTGAAGAAGGCTAATGGAATGTTGGCCTTTATTACAAAGGGAATTGAGTACAAGAGCAAGGAAATACTCTTGCATTTGTACAGAGCCCTGGTGAGACCACACCTGGAGTATTGTGTACAGTTTTGGTCTCCAGGGTTAAGGAAGGACATCCTGGCTGTAGAGGAAGTGCAGCGTAGATTCACGAGGTTAATTCCTGGGATGTCTGGACTGTCTTACGCAGAGAGGTTAGAGAGACTGGGCTTGTACACGCTGGAATTAAGGAGATTGAGAGGGGATCTGATTGAAACATATAAGATTATTAAGGGATTGGACAAGATAGAGGCAGGAAATATGATCCAGATGCTGGGAGAGTCTAGTACCAGAGGGCATGGTTTGAGAATAAGGGGTAGGTCATTTAGGACAGAGTTAAGGAAAAACTACTTCTCCCAGAGAGTTGTGGGGGTCTGGAATGCACTGCCTCGGAAGGTAGTGGAGGCCAATTCTCTGGATGCTTTCAAGAAGGAACTAGATAGGTATCTTATGGATAGGGGAATCAAGGGATATGGGGACAAGGCAGGAACTGGGTATTGATAGTAATTGATCAGCCATGATCTCAAGATGGCGGTGCAGGCTCGAAGGGCCGAATGGTCTACTTCCGCAGCTATTGTCTATTGTCTAAAATGTCTACTTTCTACATATGAATCAGTTAACCCCACAACCTTGTGTGAGACAAATTCAGAAAGTTTCAGAAAATCATTGAAACAACAGCATTATTGTTTCTAAATATGTATGTGCATTATTGTGCAATTTATTTGAAAATTTATGTTTTTTCCTGCAGAATTCCAGATAGTCAAGCTTCATACTTGGAAGAAGGAAGATTTTCTGTCATGGAAATACATCCACCAAATGTTTCATATTCTGAAACCTGTAAAAAATTTGTCCTTAGTTTTAAAGATGACTTGTAAGTATCTGGTCATTGCTGAACTTGATGCATGCAGGCAACTCATGCAAAATGCTGGAGGAACTCAGCAGGCCAGGCGTCATCTATGGAACAGTATAGTTGACATTTCGGGCAGAGACCCTTCATCAGGACTGGAGAAAAAAGATGAGGTGTCATAGTAAGAAGGTGGGGGGAGGTGTGGAAGAAACAAAGTGAGAGGTGAAACCAGGAGGGAGCAGGGATGAGGTAAAAAGCTGAGAAGTTGATAGATGAAAGAGAAACAGGCCTGGAGAAGGGGGAATCTGCCAGGAGAGGACAGAAGGCCATGGAAGAAAGACAAAGGGGATGAGCATCAGAGGGAGGTGATGGACAGGTAAGGAGATGAAGTGAGCAAGGGTGAATTGAATTGACTTTATTACTTACATTCTTCATATACACGAGGAGTAAACATCTTTATGTTGTGTCTCTGTCTAAATGTGCAAGTTATAGTAATTTATAAGAGTATGTACAACAGTATAGTCAATATAACACAGATATACAGTTGTGTCAGCATGAGTTAAGCAGTCTGATGGCCTGGTGGAAGAAGCTGTTCTGGAGCCTGTTGGTCCTAGCTTTTATACCGGATGGTAGCATAAGGAGCAGTTTGTGACTGGGGTGACTTGGGTTCAGAATGATCCTTCGGACTCTTTTTACACTCCTGTCTTTGTAACTGCCCTGAATAGTGGGAGGTTCACACCTACAGATGTGCTGGGCTGTCTGCATCACTTTGTCGAGTCCTGTGATTGAGGGAAGTACAGTTCCCAGTGATGCAGCCAGTCAGGATGCTCTCAGTTGTGCCCCTATAGAAAGTTCTTAGGATTTGGGGCCCACACCAAACTTCTTCAACCATCTGTGATGTGAAAGAAGCGCTGTTGTGCTTTTTTCACCACACAGCCAGTATGTACAGACTACGTGAGATCCTCGATGATATGTCGGCTGAGGAACTTAAAGCGGTTCACCCTCTCAACCCCAGATCCATTGATGTCAATAGGGGCTAGCCTGTCTCCATTCCTCCTGTAATCCACAACCAGCTCCTTTGTTTTTGTGACATTGAGGGAAAGGGGATGGGAAATGGTGAAGGGGGGGGGGGGGGTGGGTGAGTGTAATCGGAAGTTTGAGAAATCAATATTCATGCCATCAAGTTAGTTGCTACCCAGACAGAACATAAGGTGTTGCTCCTCCAACCTGAGTGTGGCCTCATCATGACTGTCGAGAAGGTCATGAATTGACATATCAGTTGCAAGGATAAGTGCCAGGAGGGAGATGAGTGAGGAAGGATGGGCAAGGGAGTCACAAAGGGAACGATCCCTATGGAAAGCAGAAAATTGGGAGTAGGGGGAAGGGTTGGGAGGAAGGAAAGATGTTCTTTGTGGTGGAATCCAATTGGAGATGATGGAAAGATTATCTCCTTACCTGCCCATCACTTCTCTTTGGTGCTCCTCCCCCTTTTCTTACATGGACTCTTGCCTCTCCTGTCAGATTCTCCCTTCTCTAGCCCTGTATTTCTTTAACCTATTAACCACAGTTCTTCGTTTCAACCCCCCCCCCCCCCCCGTTTCACCTATCACCTTGTGTTTCTTCCTCCCCTCCCCCCACTTCTAATTCTGACTCAACACACACAAAATGCTGGTGGAACACAGCAGGCCAGGCAGCTTCTATAGGAAGAAGCACTGTCGACATTTCAGGCCGAGACCCTTCGTCAGGACTAACTGAAAGAAAAGATAGTAGGAGGGGGAGGGGGAAATCTGAAATGATAGAAGACCGGAGGGGGTGGGGTGAAGCTAAGAGCTGGAAAGGTGATTGGCAAAAGGGATACAGAGCTGGAGAAGGGAAAGGATCATGGGACGGGAGGCTTAGAGAGAAAGAATGGGGGAGGGGAACACCAGAGGGAGATGGAGAACAGGCAGAGTGATGGGCAGAAAGAGAGAGGAAAAAAAAGGAGGGGGGAGAAAAGCTAAATATATCAGGGATGGGGAGAGGAGGGGCGTTAATGGAAGTTAGAGAAATCAATGTTCATGCCATCAGGTTGGAGGCTACCCAGCTGGTATATAAGGTGTTGTTCCTCCAACCTGAGTGTGGCTTCATCTTGATAGTAGAGGAGGCCATGGATAGACATACCAGAATGGGAATGGAACGTGGAATTAAAATGTGTGGCCACTGGGAGATCCTGCTTTCTCTGGCGGACAGAGCGTAGGTGTTCAGTGAAACGGTCCCCCAGTCTGCGTCGGGTCTCACCAATATATAAAAGGCCACACTGGGAGCACTGGACGCAGTATGTCACACCAGCCGACTCACAGGTGAAGTGTCACCTCACCTGGAAGGACAGTCTGGGGCCCTGAATGGTGGTGAGGGAGGCAGTGTAAGGGCAGGTGTAGCACTTGTTCTGCTTACAAGGATAAGTACCAGGAGGGAGATCGGTGGGAAGGAATGGGGGGGGGGGGGGGATGAATGGACAAGGGAGTCGCATAGGGAGCGATCCCTGTGGAAAGCAGAAAGAGGGAGAGGGAAAGATGTGCTTGGTAGTAGGATCCCATTGGAGGTGGCGGAAGTTACGGAGAATTAGACATTGGATCCAGAGGCTGGTGGGGTGGTAGGTGAGGACAAGGAGAACCCTATCCTGAGTGGGGGAGGGGGGGGCGGGAGGATGAGGCGAGAGCAGATGTGCGTGAAATGGGAGAGATGCATTTGAGAGCAGAGTTGATGGTAGAGGAAGGGAAGCCCCTTTGTTTAAAAAAGGAAGACATCTCCTTTGTCCTGGAAAGAAAAGCCTCATCCTGAGAGCAGATGCGGCGGAGATGGAGTAATTGTGAGATAGGGATGGCATTTTTGCAAGAGACAGGGTGGGAAGAGGAATAGTCCAGGTAGCTGTGAGAGTCTTTAGGCTTATAGTAGATATCAGTAGATAAGCCGTCTCTAGAGATGGAGACAGAAAGATCAAGAAAGGGAAGGGAGGTGTCAGAAATGGACCAGGTAAACTTGAGGGCAGGGGAAAGTTGGAGGCAAAGTTAATGAAGTCAACGAGCTCAGCATGTGTGCAGGAGGCAGCGTCACTGCAGTCGTCGATGTAGCGAAGGAAAAGGGGGGCGGATACCCGTATAGGCTTGGAACATGGACTGTTCCACAAAGCCAACAAACAGGCAGGCATAGCTGGGACCCATACGGGTGCCCATGGCTACACCTTTGGTTTGGAGGAAGTGGGAGGAGCCAAAGGAGAAATTATTGAGAGTAAGGACTAATTCTGCTAGACGGAAGAGAGTGGTGCTAGAGGGGAATTGGTTTGGTCTGGAATCCAAACAGAAGTGGAGAGCTTTGAGACCTTCCTGGTGGGGGATGGAGGTATATAGGGACTGGATGCCCATGGTGAAAATAAGGCGGTGGGAGCCAAGGAACTTAAAATCATTGAAAAAATTCAAAGCGTGAGAAGTGTCATGAACATAGGTGGCAAGGGATTGAACAAGGAGGGGATAAAACAGTGTCAAGGTATGCAGAAATGAGTTTGGTGGGGCAGGAGCAAGCTGAGACAATGGGTCTATCTGGACAGGCAGGTTTGTGGATCTTAGGTAGGAGGTAAAAAACTTGAAGCGCAGGGTGTGGGAACTATGAGGTTGGTGGCAGTGGATGGGAGATTCCCAGAGCTGATTAGGTTGGTGATGGTGTGGGAGACAGTGGCCTGGGGCTCCTTACATGGGGTCATGATCATAAATAAGAGGAGGTTTCAGCGAGTTATTGCTGTGCCTCGGTAAGGTAGAGGTCGGTACACCAGACGACAACAGCGCCCCCCCACCTTATCAGCGGGTTTTATAGTGAGGTTGGGATTGGTGCAGAGGGAGTGGAGAGCAGAACATTCGGAAGGAGTGAGGTTGGAATTGGAAAAATTTGTGGTGAAGTCAAGATGGTTGATATCCCATCAGCAGTTAGCAATAAAGAGATCCAGAGCGGGGCATCCATGAAGAGGAGGAGGGTTGAAGATAGGGGGAAGGGGTCATTGGTGGGAGTGGGAGAGTCCTTGCTGAAGATGTAGGCTCGAGGACGGAGCCGGCGGAAGAAGAATTCAGTGTCATGGCGTATGCGGAACTCGCTGAGGTGTGGGCGAAGGGGGACAAAGGTGAGGACAGAGCGTTCTGCCTCAGAGTTGAAGGTCAGAGGGGATGGTGAAGACCTGGCACGGTTGAGAGCTGGGATCAGATCATCTTTCTTTCTCCAGTCTCGATCAAGGGTTTTGGCCTTAAAAGTTGACTGTACCCTTTTTCCATAGATGCTGTCTGGCCTGCTGAGTTCCTCCAGCATTTTGTGTGCTGCTTGGCTTTACAGTATCAGTAGATTTTCTTTTGTTTGATACATGCAGACAGATTTTGGCTGGTGTTAACATTTGTATATAAAGCTAAAAGAAAACTGTTTCAAGGAAAATGACAAATTAAGTCAATGACTAACAACACTGACTTTTTGAGTTAAGTTTGCATGCCCATCTTTTGGTCCATTACATCATTTTGTGTGCCTTCTGCAATCTGCTGTCCTCACTTTGCTATACTGTACTTCAAGATTCTGTGTCATCTACAAACTCTTAAGTTTTCTCCTAATAAAGTCCAGTGCAATGTGGATAATTTAAAACAAGCGACCCCTGGGTTACATCACTGTTTACTTTCCTTCTGTCTAAAAAGTGATTACAGCATTTATGCTCTGATTTTTTTTTCAGATCAGCATTTTGATTTCCTCTTTAAACCCCATGAGTTTAGTTTTATTTTGGTGTATAAAAAGTCTTGACTCTTTTCAACCTATATAGAGGTTTTTATAAGTGTATTTGAAGATTGAGTGGAATATCTGAGCATAAGATGCAGACAATTTCCTTGAATTCAGTTTGCCAGTACTGTATTGAATGACAGTCTTTCTGGAACATGAATGGAAGCACCTTATTTCTGAAGCTTTAGAATAAAATTTCCAGCTTGTTTGCTTAATTTAGTTGTCTATTTTACCATTCTCAAGGTCAGCGCACAGGAATAGACTCCATTTACAGATTCAATGTGTGCAAATATAAAAACTGTCTTCCTGTGCATTGATAGCAAAAAATATTACTTAGTGCACTCTAAGTAAATGATTTCTGGTGTTAAATTTAGTATAGTTGCAAACCTGATGCACTTCACCATGGAATGTCAGAATCTTCTGGAAGTTTCTGTTATGTCATGTAACCTGATCTGAAAAGTATTATAGTGTTTATCATGTTAAGTGTTATCTGCATGTGACAATATCAAGATATGGATGAAACTTTGGAGAAAGTGTTTAAAACTTTGATAGTGTGTAAACCAGTGTTTCCCAACCTTTTTAAAGTCCAACACCCCCTCAGAAATTTTCATACTAGACAACGCCCCATAAAGCACCTTCATACTTGTCAGTGCCCCCTTAGGCACAACGTACTTTCCAGTATCCCTATAGTGTAAAAACATGATGAATATATGCAAACATGAGAAAAATGATTCTGCTTTAAATTTTCATTTGTCTTTAAATCTAGCTTATACAGTATCTGTATGCTGTACAGCAGCTTCTGTATCAATGTGATCCTTGAGCTTGTTGGTTTTTACCAAGAGTTGAAATATCTATTTCAAGTTGTGTCAGCAAAATTCTTCAGTCCCCATGGGTAACCTTGTCCAAGCGGTTTCTTTATTTTTGTGAGGATGTGGTTCACTACACTGAAGCCTCTTTCAAAAAGGTAGGAGGATGGAAATGTAATGAAGAGCAGTTTGGCTCTTCAAAGACCAGGAAACTTGGTATGATAGTGTAGCCATGTACCACAAAAGCCAACATTTTAAAAAAGCTATTTTGCTTCTTTATCATTCTGAATTTCAATAATTTCTTCTTGCAAGCTCTATACTTGTTCTCTCACCTTGCAAAGAAATGGGTTAATTATCCAGTCTGGAATTTCCAGATCGTTCAAATCCCCGAATCGATTCTGAAAATCCTTCTTCAGTGACTGCAGGTGTAAGCAATACTCTTACAAATCACTGTCTGTGAAAGAGAGTGCCATACTTTGCATGCAGGGAAAGTGGACATTTCACTTCTTGACTGGATTAAATTGAAATTCTCACCATGCAGTTTAGAATGTTCATTTTGTCATACAGATGGGTGTGGTATGCCATATCTCCACATAGATGTTCGAATGTGTTTCCCAAGGTCATGTTGACTGAGCAAACATTCAACCAGTGTGTCAAAAAGGTCGAAGAAATGTTTTGAGGAACAGCCTTTTGACAGCCGATGTACTTCAGTGTGAAGAAGCAAGCATTCAAACTCTTCATTATCTTGGCATAACTAGAGAAATATCCTGCTATTTAATGGATGAGCTTTAATTTTGTTGAAAGCAGATATTACAGAAGTCATATTTGAAAAAAGTTGTTAGCTGATGTTTTTGGTTGCGAGATGTTGATGATGAATTACACAATGGATTGCAAACAGACTTGGAATTTCTTTTTCATAAATGCCACTATATCAGCATGGTGTCCTGTCATGTATGGTGCACCATTTGTTGCACAAGAAATAGTGTTTCTAATCGGAATACTTTTATTCTCAATATAATTTTGAGCTCGTAGATTGGTTCTCTTGATACTTGTTTTTAACTTTTTACAAAAAAGAATCTCTTCATAAACATTTTCATTTTTGATAAATTATACATATGCCATTATCAGTGCCTCGTTGTCTCGCACAGTTGACTCATCCAGTTGAATCCCAAATTCTAGTTTTTGTCGCTCTGTGCATAGATGATGTTCAGTGTCTTCACTCATTTCATCAATGCAACAAGCTACAGAGTTACTGCTCAGAGGAATTGATTTTAAAAAAACTGGTATCTATTTTGAGAACAGTAGTGAGCACTTCTGATACAGCAGGCATTATTAATCTTTCACCAATTGTATGAGAGTTTCCACACTTTGCTATCATTTTGGAAATGTTATAAAAAGCAGTGAGACCATGATCAAGGTCATTTTTAGCTTTCTTGGTAAATGACTCGAGTGTGCCATACTTTTCAAATGCTTCTTTCATCTTCTGAAACAGTAATACCATAAGCCACCTTTTCAGGGTGTCTTTTATGGGAATGTTGCTACAATCTTGATGGTTTCATGGCTTCACTCGACAGCACAGTATTACAAATAAGACACATGGAGTGTCTTTGATCTGATGGGAACGGAATAGAACCATACTCCAGGCATGTAACATTGTATTGACGCATTTTCTGTCGTTTCTATTTCGTAGCAGGACCATAATTCAGGGCTTGGTTGCCTTTGGACTCGTAAAGTTTGTACTGTATTTTACTTTAGCACTGTCATCAATGGGGCTAAAGTAAAATAAAAAATTAACACTTGGGGTGGGAACAGGGAATGCCTATCGGATGCTGATGACAGCAACAAGTTGATACAAATAGATTTATGGTAGTGATGATATCAACAGGGAAAATTACATTGACAAGGATTGGAATCTGAATGTTTGTCGGGATAGAGCTGGTGTTCGGCAAGCTAGCTTTATACTATTCCAGTTAGAGCGATTAACCATTTATGTAAGGTCTCAATCCCCAAAGATGTTCTTGACTTTATATAAGAAGCTGAGGTTGCTTTGAACACCTTGAGGGATCCTCGGGGTTGGCAGGTTCACTGACAGATTCTGTTTCATTGTTTGATTCCAGCCAGCACTGTATCATTGCATGATCGGTTTTCTGTAGAACTGCACAGAAAGTTGAGAGGGTTAAATTGCATGAGCTCATTCTGTGCTGCAAGTCAAGGGGAACTATTGGGCACCCTGGTTGCTAATCTATGCATCCCCAAAAATGTCTGTTTGGTTAGTAAGGTCAGATGAGATTGCTGAGGTTTAGGCATGTTGTGATGAATGCTCACCACCTGCAGAGCTATGGTTCTTCCTGTGTTCCAGTGCCTCTTCCTTTTTTTTGGATGTGCCTGCTCTACTAATAATTGGTCAGGTTTCGTGCCTCAAAATAGGGTGCTGCTTACTACCACCCACCCCGAAGAATCTTGAATGCCCCCTCTCCACCCCCCCCCCCCCCATGATGCCTATTTCTCCTAACGCCTCCTTAAGACATGTAACTGCCCACATTGGGAATCACTGGTATAAAATATTATTGAGTTGATGGTGGTCTATAACTTGTTCTTCTTACAATATAAACCTTGCAATTTTTAAAATATTGCGATTTGACTGCTCAAACGTAAGAGATCTGCTGAAGTTTGGAAATGTTGTGATATCACTGCATTTTCTGTCATTAATTTATTTTTTATACAGGGAAAATGTGGATGATTTCATTGATGCACATCGTATCTCAGATGTGAAGAAACATACAAATGAATTTGATTCTTCTGCATCAGAAGTAAATCGACAATATGGTTTGTCAAGGCAGTTAAACTGCAGTCGTGATGCTAAATCCAGGATATCTCTTGAAAATCTAGATGGTATGTTTGAGAGTCCCTGTGTACACACTGTTTTTAAACATGACTTGTAATAAATGCAAGTGTCATAAAGGAAACTTTGCGAATATGTGAAAAATTAAACTTAAATTCATTCAATATAGTTAACAAATCAATGAAGGCATTGTAACCAAAATTAATTCTGAACAGCGAGAGAAAGATTAATTGGGAAAAAAATTCCATTTTATTTAAATACAAAATTGCAAATGAACATTAAATTATGTATTTTTTTTTATTTTGCATGGGTCCATGCTGTTGGGAAAGTCAGATTTATAGCGAACTGCTTTTTCCTTTGTTACACCAACTTAGTGAGCCAAATTTTAGCTTCTTGTGTGGGAACAATTCTACAATTCTAGTTGGGTGATTTGACCTGGGATACTATTTTTCTGTACAAAATCATTTGTTGCAGAAAATGTTTTAACTATGTTGTAGGACTTAATTTGACATGGTTTCCTTCCTTGTTTGAATGATATTCTTGGTATGTCATTGTTATCTTTCAATGCTGCTAATGGCAAATAATTCATTACATCAGAGGTAATGATGAAATACCAGATATTGAAAATCTGATTATAGTAAGCTTCTAAATGTTCAGTCATTGATTGAAGTCTTCATCCTGTATTTACACTTGCATTTGAATCCAATTGCTGCCCACCATCAGCACACTTAGTGCTTCCTACTTAAGATCATCTAACTTAGATGGTTTGAAGTCCAGCTTGAAACTTTACTGTCTACAAAGCTTGGTATGCATCTTCAAGTGCAATTACTGCTGAGCTACTAAATTGTTTTAAAATCCAAAGTAGCAAAGGTATCACTCAATAGTGATAATGGCATCTCTTCATTTAACCTTTCAACATTTGGGACAGTGAAGGTGCATACATTAGGTTGCTCTTCATTGACTACAGCTCCACATTCAACACTATCATCCCTTCAAAACTAATCAATAAGCTCGAAGTCCTAGGCCTCAATACCTCCTTTTGCATCCTGATCCTCAGTTTCCTCACTTGCAGACTCCAGTCAGTTCGGATTGGCAGCAATATTTCCACAATCATTATTGGCACAGGTGCACTACAAGGCTGTGTGCTTAGCCTTCTGCTCTACTTGGTTTATACTGATGACTGTGTGGCCAAGCACAGCTCCAATGCCATATTTAAGTTTGCTGTCATTGCCTGAACAAAAGATGGTGACAAATCAGTATATAGGTGGGAGACTGAAAACCTAGCAAATTACATCTCAAATGCCATAGTTAAGTTTACTGACAACACCGCTTTTGGCCAAATCAAAGAGGATGATGAATCAGCATTAAGGAGAGAGATTGAAAATCAGGCTGAACTTTGACCAAAGAATGGAGGAGGAAACGGGAAGTCCGTGAATCGGTCCTCATCGGGGAAAGGTGGAGAAGGTTAGCAACTTTAAATTCCTTAGTGTTATTTCAGAGGACCTGTTTTGGTCCCAGCACGTGTAATTACGAAGAAAGCAAGGCAGCACCTTTACTTCCTTAGAAGTTTGCAAAGATTCGGCATGACATCCAAAACTTTGACAAGTTTCTATAGATGTGTGGTGGAGAGTATATTGACTGTTTGCATCATAGCCTGGTATGGAAACACCAATGCCCTTGAACAGAAAAGCCTACAAAAGGTTGTGGATAAAACCTATTCCATCACAAGTAAAACACTCCCTGCCATTGAGCACATCTACAAGAAGCACTATCACAGGAAAGAAGCATCCATCATCAGGGACCCTAACCATCCAGACCATGCTTCCTTCTCATTGCTGCCATCAGGAAGGAGATTTCTGAGCTTCAGGTGCAGGTTCAGGAACAGTTATTACCCCTTGACCATCAGACTCTCGAACCACAGAGGATAATTTGACTCGCCCAACACTGAATTGATTCCGTTAACTATGGACTCACTTTCAAGGACTCGACAACTCGTGTTCTTAATATTATTATTCTGGTATTTGCTTTTTATTTGCACAACTTGTTGTCTTTTGTGGTTGTTTGCCCACGAGAAAATGAATCTCAGGGTAGTATATAGTGACATATGTGCTTTTATAATTAATATACTTTGAAAAAATATCTGCTAATAAAAGTAGTAATAGGAAATGAAGATTGGGTCACATGACCTTGTCCAGTGTGACGTCTGTCCTTGACTAAAATGGTTGGTTCAGTAATCCACCAAATCACTGGGTGTTTATAGCATTGTGTAGCAACAGCACTTAAAGAAAATGTTCAACTACTACCTAAAGATAGACTGGACTAAAAATAAATCCAGGACTTGTTGGATTGCATCATATTCTGTGAGTAAATTGATATATTGAAATATTTCATATTTCAATATTCTTGCGGGCAGGTTTGTTAGAGCAGTTGGGGAGGGTTTAAATTAATTTGGCAGGGGGTAGGAACCGGAATGAAGGGACTCAGGATAGGACAGATGGTAAAAAAGCAAAGAGCATGCAGTCAGACTGTCAGGAAGGGCAGGCAGATGGTAGGACATAATTGCAGAAAGCAGGGGATACAGAAACAAAAAGGGTCCTGAAAAGAGAATTCAGAGAGCTAGGTAGAAAGCTGAAAAGCAGGACCTCCTGGGTAGTAATTTCTGGATTGCCACCTGTACCATGTGCCTGTGAGGGTAGAAACAGGATGATTGGGCAAATTAATTGTGTGCCTGAGAAGCTGGTGCAGGGGGCAGGGCTTCAGATTCTTGGATCATTGGGAACTCTTCTGGTGGAGGTATGACCTGTTCAAAAGTGGTGCGTTGCACCTGAACGCAAAGGGAACCAATATTCACGCAGGCAGATTTCTTAGAGTTGTTGTGGAGGGTTTAAACTAATTTGGCAGGGGGTTGGGAACTGGAGTGAAGGGACTCCAGATAGGACAGATGGTAAGCAAAGATGGTGTACGGTCAGACTGTTAGGAATGGCAGGCAGATGACAGGATATAATTGCATCCAGCAGGGTGAGTGTCAGTGCATGAGGGATGCAGAATCAAAAAGGATAGCAAATACAGTACTCTGTGATAGATCTCAATGCATGGAGTACAAGAAATAAAGATGGTTGATCTTGTTGCACTATTACAGATTGTCCAGTATGATGATGTGGACATCACTGAATCATGGCTGAAGAATGGTTGTAGTTGTATCGGAGGAAGAGGAAGGTAGGCAGAGAGGGTGGCATTGCTGTCTGCTAGTAAAGAATGCCATCAAATCAGTAGGAAGATATGACATAGGATCTTGAAGATAGTGAATCCTTGTGGGCTGAGTCAAGAAACCGCAAAGGTAAAATGACAGTTATATACAGGCCTCCCAACAGTAGCTGGGATGTGCACCACAGATTACAATAGGAAATAGAAAAGGCATGTCAAAAGGACAATGTTAAGATAGTCATGGGAGATTTTAACATGCAGGTCAATTTGGAAAAATAGGTTGGAAATGGATCTTGAAAGTGAGTTTGTTGAATGCCTACAAGATGGCTTTTTAGAGCAGTTTGTCATTGAGCCTACCAGTGGATTAGCTATACTGGATTGAATGTTATGTAATGATTTGGAAGTAATAAGGGAGCTTAACTTAAAGAACCCTTAGGAGGAAGTAATCACAATATGATTGAGTTCAACTTGAAATTTGATATGGTCTGACGTAGTAGTATTTCAGTGGGGTAAAGGAAATTACATTGGTATGAGAGAGGAGTTGGCTAAACTAAATTGGAAGGAGATGCTGATAGGGATGTCAACAGAGCAGCAATGGCATGAGTTTCTGGGGAAAAATGGGGAAGGTGCAGGGTAGATGTATTCCAAAAACAAAGAAATACTCAAATGGCAAAACAGTACAACCATGGCTGACAAGGGGAGTCAAAGCTAATGTAAATGCAAAAGAGAGGGCATACAACAAGGCAAAAATTAGTGGGAAGACCGAGGATGAGAAAGCTTTTAAAATCCTACAGAGAGCAACCAGAAGAATCGTTAAGGGAGAAAAGATAAAATATGAAAGCAAGCTAGCAAACAATATCAAAGTGGATAGTAAAAACTTTTTCAAGTATATTATAAACAAATAATAATATTTGAGAGAGTTGAGAATGGATATAAGATCGCTAGAAAATGAGGCTGGAGAAATAATAACAGGGGACAAGGAGCTGCTGATGAACCAAATAAGTATTTTGCATCAGTCTTCACTGTGAAAGATATGAGCAGTGTGCCAGATGTTGAAGGATGTGAGGGAAGAGAAGTGAGTGCAGTTGCTATTACAAGGGAGAAGGTGCTCAAACAACTGAAAGACCTAAGGGTACCTAAGTCACCAGGGCCAGAGGAATTGCACCCTGCGGTTCTAAAAGAGGTAGTGGTCGAGATTGTGGAGGCATTAGTAATGATCTTTCAAAAATCATTGGACTGTGGCATGGTGCCAGAGGACTAGAAAATTACAAATGTCAATCCACTCTTTAAGAAAGGAGGAATGCAGCAGAAAGGAAATTATAGACCAGTTAGTGTGACCTCAGTGGTTGGGAAGATGTTAGTCAATTGTTAAGGATGAGGTGATTGAGTACTTGGTGACACAGGACAAGCTAGTACAAAGTCAGCACGGTTTCCTTCGGGGAAAATCTGTTGGAATTCCTTGAGATTACAAGAAGGTTAGATAAAGGGGATGCAGTGGATGTTGTATATTTGAACTTTCAGAAGGCCTTTGACAAGGTACCACACGAGGCTGCTTACCAAGTTAAGAGTTGAGACTGCTTTTTATGCTGTATATTAATAATTTAGATGATGGAATATACAGCATAAAAAGCAGTCTCAACAGCAAACCCTGTGGAACACCACTAGTCACTGGCAGCCAACTAGAAAAGGATCCTTTTATTCTCACTCACTGCCTCCCTTCAATCAGCCAATGCTCTAACCATGTTAGTAACTTTCCTGTAATACCATGGCTCTTAACTTGGTAAGCAAGCTTGCAGACGATATGAAGATAGGTGGAGGGGCAGGTAGTGTTGAGGAAACAAGATGCAGAAGGACTTAGACAGATTAGGAGACTGGCAAATTAAATACAATGTTGGAAAATACATGGTCATGCACTTCTAGAAGAAGTAAATATGTAGACTATTTTCTAAATGGGGAGAAAATCCAAAAATCTGACTTGAGAGTCCTTGTGCAGAACACCCTAAAGGTTAACTTGCAGATAGAGTCAGTGGTGAGGAAGGCAAATGCAATGTGAGCATTCATTTCAAGAGGTCTAGAATATTAAGAGCAAGGATGTGATACTGAGGCTTTATAAGGCATTGATGAGGCCTCACCTTGAGTATTGTGAACAATTTTGGGCCCCTCATCTTAGAAAAGATGTGCTGACATTGGAGAGCGTCCAGAGGACGTTCACAAGGATGATTTCCAGGAATGAAAGGGTTATCATACGAGGAACATTTAATCGCTCTTGGTTTGTACTCACTGAAATTTAAAAGGATGGGGGGCATGGGATTGAAACCTTTTGAATGTTGATAGGCGTCACAAAGTAGATGTGGAAAGGATGTTTCCCATAGTGGGGGAGTCTAGGACAAGAGGGCACAACCTCAGGATAGAGAGGTGTCCATTTAAAACAGATGTGGAGAAATTTCTTTAGCCTGAGGGTGGTGAATTTGTTGAATTTATTACCACAGGCATCTGAGGAGGTCAGATGGAGCTTGATGGATTCTTGATTGAACATTGCATCACAGGTTATGGGAGAAGGCTAGGGAGTGGGGCTGAGGAGAGGAATAAAGGATCAGCCATGAATAAATGGTGGAGCAGGCTTGATGAGCCAAATAGCCTAATTCTGCTCTTGTGTCTTATGGTCTTGGTATATTCATAAAGATGATATTTACTAAAAAGAAGCTGCTTGTTTTTGCAGATATTTCTTCTGGGTCAAGTACTTTGACTGACCATACCAACAATAAGAGAAACGAGGTAATTGTAGAAAATGTCTTTTTGCTTTTTTTCAGAAAATGAATCATAGTCTATTATAAATTCAACTCCTGTTATTTTAAAATAAATGGAAATACTGAGCCAATCAGGCTACATCTGTGCAGAGAAAGAGAGAGAGAAACAATTTATCTTTCAGGTCACTGCCCTTTCATCCACTGAGTAAAGTTTTAAAAACAACAGGTTTTCAATTGCAAGGGAATGGAGAGATCAAAGGGAAAATCTGTGACAGGGTAGATAACAAGAGAGGCTCAATGCCAGCTGGTAGTTCCAGTTGAGAGGGTGGTGGCAGCTTGCTCTTTGCAGCTGACCTGTTCAGATAAGGTATAAATAGATGTAAATTTAAAAAACCCAAAGAAATAAAACTAGCAGTTCTGGGACTGTTGGATGCAAATCACAACACATACTGACAATCAGAAACAAAATCTGATGAAAATTTTCAACAGACATGGGGAGAGTATTACAGAGTTCATATTAGTAATTGATGACTTCATTCAGAATCAGCCACTCGTGAAGTGTACTGTGAGGGCTGTATGTTTGAAATTGTTAGATTCAGTGTTAAGTCAGATTGCTGTTCAGCTCAGAATTGTAATAGAACAGTACAGCACAAGAAGAGGCCATTTAGTCTGTGGTGTGTGCTGAACCAGCTAAAAAGCAAGTCAAAAAGTATTTGCCTCTATTACTATACCAGGTAACACATTCCAGGCAAACACAATTCAGTTTTTAAAAAAGCTTACCCCTCACATCCCCCTTGAACCTACTCCTCGCCTTCAGTGCATGCCTTCTGGTATTAGGCATTTCAACCCTGGGAAACAAATACTCCCTGTATGCTCTATCTATGCCTCTCAATCTTAAACCTCTGTCAGATCTCCCCTCAGCCTCTGGTGCTCCAGAGAAAACAACCTGTTTATCCACCCTCATGATAGCTCATGCTCTCCAAGCCAGGCAGCATCCTGGTAAACCTCTTCTGTACCTCCTCCAGAGCCTCAAAATCCTTCTGATAGTGAGGCAACCAGAACTGTATGAAATGCTCCTAACAAATGTTTTATGAAGTTGCAATATAATCTTTTGACTTTTGAAAATGACTAATAAAAGCAAGCGTTCCATAAGCCGCCTTAACCACATTATCAACCTGTGTAGCCACTTCTAAGGAGCTATGAGCTGGGATCCCAAGACCTTTCTGCTCAGCACCACCATTAGGGTTTTTGCCCTTAACAGTGTACTGTCCGTCTCCTTGCATTTGCCTTGCCTTAGTGCAGCGCCTCACATTTATCTGGGTTAAACTCCCATCTGCCATTTCTCTGCCCAACTGATCTACAGTGCCTATTAAAAGTATTCAGCCTCTTGGAAGTTTTCATGTTTTATTGTTTTACAACATTGAATCACAGTGGATTTAATTTGGCTGTTTTGATACTGATCAGTAAATGATTACTAAACTCAAAAATAATTGATTGCATAAATACTCCCTTCAAATCAGTATTTAGTAGATGCACCTTTGGCAAATATAGCCTTGAGTCTGTGTGGATAGGTCAGCTTTGCACATCTGGACACTGCAATGTTTCCCCAATTCTTCTTTACAAAATTGCTCAAGCTCTGTCAGAATACATAGGGATCGTGAGTGAACACCCCTTTTCAAGTCCAACCAAAAATTCTCAGTTGGATTGAGATCTGGACTCTGACTTGGCCACTCCAGGACATTAATTTTGCTGTTTTTAAGCCATTCTTGTGTAGCTTTGGCTTTATGCTTGGCATCATTGTCTTGCTGGAAAACAAGTCTCCCAAGTTGCAGTTCTCTTGCAGACTGCATCAGGTTTTCCTCCAGGATTTCCCTGTGTTTTGTTACATTCTTTTTTTTACCCTCTACCTTCACAAGCCTTCCAGGGCCTACTGCAGTGAAGCATCCCACAATGTGATGCAGCCACCACCATCCTTCACAGTAGGGATGGGGTTTCTGATGATGTGCAGTGTTTGGCTTGCACCAAGCATAGCGTTTAGTTTGACGGCTAAAAAGCTCAATTTTGATTTCATCAGACCATAGAACCTTCTTTCAGCTGACTTTAAAGACTCCCACATGCCTTCTGGCAAACTCTAGCTGAGATGTGGCTTTTGAATAGTGGCTTTCTCTTTGCCACTTCCCCATAAAATTGCGACCGGTGAAGACCCAGGCAACAGTTGTATGCGCAGTCTCCCATCTCGGCCACTGAAGCTTGTAACTTCTCCAGTGTTGTCATTGGTCTTTTAGTAGTCTCCCTCACTAGACCCTCTTTGTATAGTCACTCAGTTTTTGAAGACAGCCTGCTCAAGGCAGATTTGCAGCTTTACATATTCTTTCCATTTCTTGATGATTGACTTAACTTAGATTTACGATCCAAGATGACGGCACGACGCAGCTTGCAGCTGCCACTCCGGAGCTGATTATCTGTTATTTGTGAAGCGGGGTGCCGTGTGCAATCATAATCGGTTGAAAATGGACGTGGGAGCACGGAGGAACATCTGGAAATCTCCAGGAAGACCTTCTTCGTTGCTGCTGCTGCTGTGAGGTCTGGGACTCTGCTGGGAAGAACAGGCCCCCAGTCCTCGGGGTCGCTTTGCCAATGGCCGTTGGTGGGGGCGTCTTAATACGCTCGGCAGAGGATGGTGCTCGGAGAAGCTGTGCCAGAGGGAATGGTTGGAGTTCGATGGACTCGGAGTCCGCTGCGGTCAGGTCGCTTTCACTGTGTGCTGCGTCTGCGAGGCTGGCTTCGACGGAGCTTTCATTGTGTGCTGCGTCTGCGAGGTTGAGTCGGGCGGCACTGTGGAAGTCCATAGCGGGGGTATTCCCTTTTGCTGCCGGCGTGGGATGATGAGTCATTCGGGACCCTGAGGACTTGTGGAAACTGTGTGGTGGTTTCTTTCGAACTTATAGTCTTTTAATATCTTTGGACTATTTTTACTGTGCCCATGGTCTGTTTTTTTAAAATCAATTATGCTATTGTTTGCACTGTTGTAACTATGTGGTTTGTGCAGGTCTTGTAGCTTTAGTTTTTGGTTTTGTTTTGTCTGGTGGATTTAGAGCTCCTTTCTGGGGAACGCGCTGAGATGGTAGTGTGATATTAATACGCACCAGCCTCTCCGGACTCTGAATTGTGGTTGCCAAACGTTATGTGGATTTTCTGGTGTAGTCAGTTTTATCATATGCTTTTGTGATATCATTCTGGAGGAACGTTGTCTCATTTTTTAACTGCATTTGTGTTTTCTAAATGACAATAAACTGAATCTGAATCAGAGCTGTCCAGGCAATATTCAGTGTCTTGGAAATTTTCTTGTATCCATCTTCTGACTGTGCTTCTCAAAAACCTTTACGCAGAGTTTGGAGTGTTCTATTTGTCTTCATGTTGTAGTTTTTGCCAGGATACTGATTCATAAGCAGTTGAACCTTCCAGATACAGGTGTATTTTTACTACATCAATTGAAACACCGTGACTGCACACAGGTCTCCACAAACAATCTCCATTTAACTAATTATGTGACTTCTAAAACCAGTTGACTGCACCAGTGGTGAATAGGTGTGTCATATTTATGCAATCAATTATTTTGTGTTTTATATTTGCAATTGATTAAGATCACTTTGTAGGGATCTGTTTTCACTTTGACACCCAAGAGTCTTTTTCTGTTGATCAGTGTCAAAAAAAGGTGAATTAAATCCACTGATTCAATGTTGTAGAACAATAAAACATGAAAACTTCCAAGGGGGGGGGGGTAAATACTTTTTATTGGCACTGCAAACTAGCTAGCCCATCATACCTGTTATTTCAATTGTGTCTTTCAATACCTTCCCTAACATCAACCTCCTGGTCCGATCCTTCCCTCACTATGGCTCTGGTTCCCAGCCTCCTGCAAAACTAGTTTAAACTCTACAAAGTAGTATCAACCGACCTGCTGGCCAGGATATGACAAGTTGGAAAATGAGATGCTTTTCCTGCAGCTTGTTTGATAATGTGTCTTTTTGATTGCTCACTTCTGTATTACAGATAATTCAGCACATGGTCACTGTTTAATTATCTTAGCATTAAAATAAAAACACTCCTATGACATACATTTAGCCTTGAAAGTAGTTGCACTCGCTGCTTATTTGGAGAATGGAATGTTCAGAGATTGTCAAGGCATATTATATTTATCCTTCATTTGATTTGCAGTCAGTTTGACCCACAAGTGAAATTTAAAATGACATGCTATTTGAGTCTTGGGTATTTGGCCTGCAAAATACTTTAACTATAACAAAAATTGTTTATGCAAAGTTGTGAAGAAAGTAAACGATTTATTGGAGGTTTCAGTGTTCCACAGAAAGTTGAGAGATATTCTAACAGGGATAGGAGGAAACACATAATTGTAGTTGTGATCAGATGCATACTAATTCCTGCGGCATGGTAGCAGTTTGTGCAATCTCTTTGCCGTGCCAGTGATCACTGATCAGGTTCAATTCCTGCCGCTATCTGTAAGGAACTTGTACATTCTCCTGTGACTGTGTGAGTTTCCTCCGAATGCACCAGTTTTCTCTCTCGCATTCCAAAGATGTAAGTATTCGGGTTAGTAAGTTGTAGACACACTCTCTTGGCATGGAAGTGTGACAATGCTTGTGGGCTGCCCCTGGCACAATCCTCACTGATTTGAATTGATGCATATAACTCAATTCACTGTATTTTTCGAAGTACATGTGACGAACAAAACTTATTTAACTTTTCCTTTTAAGCACAATACTTCTGTGTATTGTGTAAAAATGAAAATTTCTGTTGTGTTAGTAAATCTAATATCATAGTGCAGCACTACCAGACTGGTGGTATTTTCAAAGTCCCAGCAGTACCAGGTTGTTGGTTTAAATTTGTTTTAAATTTGAATATGTAATATATTGTTTAAACCACCAGATTTCTACCATCAAGGACTCTGAAAATTATCCTGCCTCAAGAGGAGCAGAGGAGGAACTTGGCCCAAGGCGACATAGTGACAGCCTTGCTAGTTTGTTAGAGGATGAAAAGCTCTTGTCTCTGGCAAGTTTGGAAGAACAGTCTACAGGTATAGTGCATAAAGATGTTACCCTTGCTTTACAGTAATAGTACTGTAGCTGAGCTGTAATATGTGAAATATGCATCATAAATTTTAAAAATGAGGGTTGGTCATTGTGGGTTTGGTAAACATTTCATTGCAGCACAAATTTAAATGTTTCATATTTGAGAAAAATTCAATTTTTAGTATACTTGGGTCTTGAAGATGTCAGATGAGCAGATTTTCCAGACGATTGGATTTTATGGGTATTAATACCCCAACACAGTTTTAGTTTGTGTTGTTTCTTAAGTTTGCACAGTAGTATAATAAACTTTACAGTGAGTCTGGTGAGTTTAAAGAGAATGCAGGAAATAGAACCCAGTGCCAGATACCAAACCACGCACTCTGAACAATCAAATACTAGATTATTGGAGTTTTACTGTTTTCTTTCCCTTTTGACTTTTTTTCTGCTTTTGTTAGTGCAATTTGTTTTTAGTCTGTTATTTTGTGTTTTTTTTTAAAAACAAATTTTGGTTAGTTCATTCTGGATTAATAACTCTGAATATAAGGCTGTTATCTTCACCTTCCTTACACTTTTGCCTTTTGTAAATACAGTGGATTCTGGTTAATTGTGTCTTTGGTTAATCAGGTCAACCACTTATTTGGGTCAGTTCTTAAAGAACAAAAACTAATTGTAAATATTACCAGGTTTCCCTTAATTCATTTGGGGCACTGTGCCACTCAATTGGGGCAGGAGACTATGGTGATCAGATCCTAACTAGTGTCAGTCTCATGCACTTGTGCAGCCGTTAGAAGCTACATCGTACTTAGAGCAAGCAATTTTCAAACAGCATCAGTTGCATGTGTTTGAATTCAAAAAGCAGTAATTTTTGTCAGTGATAGTGTGGTATGAGCAGTAAGACAATTCAGAAATCTTTTGCTCACTGTGGTTTCAAGCATTCAGGCTTGGAGATGCACAAAAAAACGTCGGGAGTGAAAATGAAATGATTTCACTAACTCAGCAAGTTGGGAACGACAAAGAAGTTGAAGGTAATGACGATCATCTTGAATGTTGCAATGGAAATGAAGATCTTGATGATGCAATCACCAAAAGCATTGGATGAAGGCAGTCCTGTATCTGCACTAGGTGTCTGTGCTGATTTTGTTTATTATGTACACCAGACAAATTCCTCTTGTCAATTATGATTACAAACTTAACAGTTTTGAAGTACTGTAGTACTATTGAAAGTGTTCTAATTTGTTCTGTATTTTATTTAAATATGTAATTTGTTAGTCAGTTAAATGGTAGCTTGTCTTTTAATACTTTTTTAACTATTTCCATGAAGCTTTGGCTAATTAGGTCAGCCACTTAATTGCGCCAAAATGTGCTGGTCCTGGTCTGTCCCAATTAACCAGAATCTACCGGAATTCAGTCGTCTTAATTGATTGTGATTGATCTCACAATTATTATTCCAACAGATGATGAACTTGATGCAGATACATTGCAGGATGATAGACTGGAAGCTTATTTCAAGAAGTTTGTACCACCAGGAATGCAGAGGGGTCACACTGAAGGACAAGAGCTTCCTGAAGCCCATTCTGCAGTTCAGGTAATCAATGTTTCAACAAGGGGTCACTGGGGAAAGCTCTGTAGTCAAACATGTACACCACACATCAGTGCCAAATGTTTCATCAAAAATAATAGGGCAAATAAAATTTAATTTGCTGTTAATGTACTCTGAAGTAATGGAACAGCTACCTTATTCTGCATAGCATCATGAGCATTTGTCCCAAAAGGAGTTTTCTTTCCTGATTTGTTTCATTTTACTACTTTCTCTCAGCTTAAAGTTTGAATGATTATGGGCCTAAAATGTCTCTAGGTTATATTATGTACAAACTCCCAGTAGTTTCTATCCTGATTTCACTAATGAAAACATTTTCCTTGGAATTCATTTGTTTATCATATTCTTTTTTAAAAAAAGTCACAAAAGTTAATAGTTATTGCTCATTTTTCTTCTAATTGCTGATTTTGAAATTGCTGGACCTAAATTAGGGGTTGATTTAATTATGACTACCGGTAATAATAGAAATACCTTTACAGAGTTTTGCAGCACAGGGACTTTTACAGACAGGTTCATTCATGCTGAACAAGATCAATATCTAAAGCTAGTCCCATTTCTTGTATTTGGCCTGAATCTTCCACATCTGTACTATCCATTTTCCTGCCTGTCTCCTTTAATATATTGACTGTTTTACAATCAGTATTTATTTGATTAAAATGCTACCTTATTTCCCCACACTGGTAATCCTTGGTAAATGTATTGAGTTCAGGAAGTGGAAAACAATTTATCATTGACTTAAGTATAGCCTTGGACAAGAGCAAGAAGAACCATCCTTCTGTAATTTCTGACTGAAGAAGGATCAGAATCAGGTTTAATATCACTGATAATATGCCGTGAAATTTGTCTAGAGGTAGCAGCACTGTGCAACACATTAAAAAAAAAAGTACTGCAAAAAAATCAAAAATAGGTACTGTTCAAGGGTTGGTTTTGTCCATTCAGAAATCTGATGGCAGAGAAGAAGAGTTCCTAAAATGTTGAGTATGTTTCATAGGCGTCTTTACCTCCTCTCTGATGGTAATATTAAGAGAAAAGCATATCCTGGGTGATAACTTTGCCGTGGATGGGCCCAAGCCTGGCTGCGAAAGGAGGAGGAGGGTTGGGCATGGGGCTAACTATCCCATCTTATTAAAAACCCAGCACCAAAAAAGTGCCAACAGAAACTCCAAAGAACTACTCACTGGGAGAGGAGGGATCTTCGATGGGCTACATCCTGAAAGACTAAAAATTTGGCCACAGGTAGAGGACGAAGGCAAGCTGGGCCTATGCCCCAGTAGGAATAATGGATTAAAGATGATGTTCTGGGGGTGGGGGGTGGTCCTTAATGATGGATGCTGCCTTTTTGAGGCCTCGCCTTTTGAAGATGTCCTTGATGCTGGGGAGACTAGTACCCATACTGTGTTACGTACCCCGTAACTGGGTGTCTTACCAGCAAAGATAGAAGTGTCCGTTGGAGTCTGGTGATGCTATTTTCAACAGTATTTATTTGTAAAAATATACAAAACAATATCAATGCAAATATACAGGTAATATGCGTTAGCAATACTAAACCTGAAAGTGCGGGTATAATAATAATCAATAACAAAACAAGCTCTGTCGTTGTCTAGGGGATAATGAATTGTCAGATGGAAATATAAAGTGCAGTTCGGTTCATGCAGGCTGCGGTAGTTGTTAGTCGATGTGTTGCAATTGTTGGGGAGAGGGAGAGAGAGAGAGAGACGAGAGAAAGAGAGCGCACAAACAGTAACAGCTATGGTCTTTGCCAACCTTCCTTTACGATTTCGATCCGTCGATGTGTCGTTGTTGTGGCCATTCAAGTGTGACCCCTCCGTCCTTTTGCTAGACCGTTCTTCCGTGGTGGACTCGTCACCCAGGCAAGGGTGGACACACACACACAAGCCCCCCACCGGTCTCGCTATAAACACTGAGTTAAAATTTACTGACCCTTCATTCGGTCTCCGCTGTCCCACACTGTCTCGTGGGTTTCTGCTGCTCACTGGCGTTTCTCCTGGTGCGTCTGAGGGGTGTTACCCCAGACCTCACTTTTATCCCCACTCACGGGGTCTCAGGTGTCAATCAGGTTGGGATGATGTAACCCATCAAACCAGCCCACTCTGGTTGTCCCCTGAGGGGTTTCAATGAATAGAACAGTACCAAGTAAACAATCCTTCTCCAAAAGACAATAGCAGTAAATCTCCTCTTTTGTCACTAGGAGACGATCCACCCTGTGTAACTCTTAGCTGTGTCTCTCTCTCATTAACTTTCATGAGCTGTTATCAATAACTACTGCCCTGGCAGATTTCCTTTGTCTCTCTTACTTCCTTGTTAACAGCATCGAAATAGTAGTGATTTGCGATTCTCCAAAAAAGGGGGGGGGCATGGGCGACTCTGCACCCTTCTGCTCATCAGAGTTGTTCATCCTTCGTAACAACTGGAACTGGCTAAGTTTATAACCGTCTGCAGTTTTATCCAATCCTGTGAAATGGCCCCTCAATACCCGACGGTGATACAACTAGTTAGAATACTCTCCATGGTACATCTTTAGAAATTTGCTAGAATTTTTAGTAACATTCTTCAAAATCATAATGAAATATAGTCACTGATATCATCTTTGTAATTGCATCAATATGTTGGGCCCAGGATCTTCAGCAATGTTTGCATCCAGGAACTTAAAACTTCTCATCCTTTGCACTGCTGACCCCTCAATGAAGACTATTCTGTGACTTCCCTTGACCTCTCTCAAAGGTTATGGATGCTTCAGCCTTCCTTTTGGTTTAACTTTTTAAGTGCTCAGTACAAATTGCAACTGATATAGTAAACTGCCAATTATACAACTAGTTGTCAAAACTGTTTTCAATTGATCAGATGGGATAGCTGTTAATACTGTGAGCATCGCCTCTTTATATATAGCATATAATGTAATTTGTTGCATTATTTCTTTCTGGTGCATGAGCTTCAGAACCACTAAGTTTTTTTTGCCATTCAAGTCGCAGAGCACTTCATGGATAAAGGCTTAGTCTTTCTGTATGATTAAAAGATTTAATGTAAATAAACAAATGTTATATAATGGCAGTTTTCTACTGAGCAACAGGTGCTTGAGCTCTTAGGCTCTATGCCTGTTAAACACTCTAGCTTGGTTCTACAGAACAAAAACTATATATAACCCAGTTCTAAGCTGGTTAATGATTCCCTGCCTGTTACAGCTTTTTTATGAGTGCCAATGTATGACAGCTGATTAAGCAACATCCTGGGTTTACCAGGTGTTAAAACATTGGTGATTCAATGCTCAGATGTGTCCTATTCACAAATAATCAAATGTATTTTCTTTTAAAACATTTTCTTTTTGAAGATTTAATATGAAAATGCAAACATTGGAGAAATTTGAACACATAACCAAATTAAGTTTTTTTAAAAATCTAATGCTTTCATCCTTGCAGTCAGTCTTTATTTGAATGGGTTCACTGAGCTTCCAATGACTTCAGCTGAATAATTTCTATTTTAACTGCTGCTAGGTTTCACAGCAAGTCCAGCAACAGCATAGAAAGACTTCTGCATTTGCACCCAGGGAAAGGGATAGTGGTATTTTGGAGCAGGGGTTGCCAATCTTGGGCCCATGGACTCCTTGTTTAATGGTATTGACCTATGGCATAAAAATGGTTGGGAGCCCTTGTTCTAGAGCATGTTACATGGAGGAAGAGGTGGTGTAAGATGTCTTGGAGCAATAAATGTGGATAATTCCCCAGGGCCTGATGAGGTATTGCCAAGCTGCTGAGGGTGCAGATGACTAAGATTCTCAGATTTTTGCATCTTCACTGACAAAGATGAAATACCAGTTGGCAGGAGGGTTGCAAATGTTAGTTCCTTTATTCAAGGACATCAGCAGGGATATGTCAGGTAACTAATAGGCCAGTGAGTCTTGCATTAGCCATAGGAAAGATTGAAATAAAATCTCAAGGTGTGCAGGATTTATTTGGATTTGGAAAGACAGGAATTGATTAAGGATAGTCAGCATTGTTTTATTCATGAGAAATCATCTCTAATTAGATAAAATAGTTTTAAACAGTGTGATTAATAAAATTAAGAGCAATGTGATGAATGTTTCCACTTTCAGTGCTCTTGCACAGATGCACAATGTTGGAGCTTGTGAGATCCAAAACAAGTTGCAGTGGGATCTAGAGATGATACTAGGAGATGAAGAATAGTTGCAGAGGGTTGCTTTTTGTTTGGAAATCTGTAATCACTAGTGCACTGCAAAATTAGGTTCTGGGACCCTTGGTGTTTCTTTTATATATGTTAAGACTTGAACGCAAATGTAGGAGGTAAGTTTGTGATGACATTCATAGTGAGAAAGATCGCCTTGAGCTCCAGCATGATACTAGTCGTAGAGCACTACAGCATAAGCAGGCTATCCAGCCCATTTATTCTTTGCCCAACTGTTATTCTGTCTAGTCCCATTGACCCACAACTGAAAACTACCCCTCCCAACCATGTTGATATACAAACATCTTTTAAGTTTTGCAGTTGAATTAATCAGTTAGAAAAAGAATCTAGTGCTTTCCCAATGTATATGACAAACTCTTTTTGGGCTTCCAGCTGGGTACAGGTATTGATTTTAACCAATGCTTTGATAGCAAACTTTGCCATCTTCATCAGGGATGATGCCTGGGCATGTTTAATCCGGTGGTATTTCATCCCTCCTGATTGGTTATTCCTCATCCAATCAGATACCTGCTGACCCACCTTGTTTACAATCAAAAATGCAATTGTTACTTAGAACAAGACCTTCTTTGTTAGAATTCTTTTCCTCTAGTTTTATTTCAATGGCCCCAAAAGCCATTGGCACAGCACAGTAGTTTTGTGTCGTTGAAGTCAATCCTAAGGCCATTGCAAATACAGTGTTCTGCTACTGCCGATTCCTCTGGGTAACCCAAATGAATACACCACCTGTGCTCCTTGATGCCATTTTCTACTGTGTGTCCTGTCTGGCCGATTATACACTGCTCTACATTCACAAGGAATCCTGTATGTGCCATCTGCTCTGAATCCCTGGTCATCTTTGAGCTTCCGTATGGGTTTGTGAATAATATTAATCTGGTATTTCTTCAGGATCCTTGCGATCCTTCCAGAAACCATGTAAATATAGGGAAGACAGATGGTAGCAATGGGCTCATCGTTGTTAGGTTTACTGGCTTTTCCGTTGTTGTTTTAAGGGTCAATTGATTTGCTTAACCTTGTAGCTATTCTGTAGGAACATCATGTGTAATAATCTTATTTCCTCATGGAGACTCTCCGGGCCTGAAATAGTTTTACAAGGTTAATCAATGTAGAAAGGACCGCTCTACATTGGGAGGTGTGATGTTAGTTGTTGAGGTATAAGTCCATGTGATTGGGTTTCCGATTGACACTATGTCCAAGGCTATCATTTGGTTTTCATTGTATTAGAACGTCCAGGAATGGGAAGCAACCATTCTTTTCTATCTCCGTCGCAAATTTAATGTTTAGATGTATGCTGTTCAGATGGTTGTAGAACTGTTCATGCCTGGAGTCCATGAAGCCACACTAAGCCACACATGAAGTCATTGATGTATCTGAAGAAGCATTTGCAGTGTAAGGGCGATTAACTCTGAGCCCTCTCCTCAAAGTCCTTCATGTAGAAATTAGCAATAGCTGGCAACAAGGGCAATCCCATGGCAACTTTGTCCATTTGTTCATAGTGGTTCCTCTTATAGAGGAAGTATGTGTGAGTAACTGGAATCTGATTTGGAAACAAGGTGGGACAGTGGAAACCTGATTGGATGAGGACTAATCAATCAGGAAGGATGGATAATGGGGGATAAATACCACTGAACTAGACGTGCCCAGGCATCATCCCTGATGAAGTTGGTAGAGTTTACCAACAAAACATTGGTTAAAATCGATATCTGTACCCAGCTGAAAGCCTAAGAAGAGTTTATAATCAGTTAGAAAGTTGGACAGACTAATGGCAGAGGAAAATTTAATGCTGACATGTTCCAAGTGATGCAGGTGTTAGACCTGTACTGTACAGGATCTTAGAAAGTGTTGATAAACAGAGGTACCTTGGCATACAAGTACATAGCTGCCTGAAAGCAGCAGCACAGTAGATGGGGAAAATGCAGAATGCAAACTGGATGTTTGCCTTCATCACCCGTGGCATAGAATGTAAGCACATGGATGCCATATTACAATTTTTAAGCCGTGTTTAGGCCATTCCTGATAATGTTGTGCTGGTTGCCACTGTATGGGGAAGATATGAAGAATATCCACAGGATGTTACCTGAATTGGGATTTCAATTATAAAGAGAGATTTGGATGGGCTTAAATTGTTTTTTGTGGAGCAGAGGAGCGACTTGATAAAGTATACAAAATTGAAGGAGATAGATGGGTTGATAGAATCTTTTTCCAATGGGGGGAGGTGGGGAGGTTAAATGTAGCATAGATATATGGTGAGAGTACAGTTGGCCCTCCTTATCCATGAGTTCTGCATGCGCAAATTCAACCAACCGCGAATTGAGAAAACCTGGAAGTACTCTTCCAGCACTTGTTGTTCAAGTGTGTACGGACTTTTTCTTCTTGTCATTATTCCCTAAACAATGCAGTATAACAACTATTTTACATAGCATTTACATTGTATTAGGTATTGTAAGTAATCTAGAGATGATTTAAAGTATACGGAAGGATCTGCGTGGGTTATTGTAGATCAGGATTGAAAAAAATCGGAAGTTCTCTTATTAAGTAAGTCGGAACAGGTACACCTGGCATTATTTAGCGTCAGTTAGTCAAACATTTGTCTTAGTATATAGTATATATTTTACCTTTCTATGCATATAAAACACTTAAAGAACGTATGTTTCAGTGCCAGGCTTGGGAACAGAAGTTCCTGAGCTTGATCCAGTGACAGACCGCTCCCGAGTGCGCTCTCTATCTGTGCCGGATTGATGTGGAGGATCAAAACCCCAAAACCCAATAATTAAACCACTGCGTTGCTTAGTAATAATTGTAGCGTTTTTTTGGTATCCACGAGGGGTCCCAGAACCAATCCCTTGCTGATAAGGAGGGCCACCTGTAGATGTTTAGACCAGGTCTAAGAAAGTGGTTGAAGCCTGTACTGCATTACCTGAGGAGGTGGTGGATGCAGGTGCTGTCAACATGTAAAAGGCATCTCGAGAAGCATTTGAATTTCCAAGGCATAGAAAGCTATGGACTGTGAAAGTAATTGGGACAAGTCTAACTAAGTACAATGGTTGGCATGGACATGGTGAATTGAAGGGCCTGTAATACCTAATGACACCCGAGTACTCCGTCCTTGTGGTTCAAGGTTAATTCAGACAGCCGTAGGTAACTGCAAATAGGCTCTGATGTTTTGATTTGGCATTTCTACTGACATGTACTAGTCGATACATAACTGTGTTTTCTCTGACAATTTTGCTGTTTCATTCCTTATTTTCAAAGCACTCCAGATAAATTTACCCTGTCTTCTAAACTTAAAAGTGTGGAATGTATTGTTTGCTATTCATTTAATCTAGCCCTGCACTGCAAACAGATGTGTCTGAGGACATTTGTGATTATCTATTGCACAAAAGATGTTGGACTAAGAATTTTCCCTTTGTCTTTGCTGTTTTAGATTGAACATGAATTGGATTCCTATTTGAGAAAATTAGACCAAGATCCTTTGCAGCCGTTAGATTGTGATGAGGTAGGGAATACTACAATTCAATAGAAGTTCAATTCTTTTTGCAAGCTATTGCTGATTTTTTTTAAATTTGTAAGAACTTACTAAACTGCTAAACTAAGGCTATAACATTTTGAAAGAAAAGTAATTTAACTCTCACCAGTACAAATAGTGACAGACATGCATGTCAAAATTGTATATTTCCCCATACAATCATAAGTAATTCAACAAATGAGCATATACTCAATAAATATCTAATTCTATTATTTTCACTGTAATGGTTAGATCTGTACTTGCTGCCTGAAGAACTCTTAAGTTTGTTGCCAATGTCAAACCTGCTTGTTGGTGTATGGTAAACTGGCAATCCATTTAAAACCATGTAGGTGGTGGTTCTCATGCCTATTATCTTTGATTTGAACCCATCCAGGTAGGCTAAAAACGAGTCAAGGCTCAGAGCAAAACATCTGGGAACTCATTAATTTTATTAAAGCTAATGAGCATTGATAATACAAATTACTGCAAATAACATAATGTAAAGTATTTTAAATATTAAATAGTCGTGAACTTGGATAATTTTCTCCCAGGTCAATTTTTAGTTCCAATTTGGGTTCTTGATGTCAAGTTCAATAATTTGCTTTTTGCCTCAGAATTTGTCATTTCAGCAATTTGATTATCCATATGTAATGTTATATCTGTTTTCCCATGTCCACAGACACTGCCTGATATGCTTGGGATTTTTAATACTCACTGGCTCTGCATTTCACAGCTTTAGCATAGCTTTTTATTTATTTTAGTCCCCTATTACTCTGATCGACAAACCAGATAGCTCTTAAACACTTCAGAATCACCCAGATAACTCTGGCTTCATCCAATCAAAATGTTGTTGTCCACAACCCTCTCTGCAACTGAAAATAACTTGTCTTTTCACTTTCCCAGTTTTACCATCAGAAATACTAACTTTCTTTCTGTAAATCCACATTTTCTAGCTTTATTTCTGATTTCCAGTTTCTGAAGTTTTCTGATTTACTATTTTATATATTGTTTTAGTATAATTCTGGCATTAGGAGTTTTTAAAATATTTGGTCATTTTAAAGGATTATTTGGCCATGTTACAGGATAACTTTCAGATCCCACTTGTTCGACAAGCAGCAACTGGAATGGATTCTGCACCATCAAGTGGTGAGGATACGGACGATGAGCTGGAGACTAATCAGCAACGCAGTACTTTGCCAAGCCAGTCAATGTCCTGTGCAGCAAGGGAGTTGGTATAGATTTCCTTAGGTTTTTTTTTAGTGTTGGAGGGGTGGGGGTAGACGTATCATTCAATATATATGATATAACTATATAGCCACAACAATTTAGGAATTGATTTATTGTTACCTCATTTTATGCGAGAACATAATAAATAGCAGCTGTACAGTAGTCAGCCCCTCATACCTACACTGCATTTTTCAGACCACAGTTGACCTACTTGAGTGCCACTTGCTGATGATGCACTAACTCCATGCAGCTTGATTCTCTGAATGTAATCCAGTCTGAATACTGAATTTCTAAGAACTCTTTTAGAAGATTGAAAAGATTCTTTCACTCCTCTGTACAGAGGCTGTGTCACCTGATTTCAGACGTCATACCCAAGGGAAAAATCAACTTCACAGCTATCCTTTCAAACCTGTGATTATTTTGTAAACAGTAGATTCTGGTTAATTGGGACACATCAGGTCCAGTCCATTTTGGCCCAATTAAGCAACTGTCCAATTAGCTGAAATTTCATGGAAATAGTTTAAAAGTATTTTTAAAAAAAGACAAACTACCAATTAACAGAGTAACAGATTATGTATTTAAATGAAATACAGAACAAATTAAAAAAACACTCAACACCACTACAGTGCTATAAACTGTATTAGTTTTTAATCATTATTGACAGAGGAATTGATCCAATATACGCTGCCATGTTCTTTTGGTTGATTGTAAATAAAATTAGTGCAGACACCTAGTGCAGATAATTGGCTACCTTCATACAATGTTATCAATGATTGTATCCTCTAGATCTTCACTTTCATTGTAACCTTGAAGGTGATTGTAGAAACCTCAAATTCTTTGTAGTTTTTAACTTGTTGAAGTATTGAAATTGTTTGATTTTCACTCCTGGCCATCTCTGGCATCATCAAGCCTGAATACTTGAAACCGCAGTGAGGAAAATAGTTCTGAACTGTCTTATTGTTTATTTCTGCCAGCTGTTAGTGACAAAAACATCATTGCTTTTTGAACATAAATACGCGCAACTACGCTATTTAAAAACTTCACTCTAAGCAGGGTGTAGTGTCTAACAGCCACCTAAGTGCAAGCATCTGACTCTAGTTAGAATTTGTTTGGTAACAGGCTCCTGTTCCAGTTAAGTGACTTCATGTCCCAAATAATTGAATGGAATAGTTGCTATTTACTTGGTTAGATTTTGTTCTTTAGGAGTTGTCCAAAATAAGTGGCTGCTCTGATTGAGTGATGGCCCAATTAACCGGAATTCAATATTTTAATGAGATCTTCTTTCAATTAAAACTAGATATGACTGTAAACTGTTTAAATTATCATGGTAAACTCAGCAACTCATGAATCTGAACTTGCACTGCGTACTTTCCATTTCAACTCTCTGCTTTTTGGAAGGGTGATCAAATGTATTTGCTTTTCTAGATACAGCATTGCCAGGCCCTTTGTAGCTGTTTATTCTTGCACACAATATTCTCTTAGTCAGAGGTGATCCATCTCACATGGAACAATTTCCCTTGAAAATGATTGGGGTAAAAGTACAGTTGATACTGTCATCCTGCTTTAGACAACTGATATTAAGAAAGGAAAGATTAATTTCATGACATATGAGCATAGTAATGTTCTTGGTTGGTTTCCTTATACATGCATCGCTATCCTGGTTAGTGATAAAGTGAGGTGGATATAAATTCACACAGAAGATGTCACACAGAAGTGACCAGAAGCCTAAGTGTTTGTTGTGTCTGTGAACTGAGTCACCTAAGAGACACTGAAACTGGTTAATACAAACGGCCTTTATTCATCACGACATGCAGGCATTCCCCTGGAGACCCAGTACAGCCCGTCAAATTCTCAAGAACAAATTTGTTCTTAAGCTTTTATACACTAAGAACAAATTCAATACTGTCAATGATAATATTTACTTCAATATTTTGAATCTGGCAATGACAGTGCTTCCAATGACTTGTGTATCTACAATGGGGAAACAGTTCTGAATGTTCATACACCTTTAATGAGACAAACTAATCCTTGAGTATGATTTAAATGTTTCTGAGGACAGAGAACCCAGAACACCCAAAGTTATTGTTGTGTTGATTCTTTGAGGGTACGGATACCCCAATTAGTGGAAAAAGCATATGCTTGTGACTGTTAGCTGTGTTAAGTGACAACATCTGTCCGGTCTACAAACTTCCTTGAACTTGGTAACAATGTTGCAAAATAATTAGGCCACTGTTGCCTAGTTTGATGTAGGCTATTTAATATGCTTTTTTTTGTCCTGCATTTGGCTGATGCATTTGAAAACTTCATGGTTTTCAAATGCTGCAAGGCTGTGTGCTTAGCCCCTGCTCTATTTGCTTTATACCATAAGACCATAAGACTAAATATCGGTCCAGTGCCATATTTAAGTTTGCTGACGACACCACTGTTGTTGCCCAAATTAAAGGTGGTGATGAATTAGCATATGGGAGGGAAATTGAAAATTTGGTCGAATGGTGGCACAACAATCTCTCACTCAATGTCAGAGAGCTGATTATTGACCACAGGAGAAAGAAATGGGAAGTCCACGAGCCAGTTCTCGTTAGGGTATTAGAGGTGGAGAGGGTCAGTAACTTTAAATTCCTTGATGTTTTTATTTCGGAGGATCTGCCCTGTGATCAGCATGTAAGTGCCATTACAAAGAAGGCATGGCAGTGCTTCTATTTTTTTTTAAGAAGTTTACGCAGATTTGGCATATCATCTAAAATCCTGAAAGCTTCTGTGGAGGCACAATGGCGAGTATACTGATTGGTTGCATCATGGCCTGGGATGGAAACACAAATGCCCAAGAATGGAAAAGCCTACAAAACATAGTGGCTACAGCCCAGTCCATCACAGGAAGCACATTGAGGACATCTACAAGGATTGCTGCCACAAGAAAGCAGCGTCTATCATCAAGGAGCATCACCATCCAGATCATGGTCTCTTATTGTTGTCATCACAGAAGTATGGGATCCTTGGGTCCCACACCAACAGGTTCAGGAATAATTATTACCTTTTCAACCATCAGGCTCCTGAGCCAGTGTAGATAACTTCACTCATCACTGAATTGATTCTACTTTGAAGACTCACTTTCAAGGATTCTGCAATTCATTTTCTCCGAATTATTTATTTATTTATTATTTTTTATTTGTCTTCATATTCACACAGTTTGTCTTTTGCAAATTTTTTTTTTACTGATTCTGTTACATTCCTTCCATGAATGCCTGCAAGAAAATGAATCTCAGGGTAGTATGTGATGACGAAAACCTACTTTTGATAATTTTACTTTGAACTTTTCTGTGGGCCAGTAGCCTATGTTCTGTAGGCAGTGTGGTTTGTTTACAAAGCTGTCTTTTCAACTTCAAATAGTTTACTGCTTGCAATTTACATTTGAACTGAAGACTTGTTCTTGTTTGAGTTAATGCTTGTTATAGTTCACATCATTCTATAATTCCTGAATCTCCAACATTGCTCATTAGAAAAGTCTAGGAATATTGAAAATATAACTTGTGAACCTGCTGTGAATGAATTTCCGTTTCAGCCAGGAGAGAGCAATCAACCCATCTTCCGGCCAGGTTTGGAAGGCGGTAGTTCTGATGAGTCCATTGGACCACTTGATGAGCTAAGTGAGGTTGGATTTGAATTCAGAAGATCAGTAGAGGGTCGGGTCATAAACTCACCAATTGTAGGTAAGCACAAAATTAAATATTACAGCAAACAATGTTCTTTAAATTTAATTTTGATAGAATAATTGGGTATAGCTAAAATTGAAAGATTATTCTGAATTTGTTTATCCAACTTTTTAAAAAATAAATATTATCAAAATGATTTCTGATTTTTCATATGTCTCTATTTTGAGATTTCTATTAAAAACTTGACATATGATCAACACTACAGTCTTGGAGTTGGCTTATTTAATTAAGTCAATTATATTTGAAAACCTGAGATTGCAGATAATTAAAGAAAAATTTCAATTTCCATTTGAACTGGGGAGCATGCTTTAATTTGTAGCACTTCGGGCATTCAAGATAACATGACATTTGTCTGTCTTGTTTAATGGAAAGCATGATTCAATACTGTTTTGGGTTCAAGGTGTGTTGCCTTGGTATCTCTTACAATTTGTTCTCACTGCACTTGGGTTTCACAGCTTGAATGGATGAAATGGAGATTGTTACACTTCCTTGACTGTGATTGATCTGATTTACTACCAAGAATAATACAGGTTGTTTTTATTTGCTCAACACATTTTGAAAACCACTCTTCAAAGATTCATGTCCTATTTGCCTCCCTGTTAGAGACCGTGGTCAGAATTTATTTTGCTGCTATTCACTCTTGTATTTAAATGCATCTTGATTAAAGTGAATTCTATTGGCTGCCTTCTCCAATACCATGACCTAAATAAGTTGACTGCCATCTATATTGTGGATGAATCTCTCTTGAGCGTGACTACTTACCCATTGTATTTTTTCCTTCAGCTTGCCACCTTATCTTCAAGTGTTAAAAGTAATTTCCCTTTATCTGTGATAGTTACTACATTGGATTTTAGTAATGGGTGAAAGCAATGATAGATGTAGTTAAGCTAATTTTAAAGTATGAACTTGTGATTATACATTAAGAATGTGAGCTGATGTTTTAGGTGATGGAGGAGATGGTAGCAGTGGGAATGAAGAAGATGGAAATGGTGTGTCAGCTCGACAATCTGCAGCCTCCAATCGTTGGGAAAGTGAAATAGTCGACAGGAATATAGCTGGAGAAGAAGATGACAATATGATAAATGTATCTTCTAATAAAGTGATATTTAATAATTTCCAAGACCTTCGAATAGTGGATAGGAATATAACTGGGCAAGATCAAACATTTAATGCACTCCGTTTGCAAGCAAAGAGAGAATGTATCCCTGGCCAAAATGAGGTAAGAAAATAAGGTTAATATTGTAAGTCCCTTACTTGCAAAGCTTTATGCTGCATCTGATGAGTTGAATTATGCTGATCAGTTGGTTTGGAATCATCACAGTTTGTTGAACCATACCTTCCTGCATCTTTTAACTTTTATGCCCAAGTTTAAGTTAAATAGGCAATGGAAATCATGGCAGTTTTCCTGGAGTAGCAGTCAGCTTCTCCAATAGTAGTCGTGCAGAATAGTGAGAAATTTAATTAAGCAACTGCAAAGGCACCATACTGAGGGAAGAGCGTGCATTTTTTTTTTTCAGACTGTGAATATCCTCATGGCATTATGTGATATTTTATGGTTATGTTTTTGGTTACACAATTCTTGAGCTGCAGTTTTCAGTTTATCACTGATAATTAAAACATTCACAGAAAGTTATCCAAATGTGCTCTAAATCTTTTTTCCTCCTGCACCTAATAAAGTGGCCACTGAGTGTACGTTTGTTGCTTCTGCTGCTGCAGCCCACCCTTTTCAAGGTTTGATGTGTTGTGTGTTCAGAGATGCACTTACGCACACCACTGTTGTAATGCATGTTACCATCCTGTCAGCTTGAACCAGTCAGGCCATTCTCCTCTGACCTCTCATTAACAACAAGATGTTTTCACCCACAGAACTGCCACTCACTGAGTGTGTTTTCTTTTTCTCACTATTCTCTGGAGACTTGTATGTGAAAATCTCAGAAGACCAGCAGTTTCTGAGATACTCAAATCACCCTGTTTGGCACCAATAATCATTCCGCAGTCAAAATCACTTGGATCACATTCCTTCCTCATTCTGATGTTTGGTTTGAACAACCACTGAACCTCTTGACCGTGTCTACATTGTTTTATGCATTGAGCTACTGTCACATGATTGGCTGATTAGATATTTGCATGAATAAGCAGTTGTACCTATTAAATTGATTGTATGTCATGTTCTTTTTTAAGCTTACTTACGTTTATTTTACTGCTCACTTCTCTTCTTGAAGCTGCCTTCAAGATTCTGCATTGCGAGAAGTATTTGTGTGTGTGTGTGTGTATATAAATGTACAGGTGGCCCCAGTTTTTCAAACGTTCGCTTTACGACAGCTCACTGTTAGGAAAGATCTACATTAGTATCTGTTAACCAAAGAGGATTTTCGTTTTTATGAAAGAAAGACGCCCGCTTTATACGTGTGTTTACCCCGAGGAAGACTACCATGACCGTGAAGCCTTGTGCGGGCAGTTGTGTGCGCATGCGTGTACGTGTGTAGGCGTGTGCATGCGCATGCATGTACATGCCAATTTTTGTTTTATCCAAATTGATTTTGGCTGTCTGTTTTCCCAATTCTGATAAGTGAAACTACACCGTACATACAATATTTCTACTTTATATAGGCTGCATATTTATCATATCATTCCTGCTTTTACTATATGTTCATGTTATTTTAGGTTTTGTGTTATTTGGTAGGTTATTTTTTGGGTCTGGGAACGCTTAAAATTTTTTCCCATATAAATTAATGGCAATTGCTTCTTCGCTTTACAACATTTCAGCTAACAAATGGTTTCATGGGATGCTCTACCTTCGGATAACGGGGGAAACCTGTATGTATATTTATAAATTTTGGAAGATTTTTGTTTCCAGCCTCTGATTTGCAAATCACAAATTCCCTATTAGAAGTCCTCAATTTGTCAGACAATGTAACACCATTACACCATTGAAGTGATCCAAAAGATCAACTGCATTTTCTCTGCAGTGACTTGGATATTTTCTTGTATCCATCTCCTGACTATGCTTCTCAATAACCTTGACACAGAGTTTGTTGTGTTCTTTTGTCCTCATGGTACAGTTCTTGCTAGGACACTGATTTACCAGCATTTGGACTTTCCAGATAGAGGTGTACTTTTACTACAATCAATTGAACCACCATGACTGTGCACAGGTCTTCAAAAACAGATCTCCTTTTAACTAATTATGTGACTTCTAAAACCAATTAACTGCACCAGTGATGATTTGGTGTGTTGTATTAAGGAGGGTGAATACTTCTGCAATGAATTATATTGTGTTTTTATGTTTGCAGTTAATTTGGATCACTTTGTAGAGATCTGTTTTCACTTTGACATAAAATTTTTTCTGTTGATCAGTATCAAAAAAAGCAAATTAAATCCATGATTCAATGTTTTAAAACGATAAAACATGAAAACTTTCAAGGGGGTGAATACTTTTATGTTAGTTTTCTATGTTTTGCATTGTAGTTCTAGTGCAAAAAATAAAAAATTTCATGATGTATGCCAGTGATGATAAACCTGATTTTGATCAATGAAGTAACATTGCGGTAACCTTGATTTTGCTCTTTAGAGTTGGGAAGTCTTTAGTGTGTCCAATTATTTGTCTTATTTGCTGCAAGGTCTGGGGTATTTGGCATTTCATAATTTAATTACAAATCAAATATTTGTCTTGTATCAATAACAGCTATCTATTTTGTTCTACAGGATACTCTTGATTCTGGTTTGAATGATGGAATGAAACTGGATTCTGTATATTTTTGTTCTGGCGGTGGTAATACTACCGCACCCGATCAGTCACTTTCCACATCACTTCATGTATCACAGATCATCTGCTCACCAAGTTGTGACAACAGCTTGGGTCTTAGAGATAGACCTTGTGGGGTCGCAGCAGTAGAGCAGACAAATATTACAGAAAATGATGATGCTGACCAGACTTTGAACGGCGGTTCAGGCCCACCTCTGGCAGCTGTTTACTTATCCCCTGTGTATCCAGATGAAAGCACAGAAGAGATGTGGCAAGATTCCTCAAAAAGTAATTTATTTCTCAACCAGCAGAAAGCTGAGTACAGCACTGAATGCTCCCAAACAAATGATAGCAAAGGTATTAATTG
This sequence comes from Hemitrygon akajei, assembly GCF_048418815.1. Lineage (NCBI taxonomy): Eukaryota > Metazoa > Chordata > Chondrichthyes > Myliobatiformes > Dasyatidae > Hemitrygon > Hemitrygon akajei. The sequence continues at coordinate 83,142,326 of NC_133124.1, forward strand.
CATTTGTTGTTTCCAGAGAATGTGGCCTCAACTGTAGCTACCTGTTGTTTGTTTACTCTTCTGTGCTTTTTGCTATAGATAAAATTATGTTTGTAGCTGACAGTATTCTGTCAGATTTACCCTAACCACTTCAAAGTTTTTGGTCTGTGAATGTTGCATTTGGTGGATGATGTAGTGAATACATTTTGCCTATAGCTGGTACCACAGTTTTTAAATGGCACATATAAGTGTTCTCCAGCTTTTAATAATTTTTATATATGAACCTCTTTGGCTTCTAGCCTTAGTTATATCATGTATGTGTTCATGTGTAGCTTTCTGGCTCCATCTTCTGAACTTCATGGCTCCTATTTGTTAATTGCATACTGACAGTTAATGTTCGTTTATGTATTATGCAAAGGAATAATTTTATACATTGGATGCAAAGGAGAAGTCCTATTACAGATTACTGAGAAATGCCATACTCAACCAGAGGACTCCTCATTTACTCTTGGCATCAAAGGAATTTTTTAAGACTCTGTTCATGCTCCTTTCAAGCTCCCTTTAAAGTAAAAGAGATAAGACTATAAGATATAGGAACAGAAGTAGGCCATTTGGTCCATCGAGTCTGCTCTGCCATTCAAACATGGGCTGATCTAATTCTTCCATCCATGACTTATGTTCCAGTCATCCCCACTCCCCTGCCTACTCCCCATACCTTTTGATGCCCTGGCTAATCAAGAACCTATCTACCTCTGCCTTAAATGCACCCAATGACTTAACCTTCACAGCCGCTTGTGGCAGCAAATTCCACAGGTTTACCACCCTCTGACTAAAGTAGTTTCTCCGCATCTGTTCTAAATGGACATCCTTCAAGCCTGAAGTCGTGAAGATCTGCAAGACCAAAGATTTCCAAAAAGCATGTTAAGTGCTACATAAAAAATTACTGTGGAAAGTTGAAACTCATGCTATCAGAGATAATACTTCAGTATGATGGTAGTGTGTTCAGATGCAGCGGCCTCTTGGGGGCCAAGCAAAGGTTTTATTGTCTGTTTTTTAATGTTTTTATGATCGCAAGAAAATGCTGGACATTAGGAACATCAGGTACTGGAGGTCTAATCTATCAGTGAGTTGCTTGTTAGCAGAGTACCTGGAAGAGCTGGACTTGGTGTGGAACTTTACTGCCCGTTATAGCAAGGCATCAGAGTCGGTGCGCAAAAACAGTAGGCAGTCTTTAACAGTGAGTGATTGTTTTGGACATATCTTTTGCAATTGCAAGATCCTGTTGGACATTGGTAATGTAAAGTCTTTTTCCTTTGCTTATTGGAGAGAGAAGATGCTGGGGAGCTGTGTGGCTTTGGTTGTAGCAAGACTAGGTCTCAGGCTGCATGCTTGCCTGTTATATCAGTCCAGGAGAGGAAACGCTGGAGGCAGTGTAGCGTGGTGTTGATGCGGGGTTGAGGGTAGCCCCTCCTGTCAGTACTGCCATCCAGTGTTTGATCAGTGGAAGGAGGACAAGCTGGATTGTGTGCGTGTGTACATTCTTCTGCGGACTGTTGAGAACTACTTGTTCTTGCTGATAACACCCATGCACCATCTGTTTACAGGACATGTCACTTGGGGACGGGCTTTTTTTTTTGTGTGACTGTTATATGGGCTATATATGCCTTGTGCTATGTATGACTATTGATAATGTGCTTTGTACTTTGGTCCTGGATGAACGCTGTTTCATTTGATTATATTAATTGATTTTTATGTGTGATTGAATGATAGTTCAACTTGAACTAAATTTAATAAGTTGTAAAAGCATGAACAGGTCTTTTAGAACTGGAACTGAAGATCAGGGCTATGGCTTCTGATGAGATCCAATTATCATGTGTGATCATATCAAGTGAGGAGAGTGTCCAATCCACTTATTTCTGTCAATTATTGAGGTTGAAGAGTTGGTCAAAGAAGGTTGTTCTTATCAAAAATTGTAATATTAAGTTGTAATATAAATTCAAGAAAGAATAGTAAAAACAATGGGTACTTTTTTCTTTTATAGAGATAAAATCTGGTGTGGTTGAACAAAATGAAGGAGGGTGCTGGATGACTGATCTAGCTTATTATTGTTCACTGGATCAAGAACAGAGTCAGTTCAATCTTCCGACTGATCTGGCTAATAGTATTAAAGAAGAAGAATTTATAAGTGGTGGTAAGATTTTTGTCAGTTAAAATACCTTTAAAGAAATAATTTTGAGAAGATTGTCATGATTTAATTTTGTTGTTTTCTACAGACAAAGCTGCTGCATTAATTGAAGAAGATCAAGAAGAATTTGAGGAAGAGCACAAGTTTATTCAGGTTTGCAAGAAGATTGTTGTTCTTTTGCAGCACGTTCATGTAAACTCAGTTGTTGATGCCTTTACGAACAAGTTAGGAATTGAAGACTTTGGGCTAACATTAAAAAAGTGACCAGAACAGCAGATAGTTGGTACTAAGAAAGCGAAACTCTTAACCTGTTGATAGCCATGGAGTACATGAGGTTTTCAGTGCTGTCAAGGGCGTCTGCAGTCGAAACGCCCAAAGCTCCAACCTACACAGTGATATGAATGTAACTGATCTTCTCATGGATAGAGAGCCCATCAGTATCCACTCAGAGGAACAGTATGAAGATATCAGGGTTGCACTCTATTATATAATTTTCTTCATCAAACTGTTGTTGTAAATCACTGTACCCAAGCCTGAATTCCTTTCTTACCCAGCTAGTCACTGCTTGCCATTTCGAGAGCCCCACATAGTGCAGTTACCTACCTGCCAGTCGATTTGGGAGATCTTAAACAAATTTTTTGTATCTTGTTTTTACTTGGGAGACAGACACAGGATCTGTACAATTGAGGTAAGAGTAGTGGCAACGTGGACCACATCCGGATGTGTCCCCTCTGATTGTGGGAGGCTCGTGCAGAAATTGCAGGGGCTCTGGCAGAGATATTTAAACATAGTTAGCCACAGGTGAGGTGGCAGAGACTGGAGGATTGCAGATTTTGTTCTGCTGCTTAAGAAAAACTCTAAAAATAAGTCGGGAAATTTGTAGGCCAGTGAGCCTATAATTATTGGAAAGTATTCTAAGGGACATGATTCAGTGCCTATAAAAAGTATTCATCCCCCCTCCCCCAGGAAGTTTTCATGTTTTATTATTTTACAACATTGAATCACAGTGCATTTAATTTGTTTTTTTTTTGACACTGATCAACAGAAAGAAATTCTTTAGTGTCAAAGTGAAAGCAGATATATACAAAGTGATCTAAGTTAATTAGAATATAAAACACAACAATTTGACTATTAGTATTTAGCCCCCTTTAATATGACACACCAAGTCATCACTGGTGCAGCTAATTGGTTTTAGAAATGACATAATTAGTTAAATGGAAATCTGTTTTTGGAGATGTGCAGTCAACTTGTTTCAATTGATTGTAGTACAACTGTACCTAGAAGGTCCAGCTGCTGGTGAGTCAGTATCATGGCAAAAACTGTATCATTAAGACAAAAGAACAAGCAACTCCACAAAAAAATGTATTGAAAAGCACAAGTCAGGAGATGGATACAAGAAAATTTCCAAGTCACTAAATATCCCTTGGAGTATGGTTAAGTCAATCATCAGGAAATAGCTGTAAATCTGCCTAGAGAAGGCTGTCCTCAAAACTGAGTGACCATGCCAGAAGGGGATGAGTGAGAGAAGCTACCAAAAGACCCAAGACAACTATGGAGGAGTTGCAAGCTTCAGTGGCTGAGATGGGAGAGACTGTGCATGCAACAACTGTTGCCTGGGGGTGCTTCACTGGTTGCAGCTTTATGGGAGAGTGGCAAAGAGAAAGCCACTGTTGGGGGGGGGGCATGAAATTTCTGCTAGAGTTTGCCCAAAGATGTGGGAGATTCTGAAGTCAGCTGAAAAGAGGTTCTATGGTTTGATGAAACCATTGAGCTTTTTGGCCATCAGACTAAACACTATGTTTAGCATAAGCCAAATACCGCACATCATCAAAAACTCACTATCCCTACCATGAAGCATGGCAGTGGCTGCATCATGCTGTAGGATGCTTCGCTGCAGCAGACCCTGGAAGGCTTGTGAAGGTAGAGGATAAAATGAATGCAGCAAAATACAGTGGCATGCAAAAGTTTGGGCACCTCTGGTCAAAATTTCTGTTACTTTGAATAGTTAAGTGAGTAGAAGATGAACTGATCTCCAAAAGTCATAAAGTTAAAGATGTAACATTCTTTTCAACATTTTAAGCAAGATTAGTGTATTATTTTTGTTTTGTACAATTTTAGAGTGGAAAAAAATGAAAGGAGCACCATGCAAAAGTTTGGGTACCCCAAGAGATTTGAGCACTCAGGTAATTTTTACCAAGGTCTCAGACCTTAATTAGTTTGTTAGGGCTCTGGCTTGTTCACAGACATCGATAGATGATGCAAATTTCAAAGCTTTATGAATACCCTGACTGCTCAAACCTCGTCCCAACAATCAGCTGCCAGGGGGTCCTCTAAGCAGCTGCCTAGCACTCTGAAAGTTCCAGGTAGCCATTTCCTCAGTTCGTAATGTAATTAAGAAATGGCAGTGAACAGGAACGATGGAGGTTAAGTTGAAGTCTGGAAGACCAAGAAAACTTACTGAGAGAACTCGTAGGATTGCTAGAAAGGCAAATCAAAACCCCCCGTTTGACTGCAAAAGACTTCCAGGAAGATTTAGCAGACTCTGGAGTGGTGGTGCACTGTTCTACTGTGCAGCAACACCTGCACAAATATGACCTTCATGGAAGAGTCATCAGAAGAAAACCTTTCCTGCGTCCTCACCACAAAATTCAGCGTCAGAAGTTTGCAAAGGAACATCTAAACAAGCCTGATGCATTTTGAAAACATGTCCCGTGGACTGATGAAGTTAAAATAGAACTTTTTGGCCGCAATGAGCAAAGGTATGTTTGGAGAAAAAAGGGTGCAGAATTTCATGAAAAGAACACCTCTCCAACTGTTAAGCACAGGGGTGGATTGATCATGCTTTAGGCTTGTGTTGCAGCCAGTGGCATGGGGAACATTTTACTGCTAGAGGGAAGAATGAATTCAATTAAATACCAGCAAATTCTGGAAGCAAACATCACACTGTTTTATAAAAAAAAAAGCTGACGATGAAGAGGATGGCTTGTACAACAGGATAATGATCCTAAACACACCTCAAAATCCACAATGGACTACCTCAAGAGGCGCAAGCTGAAGGTTTTGCCATGGCCCATGGCCCTCACAGTCCCTCAACCTGAACATCATCAAAAATCTGTGGATAGACCTCAAAAGAGCTGTGCATGCAAGGCGGGTCAAGAAACTCACAGAACTAGAAGTCTTTTGCAAGGAAGAATGGTCAAAAATCCCCCAAACAAGAATTGAAAGACTCTTAGCTGGCTACAGAAAGCGTTTACAAGCTATGACACATGCCAAAGGGGATGTTACTAAGTACTGACCTTGCAGGGTGCCCAAGCTTTTGCTTCGGGCCCTTTTCCTTTCTTGTTATTTTGAAACTGTAAAAGATGGAAATAAAAAAGTAATCTTGCTTAAAGTATTAAAGAAATGTGTCATCTTTAACTTTATGCCTTTTGGAAATCAGGTCATCTTTTTCTCGCTTAGTTATTCACAGTAACAGAAATTTTGACCAGGAGTGCCCAAACTTTTGCATTCTACTGTACGGGAAAATCCTAGGGAAAACCTGATGCAGTCCGCAAGAGAACTGCGACTTGGGAGGAGATTTGTTTTCGAGCAAGACAATGCCCCCAAGCATAAAGCTGAAGCTACACAGGAACGCTTAAACAACAACAAAGTTAATGTCCTGGAGTAACGAAGTCAGTCCAGACCTCAATCCAATTGAGAATTTGTGAGTGGACTTGGAAAGGGCTGTTCACTCATGATCACTGTGTAATCTGACAGAGCCTGAGCAATTTTGTAAAGAAGAATGGGGAAAAATTACAGTGTCCAGATATGCAAAGCTGATAGAAATCTATCGACACAGACTCAAGGCTATAAATGCTGTCAAAGGTGCATCTACTAAATACTGACTTGAAGGGGGTGAATATGCAATGAATTATTTTGTTTTATATTTGTAATTAATGTAGATCACTTTGTAGAGATTTGTTTTCACTTTGACACTGAAGAGTCTTTTTCTGATGATCAGTGTTTAAAAAAAAAAGCGCCAAATTAAATCCACTGTGATTCAATGTTAGGGAGCTGATTAGGGATAATGGTTTTGTGCATGGTATAGTTCATGTCTAACCAACTGTATAGAATTTTTTGAGGAGGTTACGAGGAAGGTTGATGAAAGACTGGATGTTGTCTGCATGGACTTCAGCAAGGTCTTTGAAGTGCCCACATTGGAGGTGAGTCAGAGGTTCAGTTGCTTGGCATTCAAGATGAAGTAGTAAATCGGATTCAGTATTGGGCTTAGCAGAAGACAGTCGTAGATGATTCTCTGTCTGCCTGGAGGCCTGTGACGAGTAGTGTTCCACAGGGATCTACACTGGGTCCATTATTTAACTGTATTAATGATTTATATCAGGGGTTCTTGATCTTTTTTTTAATGCCATGGAATCCCTTTGTCAGTCTGGTGAAGCCTATGGACCCCATCTCAGAATCATGTATTTAAATATATAAAATGAAATATGCAGGATTACAGTTATTTTGAAATACTTATCCAAATTTTTTTTAAAAACACATTTGTGATGTAGTAATACATGTGCTCCTTTATTAAATAACAATACTTGGCACTTAAAATATTGGTAAGTTAATATTAAACTTTATTTTTTTAAAAGACATGTCAAGGGCTGTTGTTGCTTAACTTGAATAAGAACATTAAATTGTGGAGTGGTCTTTGACAAAGCAACACACGTCATGTTGGACATCCAGTCAATTTCAGTATTTTTATTTCTATGCTTATAAATATTGAAAATCATGATTCACAAAGATAAGTTGTTGCAAATGGAATTAAAGCTTGTATAACTTGCTTTACAAGGTGAGGATGGGCTTCTCTCAAGAAACACCAGAATTATCCAAGACTTTTTGAGTTAAATTCTAATTGTAGTACATTTTTTGTCCTAAGAACAGTGGGTTCAACTTGGGCTAGATCTACATCTTTGATACAATTTGTATCAGAAAGAAAAGGATTGCAGATTTATAGTTCAACTTTAATACCATCAAGATGGAAATAACTTTTGAAAGTGTTCTGAAGTGTCTCTTCAAAGAAATTGACAAAAGATTTTCTATCTCAACTCCATTTTGGTAAAGCACTTCCTCCAGCATTTGAAAGCTTGCAAAGATGTCAGCCTCTACTCTCTTCTTCCATATCGACAGCTCAGCCAAGAATGCTTTTAATTTTTCAGTAGTATCCATGGTGGTCACTTAAGAACCTTGAAAGATTTATTTCATTCATATGGCTGAAAGTGTGCGCTAGGGAAGCCAACCCATTGATACAATAGTTTTTTTTTCCCAAACTGTTCCAAGAGTGGGTTTTCTTGTTCTTTCAGAAAAAGTGAAGCTTCTGTCCTTAGTTTGAACAAGTGCTTCAAGACTTATCCTTTTAAAGCCATTGATCTTCTGTGTAGTAGAGAAGCACTTTATATTCTGCACTTATTTCTTGACAAAATCTTTATAAAAATGTGATTATTCAGAGATCTGCTTCTAATAAAATTAATGACTTTTGTGGCTGCTGACAAAATTTCTTTGAGGGTTGTTGGAAGAGTTTTTGTTGCCAGTGAATGTCTGTGTGTGTGTGTGTGTGTGTGTGTGTGTGGGGGGGGGGGGGGGGGGAGAAGAAACAATGAGTGATGACTAAATTAGCAAAAATGTATTACCAAGGATCACAGGAGCTCTATCTGTGCTAAAAGTATGATGTTTTCATTTTCAGTCAAGTTTTTATTTGGCAAAAAAATACTTTTTACCATTTCGAAAACGGCCTTTGTACTTTCCAAAAGAGACTCTCAAATTCTTTGGCTTTAGCACGCGCATAATGAACGAGCATTGAGAGATGTCTGTAGTTGAATCCAGTTGCATTCTGACTGGGAATTGTGACGTTGCCAATTCCTCAATGACCTGCTTCAAAATGTTAAATGAAATAATCAACTATTCTAGAATATATTACATTATTTGATCATGGAATCGCTTCCATTTTATTCCTGTTCCAGTCCATAAACCAGCTGAACAATTTACAGTGCACATGGCTTTACTTAAGTCTCTCCAATAGTGTAGAGTTTCTTTTGTTTGGAAATCCGGTAAGCACCTTAAGAGGATGCTTCAAGAAAAGGTTTTGGTGAAAATGGCAAATCCAAGTTTTAAAAGTGTTCCAACTTTTTCAAATTGAGTTTTCTTCACATGAAAAACAACCCACATCTTTAGATGCATTTTCAGGAGGGACAGATGTGAGGTGCTCTTTCAGTTTTGCTGGGTTCATTCTTCCATTTGTAAGCATTTTTCCACACAATAAATACTGGCTTTTGTCACTTAATGCAAGTGAAACCACTTGTTACTGTCATACTTTTTTATGACATTTCAACTTAAATTGGGTCTGCAAAAAATATAAATAGTAAAATAAGACCGGTCTTACCAAGTTTTAAGACTTTTAATGGCTTTTAGATACTCTGGAAGATGCACGATTACAGCTGTAGCTCAGGAGTCATGTCCTTCCCGGAATTTGACTATTGTTGCGCATGGAATCGCATGGTATTACATAAGACCCAGTGGCCTTACGAAGAGTTAACAATTCTCATTTCAACTGTCCAGTTTTGCAAAACTATAACAAACAATACAAGTGACTTACCTCCTTCGACACATTGATCAATAAGCAATTGTAGATGGGGAATAATGCAGAGTAACGTAGATGTCTGGGTAACAAATGTGAGAACATGCAACCATGCAGGGCTGCCCAATAGTTGGCCAGGTACATCACACAAGCGTCTGCATACAGAAAGACTGTGATCATGTTGGATCTGGAAGCAGGTCTAATAACTGCCATATTTTTGAAGTATTGATAAGCATGCTATAAATGATATTTGGAGATGTTTGTAACAACTTGTAATGTGATATGAAAATATCTGTGGTTTCACTGGTGCTGCTAATACTATTTTGGTTTGTTGCCTGCGTATGTAATTGAAGGAAATGCTAAATTTCAGTTAGAGGTTAGTGAAAACGAAGATATAAATTTTTTTCCCATCCATGTTCCCAGACCCCCATGTAATCTCTCTGGGGTTAAGAACCCCTGATTTAGATAATAACATGCTAAACTGGATCAGCAAATTTGTGGGTGACACCAAGATTGAGGACAGCAAGAGAGACTATCAATGCCTACAGTGGAATTTGGAGTAGATGGGAAAATTGGCTGTAAAGTGACAGATGGAATTTAATGCAGGCAAGTGTGAGGCATTGCATCTTGACATTACGAAGCAGGGTAGGCCATGCAGTGAATGGTGGGGGACTGTTGTGTATGATAGAACAAAGGGATCCTTGAAAACAACATCACAGGTAGATAGGATCATGTTGGGGTGTTATATTCAAGTTGTATAAGACATTAATGACATTGAATTTGGAGTATTATGTGCAGTTCTGATCACCTACCTACTGAAAAGATACCAATAAGCTTGAAGAAAAAATTTACAAGGGTGTTGTCAGGTCTCGAGGATCTTTGTGACAGAGAAATGTTGAATAGCTTAGGACTTCATTTTCTGGAGCACAGAGAATGAGGGGTTATCTTATAGAGGTATGCAAAATTAAGAAGGTTACAAATGGGGTAAATTGATGCAGGCTTTTCCCCTGAAGTTGTGTTACACAGGAACTAAAGCTCATAAAGTTTAGGCTGAAAGATAAACTATTTAATGGGAACTTCAGGGGAAACTTCTTCGCTGTGAATGTGGAATGAGCTGCTGGACAAGGTTGTGGATGCAACTCCAGTTGCAAATTTTTAAGAGATGTTTGGATGGGTATATGATGGAGAGTAGGATGGAGAGATATGTTGCAGGTGGAGGTAGATGGAGCAAGGCAGAAAAACAAATTGCCATGGACTGGATGAACTGAACAGTCTGTTCCTGTGCTGCAGTGCCGTATAACTAATTCTAAATCCATGCCAGTATATTTCTCCCAATCCCATGTGCTTTAATTTTGCTTGTTAACCTTTTATATTGAGTAAAATTAAAGGCCTTCTGAAAATCCAAATACACCATATTAACTAGTTTTGCCTTCTCTATTCTATTAGTTGCATTAAAAGTGTACCAAATTCTAAAAGCTTTCCACTGCTAAGACTGAAGGTTTTTGTTTTTTTTATAGCAAAGTATCTGCATATTTTGAACACTAAATGCAAATATATCAGTGCATCCACTGGCAAAATTACCTAATTGTAAAAGCTACAATCATTATTGTTCAGTATCTGAGCAAAGTTAGAATTGGATCAACTTTTGGCAAAGCGCAAAATGCGAAGTTTTTCATTATTCTAAGTTTATTATAATCTCATTAATTTAAGTGTTTGTTTGCAGGAAGATAAAATGAATATGATTACTGGTGAGTCATTTGGAAATGATTCATGGAAGATGCCTTCTAATGTGAAATTGGAAGTATCGCCAGCAACATCTGTCTTTGTGCAAGATCAGAGTTGCCTTCAGCTCACTCTGGGGGAGTTCTTTAGTGAAAGATCAGAGGCTCTTGGATGTCTTGGGGGAGAAAACAGTAACATAAAACGGGTTAGTTCCAGATTCAACTGCTACACTACAATCACCGTTAATTCTGGTTTTGTTTCCGTTTTAAGTAGAACTTTGATTACTTCTTGGATAATTTAGGTAAGCAAGACATCCTTGTGAAATAGTGGGAGGGTGTTGTTTAAATTAAAAGCACACATTTAAGCACCTGTTTATATATGTTGCTAAAGATTTATTCTGGTAAAATTTCATGAAATTCAACTGCATTAGGTTGTGCACATGGCTCAATGCATCATGAAACCAGCTCTCACTGCTTCAGTAAAGTAATCAAATACCCTAAATATTCTTTTCTTTCCCTCCTTACCATTGGGCAGACTTGAAAGCATCTACCACCAGTCTTAAGGACAGCTTCTATCCTGCTGTCATAATGAATGGTTCCTTTGTACAATAAACTGGGCTGTTCTCACAATGTGCTTGACATAGCCTGCATCTTATTTGTATGTCTGCACTGCTCTTTTGTAACTTTAGCACTTATTCTGCATTATTTTGTTGCTTTTCCTTTGTGTTGATGTGATGCAATGATCTATATGGGTGGCATACAAAAATATATTTTTCTCTGTACCATAATACATGTGACAATAATAAACCAATTTACCAAATTTCCTAGCCTTCATTTGGATACTCCATAACATCACCAAAACAAGGAACACCAGTACCTTTAATTCAACCTACTGATTTGTCAGAAATCCAGGAAGAAGGCAGACAGTTGTGCAATGGTGACACACTTCAGTCAGGTAAAATAAAACTAAGTTTTTCTTTATGCATTTTAAAAAGACTGTAATATGCATGTGATTAAAAAGTTTTAAAAATTGGTACATATAGGTAATAATTGTGTTCCAGGTGCATTGTGTTCTGGTTGGACTGCGTTGCATGCATTTCACACTTGGGAAGGTCACATGCAGTTACACTAGAAAATACCAATGAGACTTTTGTACAAATGACCCTAGGTTACAGTGGAGGGGTTTGGTTCCTAGAAAACAGTCAATATCACATTTTTTTGTAATGCAAAGTCACATCATCTGTGCATGAATAGAATTAAAAAAGTGTACTTTTTCTCCCCAAATTCTGTGAGCGAATTTTATTCCCAGTCTCAACTTCTTGAACAGTGATTTGTGAATTCTGTAATGGCGAATTCTATTGCCCAATAGGGCATAACAGGGACTGTCTGTGTATAAGATTTAGAAGTAACCTAATTGAGCAATTGAAATAAGTCTTGCAAAGAGAAAAAGTTTCTTCTGGGAGGATTATTCATAACAAATGTTATCTAAAATTATTCAGGAGTGATACTTAGAAACACTTAAAAAGAAACAAAGTATGGAGTTCTCACATCCATACTACTGTTTGGAGTAATAGATGGATTGGTAATTTTAAAACCGTTGCTTATCCAGTTACTGATATTTCTTTGATAGAGTTGATCTTGAGATTAGCTGTGATTTAGTTCAATGGTGAACAGGATTCTGGGTCAGAGAAATTGAATCCTGTTTCAATAAGAAGTGTTCAGGAGATGAGGCTTAAGCTTTTCAATTTCTTCTTGGAAGGTAGGTAGTACTGGCAGAGCAACATTTATTATCCATGCCAAGTTGTCCTGAGACCACTTGATACTCAAGTTGAATAACTTTCATCATTCTACAATTGCTCTTTTGGTGGATTAATTAACCACCTTGCTATTACAAAATAGATGCTGTTGCTAGACTGAATAAGCTTGCTTAGAATAAGTATTAGAAATTCCAATACAAGGTCAAAGAAACATCAATGAGTAGCTGACCTTCAAGATGTAGAAAGCAGGCGGATTTGGGAACTTCTGCAGCTCTGGAGTTTGGACTTCTGGATATTGAGGGAAATTCTGCTGTCCTCATTTGCATATATATCTACTTGAGACATGTTTAACTGGCTGAAGGTTTTTGTAGTGCTAAATGCATTCTCCATTTGACTAGTGGGAAAATTAAACAAAACTTGATATTAACATTAAAATGCTTTTAAAAACATTTTTATTAAATTTAATTTGGAAACTTAAAATTGTTGACTTGTTTTAAATTGTCAAATCTGTTTTCACTAAGTTATTTGTGTTAAGTAGTTCTGTATTGCCTGATAAACATTTCACTTGTTTATTGTTTGAAACACATGACTTACAAACCATATTGCACTGAAGTAGCTGTTTGTTCATTATTCTGTGGTTTTCTCATTTTTCATGACATGTAATGATGCATTGAAGTATTCATTTTCATGCAGAAAATCTGGATCAAACGCTCCATGGAACTCCAACAGAGATTTCAACTACATTTCTGGTTGATAAGCAAACAGAAAATCACAGCTTTAACAAAGGACTAAGTTTAAATATGCAACAGACTGAAAGTATGGTCAGTGACATTTGCTTTTGAGCCTTGAATAATTAACCTCGGTTTAAATCCAGTGAAAACTTTAATCTGCATGGGATTGTGGATGAGTCGGTTCCACCAGTTCACAAATAATCTGCTAGATAAACTCAGCAGGTCAAGCAGCATCTGTGGGGAGGTGTGGGGGAAAGGAATTGTTGATGTTTTGGTCTGTGGGTTCCAAGGGGCATGCAGAGGCCAATCTAAAACTTATAGGTTCTGTCACAGGTGTGCTATGATGTGTTTGATGCAGAGTGTGGATAGAATGTGCAGTGGTATAGCTTTACAGAGAATATTATTTAGTTCAAATTACATTGAAAACATATCTGAGAACTGTTTACTTTCTTTCTTTAGAATACACAATTGAGTTTGAATCCGAAGGTTGAAGAAACTAAATTGAACACCACAGATTCAGTCTTGAGCATAAGTACAATTGCTTCTGCTATAGCTGATGCTTCTGTAACTGCTGATCCTGCTCAGTTGGCATCTATGATTTTGGAACTTTCTAATAAAAACAGGAAGAAAAATAAGCCTGCAGCAACTGGTAAAGAATTCAGTGCACAAGCGAAGAGCCAGAAAAGCAATGTTATTAATGTAGAGAAAAAGCCTGAAAACTCAGAGGGCAGTACGAGTGAGATTCTCAAATCTGAATTCAAGCCTTTGTCTGAATCTCTTTGTAATTTAAGTTCCACTGATATATCTGAAAGTTTGAGGAATCCTCAAAGTATGTCAAATTCATTTTCAGTGGAATGCATCAAAAATAGCACCAAAAAGCAGGAAGGGAAAACAGTACACTCAAAAGACAAGATGCAGAAACTAAACGTTGTTGAAATGGGTAATTCACAGAGATCAATTGAAGATGAGGTTGGGTTGTGTGGTCAGGATGAACACAAAAATGAAGCCTGTGTGCTTAAGACTGAAAAACCATCTGGGCCCATACATAATAGTAAGTTGATTGGCCATTCAGTGGTAAGTGGAAGTTCATGTGATAGCACACTTTTTTCAAGTTTTGATGAAGTCCATGAAATACCAACCATGAATGGCACAGCCCTAAATCCAGTGAAACAAGTCAAAAAGAATAATATTTGTTTAAGGGGAAATGAATTAAGTTCGGATAAAACTGCACATAGAACAAAAACTGAAAATGGAGAACAAATGAAGCATGTCATTGAAGAGCAGACCTCCGAAAGTATATCTGGGAGAGTGTCCAGAACATTACAAAATGTAACTCAAGGGATTATTACTTCTCAACCCTCTGCTGTTCAAGGTGTATTGACAAGTAGTTCCCATTTGCATTACCCAAATGAATCTGTGGAGCAAAGTTTTGCGGAATCAACAAGTGAGACAATATATGAAAACAATACAGCAGTACTTAAAACTTTTAAGCCACACTTGGAGAGAGATGTACAAGAAATTCTAGATCTTCATGACCAACAAAAGAGCATCAGCCCTGAGCAATCCAACGGCACTTCAGCTACACCAAAAATCTGTAAATCTGGTGAGCTTTTGATATGTGCATTAAACTTCATTTATGATATTGACCATTATGACCAATGTATTTGGAAACCACTTCGGAGGGAACCTGCTGTGAAGTCATGTGGTTATTTAGGGACTGCAATAACTTTTCACAAATGAAGTGTGTTCAATCAGAATGCATGATTTTTATTAGAGGGACAACTTTTGCTTTAGAAATGTATGGAGAATTAGGTAATGGTTTTTCAAACCAGCACCAATGTTTAATATTATTATAGTTGATCCAGATTTGGCCCCTATCCTGATTTCCTGTTTTCACTCTCAATTTTTCCATTCCTGTATTTTCCTTGAAAAATCAAAGAAAGACTGCAGTTGCGATAAATCTGTAATAAAAGCAGAAAATGCTGGAAGCACTGAGCAGACAGGATTTCATCCCTGTAAGAAGACAGATCAGTGTATTATACTTATCAATTTATGCCAATGTCAACAAAATCTCACTACCAAATACATCACCCCTTTTAGCATTTCAAAGGAATCACTCCATTTTGTTTTTGTTTTGCTGCCACCAGCTTTCCTTAAGGCACTTCCCTTGCAATTGTAGCCTGTGCCACATCTGTCCTTTTATCTCTGTTCACCACCCAGGTCGCCAAATAATACTTCCTGTGATGCAGTGAATCACGTGCATAATTTCCAATCTTGTGTTTTCCATTTGTGTTCACAACATAACCCCCCTGTACATTGGAGAAATCAAAGAAAGATTGGTTGACTGCTTTGTTGACCCAATTACATTCAGTCTTCACAGCTTCCTTTAAGCTTCCTTTTCCCTGCCATTTTAGCTCTCCATTCCACTCCCATTTTGATCCATCTGTTTGTAACTCTAACTATATGTAAACTTGAGGCACAGAACCTCATCATCCATCAGAGTAATTATAATCACCTGGACCCCATATTGTATTCTATGACTTCGGACTGTGTTTCATTGGACACTTCTCCTTAAATTTATTTTGGTTCAAATTTTCTTTCTTTCTTTCTCCATCAGTACAGTCTGACCAGTAAGGCATGTTGTACAGTCCTGCAGTTCAGATTTGTCATGTTTCTTTCTCAGTATTCTCTCTAACTAGAGAGAATTAACCCATTGATTTGATGACCTCCTCAAATTAACTTCACAGCAACCATACCTTGCCCTATCAGAGGTTTTCTTTTGGTCTCTCCCTGACCTTCTGAAACTTAAATTCAATTTGTTTTCTCCCATCTGTCCCCTCTTGCCCAAATATGCTGCCAGATCTACTGAGGTTTTCCAGAATGTTCTGTATCTAATACCTTGACTCCTCTCTCGTTTCCATCTCTGCCTTGAATATAGTGGATTCCAGTTAATCAGGACACATTACTGCCAGTACATTTTAGCCCAATTAAGCAGCTGTACAAATAGTGGATGTCTCATGAAAATGGTTTAAAAGGTATAAAAAAGCCAAATTGAGTAACAAATTATATATTTAAATGAAATATAGAATTGTTATATGGTTATATATGTCAAAGTAAAAACAAGTTCCTTCAAATTGGTCTAAATTTATTACAATTATTAAAACACAATAATTGAGTGCATAATTACTCACCTCCTTCAAGCCAGTATTTAGTGGATGCACCTCCGGCAGCAAATATAGCCTTGTGTCTGTGTGGATAGGCTTTTATCAGCAGATCTGGACACTGCAATTTTTCCCCATTCTTCTTTACAGTCAGATTGCAGGGAGATCATGAGTAAACAAGTCCAGCCACAAATTCTTAATTAAATGGCAGTCTCGTCTCTAATTTGGCCATTCCAGGACATTAACTTTTTTGTTTTTTACGTCATTCCTGTGTAGCTTCAGCTTTATGCTTGGAGTCATTGCTGGAAAACAAATCTCCCAAGGCACAGTTCTCTTGCAGACTGCATCAGATTTTCCTCCAGGATTTCTCTGTAATATGCTGCATTCATTTTACCCTCTACCTTCACAAGCCTTCCAGGGCCTACTGCAGTGAAGCATCCTACAGCATGATGCAGCACCACCATGCTTCATAGTAGGGATGGTGTGTTTCTGATGACATTTGTTGTTGGCTTATGCCAAACATAGCGTTTGGTCTGATGGCCAAAAAGCTCAATTTTGGTTTCTTCAGGTGACAATCTTCTTCCAGCTGACTTCAGACTCTCCCAAATACTTTCTGGCAAACTCTAGCTGAGATTTCATGTTTTTTTTTAAATCAGTAGTTTTCTCTTTGCCACTCTGCAGCTGGTGAAGCACCTGGGCAGCCGTTGTATGCAGTCTTTCCCATCTCAGCCACTGAAGCTTGTAACTCCTCCAGAGTTGTCTTAGGTCTCTTGGTAGCCTCCCTTAGTGTCCCCTTCTTGCAGTCACTCAGTTTTTGAGAACAGTTTTCTCTACAACTGTCATATTATTTCTACAACTACAACTTTCCATTTCTCGATGATTGACTTAACAGTACTCCAAGGGATATTCAGGGACTTGGAAATTTTCTCATATCCATCTCCTGACTTGTGCTTTTCAATAACCTTTTTATTGAGTTGCTGAAGTGCTCTTTTGTCTTCATGGTGTAGTTTTTGCCAGGATATTGATTCACCAGCAGTTGGACCTTCCAGACACAGGTGTATTTTTACTACAATCAATTAAAATACCTTGACTGCACACAGGTGATCTCCATTTAACTAATTATATGACCTAAGACCAGTTGGCTGTGTCAGTGATGATTTGGCGTGTCATATTAAATGGAGTGAATACTTATGCAATCGATTAGTTGGGGGGTGGTGTAACTTTTTATAGGCACTGTACTTGTAGAAGCTCTTACTGTTTGTTTTAATTTTCCAATTTACTTTCAAGACCTTTTTATGACAGAAGTTAGCTAAATATAATTTGTTTTAATTCTGATGTAATTCATTAATGATCAGGGAAAAAAAACTTTAAAAAGCTATGTAAAAGATTGTGACACTTTTGGTGTCATATGCTGCTTAGTGCTGTACCTGAAACATTAATATGTATAATTTTCAACAATATAGAGTGTGTACCTGTTACAGATCAGCTAAATTTGAGGCCATCAACTTCTCCATTGATTCATTCTTCACCAACCAAAGTCACAGAGCTACCAACTGCTACCAGGTAAAGAAATCCTCTTGTTCTATATTTGATTTTAGAAATGTACTTTTCTATCAAATAAATACTAGATTCATTTTCCCATTTCTGATATGCAGTTCTATTGAATAGTATATTAGAAATATTTATTTAACAAAATGGCTGTGAACAGCACTTGAAGTCAGTTGTTGGCTATGTCAATTGTTATGGTAACAGAATGCTGGGGCAGCAATCTAGTAATGAGATTGCTAGCCACTGTGCTCTTGAAGCCATTTAAGGAATTACCATGGAATCCTTTTTAATCCTCAGCTGGCAATTGTACCAAGAAGAAATGTCATACTGTAGCTTAATGTCTGAAATAAACGTTAAGTATATTTTAATTTCATCCAGATGGTTAGATTTTAATAACTTGATACTTCATAAATCAGTTTATGGAATGAGAAAGGCTGCTATCCAATAATATTCATACAGTCTTTCATCTGGACTCGGTCTTAATGAAGGGTCTTGGCTTGAAACATCGACTGTTTACTCTTTTCCATAGATGCTGACTGGCCTGAGTTCCTCTAGCATTCTGTGTGTATTGTTTTGGATTTCCAGCATCTGCAGATTTTCACTTGTTTGTGGTTCTCTGAATGATTTACAAAGGACTATAGTTAAGGACAAAAGTCTTTGGTTTGTTTCATGAATTGAATGCTCCTCATAACCCTGAATCATGCACATAATTGCAGGCAGATTCTGAATTATTTGGGCTTCTCATTAGCTACATAGTTGAGTAGTGTGACTCCGCTTCTTTCATTTGAAGGTGGAATCTTATTCAGTTGTTGTCCCTTTGTTCTGCCTCCTAAATAACTATTTGGTATAACTTGTCATCAATTGTTCACACTTGGCGATTATTTTGAAACTTCAAGTCCTTGGCCAACAAAAAAAAATTATATTTAGTAGCATAACAATCCAGTCAGGCTTCAGTAATTTTGTCAGTAAAGGTACAGTTTATTGTCAAAGTATGAATGTACAATAAAACTCGATATTTATATACTACAGATAGTTACTAAATACAGAAAAACCATGGGTGTCAATTGGGGGGGAGAAAAAGGACATCAACCCTCCCCCCCACGCACGAAAAAGAAAATAAACAAAACTTGCTGACCCCCAAAATGCCCTCCAACAGTAAAATAAATGACAGGGACAGCAATAATCCCTGATCCCATCGCTCACATAAAAAAACGACACTTAACAGTTCCCGACCCAGTCACTTGCTGGGGAAAAAAGAGCAACAGTCCCCAACTCCGTTACTCGATGAAAAAAAAACAGTAACAATAATAGTACCCAACCCTGTAACTTGCTTTAAAAAACAGTGACAATAATAGTCTCCAACCCCATCACTCACAGAAAATCACAGTGACCTAACAGTCCCCTGACCCTGTCCCTTGTAACAGTAGCACCTGTTACGAAACCCCGTAACCAGGTAACTTACCAGCAAAGATAGATGGATCAGCTGAGTCGGATGCTACTATTTTCAAGCGTTTTATTCAAAAAGGGCACACGTATGGTTAATACAAAACATTCAGATCATATACATCGTCAAAACTCAATCTAAAACACCGGTGTAACCATAATCAATCAGAAATAAGCTCTACAGTTGTCTAGGGGTTAATACTGAGTCCAACGGAAATATAAAGAGTCACTCAGAAGTTTGCAGGCTTTTCCTTTTTGGGAACCGCTGGGGTTTTCACGTTGTAGAGAGAAAGAGGTGATTTAGAAAAGATAAACACTTGCCCGTCGTCTTGGCAGAGCAAATCCTTGGAATCAGGGGAGCAGACTTCCCCGTTGTTATTTTAAAGCAGTCTTTCGTTGGTTCTAACCACAGATTCAAATTCGGAATCTAACGCACGTGGCTTCCTTCAACATGGCGTCCCGCTCCCACGGGAATCGATATCGTGTTTCCTTGGTGTCTGCTGGGTGCGTCTGAGGGTTTTCCCCCCCCTCAGACCCGCCTTTATACTTCTTCACGGGATCGCAGGTGTCAGTCAAGTTGCAGGTAATGCGATCTCTCTCTCAACCAGCCCACTTTGCCCGAGGGCTTTTCACGTGGTCTCCATGAGACAATAGTCAAGGTCACCTTCATTCTGCTTCTTGGGAGAACATGGTCTCTCTCTCTTTTTGGGTCAGTTGACCCCCCTTAACTAGGGTTCTTGCGATTTTCACAAAGGAGGGGGCCAACGGTATAACACCTCCCCCCATAATGGGTTTTTAACCAGCGGTTAAAAACAGGTTGACACAGGATTTTTTGTTGAATCTACATACTACACAAGCTTTTCTCTTCACAGAGTACTACTGTTATACATTCAAGTCAGTATCTAAACAGGTAACAAGTACAGTGCCCCTTTTTCTTTAATACCTTAACCTCATGTGCCATGCTAACGCCTGGTAGCATCAAACTTCAGCTCAATAACCACCTTATTTATTTGCTTTTTTCAGCAACATAACTAAGGTGTGATCTTAGCTTACATACATCTACAAAGGTTCATGCAAAAGACAAATTTTTATGTTACTTTCAAACTTAACAGTCAAGCTTCCATGGGTGTTGTCTTTATTATTCACATACTTTGTCAAAATCCCTTAAAACCGGCTTCTGCTATTTTAAAAATCGCGTCCCCATTAACCCTCGCCTCTTTTCCGGTTAATTCCCTCGTGGCGATCTTGGGCACCCTGGCGAAATAGGCTTTCGCCCGCTCCTTTCATAGGAGTTATTTTATCAGCGTGTTCCAAACTTAGACCACCCAATTCCTTAATTTTAGGCAATTTGTCGTTTTTCTCTTCAGGACCCGTCATGCTATTAGTTTCCACTTTAAGATCCGCAAGCGATCCCGCTTTGTTCAGACAGCATTTCAAATTCTGCCTTTTCACACCACACTCTGGAATAACAATAGCGTGTGGGGCCCATTTACCTTCCAACTCAACCTGTAATTGATTCACAGGTTTTGTGGTACCAAGCCATTGTCTCTGTAGCCTGGTTGTTGCTTTTGATATCAGTCCGGCCTTTAAATTTTCTTCATTCAATTTGGGAACTACACATTCCCCTTTCCCTTGAGTTCCGTGACTAGGTTCAGCACCACGTGCATCCCCATCTTGGACACACTCAAACGGGACATTGGCCTCTTCCAGGCTTTCAACACCCGTACCTTTTTCAAATTCTAACGTGCCCCCCTCCTTCCAGTTACTCTCCAGGCAGCCCCCTGTTGGGGAAGGCGCAACCCTGCGAGCTGAAACAACCTCCTCGGCCATGTCAGCTGACTTCACCACAGCAAGGATACCCTTCTCCTCTAAGACTGCCCTCATTTCACTCTCGGGACCATCGAGAACATCTTTAGAACTCTCAACTTCTCCAAACAATTCTGCCAAACCAGACAGATCAACCACGTCCAACTCTGGACGTTTTAACAGCTTTCTCCGTTTCTCATCTTTATTTCCTACCTCTAGGACCTTTCTCTTCACTAAGGGGGGAGCTATCTCCTCGCCCTTACCCCCTTTTACTTTACTACTTTCTGTTTTACCACCCTCTGAACCCTCTTGGTGTAGGGTCGGTAAAAACGTCTGGGCCAATTTCAAACTGCGCGCTGTCCCAGCCGCCGCTCTCGACAGGCTGCGAGTGACCGCGCATGCGCGATAGCTCGGGGACTCCATGGGCGGGGCCTCAACTATCAGGGCGGTTCCCATCTTCCCACCCGCGAGGTCATTACCCAACAGGAGGTCCACGCCCTCCCCCGGTAACTCCGGCAGGACTCCTAGCTCCACAGGTCCCGACACCAACTCGCAATCGAGAAAGACCCTATGCAAAGGCACGACCTCGGTCTGGTTCCCGATACCTCTCAGGGCTACCTCGCCCGTGCGAGGGCCGAATTTTAACACATTACGGCTAATTAACGATAGTTCCGCCCCCGTGTCTCTCCAAATTCGTACGGGGATGGGGGGGTCCCCTTCCCTCAAAGACATGGTTCCTTCGGAACTAAATGTCTCCCGCCCCTCCGGTACTCCATCTACCTGGGGCCCTCTTGTCCATTTCCTGATTACCACTGCACGCCCGATAGGGGTCGCTGCTCTCTCCCTCTCTGGCTCCTTTCTCGGAGCAGAGCAGTTTGATGCGATATGACCCACCCTCCCACAATTAAAACAGGTTAAACCAGGAGATCTCCAGGTTTCCTGTCTGTTATCCTCACTTTTTCTGCTAGCTCCCGGCGGGATCTCCGCCTCAGCCGGCGGACTTTCCCTACCATTCCGACGGTCTCTCGGGTAACTTTTTGGCGAGGAAAACTTTGTCTTGTGGGTTAGGGCATATTCATCTGCAACCCTAGCCATCTCTGAGATGGACTGATTCGTCCTCTCATTTAAATACATTCGGATCTCTTCCGGAACGCAACCTTTAAATTCCTCAATCAAAACTAACTCCCTGAGACGATCATAGTTCTCGGCCACCTTTTCAGCTGTGCTCCAACGGTCCAAGAGCACACCCTTCTCATGGGCTAGCTCGGTATATGTTTGATTCCACCCTCTTCTTAAATTTCGGAACCTTTGTCTATACGCCTCAGGTACCAACTCGTAACCTCGGAGAATGGCCTCCTTTACTTGGGCATAATTTCCGTCCCTTTCTGGGGGCAGCGCGGCATATACCCGCTGTGCCTTCCCTCGTAACACACTTTGTAACAACGCCACCCACTGCTCTCTGGGCCACTTTTGATTCCTTGCCACCTTCTCAAAAATCAAGAAATAACTATCAACATCCGTCTCCTCGAACGGGGGGACCAACCTCAACGCCCGGCTAACATCAAACCCCTCCTCTCTCTCTTCCCCTTGATCTCTTCGCTCTTGCTTTCGCCTGTTCAGCTCCAATTCATGGCTCCTTTGTTTCTCTTTCTCTTCTGCTTCTAGCTGCTTTAGCTGGAGCTCACGATCCCGTGCTATCTCTAATTCCTTTAGTTTGAACACATGCTCTCTTTCCACAGCCCTTTCCTTCGCGGCTCTCTCGGCATCTTTTTCCCTCTCAGCTCTCTCCGCAGCCTTCTCAGCTGCTTCTACGTCTAGCTGCTTTACTTTAAGCTCATGGTCCAGCCTTGCTTTCTCCAACTCTACCTGATCTGTCCCACTCGCTAATCTCTTTTCGGGGATATTTTCCAAATCCTCAGCTGCAAACACCTTTTTCCCAACGTAATGCTGGTGTATGACCCTTCGCACTTCCTGCTTTTTCATTGCTGGCTTCACCGCTGTGAGGTCTAACGCCTGCGCCAAATTTACCAAGTCTGATTTTGTAGCCTTCCTTAGCGCCTCTACCGTCGGGTTTCTCATAAATTCACCCACTTCCATCTTTGCTGGTTTCCCGTCTGGCTACCTGCGTAACCAGATTTAAGTTTGGACTTACAGCCCGATTCACTGACCCTCCCGTTTGGTTTCAAATCCGGGACGAGAACCCCACTTGTTACGAAACCCCGTAATCAGGTAACTTACCAGAAAAAGATAGATGGATCAGCTGAGTCGGATGCTACTATTTTCAAGCGTTTTATTCAAAAAGGGCACACGTATGGTTAATACAAAACATTCAGATCATATACATCGTCAAAACTCAATCTAAAACACCGGTGTAACCATAATCAATCAGAAATAAGCTCTACAGTTGTCTAGGGGTTAATACTGAGTCCAACGGAAATATAAAGAGTCACTCAGAAGTTTGCAGGCTTTTCCTTTTTGGGAACCGCTGGGGTTTTCACGTTGTAGAGAGAAAGAGGTGATTTAGAAAAGATAAACACTTGCCCGTCGTCTTGGCAGAGCAAATCCTTGGAATCAGGGGAGCAGACTTTCCCGTTGTTATTTTAAAGCAGTCTTTCGTTGGTTCTAACCACAGATTCAAATTCGGAATCTAACGCACGTGGCTTCCTTCAACATGGCGTCCCGCTCCCACGGGAATCGATATCGTGTTTCCTTGGTGTCTGCTGGGTGCGTCTGAGGGTTTTCCCCCCCTCAGACCCGCCTTTATACTTCTTCACGGGATCGCAGGTGTCAATCAAGTTGCAGGTAATGCGATCTCTCTCTCAACCAGCCCACTTTGCCCGAGGGCTTTTCACGTGGTCTCCATGAGACAATAGTCAAGGTCACCTTCATTCTGCTTCTTGGGAGAACATGGTCTCTCTCTCTTTTTGGGTCAGTTGACCCCCCTTAACTAGGGTTCTTGCGATTTTCACAAAGGAGGGGGCCAACGGCATAACACACCAAACTCCCAACCTCTCCTTTACACACAAAAACAGATCAGTCATAAGAAAGAAAACAAAGAATTAAAGGAAACCAATAAAAAGTTAGGTTCAACAATCACATAAATCTCAGAATATCAGAAACTTTTCATCTGTATACGATGAGTGCAGTCACACAAACTCAGTCCTTCAGTTAAAACATGGGTCCGAACACTGCTGATCCGGGGCCGAATGTGTCAGTCAGGCTGCTGAACCCCTGCCACATTCACCTTGATGCCTCATAACCCCGTGCTCGTCTCTGCTCTACTCCATGAGTCAGCTTGTGTCCTCAATCCTTTTCACCTCCTGAGTCTGATCTCCACGAGGCAGCTCTCCAGACACAGTATTGTGGTGGATCCTGCGATCGAGTTCCAAACTGTACATCACAGGCTGCAACGGTTTCCATAACACAAATGAGATGAGAAGAACAAGCAGAAGGCAGGGAAGTGAAATAATTGGAAAGATTAGTTGTCTGGAAGATATTACCCGAGGAATCAATGTTTGCTTGTGCCATCTTGACTGGTAGTAATGGACCATCAGTTCTTTCAGTTTATTGAAGTCCTTCAAGTTTCTATGTAAAGCTTAAAAAGAGTTAAAACTGATCATGGAGTTAAAACTGATCATGTTACTATCTCATTTCTTGAGTCTGTATGAACAGCAAATTAATTAGAAATATTCTGGCATTTAAGATTAAAATTGAGGTTTGTAGTGAGCGAATTAATTTATGATTTAAAGTTCTTTGTGGAAAATATCTATATTAAATTAATGATTTCTTAGATAATACTATTACCTGGTGTAGAATTAAACCAAACTGATCAGAGCCCAAATTGACTTCTTAAGTTGAGTCTGATAATCACAGATGAATTGGGATCCACTCTGATGGCAATCAACTCAATGTAAAATCTTCCCTGTGTCCAAGAATGAGGATCAGGTTAGGGTGTTCACTGTACTCTGCATGGTTCAGTAGCTGGCTGAAATTCCTTGTCTCATGCATCACACACAAAATGCTGGAGGAACTCAGCAAGTCAGGCACATCTATGGAAATGACTAAACAGTTGACTTTTTGGGCCGAGACTCTCTTCAGGACTGGAAAGGACAGGGGCAATGCCAGAATAAAAAAGTGGGGGGAGGGGAAGCTGGAAGGTGCTAGGTGAAACCTTGTTGGTAGGAAAGGTAAAGGGCTGGAGAGGAAGAAATCTGATGAGAGCATTTGAGTGACTACTGGAGGTCAATCAGTGTCAAAGTATCTAGGGACACAGAACAGTAATCAAGAGGAAAAAAACTGGCGCATTGCTGCATTGATCTTCCTATGAATTATAGTCAATGGCAGTGCTGCTCTTTGTCTGAAAATAGTACTTTTTCCCCAGCAGTTCATGCTCTTTGTACTCCAGTTCAAATCTGAGCCGACTGAGTTATATTTCTGCTATTGATACAACACTGCAGAATAGCACAGCCATCGGTGGTCTGGTGAATGCTAAGGTAAGAAATTTTTGAAACTTATAATGGATTCTTAGCTGAAACAATTCCCTTTTAGTGCTAATACTTTACGTTCCACAAAAAAGTATTAGAGATAAATAAGGAGATGATATGGCAGATTTTGGAAGGGAATTCCAATATTTTTAATTAGAGAAGTTGAAAGTAGTGGCATTAGAAATGAATAATAAAAGCCAAGGGAAGTGTGCATTAACCTTAGGTTTCAAAGATTGGGAGAGGTCACAAGACTTCGAGACCAGTTTGAAAGCAAGGTTGAACATGAAAAAAAAACACATAACTCTGCATTGACTTTTCAGAAGTCAGTCATGAAACACAGGATACCAGGCAAATAGTTGGAATTGAGCATTCCTATATCCCTTAGTATCCAAAAATCTTATCAATTTCTGACTCAAATGCTCTCCAACACCAAGCATCCACAATATTTTCAGGAAAACATTTCAAGAGTCTGCCAACATTTTTGAGTCACAGTGTTTAAGAGCAATACAAATGTCCACTTATAAACATGGCACCGAAGGATAAGGACCTATTTGGACACAGGGTATTAGTATAGAGGGCATCATGGTTGATGTTGTGGGCAGTATGCAGTATAACCGTGACTCGGTGTCAGATTTCCACATCTGCTGCTTTTGTGATTTTCATTTTGTAGCTTGCATTTCCAACATTACCTTTCTATTTTTTACCCATCTCACTTGTTATTTTATTTTCATTTCCTCCAGACAGATCGTTTGCAGTTAGCAAGACACCCTGCCTCTGCTCTAATACTATTTGTCATTCTTTCTGTTGTTCTCCAACCACAGGCATTCCCATTGATTTACTTTTCACGCTAGAACATGTGTTAGATTTCAAATTTTTCTTAGTTCTCAGACTACAGCTTGGTTTCTATTTTTGTCAATGATGCCTGACTTACTGAATGTTTTCAATTTTTTGTTTTTATTTCAAATTTGTAGCATCCGCAATTATGGCTTGATGTTTTACTGACTTAACGCTGGCATCCTCTTCCTTGCTTTCTTTTTCATTTTCTCTATTAATTAGAATAATTTGGCCATTCTTTTCTGAATTGTAAGATCCTCCTGATCCCTAAACTAAGACGAGCAAGACACTTTTAGGTTACTGTTTCTAAGACTTCATTATTCTGAAGAACATTGTAAAGTACTGCGTTGTGAATTTAAGACCATAAGACATAGGAGTAGAGTTAAGCTATTTGGCCCATTGAGTCCACTCCGCCAGTTAATCATGGCTGATCCTTTTATTTTTAACCCCTCCTCACCCTTGCTTCCCAGCCTTCTCCCCGTAACCTTTGATGCCATTTCCTATCAAAACCTATCAAGCTCTGCCTTAAATACACCCAATGACCCGGACTGCACAGCTGCCTGTGGTAATAAGTTCTACAAATTCACCACCCTCTGGCTAAAGAAATTTTTGTGCATCTGTTTTAAATGGACGCCCCTCCATCCTGAGGCTGTGCTATTGTTTTCTTTAAATCTGTCATTGGTACTCTATGGTATTTGTGGATATAATAGACTGGTCACACAGTGACCCAGAGTTCTGAAACTAACTAAATGATATTGGGTATTGACTTACCAAAACCGAGAAGACCAAATAATGGTATAGAACCCATAACTGTGTATGAAGTCATCAGCACCCAGTGATTTTTGTTCCATGCTATTATTATTGAATATTTAGACAGCCCTTCAATTTAATATAACTCACACTGTACCTAAATTTAAAAAAAACATTCCACTTTCTTCCACAGAATGATAAAATTGTTGAATTAAGCACAACAATTATTCGAGCAAGTCCTTCTACAACACCAGATCAAAGTATGGTTAATACAAGCGAGCTGACTTTCCGAACTTCATTGGATGGATGTACAAATGGTTCTTTGAATCCTAATCCACAACTAAGAAAATCATGTTATGATAAGCAGGAAAGCAATGAAAGCAGAAGTCCTGTGGGTAAACAGGAAGACAGACAGAGTTTATTAAAATCCAACAAGTTACCTTCTCCACAATCTGAGAATGTCAAATTGCAGCAATTAGATGCATCTCCATCCGTGTCAGGCAAGTCAGTAATATACAAAGGATCACCTGCACACCAGCAAACTGATAATGTTGGTGCACCTCTCAAGACCAAGATGAATGAAGGGCATTGTGTAGAATCCTTGAATGCAGCCTCCATGAATACCATTGGAATGACGAGCAAATATATGCCTATTTCAAGTTTTAAACGTCATGAAGCTATTTCAGATATACCTGGAGTTCCAACATTACTTACTGCAAATTCATTATTGACAACTCCACTGGCCCAGCAATATCTGGGCAATTTGACCACCAGTTCGAATTCCCTAAATGTACCTTTAACTTCATGTTACTTAGGGAGCACTTTGTCATCCAATATATGTAGCCTTTCAGGTGGTTTGCCAGGTGCTAACATATTCATGGGGAATATTCAAGCTTTTGGAACTCATCATGATCCTAAATTAGAAATGAGGATGCAGAACCCAGCTCATTTGTACAATACACATGCTATGCCACTGGATTCTAATTTTCAAACACAGCCTGTTGGTTATCACTCCTCAAGAATGGACATGCTTGATCATTGGCCAGGTGGACTTCAGATGAGAGATGCTGGTAAGTATTTCAAAGATAATGTTGCTTTTTTAAAAATGATATGTTGTTAAACGATCACTATATCTACAGTAAACGGATATCTAAAATTACTTGTCGGACACATTGCAATATGTAAATATTTGAATAGCATTGTCCCAGTATTAAATAATTAAAGCCCTTGTTAATTTGAAACTAGTACAAAATACATTGAGAAAATATGGGTGACTAGATATATTGATGTCAATTAGTCAAGTACTATATATAAGCAAAGACAATTTCACCTGTTCTCTTCAAGAAGGTAATTATAGACTAGCAGTGGGCCCTTTTTGTTTTTGAAGAGATCTATAAATTTCTGAATCAGTAGAAAGATGATTGCTGAAGGATGTCTGCAAGCCAAATAGTACGAGCGTTTTTTCATTTCCTGTCCCTCCACAAGTAGTGTTCCCAACTTGTGAAGCCACCCCCTGCAACAAAAGCATAGCTACAAATCTAAAATTTGATTTTGTGTTTTAAGCCCTCATTAAGGAAAATAGTAGACCTATGGTCAGTTAAATCAAATAATTTTAATCAAGATAGTTTGAGGAACTCGATGTGTTATCTGTTGGCTCTTCAGCCTACTGACATGAATTTGTACGCTACCTTTGACAAAATGGGATTTGACTACATTCATAAGATACCTAATCTTTGAAGTGAGTAGGCATCCAAAACTTTGGAGAAACTCAGCAGATCATGCAGCATCTATACAGGGTAAGTACAGTTGACATTTCAGGTCAAGATGTTTCATCTGAACCAGGGGAGCAGTATCAGCCTGAAATATCAACTGTCCATTTCCCATTTATCCATTTATATACCTATGGTAAAATAAATATATTTTGTATTTATTTTTTTCTTTTTGTGTTTGTAGTTCATTGTTTTTTGCATATTGGCTGTTTGCCTATCTTGCGGCTTATAGTCTGCTGGATCTCTGTTTAATTTCTGACCCTTCGAGGGGTTTTCCTAGAGTCAAATACGCAAGCAGTCTTAATTCCAAGGTTTAAATTTATTTTGGAGTACAGGTGTGTCCCCCGCTTTCTGAACGTTCGCTTTACCTAACTTTGCTTTTACGAAAAACTTACATTAGTACCTGTTTTCGCTAATGGAAAGAGGATTTTCACTTTTACGAAAAAAGATGCCCATTTTAAACCTGATAAAGACTACCATGACTGTGAAGCTTTGCGCAGGCAGATGTGTGCGCATGCGTGTACTTGCCGATTTTCTTTTTCCTCTACAGATTGGTTTTGGCTCAATCTTCCTGATTCCGGTAAGTGAAACGACACTGTACATACCTGTACATTATTTCTACTTTATATAGGCTGTGTATTTATCATATCATTCCTGCTTTTACTATATGTTAAGTGTTATTTTAGGTTTTATGTGCTATTTGGTATGATTTGGTAGGTTATTTTTCTGGGTCTGGGAATGCTCAAAAATTTTTCCCATATGAATTAATGGTAATTGCTTCTTTGCTTTACGCCATTTTGACTTACGAAAGTAGAGCGTTCCTATGAAACCTTTCGTAAGCCGAAATGGCATAAAGCGAAGAAGCAATTACCCACTAATTTATATGGGAAAAATTTTTGAGCGTTCCCAGACCCAAAAAATAACCTACCAACTAGCACGTAAAACCTAAAATAACACAAACATGTAGTAAAAGCAGGAATGATGCCGTCTAAAAGAGACCACTTTGCTGCTAGCAGAACCAATAGTAACATCGGCAGCTTTCAAGTTTCTTTCTCTCTCTGTGTAAATACTACGAATGGTAGATGCAGGCAAGTTCAATGCATGCACAATGTCCTTATTTCATTCACCACGATCGAAATGCTTAATTACGTCCAGTTTTACACAGTGTAACACCCTTATGAGCTCTCTTAGGCTTTTCTGATACCTTAGAACACATCTTGCTAATGGGTGCACAAAATAAATCAAGATAAAGCACAGATGCTCACGGACACAGTTCAAAGCTATGGTGGTTTGATGCTGAGTGTAGTTCCCGGGGAAGGAGCTTGGCAGTACCACTCTCGCTGCTCGGGGGGCGCGCTGCCTCTGTAATGGCTTGCTGCAGAACAAACGCTGAACTCTATTTTCGTTTTTCGCCTTTTTTCGTAAAAGTGAAAATCCTCTTCAGATCTCTTTTGGTAGTGAAAACAGGTACTAATGTAGGTCTTTCGTAAAAGCGAAGTGGCATAAAGCAAACTTTTGAAAAGCGGGGATATCTGTACAAGCAAATATACAAATAATAAACAAAGTAAGAGCTGGGAAATGATGCTAAGTGGTGCAAGACAAACAAATAAAGATGGTGTTTCTAAAAAATCTATCACTTATATAGATAAGAGAAATTCCTGAGAGCTAAATTAGTTCATAGGCTACATAATTAAAACAATTACATCGCGTGGGTAATGTGCTAAAACTTAACCAATGAAAAATGAGAAAGGTGGTGAACTGTTAGTTTAGCTGCTATACCACTTTCTGCCAGTGAATGTGAAAAATACATGTTCGTTTAAAAAGTACAAAACTTTTAAAGGCAGTAGTTTCCAACGGGTCTTTCATTGATTCTGTTGTGTTTCTTAGATTTACTGTGTATGCTCTCCAGAAAACGGATCTCAGGGTTGTATATGGTGACATGAACATACTTTAATAATAGATTTACTTTGAACTTTAACTTTTGAATTAGGTCATGTGTTGGTCCCTGAGGAACTGAGGATTCCAAATTCTTGCTGTGTTGGAATAGCATCTCAAACATCACTTCGCATGTGCAATCCAACTGAACGGTGGATGCAACTATCAATTGGAATAGTTAGTGTTTCACTGAATGGAGAGAAGGTTTGTATTATTTTTAACATGTAAGCAGAAGAACTTTACAATTAGTTAAGGTTAATATATGCTTACACTTTGGAGAATTTCAGGGATTTTGTTCTGTTTTCTGCCATTACTAGCCTTGAATATATTATGGCTGACAAAGGTTGGAGTCGTATTGGTATACTATTTATTCCTGGATACATATTTCATATTTTTGTAAAAGTACAGTTCCGTATAGTACACAGCCTTAGATCACCTGGACAATACAAACACCCATGTTAGGATGCTGTTCATTGACTATAGCACAGCGTTTAACTCCATAGTTCTTATAGTCCTGATCAAAAGGCTGCAGGACCTTGGCCTCTGAATTTCCCTTTGCAATTGGATCCTCAACTTCCTAACCAAAAGACCATAGTCTGGTAATAACATGTCCTCACAGACGATCAACACTTGCACACCTTAAGAATGTGTGCTTAGCCCGTTGCTCTTCCCCCTCTCCCCCCCCCCTCTCTCTGTGGCTAGTCATAGCTCAAATGTCATGTATAAATTTGGTGCTACAACCATTGTTGGTAGAATCTCAGACTGAGACAAGATGGCATACAGGAGTATACCAGCTAGTTGAGTGGTGTCACTCCAACAATCTGGCACTGAACATTATACAAATATAGATAACCTACAGCACAATACAGGCCCTTCGACCCACAAAGTTGTGCCGAACATGTCCCTACTTTAGAAAAATGGAGGGCTATAGGTAAGCCTAGTAATCTAGTAATTTCTAAGCTTCATGTACCTATCCAAAAGTCTCTTAAAAGACGCTATCATATCTGCCTCCACCACCATTGCTAGCAGCCCATTCCACGCACTCACCACCCTCTGAGTAAAAAAACTTATCACTGACATCTCCTCTGTACCTACTCCCCAGCACCTTAAACATTTGTCCCCTTGTGGCAACCATTTCAGTCCTGGGGAAAAAGCCTCTGACTATCCACACAATCAATGCCTCACATCATCTTATACACCTGTATCAGGTCACCTCTCATCCTCCATCGCTCCAAGGAGAAGAGGCCGAGTTCACTGAGCCTACTCTCATAAGGCATGCTCCCCAATCCAGGCAACATCCTTGAAAATCTCCTCTGCACCGTTTCTATGGCTTCCACATCCTTTCTGTAGTGAGGCGACGAGAACTGAGTACAGTACTCCGAGTGGGGTCTGACCAAGGTCCCATATAGCTGCAACATTAACTCTCAGTTCCTAAATTCAATTCCACGATTGATGAAGGCCAATACACCTTACACCTTACACACAGAGTCAACCTGCGCAGCTGCTTTGAGCGTCCTATGGACTCGGGCCCCAAGATCCCTCTGCTCCTCCACATTGTCAAGAGTCTTACCATTAATACTATATTCTGCCATCATATTTGACCTACCAAAATGAACCACCTCACACTTACCTGGGTTGAACTCCATCTGCCACTTCTCAGCACAGTTTTGTATCCTATCAATGTCCCGCTGTAACCTCTGACAGCCCTCCACACTGTCCACAACACCTCCGACCATTGTGTCATTATCAAACTTACTAGCCCATCCTTCCACTTCCTCATCCAGGTCATTTATAAAAATCATGAAGAGTAAGGGTCCCAGAACAGATCCCTGAGGCACTCCACTGGTGACCGACCTCCATGCAGAATATGACCCGTCTACAACCACTTTTTGCCTTTTGTGGGCAAGCCAGTTCTGAATCCACAAAGCAATGTCCACTTGGATCCCATGCCTCCTTACTTTCGCAATAAGCCTTGCATGGGTACCTTATCAAATGCCCTGCTGAAATCCATGTACACTACATCCACTGCTCTTCCTTCATCAATGTGTTTAATAATATCCTCAAAATTCAATCAGGCTCATAAGGCATGACCTGCCCTTAATAAAACCATGCTGACTACTCCTAATCATATTATACTTCTCCAAATGTTCATAAATCCTGCCACGCAGGATCTTCTCCATCAACTTACCAACCACTGAGGTAAGACTCACTGGTCTATAATTTCCTGGGCTATCTCTATTCCCTTTCTTGAATAAAGGAACAATTTCCGCAACCCTCCAATCCGCCGGAACCTCTCCCATCCCCATTGATGATGCAAAGATCATTGCCAGAGGCTCAGCAATCTCCTCTGTCACCTCCCACAGTAGCTTGTGGTACATCTCATCACGTCCCGGTGACTTATCCAGCTTGATGATTTCCAAAAGCTCCAGCACATCCTTTTCTTAATATCTACATGCTCAGGCTTTTCAGTCTGCTGCAAGTCATCCGGACAATCACCAAGATCCTTTTCCATACTGAAGTAAAGTATTCATTAAGTACCTCTGCTATTTCCTCCGGTTCCATGCACACCTTCCCACTGTCACACCTGATATGTTCTATTCTTTCATGTCTTAGCCTCTTGCTCTTCACATACTTGTAGAATGCCTTGGGGTTTTTTTTAATCCTGCTCGCCAAGGCCTTCTCATGGCCCTTTCTTCCTATTAGTCTTATAATCTTCTCGATCTCTAACATTACCTAACTGTCTGAACCTTTTGTAAGCTTTTCTTCTTGACTAGATTTATTACAGCCTTTGTACACCACGGTTCCTCTACCCTACCATAACTTTCCTGTCTCATTTGAACGTACCTATGCAGAACTCCACACAAATATCCCCTGAACATTTGCCACATTTCTTCCATACTTTTCCGAGATCATCTGTTTCCAATTTAAGCTTCCAATTTCCCGCCTGATAACCTCATAATTCCCCTTACTCCAACTAACTGCTTTTCTAACTTGTCTGTTCCTCCAATACTATTGTAAAGGAGATAGAATTATGATCACTATCTCCAAAATGCTCTCCCACTGAGAGATCTGACACCTGTCTAGGTTCACTTCCCAATACCAAATCAAGTACAGTCTCTCTTCTTGTAGGCTTCTCTATATATTATGTCAAGAAACCTTCCTGCACACACCTAACAAACTCCACCTCATCTAAACCCTTTGCTCCAGGGAGATGCCAATCAATATTTGGGGAATTAAAATCTCCTATCATGACTACTCTGTTGTTATTATTACACCTTTCCAGGATCTGTTTCCCTATCTGCTCCTCGATATCCCAATATCAGTAAGACCAAAGAGCTGATTGTGACTTCAGAAAGGGTAAGACAAGGGAACATGAACTAATCCTCATTAGAGGGATCAGAATTGGAGAGGATGAGCAATTTCAAGTTCCTGGGTGTCAATATCTCTGAGGATCTAACCCAGTCCCATCATATTGATGTAACTATTAAAGAAGGCAACAGCAAGACAATTTCATTAAAAGTTAGAGGAGATGTGGTATGTCACCTAAAACATTTGGAAACTTCTACAGATATTACATGGAGTGCATTCTGAGAGGCTGCATTCCTGTCTGGTATGGGGGGTGGGGGGCGGCTACTGCACTGGATCATAAGAAGCTACGGGAAGTTGTAAAATTAGTCAGCTCCATCATGCATACTAGCCTCTGTAGCTTCTAAAACATCTTCAAGGAGTCGTGCCTCAGAAAGGCAGTATCCATTATTAAGGACCCCCCACCAGCCAAGGAATGCCTTCTTCACATTGTTGCCATCAGTAAGAAGGTACAGAAGCCTGAGGACACACGCATGGTGATTCAGCAACAGCTTCTTCCCCTCTGCCATTGGATTTCTAAATGGACATTGAACCCCCATGAACACTAACTCACTTTTTTCCTTCTGTTTTTGCACTATTTTTAATTTAACTATTTAATATGCATATACATACTTGATTTATTTTTTCTGATATTTATCATTGTACTGCTGCTGCTAAATTAACAAATTTCACGACATTTTCTGGTGATATTAAACCTGATGCTGATCTGAAACTTTACACTGATTTGGAAATTACATGCTAGCGCTGAATGCAAGTGATGCTAGTTTTAAGATGAAGATCTGTTTTTCTGAAGTTGAACACATTGTTCAACCCAACTAGTCCCCATGACATCATTCTCTAATTGTCTTGTGTGAAGGTGCACGTTTTTAGTGCTATTTTCCATCACAGACGTGGACAGAGCTTTTAGCAAAATTACTTGAAGATCCCACATATATTGAAGAACTCAGACTTGATACTGGGAGCTCTTATCCAGCTCAGTTACACAAGCCATATGGATTCATTTGTTAATAATATTCTAAGATTAATAATTTGTTTTTGAGATTTCTGCATTAGTGTTGTATTAGATGTGCTGTTTATTTGCTGATAGACGGGACAGGAAGGTTATTCAGCCCAACCAATCCATGGTAGCATTGCTGATCTTTTCTAACCTTCTCCGTCCCATCTATCCTCATCCAAGTACATCAGTGTTGCTGTCTGCCCTTTTCTCTTTTATGTACTTACCAGGACTCTACCCCTTAAATAATTCTCTACTCTTCAGTCTAGCAAATAGTAGATTGTTGCCACTGCTTTGGTTTTTTAAAAATAATGTTCTTCGGAACACTGGAAAGAATATTAGTATTCCTTGCGTTTTGTACATGATCTTTGGTAGATTTCAACACTGGATAAATAGAATCATCGAGCACAACAGCATAGAAACAGGGCTTTTGGCCCATCTAGTTCATGCCAAACTGTTATTCTGCCATTGAGCCACACCTGGACCTTAGCACGCCATACCCATCATATCCATGTACCTATCCAAACAACTTTTAAATGTTTCAGTTGAACTTGCATCCATTACTTCCACTGGAAGCTAGTTCCACACTTGAACTACCCTCTGATTAAAAGAAAAGTTCCCCTTAAATATTTCATATTTCCTATTCCACCTTTAACTTATGGCCTTTAGTTCTGGTCTCATCTAATCTTAATAAAAAACCTGCTTACATTTACCTAGTCTATACCCCTCATAATTTTGTATATCTCTGTCAAATGTCCCCTCATTCTCCTTTGCTCCAGTAAATACAGAACTCCTTTATTCAACCTTTCCTTACAACTCAAGTCAACATACTTGTAAATTTTCTGTGTTCTTTTAATCTTATTGATGCCTTTCCTGTAGGCAGGTTTCCAGAACTGCACACAATTCTCCATATTTAGCCATGCCAGCATCTTATTCAACTTAACATAACATCCCAACTTTGTACTCAGTGCTCTGATGTATGAAGGCCAGTGTGGCAAAAGTTCTCTTTACGACCATATCTACCTGTGATGCCAATTTATATATTCCCAGATCCCCCCTCTCTTCTGCACTCCGCAGTGCCCTAGCTTTTACTATGTATGTCCTACCCTGGTTTATCCTCTCCAGATACAATGCCTCAAACTTGTCTGCATTAAATTCCATCTGCCGCTTCTCAGCCCATTTTTCCAATAGGTCAGATCCTGCTGCAAGCAATGGTAGCCTTACTCACTGTCCACTACACACCCAGTCTTGGTGTCATCTGTGAATTTTCCTGATCAGGTTCAACATGTCAGATCGTTGATATAGATGAAAACAACGTCAGATCCGGCACTGATTCCTGCAGCACACCACAGACCTCCAGTCAGAGAGGTAACCATCTGCTTCCACTGTACCTTCTTCCACAAAGCCAACTTCATCTTCAATGCCAATCTACTGAAATTTCTGGAACAGCCTCCCATGCAGGACTTTGTCAGAGGCCTTGCTAAAGTCCATGTAGACAACATCCACTGCCTTGCGTTCATCAGCTTTCCCAATTAACTCCTTGAAAAACTCGATAAGATTGGTTAAATATGACCACTCTCAAAACAATGTTGACTATCCCTTAACGGCTTCATCTGTCCAAATACTTGAATATTCTTTCCTTTGGAATACGTTTTAATGATTACTGATGTCTCTAGCTTATAATTTCCCAGCTTATTTGAGAGCCTTTCTTGAACAAAGGAACAACATTAGCTATCCACATGTCCTCTGGCACCTTGCCTGCCAGGGCCTCTACAATTTTTGCAGTAGCCTCCCATGAGGTCCGAAGGATTATCTTGTCAGGCCCTGGGACTTATCCACACTAATTTGCCTCGGGACAGCAATCACCTCCTCTGTAATCTGGATATGGTCTATGACCTCACTACTGTTTTGCCCAAATTCTTTAGACTGCATCCATCTCCCAAATAAATACAGATGCAAAAAAATCCATTTAAGATCTCCCTTATTTCTTTCGGCTCCATGCGTAGATGACCAAGCTGATATTCAAGTGGACCAAGTTTGTCCTTTACTATCCTTTTTTTTTGGGTAGCAAGGTGGGGATCTGTCTCTACAAAAGGAAGTGTGAGATGCTCCTTCCCTTCACTAGCCTGCAGGTTACCCTTGGGTAAGGTGTGCCACCTGTGTAGCTCCCTGATCAGAATCATGTGATGCCATGGAAGCAGGTGGTGGATGGTCATATGAGTTGGTGTGTATCACAAGCTCTGGTTATGTGACCACTGCAGGCAGACAATCACTGAGGAGTGTTGATGGTGGCTGGGGTCACCTGTTTTTACACTACCCAGAAGAAAGCAATGGCAAACCACTTGTGTCAAAAAATTTGCCATGAACAAGTGATCATAGACTATGATCACTCACGTCAAATGACATGGCACATAATGATGATGATGACTATCCTTTTACTGTTTATATTTGGTGAAGTGCTTGGGATTTTCCTTCACCTTGTGTGCCAGAGCAACTTCATGCCTTCTTTTAGCTCTCCTGATTTACTTTTTGAATGTTCTCTTGCATTTCTTATACTCAAGTACCTCATTTGTTCCTGCCTGACTGTATGCAATGCACCAGTTCTTTCTTGACCAGGGTTTTAAAACTCCAAGTAAACCTAGGTTCCCTTAACCTGCCTTTTATTGTAACAGGAGTATGCAAGTTCTGTACTCTTGAAAGTTCACTTTTTTTAAGGCCTCACACTTAGCAAGCACATCTTTGCCAGAAAGGAATTTATCTGAAACTACACATACCAGATCCTTTCTGTTGCCATAAACAATGGTCGTTCTCCAATATAGATTCTCAACCCAACAACCTGTCCTGTTCTTCTCCATAATTATCTTAAAACCAATGAAATTATAATCACTAAATCCGAAGTTTCTCGACACGTACCATAAG
The DNA here is from genome assembly GCF_048418815.1 of Hemitrygon akajei. Taxonomy (NCBI): domain Eukaryota; kingdom Metazoa; phylum Chordata; class Chondrichthyes; order Myliobatiformes; family Dasyatidae; genus Hemitrygon; species Hemitrygon akajei. Next base: position 83,180,324 of record NC_133124.1, read on the forward strand.
ACATAGGAACAGAATTAGGCCATCTGGCCCATCAGGTTTACACCATTATATCATGACTGATCCTTTTTTTTTTCTTCTCAACCGAGTTCCCAGCCTTCTCTCCGTAACCTTTGATGCCATGTCAAGCCAAGAACCTATCAGTCTCTACCTTAAACACACCCAACAATGTGGCCTCTAGCAGCACATGGCAACAAATTCACCACCTTTTGGCAAAATAAATTTCTTTGCATCTCTGTTTTGAAAGGGCACCCCCCCCCCCACCCCCCGTCCTGAGGCTGTGCCCTCTTGTCCTAGACTCTCCCACCATGGGAAACATCCTTTCCACATTTACTCTGTCTGGGCCTTCCAACATTCAAAAGGTTTCAATGAAATTTCACCCCCACCCGCCCTGCTCATCCTTCCGAATTCCATTGAGTACAGACCCAGAGTCATCAAATGTTCCTTGTATGATAACTCTTTCATTCCTGGAATCATCATTGTGAACCTCCTCTGGACCCTCTCCAATTCCAGCACCACTTTTCTAAGATGAGGGGGCCCAAAACTGTTCATAATACTCAAGGTGAGGCTTCACCAATGCCTTATAAAGCCTCAGCATCACATCCTTGCTCTTGTATTCTAGACCTCTTGAAATGAATGCTAACAAGGCATTTGCCTTCCTGACCACTGACTCGACCTGCATGTTAATCTTTAGGGTGTTCTGCACAAGTCCCTTTGCATTCCAGTTGACTCCCCGTTTAGAAAATAGTCCACACGTTTTTTTCTACTATCAAAGTGCACTTTTCCAACATTGTATTTGCCACTTTCTTGCCCATTCTCCTAATCCATCTAAGCCTTTCTGCATCTACCTGACTCCTGAACACTACCTGCCCCTCCACCAATCTTTGTATCACCTGCAAACTTAGCAACAAAGCCATCTATTCCATTATCTCAATCATTTATATACAGCAAAAAAAAGTGGTCCTAACACTAAAACCTGTGGAACACCACCAGTCACTGGCAGCCAACCAGAAAAGGATCCTTTTATTCCCACTGGATGCCTCATAGCAATCAGACAATGTTCTAACCATGTTAGTAACTTTTCCTCTAATACCATGAGTTCATAATTTGGTAAGCAGCCTGATGTGTGCACCTTGTCAAAGGCCATCTGTAAGTCCAAATATACAACATCCACTGAATCCCCTTTATCTATCCTACTTGTTATCTCCTCAAAGAATTCCAACAGGTTCGTCAGGTAGGATTTTCCCTTAAGAAAATCATGCTGACTTCCCCTACAACCAACCTCCACTGGGAGACACCTCGCTCTCCATCCAGCCTGCTGGCAGTTGCTGACCAGTCCTGTGTACTTTGAGAGCTTCCTTTCAAAGACCTCTTCCAAGCTATCTTCCCATGGGACTGTCAGCTCCAGTATCACCACCTGCTTAGTGGATTTAGACACAAGGACAATGTCTGGTCGCAGGGATATGGTTGGGGAACTTCAGCAATAATAGTCTGGGCAGTATATTCATTTTAATAGATACAATCATTGAACTGAGACTAAAAAAAGGAATTAGTTTCCATCTTGTTATATCTTCCTTAATTTTTTTATATGTAGCCTGATAATTGCATTCTGATAATTTTGCCAAGTCTTTTAGCATAATGATGCCCAAATATTTGAAAGACTGTGTTTGCCATGCCCAGGGATATCTACTTTCAATTTCTCTTGGTGAGCTATAGTTATATGAAAGTAATTGGGTTTTACCTACGTTGATCCTGTATCCTGATAATTGACCATATTGTTCAAAGGATTGCGTACAGGTCAATTTATGCTCTGTCCCTTTAATAGTAATTCCCCTGATATCTTCATTTTGTCTGATGTATTGAGCTAATGGTTCCAGTTATAATGCGAAGAGTAGCGGTGACCATGCACAATCCTGTCTCGTGCCCCTTTCTAGGGTTAAACTATTTGATAAATATGCATTGATTTTAATCCTAGCAGTAGGGTTGTCATATAGTGCCTGTATAGTTTTAATAATTGTATCATGGAAGCCAAATCTATGTAAAGCTCCAATTCACCGAATCAAATGTCTTTTCAGTGTCCATGCTTATTACTATTGCTTAATATGATCCGTAATGTGAAGTGTCCTTTATATATTGTCTTGTGTTTGGCGTTGTATAAAACCTGTCTGATCGTTATATATCAATATGGGTAGAAACTCTTCTAATCGTTTGGCCATGATGGAGATAAATAACCTATAATCTACATTAAGATCAGATATTGGTCTAAATGACCCACATTCCATTTTATCCTTGCCTTCTTTCGGTATAGCTGAGATTATCACTTCCTTCCAACTGGGTGCCTTCTTTAGAGCCCAGTTCAGTGTGGGGAGTAAGACAGGAATCAACTCATTTAAAAATTCTTTGTACCACTCTGCCATATACCCATCTGATCCTGGTGACTTGCTTAATTTAAGCCTACTAATTGCAGCTCTTAGTTCAACTTCAGTTATGTCAGCAGTCATTGTTCTATTTTGTTCTTCGCTTAAAGTGGGTAACTAGAGAATTCAGGAAGGTGTCAATTTGGGTTATGCTTCTCCTGGAACTTTGGAATATTGAGTTTTATAACACACTTCAAAAGCTTCTTGGATTTCACTTAGTTTATTTCTGTTCTTGGATCCCTAATTCTATGAATTGTATTTTCTGCTATCTTTACTTTTCAGTTTCCACGCCAATATTTTCATAGACTTGGATCCACTTTCATAATATCTCTGTTTCAGAAACATTAAATTTTTCCTGATTTCTTGCGTAGCCAAACTTTATTTTTTTTCTTATATGAAGATCCTTCAGAGTATCCCATAGAATGGGAGGTGAAACCTCTTCATTATCATTGAATTCTAAGTAGAGATCAATTTCTTTTTTTAATTTATTCCTTAAAGTACGGATCATTGAGTAGACTTGAATTTAGTTTCCAAATAGTATTCTTTGGTTGTAGGTCAAAATCAACAGATAAATATTTAGGTGCATGGTCACTTACATCTATTGTCCCAACTCCACAGGTGTTTATTTTGTCTTTGTTTTTAACAAATGTTATGAAATAGTCTATTCTAGTATATACAGAATGGGGGGGGGGTGGCAGAACAATGTGTGTAATCCCTTCTGTTGGGGAAAAGGTCCACTCCATATATCAATTAAACCAACATCCTCAAAAAGTGTATTAACTTTCTTATGTAAAGATTTTGTTTCATAGGTTTTTTAATTGGAAGAGTCTAACTTTGGTTGTAATTTTAAATTTACGTCTCCCCCACATATCAGGAGACCTATTTCCGTTACCATAATATTAGTAATTTTCTAAAAGATATCACTTCCTGGGGGTGTATATATATTCAATAGAGTAACTAAATTTCCGTCTATATACCCGCTTACCAGAATATATCTGCCCTCCTTATCTCCTATTTCGAATACTTTTTCAAAATTTAGCTTGCCTGAGATAAGAATAGCAGCTCCTCTCCTATGTCCTGATTTATATGAGGAGAAAAACAAATCAGTGAAACCCATTCTCTTTAGTTTTCCATGCTCATTATCACTTAAGTGAGTTTCCTGTAAATATACTATATTGGCTTGTTCTTTTTTCAGTTTGGTTAGAAATTTACTGCATTTGGACTTGACAGCCCATTGACATTAGAAGAAATGAATTTTACTTTGTTGAAAGATCATTTCTAATGCCACAGCAATCCCTAACGCTACCTATGTAGATGAGTGTGTGCCTACAAAGACTTACTGTACATTCCCAAACCAAAAGCAGTGGATGAGCCAGGGCGTACGTCATCAGCTGAAGGCTCGATCTGTGGCTTTCAAGTCTGACGACCCAGGCCTGTACCAGAAAACCAGGTATGATTTGCGAAGAGCTATTTCAAGGGTGAAGAGACAATTTCGAATGAGGTTGGAGACGACATCGGATATACGACAGCTCTGGTAGGGTTTGCAAGATATTGCTTCCTACAAATCAAAACCCAATAGCATCATTGGCAGCGATGCTTCACTACTGGATGAACTCAACACCTTCTATGCCCCCTTTGAAAGGGAGAATATAAATACATCTGTGAAGATCCCTGCTGTACCTGATGACCCTGTTACCTCTGTTTCAGAGCCCGATGTTAGGCTGTCTGTAAAGAGAGTGAACCCTCATAAGGCAGAAGGTCCCGATGGGGTACCTTGTAAGGCTCTGAAAACTTGTGCCAACCAACTGGTGGGAGTATTCAAGAACATTTTCAACCTCTCACTGCTATAGTTCATCGACTATAGCTCAGCATTTAATACTGTTATTCCCCCAATCCTGATTGAGAAGTTACAGGACCTGGGCCTCTGTACCTCCCCTACAGTTGGATCCTCATCTTCGTAAACAGAAGACCACAATCTGTGCAGATTGTTGATAACATTTCTTCATCCTTGACGATCAACCACCTCGGGTGTGTGCTTAGCCCATTGCTCTACTCTCACTATACCCATGACTATGTGGCTAGGCATAGCTCAAATACTCATGATACAATCATTGTTGGTAGAATCGCAGGTGGTGACGAGAGGCATGCAAGTGTGAGGTATACCAACTAGTGGAGTGGTGTTGCAGCAACAACCTTGCACTCAACATCAGTAAGATGAAAACTGATTGTGGACGTCAGGAAGGGTAAGACGAAGGAACACATACCAATCCTCAGTGAGGGATCAGAAGTGAAGACAGTGAACAGTTTCAAGTTCCTGGGTGTCAAGATCTCTGAGGATCTAACCTGGTCCCAACATATCGATGTAGTTATAAAGAAGGCAAGACAGCAACTATACTTGGGAGTTTGAAGAGATCTGGTATGTCAACAAATACACTCAAAAACTTCTATAGATGTACCGTGGAGAGCATTCTGACAGGCTGCATCACTGTCTGGTATGGTGGGGGGGCAGGGTTGGGCAGCTGCTGCAGAGGATTGTAAATTTAGTTGGCTATATCTTGGGTATTAGCCAACAAAGTATCCAGGACATCTTCAAAGAGTGGTGACTCAGAAAGGCAGCGTCCATTATTAAGGACCTCCAGCACCCAGGGCATGTCCTTTTCTTCACTGTTACCATCAGGTAGGAAGTACAGAAGCCTGAAGGCACACACTCAGCAATTCAGGAACAGCTTCTTGCCCTCTGCCATCTAATTTCTAAATGGACATTTTACCCTTGGATACTACCTCACTTTTTTTTAATATATATATTACTTCTGTGTGTTTTTTTTTACACGATTTTGAATCTATTCAATATACATACACTGTAATTTTACTAATTATTATTATTTTCTATTATATCATGTACTGTATTGAACTGCTGGTGCTAAGTTAACAAACTTCATGACACATGCCAGTAATAATAAACCTGATTCTGATTTCAGAACGTTAGGGTGCAGTTCATCTGGTCCGGTAATGAGTTGAGTACTTTAGGTCTTTCAACTGCTTGAGTACCTTCTCTCTTGTTATAGTAACTGCACCCACTTCTCCTCCTTCACACACTGCAACATTAGGCATACTGCTAATGTCTTCCACAGTGAAGGCTGTGTTCATCAGCTATCTCCTTGTCCCCCGTTATTATTTCTCCTGGCTCATTTTTTATCGGTCCTATACCCACTCCCATTATTCTTTTATTTTTTAACATACTTGAAAAAACTTTTACTATCCACTTTGATATTATTTGCTAGCTTGCTTTCATATTTCATCTTTGCCCTTCTGATGATTTTTTTTAGTTCTCTGTGTAGGTTTTTAAAAACTTCCCAGATCTCTATCTTCCCACTAATTTTTGCTATATTGTATGCCCTTTCTTTTGCTCTTTACAATAGCTTTGACTTTCCTTGTTAGCCACAGTTGTACTATTTTAGCATTTGAATATTCATTTTTGGAATACATATATCCTGCACATTCCTCCTTTTTCCCAGAAACGCACCCCATTGCTGCACTGCTGGCATCCTTGCCAGCAGCTCTTTTCAAATTACCTTGTCCAAGTATTCTCTCATAACACAGTAATTTCCTGTACTCCACTGAAAAGCTGCTGCATCATACTTCCTTCCTATCAAATTTCAAGTTGAACTCACTGGTCCCTAAGGGTTCTTATACCTTCAGCTCCCTAATTGCCTCCAGTTCATTACATCAGTGGTCCCGAACCACCAGTCAGTGGCCCGATGGTTGGGGACCGCTGCATTACATAACATCCAATCCAGTATAGCAGATCCCCTCATGGGCTCAACTACAAATAGCTCTAAAAAGCCATCTGTTAGGTGTTCAACAAACTCACTGTCTCGTGAGATCCATTACCAACCTGATTTTCCCTTTCGACCTGCATGTTAAAATCTCCCATGACTACCATAACATTGCTGTTTTGACACACCTTTTCTATTTCCTGTTGTAATTTGTGGTCCACATCACAGATACTGTTTGGAGGCCTGTGTATAACTACCATTAACATCCTTTTACATCTTCCAATCCTATGTCACATCCTTATACTGATTTGATGCCATTTTTTGCCAGTAGAGCCACACTGCCCCCTTTCTCTACTTTCCTATCCCTCTGATATAACATGTAACCTTGGACATTCAGCTCCAAACTTCATCCATCCTTCAGCCACCATTCAGTGATGGCTACACCATCATAAGACTATAAGATACAGGAGCAGAAGTGGGCCATTCAGCCCATCGAGTCTGCTTTGCCATTCAATTATAGCTGATCCAATACTTCCAGTCATCCTCACTCCCCTGCCTTTTTCCCATTCCCTTTGATGCCCTGGCTAATCAAGAACCTATCTATCTCTGCCTTAAATGCACCCCAATGTCTTGGCCTCCACAGCTGCTTGTGGCAATAAATTCCACAGATTTACCACCCTCTGACTAAAGTAATTTCTCCACATCTCTGTTCAAAGTGGACGCCCTTCAATCCTGAAGTTGTGCCCTCTTGTCCTAGACTCCCCTACCATGGGAAGTAACTTTGCCATATTTAATCTGTTCAGGCCTTCTAACATATGAAATGTTTCTATGAGATCTCCTGTCATTCTGAACTCTAGGAAATTCAGCCCAAGAGCTACCAGACTTTCCTCATACGGTAACCCTTTAATTCCTGGAATCATTCATGCGAATCTTCGCTGAACCCTCTCCAATGTCAGTATATCCTTTCTAAAATAAGGAGCACAGAATTGCACACAATATAGGTGGCCCCCGCTTTTCGAACGTTCAATTTACGACAACTGGCTGTTACTAAAGACTTACATTAATACCTGTTTTCGCTAACCAAAGAGGATTTTCGCTTTTACGAAAAAAAAGATGCCTACTTTATACATGTGTTTACCCCGAGAAAGACTACAATGACAGTGAAGCCTTGTGCAAGCAGTTGTTTGCGCATGCGTGTATGTGCGTACATATATGTGTATGTGCCAATCTTTTTTCTCCAAATCGATTTTGGCTCGCTGCCTTCCTGAGTTTGATAAGTGAAACTACACTGTACCTACAATATTTCTACTTTATATAGGGTGTAAATTTATCATATAATTCCTGCTTTTACTATATGTCAGTGATATTTTAGGTTTTATGTGTTATTTGCTTTGATTTGGTAGGTTATTTTTTGGGGTCTGGTAACACTCAAAAATTGTTCCCATATAAATTAATGGTAATTGTTACTTCGCTTTACAACATTTCGGATTACAAACAGTTTAATAGGAACGCTCTACTTTCAGATTGCAGGGGAAACCTGTACTCCAAGAGTGGTCTCACGAGTGCCTTATAGAATCTCAACATTATATCCCTGTTCTTGTATTCTTTACCTCTAGAAATGAATGCCAATATTGCATTCGCTGCCTTCACCACTGACTCAACCTAGAGGTTAACCTTTAGGGTATCCTGCACAAGGACTCCCAAGTCCCTTTGCATTTCTGCATTTTGAATTCTCTCCCCATATAAATAATAGTCTGCCTGTTTACTTCTTCCACCAAAGTGCATGATCATACACTTTCCAACATTGTATTTCATTTGCCACTTTGCCCATTCCCCTAAACTATCTAAGTCTCTCTGCAGGCTCTCTGTTTCCTCAACACTATTCGCTCCTCCACTTACCTTTGTATCATTGGCAAATTTAGCCACAAATCCATTAATCCCACAGTCCAAATCATTGACATACATCAGAAAAAGCAGTGGTCCCAACACTGACCCCCGTAGAAGTCCACTGGTAACCGGCCGTCAGCCAGAATAGGATCCCTTTATTCCCACTCTCTGTTTTCTGCCAATCAGCCAGTGCTCCACCCATACAAGTAACTTACCTGTTTCTTATCTGGCTAAGCAGCCTCATGTGTGGCACCTTGTCAAAGGCCTTATGAAAATTCAAGTACAGCAAATCTACTACATCTCCTTTGTCTACCTTGCTTGTAATTTCCTCAAAGAATTGCAGTAGGTTAGTCAGGCAGGATTTTCCTTTCAGGAAACCATGCTGGCTTTGGCCTATCTTGTCATATGCCTCCAGGTATTCTGTAATCTCATCCCTAACAATCAATTCTAACAATTTCCCAACCACTGATATCAGGCTAACAGGTCTATAGTTTCCTTTCTACTGCCCCCCACCCTTCTTAAACAGCGGAGAAATATTAGCAATTTTCCATTCACCCGGTACAATGCCAGAATCTATCAATTCTTGAAAAATCATTGTTAATACCTCTACAATCTTTGCACCGACTTCCTTCAGAACCTGGGGGTGCATTCAGTCAGGTCCAGGAGATTTATCTGCCCTCAGACCATTAAGCTTCTGAGCACCTTCTCAGTCGTAATTTTCACTGCACATACTTCACTTTCCCTGACACTTTTGAATGTCTGGTGTACTGCAGATGTCTTCCACTGTGAACACTGATGCAAAATACGCATTCAGTTCCTCTGCCATTTTCTGCATCTCTCATTACAACATCTCCAACATCATTTTCTATTGATTCTATATCTACCCTCAACTCTCATTTATCCCTTATATACTTCAAAAAGCTTTTAGTATCTTCTTTGATATTAGTCACCAGTTTCCTTTCATAATTCATCTTTTCCTTCCTGTTGACCACCTTAGTTCCCTTCTTTAGGTTTTTAAAAGCTTCCCACTGGCTCTGGCTTCCTTGTATGCCCTCTCTGTTGCTTTTAATTTGGCTCTCACTTCACTTGTCAGCCATGGTAGTGTCCTGTTACCATTCAAAAATTTCTTCTTATTTGGAATATATCTGTCTTGCACTCCTCTCATTTTTTGCTGAAGCTCCAGCCACTGCTGCTCTGTTGTCCTTCCTGCTAGTGGTCCTTTCCAATCAACCTTGGCCAGTTCCCCTCTCATGTCATTGTAATTTCCCCTCTCATGCCATTGTAAGATCCAGTACTGGCCTGGTTTTCCCAATCCACTTTCATGTTAAAATCCCCAACACTTACCATGACTTGCCCTTCTGACAGGCCTTTTCTCTCTCCTGCTGTTTGGAGGCCTGAATACAACTGCCATTAGAGTGCTTTTACCCTTTCCATTTCTTAATTCAACCCATAGAGACCCTACACCTTCCAATCCTACTTCATCCCTTTCTAATGATTTAATATTATTTCTTATATACAGGGTACACCACCCCCTCTACCTACTAACCTATCTTTCCGATACACCATATACCCTTGGGTGTTCAACTCCCAGTGGCAGCCATCCTTTAGCCAAGTTTCAGAGATGGCCACAACATCATACTTGCCAATCTGTAGCTGAATTTCAAGATCATCCATTTTATTTCTTATGCTGCGTGCATTCAAATGCAACACTTTCAGTCCAGTATTTACTGTTTTAAGTGCACCACACCTCCAGTATTTGTTGCTTTCTGTTTTAACTGCACCATGCCTCTATTGCCCTGCAACTCATCCCACTGGCTGTGATTGTGCCTTGTCTCCTGCCTGTCCTTTCTATCATCTCTGTTGCACTCTATCTTTGATTTATTTCGGTTTTCCCCTTCCCCTTCCCTTTCCCAACGTCATACCTGGCAATCTTTAATAGTGCAACAAGATCATCCACCTTATTTCTTAAACTACACACATTTAGATAGAACACCTTGAGCACTGTATTTACTGTCCTTTCTGATTCTGCATCCCTAATATTTTGATACTTAGCCTGATGGCTGCAACTAAATCCTATCACCTGCCTGCCCTTCCTGGCAGTCTGACTGCACACTATCTTTCATTTTTTACTATGCATCCTATTCTGAGTCCCTTCACTCCGGTTCCCACCCACCCCCATGCCAAATTAGTTTAAACCCTCCCCAGCAGCTCTAACAAACCTTCTGCCACCTGCCCAGCCTACTTCCCTAATAAGAGTTTGGGACCTCTACACTTTTTCCAATGTCCTAAGACTTTCCAAGTCATCTCTTCTGAAGAAGAGTCTATAGCATTTGATTCTTTCCCCCTAAACTAACTATTCCCCACCCATTTTTGACTATTTCCATTTCTTCAGGGCTGATTTCACATAATTAATTTCAGATGTCTACTTTAGTCCTATGAAAAGTAATATTCGCTTTCCAGAAGAGGGGGAATAAACTCGTTTAAAACTGTTTGATTTCATGAAGCACTTCCCCTTTAGTCAACAACTTGCAAAAATATTTTTGGACATTGTAGGAAAAACCTCAAAATCTTACCCTGCTACCAATGAAATTTGTACTACCTAGAAATACACACTGCCTATAAGCAAATAAATTAATAATGTAGCTAACACCAAGTTAACAATTTCATTAAACATGCTGTTTCTGAGGTTACTTCCAGAGTTGATTAAAATTTTAAGTCAAAGTAAGCAGCCTGAACTCAAGTTGAACTCAGAGTCAGTACAGTACTTTTAATATGTTTGGATGTCTGATGCAGTAGCTTATCAGCTATCAATTAACTGTTCAGTTCACTTTTACCTATTTTATACTTTCCAGATGGATACATTTGCTCACCAGTGCTGGATATTCAAGAACAAAGCAATAATTGGCCCTCATGTTACTGAAGATTTAAAACTGATGTTCCTTCCACGCCAGGCTGGTGTTTTTCAGTGTGTGCTATCAATCTCATCATATCCAGTCTCAGCAGATGCCCATACAATTGCCAGAGCAGAAGCACTTGCGGTCAGAGTGGTGGTTACAGCTGTGGCAGAAAATCCATTCGTTGAGGTGAAGTGCATTCAATTAATTCATTCCAATGTTTCACACACCACTAGCAATATCCTTTAATTCTGTGATCTTCTGAACTTTTCCACCTTTAATGTTTTGCACAATGAATTGTTTCGATTGCCTGAGATGTTTTTCTGAAAGTCTTGTGTACTGGCTTATCACTTCACTTGATTATTAGTATTGCTAATTCCCTTCAAGATTGCTCAGAAGAAATGGTTCTGCTGTGTAACAGCTGATCTTGTCCAAAATCAAACTTAACTTCATGGCATGCTGAGATGTTACAATATATGGAGTGAAATCTGATCATCTGTTTGTTACTGAAATTTTATATTTTCTGTACTGAAAGAGATTATTGTATGTTGAATTGAATTGCTGTGATGATGATTGCAAAGTTCAATGTCCTCAGTTGTCTTTGATCAAACATTTTGACCAAAATCTTGCATTTTTTTTAAGAGTGTGTAATTGATGTACTGGTAGGTGTATTAAAAGTAACAACCCACAAACATCAAACATCTTCTACTGAAAGGTTTGGACCCAAAATATCAAGATCCAATCAGTGGAAGACTTCACTGTCACTTAGCTATCATTGCCTAAGAGCTAAATGAAGCAGCACATCAACTTTTTTAAGTAACCACCTGCCATGCCAGTCACTATGTGGCCTACATAGAATTTGTTCATCCACCTCAGAATCATAGAAGTGGAAGAGAGGCATATCACACTTAACTCTAAGAAACTGCTTAAAAGAAATATTGTATTTGGGTACCTGACAGCATGAATGTGTTCTAAAAATGTTAATTTGCTGAGATCTTTGCACTAAGGATTAGGAGGAGTTTGAGGATAAGGAAACAAATTGAAAAGCAGATAAATATTGAACCTTGGCTTGACCAACTTGATTCCCCCAGTAAAATTATTGCTTATATATTTTAGAAAATATATGAAGACACAGGAGAAATTGTGTTAGGCTTTATAAATGTAAAGCCTGAGTTCTAAGGTTATACCAATAGAGAAGGAATAAAAACTATGTCCTTTCACCTGAAAAGAGGAAGTCATGTGAGACTTGGGTGTATAAAACATTTAAGATACTGGAAGATTTTGAAAAAGTAAACACAAATGATTTCCTTTCAATTATAAGCATAATGAGAGGCTGAGAGTAAGATACAAAGGGTACAGCTGGAATTTGGTAAAAACTTACTCAAAGTATGTAGTTTATGTGAATGGAACTGCTCGAATAAGCTACAAGTACTGTTGGTGCCATATGATCCGTATAAGTTGTGTATTCTGTCTGGAATATTTAAAAGTATGATTGAAATGCTCTTTGGATGCAGGAAAAGTGATGGTGTTTAATGATGGTTTGCAGCACACATGAAATTGATCAGATTGCTTGTTTTTAAGGTTGAGATATGCGAGCATTAAAGATAGTTAAGGAAAGACCCTGCATTGAACCTATCATTATTTTTCTCATTAATAATTAATTGTTAAAAGTGAAACTATACTTAAAAGGTCATAATACTAACAGATTAAATAATTGAATTCATAATCTTTCAAAGAGTTCTCTGCAGTTCCAAAGCGCACATGAAATGCAGATCAATTCAATAATGTATTTAATTCCAGGTTGTAGCAGAGAAAAGAGGATGCCTGGATTTTGGTGACTTACTACCTGGTGGTGGTAAAACACTCTCTCTCAAACTTGTCAATAGGACTCATGCCACCATTCCCCTTCGGCTTGTCATCAGTGCTGTAAGTTTTTTTTCTCTCTGCGGAATAACAGCTTTGGCATTAATCTAGTCATTTTGATTCAAACTTTGAACAATTTCAAAACGTTGCTAACATTACCGATATTCTTGCCTGACCTTAAATGCTTAAAATGTTGCAGTTGTGTTATGAAACAACAATGTCTTACACATGTTACAGAGGAAATTGAACCAAGTGCTGTTGGTTCTCAGTCACATTAAGACCAGACTAAGTAAGAGCAGTGGATTTCTTTTCCTAAAAGAAATTAGTGAATCAGATTGACGTTTATAATCCATTAGTAGTGCAGTCACTATTAATGACCCTATTTATTATTATTCAATGTTATTTAATTAACTGAGCTTTTAAAGTCTCCAACTATCACAGTGGGATTTGAATCTGCATCTGTGGATTGTTAGAATGTGCCTCTGGATTATTACCTGATCAATTTAGCCATTTCTTCACGCAAAACCAATGAGTATAATTTTATAAGATGGACTTTAAGCATTATGCCACATACACTCAAGAACTTTTATAGATGTACCGTGGAGAGCATTCTGACATGCTGCACCACTGTTTGGTATTGGGAGGGGGGGGGTGCTATTGCACAGAACTGAAAGAAGCTGCAGAGGGTTGTAAATTTAGTTGGCTCCATCTTGGGTACTATCCTACAAAGTACACATGACATCTTCAAGGAGCGGAGTCTCAGAAAGGCAGCGTCCATTATTAAGGACCTCCAACACCCAGGGCATACCCTTTTCTCACTGTTACCATCAGGTAGGAGGTACAGAAGCCTGAAGGCACACACTCACTGATTCAGGAACAGCTTCTTTCCCTCTGCCATCCCATTCCTAAATGGACATTGAACCCTTGGATACTACTTCACTTTTTTAATATATAAATTTTTTGCATGATTTTTAATCTACTTTATATACATATACTGTAATTGATTTACTTATTATTATATTCTTCTAGATTATGTATTGCATTGAACTGCTGCTGCTAAGTTAACAAATTTCATGACACATGCTGGTGATAATAAACCTGATTCTATTGAGCTATTCAGGTCTGAGTAGATATTCCCAGATTGATCTGGCTTAGCTACAGTATCTGCTATGCAGTACCTGCCTTTTGACTACAAAGGAAAAGATAACTTGTAGGAAGCTCTTTTAAGAAACTTTAATGCTATAAATATAAACTTAGTCTTTAATTTCATTACCTACGTAACTAATATTCCATTGAATTGACATTGACCAATTTATTCTGTTCTGGTTTAAGATTGAGTAAAAGAAGTACTTTAATAAGCAAGGAATGCTTTCAAATCTCTTGAACTGTGAAACTCAACTCAAAGTAACTTCATCTTTCTTTGGCAATAGGAATCCGTTTTATCTTAATATGGAATTATCTTAGATTTTAATCTTAAAGGCATTTGTTTTTCAAAGGGAATTTGCAAGAGTCTGAGTATTTTTAAGGCAAAGGTAAATAGGTACTTGTTATACAAGAGAGTGAATGAATACCACAGATCAGGGGAATACACAGCTAAAGTTCAATCAGGTCTTGGCAAAACTGAAAGGGCTGAGTGGCTTTTTCCTGCTTCTAATTTCTATATATGTGATCTTTGAGGCTTTCTGGGAAGTTAATTATTTGTAATAATTTTAATTACTTCTATGCTGTGTAGAATCCTGCTGCATGGCGATGTTTCACATTTTCCAAACCTGACACAGTGACAGAAACAGCATTACAGACTGAAAGACTCTCTCCATTGGTGGGTCCATCTGTCATGAATCACGTGCTGCGAGCAAGCTATGATGGAGAGGTGATGAGAAATTCCGTACTTCAGCTTAAAGTATTCTGTGCTGTTAATTTTCAAGATGTCATTGTGCATCATACACTGAAAGCAAGCAATTAAAAACCCAAATGGGATGCCTTTCGTGACAGAGATTTTGTGTACAGAAAGAAGCATGTTATTCTGCATTGAGATGGGATTTTCATGAACTTGTAGATGGAATGTTGTATGCAGTTTTAGTCTCCTTGCCCAAGAATGTGCTTACTGTGGAAAGAGTGAAACAAGGCTTCACCAGACTAATTCAGGGAATGATGATTGTGAATGAATCAATTAAATTTCATTCTCCAAATTGAATTGCATGTAGTTTGCATGCTGTCCTTGCAACTGCATGAGTATATCCTTCCAATATCCAAGCAAGTTGGAAAGTTACTTGGCCACTGTAAATTGCCCCTAGTGTGTTGATAAAGCGGAGAATGTTTGGGGAGTTGAGGGAGAAAGAAATGGGATTAGTGTAACTCTATGCTTGGATGACCAATACAAATTCAGTAGACTGAACAGGCTGTATGGGTTCTGTGACTTTAATCTGAAGGAGCTGGAAGACCACATTGTATTTCAGGTGATCAGAAGCACATAGAATTTCATTTAATGTTATGGCTTGGATTGGTTAACAGACAAAACAACAAATAAACAAGTCCTTATTGGGCTCTGAATATATTCATGATGTAAAGATAAGCCATGCTTTTAAATAATGAAACATGCGCTAAGAAACCAAATGACCATTTCTAGCTTCTATTTTTTATGTTCTTAACTCACAACTCAATGAATGTCTGAGCATAATTGTAGCATTGTTTATGGATGATATGTATAAGTCAATTATTTCTACCTAATAGAGTCCATTATTATTAGCTGACTTCGACATTTCACAGTAATTAGATGTTGTATGGGAGTTTCCATTCATTGAAAAGGGTCATAGTTTTTCTAATTACAAAAAAAAAATATTCTTTTGAGTTGTCACCAATAATTATTGTGCATTAACTTTACAATTTTTAGTTTTGATATGATCTAAGTGTAGAATTAACAATAACAGTTGCTTCTCCAGTTTAGTTAGTTAGAGAGGCAATTTTTAATCCTATCTATCATAGAATGCCCTATTTTACCCAGTTTTAATTGATCATAATAAAGAACTTGCATTTCCCCAATACCTTTTTTAAAAAAAAGTGTTTTAGAGGGAGTAACCACTCCTACTGCTGTCTTTTTGCCAGCTGAAACTCTCAGACTAGTACATACCCTGCGGTATCAATTATTCTCTGGAATGTTTAGATGTGGGTTGTGCTGAGATGCTGCAAGTTTTTATTTTTTAATAGACCTTTTTTTTATTATATATATAGGATCCTGAAAGTCTTGTTGTGTGGGTTCATTTTCAAGCACCGCAAAAATACGTCTATAATACGGGTATGTATATCTTAATGTTTAAGTATTGCTCCAGCTGTAACTGAGATCTTCCAGGAAAAAAAGGCATGATTTGTTTATACTGTACAGAGTGGGTTGTTCCTCATGCAGTGATGCATATTGGAGAATTGTCTGATGGGCATTTAAAATCTGCTGGTTCATACAGCTATTTTGCTTGTGGACGTAGGTAAAGATTAGAGTTTTAGCTGATAAATATCTGTAGGCTTTTTGACTAGCATTATACCAGCATATATTTGTGCAATAGTGATTATTGAATAATGATATTGATTGGGCATTCTCCTTCTTCCCATCACAATTCAAAGTTGATTCTAGTGACTTTATCAACAAACTTGTTCATAAGGCCAGTGATGTTGTGGGGGTGGAACTGGACTCTCTGACGGTGGTGCCTGAAAAGAGGATGCTGTCCAAGTTGCATGCCATCTTGGACAATGACTCCCATCCACTCCATAATGTACTGGTTAGGCACAGGAGTACATTCAGCCAGAGACTCATTCCACCGCGATGTAACACTGAGTGTCATAGGAAATCATTCCTACCTGTGGCCATCAAACTTTACAACTCCCCCCTCGGAGTGTCAGACACCTTGAGCCAATAGGCTGGTCCTGGACTTATTTCCACTTGGCATGATTAACTTATTATTTAATTATTTATGGTTTTATATTGCTATATTTCTTCACTATTCTTGGTTGGTGCGGCTGTAATGAAACCCAGTTTCCCTCAGGATCAATAAAGTATGTCTGTCTGTCTGCCTGTCTAATTACTTGAACTGAGAATAAATAATGCAGGTGATATGAAAGAAAAACATAGGACTTTTTCTTTTGGAAAGGCTTCACTTCACATGGCATGCTCTCAGGTACAGTGCCTTGAAAAAGTATTCAGCCTCCCACCCTTTGCTCACATGAGTGAGTATTATAACCAGGGATTTTGATCAATCTAACTGAGAATTTTTATTTGTGAATCACATGCTCCTTTTTTTCATAGGAGAGCCCCAAAAACAGGGAAAATAGTAAAGCATGAAAAACCAAAAATTCAAAAGTGAAAAGTATTCATCCCTCTTTGCTCAGTGCTTAGTTGAACTACCACACGCAGCTATTACAGCCAGTGGTCTTTTTGGATAAGTCTCTGTTAGCTTTGCACAATGTGATGGAGCAGGGTTTGCCTATTCCTTCTTGCAAGATTGCTAAAGCTGTGCCAAGTTAGTTGGGGTGCGGCATTGGACGGCAGTCTCGCTAGAGATGTGTGATCAGGTTAACATCAGGACTCTGACTGGGCCAATCAAGAACATAATTTTTCTTCATTTGAAGCCACTCTATGGTTGCTCTAGCAGTGTGCCTTTGGTCTTTGTTATGCTGAAAGACAAACTTCCTCCCCAGTTTAAACTTTCTGCCAGAGGCTGGACGGCTTTTATCCAGGATCTCTCTATTTAGAAACATTCATTTTCCCATCAATCCTGACCAGATTTCCAGTCCCTGCTGCTGAAAAGCATTCCCAAAGCCACATGTATCGCTTAGTGTTGAGGCCAAAAAGTTCCAGTTTAGGCTCATTTGATGACAAGTCCTCCTACATCTTTACAGTATCTTTGCAAAGTCTTTATGGGCAAGGATATTTTTTTTAACCAAGGCTGCTACTTTGTCACTCTTCCATAAAATACTCTTTTTGTGCAAGACCTTAGAGATTGTGGAGACATGAACTTAAACTCCAGTTACAGCCACTGACTTATGCAACTCACATAGAGTGGTTGTTAATGTTTAAGCAACAAAGACAAGATTTCCTTTTGTTTAAGCAACCTTATTATTTGTTCACGTTCAGTACATAAGGGATGCCACCTTCTTGCCCACAATTCCCCTTCCAACCCTCGCACACGTGCCCATAACAGGGAGAATGCGCATGCCAACTAAATACTTACATAGCCTAAATGAATAGAACTGAATAATCTCCCATCCATTTATGTACATTAGAAACATTTAAAAAAAATAAATCAATTCAAATGTCCAATTGGATATGGGAATTAGTTCTAACCCTTGATATTCATACAGTTCTTACAGTACTGAATGCCTTCACAAAGTGTCTTCAGCAGCATAAGAGCTGGCGCTCTCTTCTTTGTGAAACAGTCAGCTCATTATGAATTTTCTGTGTTTGGACGAATTCCTTGTTGCTGCTTATCTCTAGATGAAGCCTCTTTGTAACTGACTTTTGGATTCGCCCAAATATTTGTTTTAATGTGGACAGATATTTTTAAAAACACCTAGTGTGGATGCCTATCGTTTTTGCACGAAACCGGCGTTTTCAAAATTATCCGGTCTAGTGTGGACGTAGCCTAAGGAGTGTAACTCACTGTATGGCACATGAGGATTCCATGTGGATTGTCTGAAGATCCCTCTATAGCTTTCATGATGCAGTTGGACTGTTCTGTCAACAGCAAGGATGTCTATCGCTTACACAGCAGAACCTGTCATGTTCATCGTGTTCAGAGAGGCTGGTCAAGGACTACATCTGCAGCATGCTACCACCCAAACTGGACCTCCTACAGTTTGCCTACCAACACAACTGATCGACAGATGGCACAATAGCCACTGCTCTACCTACCCTCCTTATACATCTGGAGAAGAAGGTTGCCTATATGAGAATGCTGTTCTTGGAGTTCAGTTCAGCATTCAACAACATAATTCCATCCAGGCTCAACAGGAAGCTCAGAGATCTCGGCCTTGATTCTGTTTTGTGCAGCTGGATCCTCGACTTCCTGTCAGATCACCAGCAGGTGATAGAAGTGGGCTCCTTCACCTCCACCCCTCTGACTCTCAACATAGGAGCCCCTCTAGGCTGTGTACTAAGTCCCCTTCTTTACTCCCTGTATACCCATGACTGTGTCACCACCCACAGCTCTAATCTGCTAATTAAATTTGCCGACGACACTACATTGATTGGCCTAATCTCAAACAATAACGAGAAGAAGGGAAGAAGTTATCTCTGATACAGTGGTGTCAAGAAAACAACCTCTCCCTCAATGTCGCAAAAACAAAGGAGCTGGTAGTGGATTACAGGAGCAATGGATATCAGCTAACCCCTATTGACATCAATGGATCTGGGGTTGAGAGGGTATAAACAGCTTTAAGTTCCTTGGTATCCCCATCACCAAGGACCTCATGTGGTCTGCACAACTGCGCCTCTTTCACCTCAGACGGCTGAGGAAGTTTGGTATGGGCCTCCAGATCCTAAGAACTTTCTACAGGGGCACAATTGAGAACATCCTGACTGGCTGCATCACTGCCTGGTATGGGAACTGTGCCTCCCTTAATGCCAGGATTCTGCAGAGAGTGGTGCGGTCAGCATCTGTAGTTGGTACTTCCCATGATTCAGGACATTTTCAAGGACAGTTGTAAAAAAAAAAGGGCCCAAAGGATCATTGGAGACCCAAGTCATCCCAACCACAATCTATTCCAGCTGCTACCATCCGGGAAATGGTACTGCAGCGTAAAAGCCAGGGCCAGCAGGATCCGGAACAGCTTCTTCTACCAGGCCATCATTCTGATTAACTCACTTAACTATCGATTTGAGTGTATTTCTATGTTTCATTGACTGTTCTATTTATTATGAATTATAATAAATTACTATGATTGCACATTTAGATTTTTACTCCTCATGTATGTGAAGGATGCAAGAAATAAAGTTAATTCAGTTCAGTCTGAAAGACTGACTTTAGCTGAGAAATGACTGTGTGGCAAAATTTTGTGAACCCCGAAGAATGAATGAACCCCAAAGCCTCCCTCCCCCCCTTGCACGCACAAGCAGCAGCAAAGCATCAACACTCCCCCTTCCCTTCCCCTCACTTATTCCAGCAGGAAGCCTCAGTGCCCACCACTCACCAAGCAAGCAATAAAAAAGCCCCCAAAGAGAGACCATGATCTGCAGTCGAAAAACCATTGCTCACCCAACAATTTGACATGCCACAGGTGCTTTTCCTTGCTAACAAGGGAGAGGGAGGTGTTACACTTTCCACAGTGAGAGGGGAGACCAACAGTTCGCTGTTTCGATTCATAGTCTGAAGCAATGTTCATTTGAGCTCACATGACTCAAGAACCAGCAGAGTTTCCAGAGTGAGAGACTCCCACAGCTGTTCCAATGTTCCGATCTCCCACAGCACTGCAGTTGACAACACCATTGAAGAATCAGGTCCACAGGGGCTGCACCCAGAAGGTACATGGCTTCCAGACTGCTTCTGGAGATAATCAAAAACAGCTGGTCGGTGAGCTTCAGGAGCAGAAACTCACTGCTGTGAAGAACCGCAGTTAGAGTGCACCTGTAGATCATGGGCTCCAACAGGGCCCCAGCCACCTTGAAAGGAGAAAGAGAGGAATTTAAGGTGTTTTGCAGATGAGATTGCAGAAGTCACCATATTGGCTCCTCCCCCTAATGCCAATACTTTTGATATATCATTGAGAGAAGTAGTCAGAGACACTCTAATGTACACGTTGGTGAGTCTTTCTGAAGTTCTTTCATGTTCAGTTCCTCAAAGCCTCCAGCTACCAGGCATGCTTTTGGTGTAATTCTTGTTGGGATTTCTTTCTGGGTGCACACCCATCTTGTAGACACTGTATTTTGGCTAATGTCTCTGACTTCCTCAAACATTCCATTATTACTACTGATTTCATCCTGTTTTGCAGTTTCAAATGACGCCTCCTTAGTTACTAGGACATCTTCATCTTTACATTTCTCAGATGATCCAGCCTGACCTATTCTTGGTTCAGCATGAAGTCTGTCTAACATGAGATGTCGACTGACTCTGCAGTGCCAGTGACCATGGCTGGTTTTAAGTAATTCAAGTTGTACCAACTTTTGTGTATCCCAGTGGCTTTATCTACTCATCCTAAGACTTCAGCTTTGTATGAGATACCAGTATCTTGGTCTACAAATCTTAGAGTTTGTCCTGTTTTAAGACAGAAACTTCCATGTTGTCTTTGCACATAATAATTTCTGTTCAAGCAAGTCTGTTGAGTCCCCAACTGCATTTTCTTTAGCATTATCTGTGCTATTGTTGAGCATCTTTGAGCTGCAATTCCTGCAGCAATGCCTGTGCTATGTGACACTATATCAGGTAAGGGCTTTTCATTTTTTGTGTCATTCTCCATGGAGTTCTGATTGTCTTCCATTTGTATTTTACATGGTCTGGAATGATACACTCTTGTATGTTCTTCCATGCCTCATGAAGACAGCAACTCCATCCTGAACAATGACAACTCCAGGACTTTTTCCATTCTGGGCAATCTGTAATGCACTTTGTCCTGTCTCATATTTCTCATCTGCAGGATGGAGCTGTGCCCTAAGTGCTCTTTGAACACTGCTTCGGTGAAAGCCTTCCTTGATGCATGCAGTGCTAAAATGTGTTTCCCAACCCATTAACTCCTTGTTGTGTCCTCTGGAGCAGGTGGCCTATCAACGAGTACAGAGAGAAGGTTTGGATTTTGGCCAAACACCAGTTGATACGAGCTATAGCCATGTACATTGTATTCTTCACCATAAGGCCCCAGTCAAGTGCTGTATTCCGATCACAGCCATTGCTTTTCTTTACCTTCAGCATTATTTCAGTGAGCGTTTGGTTGTGTCATTCCGGAAGTCGACTACACCAAGGACTGTGTGCCACTTCTGTCTTTGTTTCAATGTTAAGGTTCTCTGCCATATCTCTGAATTAATTATTATTATGTTCACCATCATTATCACTCAATCCTTTCCGAGGTTGGCCATACACACTTATCCAGGAATAGATGGAGATTTTTAACTATCTCTGGGGTCTTTGTGCTTACAATGCTATCAGGACTGAGATGTGTGAACTCGTATCTCCACATCCATAACCACATTCTTTGCTGTGATTTATATGGGTCTATGGCTGCTGTTTCATTTTGTTCAGGTCCTAGTGGTAGACCAACTGCAGGTTTGGGCTTATGTTTTCCAAACTTTAAGCATGTCTCACAGCTATCAATTATCTGCTTTAGAAAGGAAAAATAGTCTGTATCTCTGTTTTCTGAACTCCTGCGCAGTTTGACGACTATCAGTTGAAGCATGTCCAGACTGCTTGAGAAGCTTGAGCAACACTTAGCATTTCTCATCTGAAGTCATGTTCTCTGTGATAGTTAGTACTTCATTCTCACATTGATTCTCAGTAATGTCCAGAGCTGGTGAGCTCAAGAGACACTGACTGTTGAAATATTGTTGCTTGTCTTACCCCAAATCCATTACTGCCCTCACTTTCTTCTGCGTAATGGAATAGTCACTGGTACTACCTTCATTTTGATATAACATTTTGTCTGTCCTATTTTTTTAAATGGGAATTTTCACTCTTTTAGTGGAATGTACAATCTTTTCAGCTCCAAATTTGAATGCTTTGTAACTGTGGCGTATCTGTGTTCACTTCATGCGCTTCATTCTAGTTTAGTTCACTTACATAGTTTTCAAGCCATTTTTCTCCACGCACTACATATGCATGCTGTATCAATAGTAGCAAATCCTAGAGATTCTGTCATCAAAATCTCTGCATCAGATGTCTCTGCATTAGTAAGTGATTCCTTTTGCAAACAATGTTATATGACACTCTTCTACATCTTCAGATGTTATTTTCTTCATCTAGCTTAACTTGTTTGGTTCTGTGTGAACAGTTTTTTTGCCTAGTGGCAAGTACTTTAACGAACTGCATATTTTGATCTCCTGCTGTAATTGTTGAGTGGATTTGTACCAGGTAATGGTACCCTCATCAGGTCACTCTGGGACCTACGCTTGCTACACTTGTTGCTGCACAGTAGGCATATCATTTCCTGATTCAAACTAATTCCGACTGTTGCTGGGATCCGATTAATTGGAAACCATCCTCTGCTACCACTGTTGATGCTCAAATGACAAAGGCAAGATTTTCTTTCATTTTAGCAACTTTATCTGTTCACATTCAGTACATAAGGGCTGCCATCTTCTTAGCCACAATTCCCCTTCCACCCTTCACATGCATGTCCATAACAGGGAAAATGCACATGCCAACAAAATACATACATAGCCCAAATGAACAGAGCTCAACAACTTTTGGTGTCATGGTGGCCTCTTACAGGTGCCGGAGATGAAGGTTAGAGGGGCAGTGTGACTGGTTTCATATTTATTCCACTTTTTCCACAACAGACTGCAATGAGCTCCAAGGTATGTTTAGTACCTTTGAGGTGGTCTTATACCCTTTGTCATGAATACTCTTGTCTTCATTTGTTAAAAATCAGCCACACTGTTGGACCTTAGAGAGAGGGGGGGGGGGAGCTTCAGTCTTATGAATTCATTGAAAACAGGTGATCCTCCAATTTGTTTTACATCAACAAATTGGATGAGTTGGTAAGGTAATACAGTATATTGCTCTTAAGGAAAATATGCATAGTAATTACAGAGGGGATGAATCCTTTTTCAGCTCCACAATTTTGATTTTTGTTTTAGTTAATTGTTGACAGGTTTTGGAATTTTTATTTTGATTTGACATGTTCAATATTTTATAGACTAGCTCAAAAAATCCTACTTCAATATATTTTAAATTTAGAAAATGAGACAAATGTGAAAATAGTTTTGGGGGCTGAATACTTTTTCAAGGCACAGTAAATAAATTTAAATCTTGCAGCTGTCTCTGCCTCAGCAGTTTCTTGCAAGCAATGAAGAATTGAAGAAGCTACTATATTTGACTTGCATCCTTCTTGCCTCTTTAACAGCTAATTGTAGTCACCATCTTTTTTGATAATCAGCTTATCTCCGAAGTTTAATATTGTGCTGGCGAGCTTGGATGCAGATGCCCTTTGTCGAAAATCAAGCCAAACGTATTCATTGATTACTCATCTTCATTAAAACGCGTTAACATGTCAGTGACTGCCTAGTTTTAGACAAAAGTGAATCATTTTAATCGTTAATTACTGGTGCCTCTTTTTTTGTCATTGGACAGTGGACCATATCACTGCAGGGCGAAAATATTTGTCATTTAAGGCAACCAGAATTACCAATGTAATTTCTGTTGATTCTTTGAAAAACAATTGTGTTGATCAGATTCCTTGTCACACAATTGGTTGAGATAATTACTGGTCTGTGTTTTGCTGGCAAAAGACTACCTACAAGTACATCAACCCACACCACTCAAAGCCACTGTTCAGCTGTCTGGGTGTGGTGAATCTGTCTTGCTGACATGAAAAATCTTGGTTTCCAACACAACATGAAAGAAATAAAAACAGGAACTGTTAGAAACACTCTGGAGGTCTGACAGAACAATTAGAAGATAAACCTTTAATGAACAAGACAAAGACCTTCTGTCAGAACTGAGAGGGAGAAACCAAGTTAATTTTATATTACAGCAAGGATGGGGAAGGAATAGATGTAACAGAATTCTCTAATTAATAGGTTAATGAGGGCACAAAGCATGAATGAAGGATTATAAAAGCTATGAAGGAATTGGAAATGAAAAGTACATAAATGTAAAAGCTGTAAAGAACTGTAGGAATTTTAGCAGGTAAAGCTGTTGTGAATCATCCATATCTAACATCATGTCAGTTTTCCTTTTTCCATAAGCACTAAAATGGACAGTTTTGATACAAACGCATGGATCATCCTTCATTTATGCTTAGTATATCAGATTTATATCAGTATATTGTATCAGTATAGTATATCAGGTTTATAAGTAAGTATAGAAATTAAACATATAATTGACCCCATATTGTCAGTAATGCAACAGTTGAACTATTTTCTTTTACTTGGGTAGTGCATGGAAGTCCTGCAGAGGCTATATTAGAAATTTCTTAAAAGGATATTAGTTTTGCCATGAATTAAAAATAGAGGCTCTTTTTGTTAAGAGTAGATTAAATGACGGCCAAATGGGAAAGCGTAAACTTTTTCCTAAGGGTAAATTTGAGGTAACTGTTCTTGTGGAAAGATAAATAGTTCAGATTGATATTTTCCATATTTGCTATTTCAACATTCTGTTTCAATCTTTCTGCTTTGTAATATTTTACTTCTGAAATGTTTCTTTCTGGAGAATTTCTTTAAAAGGATAAAATAAAGTTAATATTAATATGGAGGATTTTTAGGGAAGGGAATGTACTCTAATAACAGTGAATATAGATTGATTTTATTTTTTATCAGATGCTAAACAGGTATATTGGTGCAACAGAATAAAATCAATCCATTTCTAAAACTTAAGACGCGCACAGTATTGTTTTTTCCCATCATTTATTAAATTTTAACAGCTTTGAATCAACCCCTGAAACATTGAATTTTACAGCAGTAAATATTGTAACTTTTGTTTCAGACCCTGTCGGTGTACCAGAGGAATACTTGGCAAGGATCGATGTCGAAGTTGATACTCCTGGCCCCAGCAATGTTATTAACAGCATACCACTCTGTTCCAGAGTTGGAATTGTCAGAATACATGCTCCCAAGCACCTGCAAGTATGCTGGCATTAATACTTGAAGGAAATATTTTGCTTTGGGTTTTATGACAATGTAGGGTGCAGAGCTTTGCCAAAGTAACATTCATAACCTTTTCCACTTCCACCAGCCCTATTGATCTTTAAGGAAGGAGAGATCAAGTTCAACTAGCATTCATTGTTAAACAGACAATACTGCAGATGTTTGCCACAATGTTTGGATTAAACTGCAAGTGCTCAGAGGTTGGACAAAGTAGAGTTGTTTCCTCTGGACCAGTGGAAACAGAGGAGACCTGATTAAATTTTATAAAATTGTGAGCTATAGATAGACAGCTGGTATCATTTTCCTTGGGTTCAGAATTACTAATACTAGCAGGCACACATTTTAAGTGAGAGCGGAGAAAATTTAAAAAAGGGTGTGTGTGGCTTTTTTTTTAACAGCACAGTAGTTGGTGCCAGGTGTGATGGAGGCAAATGAATATGCAAAGAATTGTGGGGCATGAACCATGGGCAAGCTGAAGGAATTTATGTAGTTAAGTGTCATTAACTAATTTGGACTGTATGGCTTGTTCTTGTGTTGTACTGTACTGTTCTGTGTTCTCGTTGTGCAGCATTATTGCTTAATTACAGTTGTGGTTTATGTGGTTTAGGGTACTGTACATTTTGTAGACCTAAATATCCATATGAACTGTAAATTGAAAGTGGTAGGACATGGAAGTGTGATTAACTATGTATATGTTGCAAAACTGATTAGATGAAGTGTGAGTGTAAACTTGCGAGGACCATAACATGGATCTGTAAAGGTTTCTGCAAGTATGTAAGAATGCTAGGGTTTGTGGTTCATGGAAAGGGTACTAGAGTGCAAAAGCAAGGAGGTCTTACTGCAATTTTACAGGAATTTGGGGAGACCACTCTTGGAGTATTGTCTGCAGCCTCTTTTCCTGGGGGGGGGGGGGGGGAATGAAACATACTTTTCATGGAAGAAATATGGTTAAGTTCCGGAAAGGTACACAAAATGGGGCATTACTGCATCAGGAGAGATTTGGATCATCATAATTTTGAACACTTCATTCAAGCTCTCCCTCAGCCTCTCTCCATTCCAAAGAAAGCAAACCTAGCTACCAGTGTTTTCTTCAAACTTAAATGCTCGATTGCAAGCAAGATCCTAGTGAACCTCCTCTGCATCCGCTCAAGTGTAACCATGTCCTTCCTTTATGAAAAGTTATTTGCTTGACAAAGCTAATTTGAGGGCTTCTTTTGGGCTAGTTCCTTGTTATCAAACCTTACTTTGTTCCTGGGTCTTCTAAAACTAAATTGCTTGCTTTCTTATGAAACCTGCATTGGAGTATATCAGTGCTACATAGACTGAAATTTTCAATGCTTTTGTATCTAGACGCTTGTCATTTCTGCCGAACCAGGCAAGACAGCTAAACAAATCCTCCCTCTAAAAAATGCTGGAAATATCAGTGCACAGCTAAAGATTCAGGTGAGTTATCAATTTCTTTTCAAACCAATTTCGTGAGAGTAATTAAAGATAACCTTAAGTTTCTTCAGTTGTTTTCTTGGAATAACATGGTGCTCTGTTGCCTTCAGTAGTCATTTTGCTGAAAAACAAGGTGTCATGAGTAAATGAAATATCCCACGTTCACTCCTTTAGTCATGTCAATGCCAATTCTGTGCCAAAATTTGCAAAATGTTAGCATCCAGCTATCTTTATTTCCATGTGTGTTTCTTGTCCAGAATTGACTGTCAAATGTATTGCATTATGAACGGGAACACTATTATATACACTTCTGAAAACCATTCCAATTTTTCTTTCAACTTGACTGCTGTTTTGTGTATTTTTTCCTTCCACTGGCAAAATAACTGCTATCTGTTTTCTGTGGAAGTAATTCTAGTGGAAGTAATCACAGAATTCTGAAACACTGGAAGAGAGTACTTAGTTTGCTGTGCTAATTCTTTTGTTTGAATGCTGATCCTTATTACCAATTACAGATACGAACTTTAACCTTGGTTGGCCAAGTGCACACAAGTAACAGGTTACTGTCAAAGTCCATGGCTTAAGTGTCTTAAGTTAAATTGTTTGTCTATTTTTCTGAAATCCTATTGGCATTGATCCATGTTGTAAGAATTCCACTGTGGAAAATCAAAATCCTGAAATAATCCTTTTTTTACTTGATCTGTGAAATTAATTTTTCCTTTAGGCTGCCAAACCTAGCTTTTTTCTAGCACAGCCAGAAAATATCCTCATTTGCCCTGGAGAAGAATCTGAGATAGTTGTTTCATATTCTCCGAAGGATACACAGACTGAAATGCAAAGGTACAACTTTCAATCTTTTTTTGATTCCACTGACATTCAAGCTGAGTTGCAAATTCACTTTGTTTCCACACTTCTTTAGTACAGCTTCTGAATTGTGTAGACTTGAACCAATGGGTCAGATGTCACTGCAGCCACCACCTTTAAAATCAATGGATGTATGTCATAAGGCCCCATCAATTTGTCTACTTTTATTTATGGAGCTTTCTCTTGTGCTTTATCCCTTGTATTTAGAATTTTTATGTTCCTTGTTATATGAAATTAACCTATTATCTCTAGGGATATTGATAATCTCCACAATGAAACAATATATAGAAAAATTTACAGTGACAAAGTTCGCATTACCCTGGGTTCTGATGCACCAACTTGAGTAGTATTAATGTCCTCATAAAGGAAGACTTGCTTGAGTTTGTGGGGCAAGAAATGTACATTATGCATCACTAGTCCAGTAACTTTGTAATTGATTCTCTCTTTGTGTCAGTATTTTTGAGTAAAAGATGAAAATGCTTAGTTATATATAGTGGGGAAAAAGAAATATTGCTTTATTTCAGTGATCATTTTTAAGGAGGCTGAGGGGTTACCTTTACATATTTGTATCATGAAGGACCCAATGGATGGCTAGTATTTTTCCAGAGCAGGGGAGTCTAAAACGAGAGGAACTAATTTTAAGATGAGAAGGGAAATACATAAAAACTGGTGGGTAGTTTCAATTTTCTGCTAGTTAACTCTGATTTTAAGACACAAAATGCTGGTGGAACACAGCAGGCCAGGCAGCATCTGTAGGGAGAAGCGCTGTCGATGTTTTGGGCCGAGACCCTTCGTCAGGACTAAGTGAAAGGAAAGATAGTAAGAGATTTGAAAGTAGGAGGGGGAGGGGAAAATGCGAAATGATAGGAGAAGACTGGAGGGGGTGGGGTGAAGCTGAGAACCAGAAAGGTGATTGGTAAAAGGGATACAGAGCTAGAGAAGGGAAAGGATCATGGGACGGGAGACCTAGGGAGAAAGAACGGGGGAGGGGAGCACCAGAGGGAGATGGAGAACAGGCAAACAACTAAATATGTCAGGGATGGGGTAAGAAGGGGAGGAGGGGCATTAACGGAAGTTAGAGAAGTCAATGTTCATGCCATCAGGTTGGAGGCTACCCAGCCGGTATATAAGGTGTTGTTCCTCTAACCTGAGTGTGGCTTCATCTTGACAGTAGAGGAGGCCATGGATAGACATATCAGAATGGGAATGGGACGTGGAATTAAAATGAGTGGCCACTGGGAGATCCTGCTTTCTCTGGTGGACAGAGTGTAGGTGTTCAGCGAAACGGTCTCCCAGTCTGCGTCAGGTCTCGCCAATATATAAAAGGCCACACCGGGAGTACCAGACTCACACCAGCCGACTCACAGGTGAAGTGTCACCTCACCTGGAAGGACTGTCTGGGGCCCTGAATGGTGGTGAGGGAGGAAGTGTAAGGGCAGGTGTAGCACTTGTTCCGCTTGCAAGGATAAGTGCCAGGAGGGAGATCAGTGGGAAGGGATGGGGGTGGGGGGGAATGATTGGACAAGGGAGTCACGTAGGGAGCGATCCCTGCGGAAAGCAGAAACGGGGTGGGGGGGGGGGAGGGAAAGATGTGCTTGGTGGTGGGATCCCGTTGGAGGCGGCAGAAGTTACGGAGAATTATACGTTGGATCCGGAGGCTGGTGGGGTGGTAGGTGAGGACAAGGGGGACCCTATCCTGAGTGGGGTGAGGGCAGATGTGCAGGAAATGGGAGAGATGCATTTGAGAACAGAGTTGATGGTGGAAAAAGGGAAGCCCCTTTGTTTAAAAAGGGAAGACATCTCTTCATCCTGGAATGAAAAGCCTCATCCTGAGAGCAGATGCGGCAGAGACGGAGGAATTGCATAATTTTTGCAAGAGACAGGGTGGGAAGAGGAATAGTCCAGGTAGCTGTGAGAGTCTGTAGGATTATAGTAGATATCAGTAGATAGGCCGTCTCCAGAGATGGAGACAGAAAGATCACGAAAGAGGAGGGAGGTGTCAGAAATAGACCAGGTAAATTTGAGGGCAGGGTGAAAGTTGGAGGCAAAGTTAATGAAGTCATTGAACTCAGCATGTGTGCCTGGCCTGCTGCATTCCACCAGTGATTTGTGTGTGTTGCTTGAACTTTCAGCATCTGCAGATTTCCTTGTGTCTGATTTTAAGAGATTACTTTCTTTCTATATTGCTTGTAACAAACATTAGCTGTTTTAAATGTATATTATCTACAGTATTTCACATTTTGAATTTGTAATTATTTTCATTCCACTAGTTATGTTTTTAACTCAGCTCTGTCTTTAAAATAAGTGAACAAATTGTGTATGATTTTTGAGGATAAAGTCATTGGAAATGCTAAGAATTGTTATCTTTTTAGCCATTTGGCTATTCTGGTTCAGCCTTTTGGTCCCCAGTATGAAGTTGGCTTGAAAGGAGTGCTTTGGAAACCTGAATCCTATCAATCCGTCTCTTCATCCTCAAGCTCCTCATTGGAGATACCACCAATTCTGTCCAACAAGCAATTTATATCATGGGGAGGAGTTTCCCTTGGAAGAACAGTGTAAGTTCCATTCTCTGACTTCTCCGGTGAAAGGTGCTGCCAAATAATGGTTATAAATGTTTGTACCACTATTTCCAACTACATCAAGGTGATGGGGTAATTCTTATATTTTTAATATAGCGTTCGGCATGGACTAGAAGGGCTGAGGTGGCCTGTTAACGTGCTGTAATTGTTATATGGTTAATATTTTTCATAAGATAAGATGTAGCTGTTGGGAAAATTTTGAGAGCTACTAGTTGCATTCCCTCCACTTACTCCCCTGTAATATAGTCTCTGTCATTAACTGCACCTTGATCTTCCTGCCACCCAACTACACTAACAGTAACCAATTAACCTACCAATCAGTATGTCATCCCACTATCAGTAAAATAGTTTTAAAAAATGCCTCTTCTAATTAACCAGTTTGCATATTTTCTCAGTGCTCTGTTCTTTTTCAACTTACAGTCATCAGAAACTTGTGCTTAGAAATAATTCTTCAACTGTTGCACAACAGTTGCGCCTGTTGATCAAAGGTCAAGATCAGGACTGCTTTCAGGTAAATGGTAGTTCTAATTCTGTAATGTAATTTGCATATAGAAATACAAAATAATTACTATGCCCTAGAGATCCTGTTTTCAAGGAGATCAATTTTCAAACTGTCATATTTTGTTCTCATTGTCATTATAGATGATAACCTCTTGCCTTTGTGACTTTAAAATACTTAAATTGTGTGAGTTCATGCAGTGTATTTTCAATCTTCCTTGTTAGAAAATTGATGCAGTTTGGAGGAAACTAGCATGATTATCAAATCTATTTGGTCAGAATTCAGGAGCCAAATGTTCCTGTGAGGAAGAAAGATCAGAATGACCAGGTTCAGGTACCTCAGATGATGAAAGATGTAAATTTAGTCAAAAATGAAATGGAAGCTTCCCCCAGCCTACGTGGGGGAAGCAACAGTGGCCGTGCCTCTGGCACAGAGTCTGGCCCTGTGGCTCAGAAGGGTAAGGAAAGGAAGAGGAAGGCAGTAGTGATAGGGGACTCTATAGTCAGGGGGTCAGACAGGCGATTCTGTGGACGCAAGAAAGAAACACGAATGGTAGTTTGCCTCCCAGGTGCCAGGGTCCGGGATGTTTCTGATTGCGTCCAAGATATCCTGCGGTGGGAGGGAGAACAGCCAGAGGTCGTGGTACATATTGGTACCAATGACATAGATAGGAAAAGAGAAGAGGTCCTGAAAGAAGACTACAGGGAGTTAGGAAGGAAGTTGAAAAGCAGGACCTCAAAGGTAGTAATCTCAGGATTACTGCCTGTGCCATGCGACAGTGAGAATAGGAATAGAATGAGGTGGATAAATGCGTGGCTGAGGGATTGGAGCAGGGGGCAGGGATTCAGATTTCTGGATCATTGGGACCTCTTTTGGGGCGGGTGTGACCTGTACAAAAAGGATGGGTTTCTCTTGAATCCCAGGGGGACCAATATCCTGGCGGGCAAGTTTGATAGAGCTGTTGGGGAGGGTTTAAACTAGTTTGGCAGGGAGGTGGGAATCAGAACGTCAGTGTAGGGATTAAGGTAGAAGGAAAAGGGCATGATGCTAAGAGTTCTGAGTTGATGAGGAAGGACAGGCAGAGGACAGAACATAATTGTAGCCAGGTAAAGGTGTTGAAGTGTGTATATTTCAATGCTAGGAGTATTAGGAACAAGGAGGATGAACTTAGAGCATGGATTAGTACGTGGAACTACAATGTTGTGGCTGTTACTGAAACTTGGTTGGAGGAAGGGCAGGATTGAATGATGCAGGTCCCAGGGTTCAGGTGTTTTAAAAGGAATAGGATGGGAGGTAGAAAGGGGGGGGGGGGTGAGTGGCATTGCTGGTCAGGGATAGTATCACGGCTATAGAAAGGGAGGATGCTGCAGAGGGAGTGTCCACTGAGTCGGTCTGGGTGGAACTCAGAAATAGGAAGGGATCAATCACTGTGCTGGGAGTAGTCTATAGGCCCCCAAATACCCCTCAGGACACCGAGGAGCAGATAAGCAGGCAAATTTTAGAATGGTGTACAAAATACAGGGTAGTAGTTATGGCTGATTGAGCTGGGTTCAGGATAGGTTTGTCCCACTGAGGCAAGATAAAAATGGTAGGAAAAGGGAACCGTGGCTGTCGAAACATGTGAGGCAGCTCGTCAAGAGGAAAAAGGAAGCATATGTTAGATATAAGAAGTAGGAGGGGCTCATGAGAAATGTAGGGTAGCCAGGAAGGAGCTAAAGAAAGGATTTAGGAGAGCTCGAAGGGGGCATGAGAAGGCCTTGGGCATGTAGGATTAAGGAGAACCCCAAGGCGTTCTATGTGTATATGAAGAACAGGAGGATGACGAGAACGAAGGTGGGGCAGGATAAAGAGAGCAACATGTGCCTGGAGGCGGAGGATGTTGGGGAGGTTCTAAATGAATACTTTGCTTTAGTATTCACTAGTGAAAAGGATCTTGATCAGGGTGAGCTCGAAATAGAACAGGCCTGTGTGCTGGACAATGTGGAGATACGGAAGAAGTAGTGCTGGATCTTCTTAAAAACATTAAGATTGATAAATCCCCAGGGCTGGATATGATACACCCCAGATTGTTGTGGGAATTGAGAGAAGAGATTGCTGGAGCATTAGCTATGATCTTTGAATCCTCTTTGGCTGCAGGGGAAGTGCCGGAGGACTGGAGAATGGCAAATGTAGTTCCCTTGTTTAAAAAAGGTAATAGGGAGAAATCTGGGAACTATAGACTTAGTCTTATGTCGGTGGTCTGCAAACTACTGGAAAGGATTCTTAAGGATAGGATCTACGAGCATTTGGAGAAGTACAGTCTACTCATGGATAGTCAACATGGCTTTGTGAAGGGAAGATCGTGCCTCACGAGCCTGATTGAGTTTTTTGAAGAGATAACAAAAGAAATTGATGAGGGTAGGGCAGTGGATGTGATCTACATGGACTTTAGCAAAGTATTTGACAAGGTCCCTCACAAAAGACTCATCCAGAAAGTCATGAGGCATGGGATAAGTGAGCTGGGTTGGATAAAAAATTGGCTTAAAGGAAGAAAGCAGAGGGTAGTTGTAGAAGAAAAATATTCTGCCTGGAGGTCGATGACTAGTGGTGTGCTGCAGGGATCTGACCTGGGACCCCAGCTATTTGTGATTTTTATAAATGACCTGGATGTAGAGGCGGAAGGATGGGTGAGTAAGTTTGCAGATGACACGAAGATTGGAGGAGTTGTGGATGGAGCTGCAGGTTGTCGAAGGTTACAAGAGGATATAGACAGGCTGCAGAATTGGGCAGAAAAATGGCAGATGGAGTTCAATCCAAATAAGTGTGAGGTGATGCATTTTGGAAGGACAAACCAGAAGGCTGAGTACAGGATTAATGGTCAGTTACTTAAGAGTGTGGATGAACAAAGGGACCTTGGGGTTCAAATCCATACATCCCTCAAGGTCGCTACGCAGGTTGATAGGGTAGTTAAGAAGGCCTATGGGATGCTAGACTTCATTAACAGGGGGATTGAGTTCAAGAGTAAGTCATGTTGCAACTCTACAAATCTCTGGTGAGACCGCACTTACAGTATCGTGTTCAATTCTGGTCACCTCATTATAGGAAGGATGTGGAAGCTATGGAGAGGGTGCAGAGGAGATTTACCAGGATGTTGCCTGGTTTGGAGAACAGGTCATATGAAGCAAGGCTAGAAGAGCTGGGACTTTTTGGAGCGTAGAAGAATGAAGGGGACTTGATAGAGGTCTACAAGATTATGAGAGGCATAGATAGGGTGGATAGTCAGTACCTGTTTCCCAGGGCACCAATAGCAAACACCAGAGGGCATATATACAAAATTAAGGGAGGGAAGTTTAGGGGAGATATCAAGGGTAAGTTTTTTTTACAGAGGGTTGTGAGTCCTGGAATGACTTGCCAGGGATGGTGGTGGAGGCTAAAACATCAGGGATATTTAAGAACCTCTTGGACAGGCACATAGATGAAAGAAAAATGGAGGGTTATGGGGTAGCATGGGTTTAGTACTTTTTTAAAGGATTATATGGGTCGGCACAACGTGGAGGGCTGAAGGGCCTGTACTGTGCTGTAGTGTTCTATGGTCTAAGCTTAAGTAAGGTTTAGGAAGCTGAAATCAACAGGGACTTTGAGGAATATAAACGAAGCAGGAGAAAAATTGGGACATCAGGAGGGCTAACTGGGACCATGAATTGTCATTGGCAAGTAAGCATTTTATTTCTTTTTTTAAAACTGAGCAAGGGAATGGTTTAGCTCCACTCAAAGGCAAGGTAATTTATTCCTGGAGCCAAAGAGAACAGCGAGCTAAATGAGTACTTTGCATCACTGTTGACCAAAGAGGTCAGGAAGGAGTATGATGATATTCTAAGGTATGTTGATATAATGGAGGTGGTGGTATTGAGTCGCTTGAAGTTAGATAACTCCCTGGAGCTTGATGGGAACTATCCCAGGTTATTGAGGGAGGCAAGAGGAGACTGGGGCCTTAATGGAGATCTTTGTATCCTCATTAACTACAGCCAAGTTCTCAGCGGATTGGAAAATAATCAGTGTTGTTCATGTGTTTAAAAATGGCAGTGGGGATAATCCAGCAATTTATAGAACATAGGACATACAGTCCAGGAACAGGCTCTTTGGCCCATGAAGTTGTCATCAGATGCCCAGCTAAATTAATCCCTTCTGCTTACACAGTGCCCAATTCCTTCCATGGAAAGCCACAAAACAAAGAAGCACCATGAAACTCATTTAAAGTCAAACCCCCAACGCACAAAAAAGAACAAATTGCAAGTGGGAAATAAACAAGCTAAAAACACAGAACCCCACCTCCCAAAGTCAACAAAAGAGTCCAGGCATATTCAGTTTAGCTCAGCTCAGTTCAATCTAGCCCTGTGTTGTTCATTGACACAAGCTGCAGATCCAGTAAAAAAAAAACACCTCATAACATGATCTATAGAGGCCAATCCACAAATACGTGTTGATTAAACCTTGTCCAAAACCTAGGACTCAAGTACTCACTCGCAGAGAAGGAGACAATTTGAACGCAGGTTAATAACGCTGAACACCCACCCGCCTTCCACTCTTGTACGTCATAATTTTCAATCTTCCTTGATGCTTTAATCCAGGGGTGTCAAACTCATTTTAGGTCACGGGCCGGATTGAGCAAAATGCAGCTTCATGCGGGCCGCATCAGTCAGACGCGTGCGAACGCAGCTTTCGTTGCCTCCGTTTTTTCAGCCTGCTCTCATGTGTCTCAGCCTCTGCTATAACTACAAAGTGTTTCACTTTACAAATTCCGTTTCTTATGAAGAAGACTGCCGAATAAACACTAAAAACCCTGAAAAC
The DNA here is from genome assembly GCF_048418815.1 of Hemitrygon akajei. Taxonomy (NCBI): domain Eukaryota; kingdom Metazoa; phylum Chordata; class Chondrichthyes; order Myliobatiformes; family Dasyatidae; genus Hemitrygon; species Hemitrygon akajei. The sequence continues at coordinate 83,216,136 of NC_133124.1, forward strand.
CTGGTACCTGAATAAACTCAGCATTAGCCATATCTTACGCCATAGGCGCTTCGATTACTGGGGCCAGCTTTAATAGTAATTAGATATTATCTTGCGGGCCAAAGATAATTCCACCGCGGGCTGAATTTGGCCCGCGGGCCTTGAGTTTGACATATATGCTTTAATCAGCGAGAAATGGAGCTGATCATGGGCTCATGCCCCATTTCCAGGCTTCTTGACCTTGAGGCCACACACTTTGCTCAAAGCCTCTCTGAACTCCCCCAAGACAGCAAAGCGCCAGATCTCTCAATTGGCACAAAAGCACCACCAAACTGTAGATCACAGGCTTCAACAGTAGCAGGACAATATTTTAAAGAAAATGACACAAAAGAAGTGAAAGAAGTAATATTGTGTACTGTCTGAAGGATGTTGCTCTTGATCACGTTCACAAATAGGGTAGTCTTCCCGGAGTAGAAGTGCCACATACTGGAGGGCTCAGGTTTAGGATAAGAAGGGCAAAGTTTAAAGTAAGTTTATAAGACAATTTTTTTAAAGCACAAAGTGTAAAGCCAATGGAGATGGTGGAAGCAGATACAATCACAAAGTTTGAGGTATATAGATGGGCACATGAGCAAGTAGAAGAAGGAAGGAATGTAAACCATATTTAGCCAGATTAGATTAAGTTTCTTTGACAATGTAGTTAGCACAGACAGTGGGCCAAAGAATCTGTCCCTATGTTGTGTTGCTCAATATTCATGAAGAATTTATAGGAATATTTGTCAAGACATTTTTGAATGTCTGAGATTGAGTTTTGATTCAATGTCTGTCTTTGTAGTTACAGAGCACATTTGATCTTGAAGAAAGGTTGATCGGCAACTGTGAATTGATGGTTTGTCCCAAAGAAGATGTCTGTGTGCATCTTTTGTTTGCACCAACAAGGGTTGCTTGCATGTTGGCAAGACTTGAAATTAAGCAGTCGAGAATACGGTCAACTCAACCAGGAGTGAAATTCACAGTATGTATTTGGTGCCACATTAAGCATAACGAAGGAAACGATTGCTGGAAAATTGATTGTTCTAATAATTTTGTTCTTTTCTCTTCTTAAAGGTACTAATAATCCTAAATTGCTTCCCCTTTTGGGTGCTAAAACTCAAGACTGCTAGACTTTGCTGATAGATGTAGGTTAGAAGATAACCCCATATAAAGACAAACTAAATGTGCCATGCCTAAACTGCACTGACTGAAAAAATGTAGAACCAATCAAATTAATATGAGAATGAGCATGTTCAAAGATGTACAGGGCTGAAACCACAGTTGCTGCCTCATTAAGTTCATGTCCTTTTACACAAATTGTTAATTAATGTCCTGTAACTTGTTACTGTATTATAAGACCATTAAGATGTAGGAGCAAAATTAGGCCATTTGGCCCATCGAGTCTGCGCTGCCATTCATTATTGCTGATCCATTTTTCCTCTCAGCCCCAATCTCCTACCTTCTCCCAGTATCCCTTCATGCCCTGACCAATCAGAATTTTATCAACCTTGGCCTCCATGGCTGCCTGTGGCAACAAATTCCACTCTGGCTAAAGAAATTCCTTCTCATCTGTTCTAAAAGGACGCCCCTCTATTTTGAGGCTGTGTCCTCTGGTCTTAGACTCTCCCACCATAGGAAACATACTCTCCACATCCACCCTATCAGTCTTTCATCATTTGATAGGTTTCAATTAGGTCGTCCATATGTAGCTACATTGTGTGACTCATAAAATTTTGCCTAACAATCAACATGGTTGTGCCAGAATGGTAAACTCTGCAGATAACCTACAAGTTAGAACTAGTTGTCTGGAGACATGGTACTGTAAACACTTGGTCTCACTAATGTAGAGTAGGCCACATTTGGGAGCATGGGTGTAGTAGATGAGGTTGGAACAGGGGCATTTTATCTTTGCCTCACCTGGAAGAGCTGTTTAGGTCCCTGGCTGGTGCTGAGGGAGTTGATGTAGAAACAAGTGCTGCACTTCCTACAGTTGCAGGGGAAAGTGTTGTTGGTGGGGGTGGGGTAAATGGAGAGGGAAGAGCAAACGAGAGTGTTAAAGAGAGTCGACCCAACAGAAAGCAGAAAGAACTGGGGAGGATGAGTTACTGGTACTGGTTGTGGGATCTTGTATCAGCTGGTGGAAATGAAGGATGATGTTGAAGCTGGTACACTGAAAGGCAAAGGGAAATTGTATCTCTCTGTCCGGGGGGGAGGGGGAGGGGGTGTGAGAGTCTACATCTAGGAGGAAGCTTAAGAGAAGTCTCGATTGGTTGAAGGGAAGCCATGTTTCCTGAAGGAGAACACTTCAGGTATCCTGGAGTGGAAGTCCTCATCTTGAGAGGAGATGTGGTGGAAACAGAAACTGCGAGGGGTTACATCTTTATAGGAGAGGAGAGAGTGTAGTTCACAGAGCAGCAAGAGTAGGTGAGTTTACAGTAAATGTCAGTGAGTAGAACTGAGAAAGAAGGAGATCCAGAAAAAAGGAGGGTATTGAAAATGGTCCAAGTAAATGTGAGAGCAGGTTGGAGGTTGATCATGAGGATGATAAAATAGGTGAGTTCCACATGGGTGTAAGAAGCAGCACCAGTTGTGCCATTGGTGTAATGGGGGAAGAAGCTGGGAAGTGGTGCCAGAGTTTTTGACACAGCTAACAAAAAGACAGTTATAGCTGGGACACATGCAAGTGTCCATGGCTGCACCTTTGATATGTAGGAAGTGACAGGAATCAAGTGAGAAAACCAAAAGACACACAAGCAGAATTAGGCCACTCCACCCACTGAGTCTGCGCTGCCATTTCTTCATGGCTAATAGGTTATCCCTCTCAACCCCATCCTCCTCCGTTCATGCCCTGACCAACTAATTAGCTATCAAACTTCACTTTAAATATGCTCAATGACTTGACTTCCACAGCTGTCCATGACAATGAATTCCACACATTAACCACTCTCTGGCTAAAGAAATTCCTTCTTAACTGTTATAAGTGGACATCCCTCTATTCTGAAACTGTACCCTCTGGTCCTATACGCACCCACTATAGGAAACATTTTCTCCACATTCAGTCTATCAAGACCTTACATTATTCTCTCAGTTTCAATGAGATCCTTCCTCATTCTACTAAACTCCTGGCATTTACTGGCTCAGAGCCATCAAATGCTCATCATATATTAACTCTTTCCTTCCCACAGTCATTTTCGTGACCTCCTCTGGACACTTTCCAGTGCCTTTATATCTTTTCTTAGATAAGGGGCCCCAAAACTGCTCACAATATAGTGCTTTATAAGGACTCAGCATCACATTGTTGCTCTTATATTTGAGTCCTCACAAATGAATGCTAACATTGGATTTGCCTTCCTTAACCACTGACTCAACCTGCAAGATAACCTACACAAGAACTCCCAAGTCACTTCGCACCTCTGATTTTTGAATTTTCTCCCCCTATTCAGAAAATAGTCTAGGCCTTTATTTCTTATGTCAAAGAACTGACCATTCGCTTCCCTACTCTATACTCCATCTGCCACTTCTTTGCCCATTCTCCCAATCTGTCCAAGTCCTTCTGCAGACCTCCTACTTCCTCAGCTCTATCTGCCCTCCACTTATCTTTGTATCGTCTTCAAATCTGACCACAAAGCCATCAACTCTTGTCATTCAAATCATTGACATATAATGAGAAAAGAAGTCATCCCAATCCTGACCTCCGCAGGATACCGCTCATCACTGGTAGCCAACCAGAACAGGCTGCCTTTATTCCCACTCTTTGCCTCTTGCCTGTCAGCCAATCTTCTACCCATGCTATTAGTATCTTTCCTGTAATTCCATAGGTTCTTATCTTGTTAAGTAGCCTCATGTGCAGCAACTTGTCAAAGGCCTTCTGAAATTCCAAGTAAATAACATCCACTGACTCTCCTTTGTCTATCCTGCCTGTTATTTCATCAAAGAATTCCAGCAGATTTGTCAGGCAAGATTTCCCCTGAAAGAAACATGCTGACTTTGGCTTACATTTATCATGCAACTCCAAGTATCTGAAACCTCATCCGTAATAGTGGACTCCAACCTCTACCCAACCACTGAAGTCAGGCTACTTATCCTAAAATTTCCTTCCTTCTACTTTCCTCCCTTCTTCAAGAGTGGAGTAACATTTGCAATTTTTCAGTCCTCTGGAATCATTCCAGAATCTAGTAATGCCTCCACATCTCTTCAGCTACCTCATTCAGAACCTTAGGATTTAGTCCTATTTGGTCCAGGCAGGAAGGAAGGCATAGGTGGTGGTGTAGCTCTATTGGTAAGAGAAGGAATTATATCTTTAGAAAGAGGTGACATAGGGTCAGAGAATGTGGGTAGAGTTAAGAAAGTGCAAGGGTAAAAAAACATTATGGGAATCATATATAGGCCTCCAAATAGTAGCCAAGATGTGGGGTTCAGATTGCAAAGGGAGCTGGAAAGACTGATGTCACATTTGTAATGGGGGACTTCCATATGCAAAGGGATTGGGAAAATCATCTTGGTATTAGATTGCAAGAGAAAGTTTGTTGAATGCCTGTGGGATGGCTTTTTTGAGCAGCTTGTACTTGAGCCTACTCAGGGAAAGGCTATCTTAGATTGGGTGTTGTGTAATAACTTAGATTTTATTAGTCAGCTTAATATAAAGGACCCCTAAGGAGGCAGTGATCATAATATGATTGAATTCATACTGCAGTTTGAGGGGGAGAAGCCTCAAACACATATATCAGCATCACAATAACAGAAATTAGAGAGGCATGAGAGAGGAGCTTGTCCAAGTGGATTAGAGGGGGATACTGGTGGTGATGGCGGCAGAACAAAGGTGGCTGAAGTTTCTGGGGATAGTTCACAAGGCGCAGGATACATATGTCCTACAGAAGTAGTAGTTTTCAAATGGCAGGACTAGGTGGCCTTGGCTGACAAGGTAAGTTCAGGACTGCATAACAGCCAAAGAAAGGGCATATATGGCAGCAAACGTGAGTGGGAAGTTGGATGATTGGGACGTTTTTAAAATGGAGGACAAAGAAATAGCAGATGAACTTAAGACTTTGCTTTAGTATTTACTACGGAAGACGCTAGCTGTATGCCAGAGGTCAGTGAGTGACAGGGAGCAGGAGTGAGTGCCATTGCTATTACAAAGGAAAAAATGTTAGGCAAACTGAATGGTCACCTGGACCAGAAGGACTACATCCCAAAGTCTTAAAGGAGGTTGCTGAACAGATAATGGATGCATTGGTTGTGAGCTTTCAAAAATCACTTGATTCTGGCTAGGTCCCAGAGAACTGTAAAATTGGAAATGTCCCTACACTCTTTAAGGGAGGACAACAAAAGAAAGGAAATTATAGGCCAGTTAGCCTAACTCAGTGGTTGGAAAAATGTTGGAGTCTATTATTAAGGATGTGGTTTCGGGGTACTTGGAGACGAATGATAAAATAAGTCAAAGTCAGCATGGTTTCTTTAAAGGGAAATCTTGCCTGATAAATCTAATAGAATTCTTCGAGGAAGTAACAAGCAGGGTAGACAAAGAAAAGGCAGTGGATGTCATTTACTTGGATTTTCAGAAGACATTTAATGAGATGCCACATATGAGTCTGCTTAACAAGATAAAATCCTATGGCATTACAGGAAAGATACTGGCATTGATAGAAGAATGGCTGACAGACAGGAGGCAACGATTGGGAATAAAGGGGGCCTTTACTGGTTGGCTGCCAGTGACTTGAGGTGTTCCTCGGGGATCAGAATTGGGATTGCTACTTTTCACATTGTTTGTCAATGATATGGATAATGAAATTGATGGCTTTGTGGAAAAAGTTTGTGGATGATACGAAGATAGGTGGAGGGGTATGCAGTGCTGAGGAAGCAATGTGATTGCAGCAGGACTTAGACAAATTGGAAGAATGGGCAAAGAAGTGGCAGTTGGAATACAGTGTTGGGAAATGTATGATAATGCATTTCTGTAAAAGAAACAAAAGTGTAGACTATTATCTAAATGGAGAGAAAATTCAAGCATTAAAGTTGCAAAGGGACACAACAGTCCCCATGCAAGACTCCCAGAAAAGGTTAAGTCTGTAGTAAAGAAGACAAATGCAATGTTGGCATTTATTTCAAGGGGAATAGTGTGTGTATATGTATGTGTGTGTGTATATATAAAAGGAGAAAATGCTGAAACTTTAAGGTGCTAGTGAGGCTGCACTTGGACAACAGTTTTCGGCCCCATATCTCGGAAAAGATGTATTGTCATTGGAGAGGAGGTTCACAAGGATGATTCTGGGAATAAAGGAGTTAACATATGAGTGTCTGGCAGCTTTGGGCATGTGACGTGACATTTGTTAACTTAGCAACAGCAGTTCAATACAAAGCACAATCTAGCAGAGAAAATAATAAATTAAAAATAATAATAAATAAGCAAGTAAATCAATTATGTATATTGAATAGATTTTTTTAAATCAGAAATACTTTTTTTTTTAAAAAGTGAGGTAGCGTCCAAAAATACAGTGTCCATTTAGGAATCGGATGGCAGAGGGAAAGAAGCTGTTCCTGAATTGCTGAGTGTGTGCCTTCATGCTTCTGTACCACCTACCTGATGGTAACAGTGAGAAAAGGATATGCCCTGGGTGCTGGAGGTCCTTAATAATGGATGCTGCCTTTCTGAGACACCACTCCTTGAAGATGTCCTGGGTACTTTGTAGACTAGTACCCAAGATAGAGCCGACTAAATTTACAACCCTCTACAGCTTCTTTCAGTCCTGTGCAGTAGCCCCTCTATACCAGACAGTGATGTAGCCAGTCAGAATGCTATCCACGGTACAACTGTATAAGTTTTTGAGTGTATTTATTGACATGCCAAATGTCTTCAAACTCCTAATAAAGAACAGCCGATGTTTTGCCTTCTTTATAACTACATCGATATGTTGGGACCAGGTTAGATCCTCAGAGATCTTGACGCCCAGGAACTTAAAACTGCTCACTCTCTCCACTTCTGATCCCTGTGAGGATTGGTATGTGTTCCTTCATCTTACCCTTCCTGAAGTCCACAATCAACTCTTTTGTCTTACTGATGTTGAGTGCCAAGTTGTTGTTGCGGGACCACTTCACTAGTTGGCATATCTCACTCCTGTACGCCCTCTTGTCACCACCTGGGATTCTACCAACAATGGTTGTATTGTCAGCAAATTTATAAGATGGTATTTGAGCTATGCCTTGCCATACAGTCATGAGTATAGAGAAAGTAGAGCAGTGGACTAAGCACACACCCAGTGTTGATCAACAGCGAGGAGGATATGTTATCACCAATCCACACAGATTTTGTGGTCTTCCAGTTAGGAAGTTGAGGATCCATTTGCAGAGGGAGGTGCAGAGGCCCAGGTTCTGCAACTTCTCTATCAGGATTGTGGGAACAATGGTATTAAATGCTGAGCTATAGTCGATGAACAGCATCCTGACACAAAGGTTGTTTGTGTTGTCCAGGTGGTCTAAAGCTGTGTGGAGAGCCACTGAGATTGGCGTCTGCAGTTGACCTATTGAGGCTATAGGCAAATTGCAATGGGCCCAGGTCCTTGCTGAGGCAGGAGTTCAGTCTAGTCATGACCATCCTCTCAAAGCATTTCATCACTGTAGATGTGAGTGTTACCGGGCAATGGTCATTAAGACAGCCCACATTATTCTTCCTAGGCACTGGTATAATTGTTGCCTTTTTGAAGCAAGTGGGAACTTCCACCCGTAGCAGTGAGAGGTTGAAAATGTCCTTGAAAAATCCTTCTAGTTGGTTGGCACGGGTTTTCAGAGCCTTGCCAGGTCCTCCATTGGGACCTTGCGAGGGTTCGCTCTCTTTAAAGACAGCCTAACATCGGCCTTTGAGGCAGTGATCACAGGGTCATCAGGGATCTTCACAGCTGGAGTTGTGTTCTCCCTTTCAAAGCGTGCATAGAAGGCCTTGAGTTCAGCTGGTAGTGAGGCATCGCTGCTATTCATGCTATCATATTATAATCATAGTCTGTGAAGGGTTCCTTTACCTCAGGCTCCTACATCTCAGAGGAGGTGCATTTCTACTGCCTGAATTAACATCCTGCTTATACTTGTTGTCCTTGTAACTTCTGAATCTTCAGTTCTAGCCTGTGCTTGCATTTACTGAAGCCTGTTGAGCCAAGGCCTGACCTCTCAACATTGGCCTACTCACATAATGGCCGTGAAGTATGAGAAGCTGTAAAGGGATCTTTGGCTAGGGTGACTAGCTTGTGATCAATGCAAAACATGATAGTTTGTATGGTACAGGAAGATTGAAGTTTAATTACACGAATGTTAAAGCTTTTTTTTTCTTCCAGATTCCACTTTCAGGCTATGGAGGAACAAGCAACATTATACTAGAAGATGTCAAAAAAATTTCAGGCAGTTATGTGCTGAATTTAAATGATATGGTACCAGACAAAGTGAGCAAGATCAGTTTCAATATGAGAAATACAGGTTCTCGAGCTGCCTATGTCAAGGCAGTTTGTTTCAAAGATTCACTGATAAAAAATATTATGAATACCCAAGTTATACAAATTTCTCCAGCTCAATTTGTACTCAGGGAACGGACTCGACAGGTAAGAGTGGTTTCTTGACATTCACAGCTTATTTATGATGTAGTAGGATCTATTCTAATGTTGCTGATCAGCTTTTTACAGAAACTGTTCTCCCCTTCTCAGAGCAATTCTTCATGCAAACTTAGTTGCCTTTTTAAACATTTTTTCAGTTGAAACAGTAAAGCACAAATACTTCTAGTCTGCTTTTCTGCATATAGTGGTCAGAATATTGTCTTCCCTGCACTGAAAAAACAAACAAATACAGATTATATATATCGATCAGTAATCTATCAAGGCAACTGGACTTGCTGTGTTGTCTAGAAGATGTTTCGCCACTCATCTTGGGCTTCTTTAGTTCTAATCCATGGTGGGTAATTTTCCAGCTTATAAATTCTATGTTGTTTAAAGGTATAGCAAACACATGAGAGTCATTCAGTCATAGAGTCAATGAGGGTCATTTGTTTTATCTTTGCATGTTGTGGAGATGTTAGGACTGCATTCTAAGTAGTGACGTACCCCAGCTCCTCTGTTCAGGCATGGGTTTTCCAGAAGCGAAGAATAGCCCTGAACTCAGCAGTGGAGTTATCAGGGCACCGTCATGACTGTGTTTCTGTGGCAAGCTATTCTTATTTTTACAAGGCTTAATTGCTAGCTCGACGCTTAACCCAACTTGGATTCGAACTCGGGAACCTTCACTCCGGAGTCCGGCGCAGATATTATTGCGTCACCAAGCGGGACAAGTTTGATAAAGTTGGCTTCTTTTACCCCTCTTTCAAACCACCTGTCCTCCCTGTCCAAATTGTGCACATTGTTATAGTCAAAGCAGTGTCCCTTTTGGGTGTGGATATACAGTCGATTCTTGAACTGAAATGTTAGCCCTACTATGTTGGGCCATCCATTCGTGAGGTGGTTGTTTTGTCTTGCAAATATATGGGGGGGGGGGGCAGGGAACAATACCACTTATCAGCTACTTACAGTGCAGTCCTAACATCTCTACCCTGGCATCTCCACAACAGTTCACACCTCGATTCATGCAAAGATGCGACCAATAACCCTCTCGTTACCTCTTCAACTCTTAACAACCCTCGTGATTGCTATACCTTTGAACAACTCAGTTTAAGTGCCAGAAAACTACCCACCATGGATTAGAATTGAAGAAGCCTCTCAGATGAGTTGTAAAATGTCTTCCTGACAATACAGCAAGTTCAGTTGCCTTGATTTACTACTGCTTGAAATACAATGACATGGATGACTGAGAACCTTGATGGACAAATACAGATTAGGTAATTGCTTTGAAGAAAACCTCTGTACAAGGATGACTTTTTTCGATGCTTTTCACTTGTCCATCCTATCACCACTCAGTTATCTCTCTTTTGTCTCCTAAGCTGTTTCAATGAAGTCTAACATAAAGGAACAATAGTTCCTTTTTCTGTGTCGGTGCATTGCAGTCCTTTGGTACTGAATTCAGCAGTATTAGATGACCAGGTTTTCCAATTTGTGTTTTATTTCAGATTTCCAGCAACTGCTGTTGTCTGCAAAGAGAGACATAAATGAGATGTTTTAAATTTTGTGGGCCCATAGCAGAAGGAGGAACAAAAATCTGGGTTTTAGTTTTGAGCTAATGGGTAGAAAAATTAGAAGGGCTGAGGATTTTTTGTCGTCAGCCAGAGGAATGTAGAGTTCTTAAGTTCACTGCCTGTAATGTTAGAAGCAGAATGCTCATCGTAGTTAAGCAGTGGATGGATGTGTATTTGACAATTGTAATCTGACACACTGCAGAACTGTGATTAGGCTGGCCAGCTCTTTTTTTGACAGGAAAATGTATGGAGTGTCTACCTTCTGTGTTGTAGATTTTACATCATACACCTTTTTACTGACTTAATGGGAGCAGATATTCTGAATATATACAGATTATTAAATTATCTGAGGTCCTATCTTTGAACTAGATGGGATCTCAGTTATTGGGAAAAAAAAGCTGCTTTATCTAAGAATCCTTGATTGTTAAAAGCTCCCTCCCAGTCCAATATTAGATGTGAAACATGTTCTCCTAATCTTCATTTCCATCTTCTATATCAATTTATAGATCATCAACAGAAATGGTCACCTGACTATTGTAGGGGCTTTATGTGCAATTTTTTCACATTTAAAAAAAAAAGCACAGAATTTAAGCGCTACCATTGAATCAGCCACTTTATTGTGATAACTACCACTCTTAATTTGCTTCCAGTTTAGAACAATCTCTTCTCCCTCCCGCCCCCCCCCCCCAAAAAAAGTTTTCTATTTTTGAATTCTTGTTTCTACCTTCAGCCAGGAGTCCTCTATTTGCTGAAAGGGAGCCCATATTGTGAGTAGAAGTTTTCTGAATCAGCTGCTGGTCATTTAAAATGCATGCTGAGATTTCCAACACAAAATGCTATTTTGCATATCAAAACTCAACTGATATGGGAAGGAAAAATATACTCTGCTGATGTTACATATGAGAATGAAATTTGGATTTGTGTTTTACTCCATGCTTTCAAAATGTTTTCTGAAATTTAAATGGCATTCTTGTCTTTGTTCAATTCAGACCGCTGATGGAAGATAATGTTTGTCTCAATTAACTGAAGGTTTATCTCTTTTCTCTCTTTCTCCTCTTTCTCTCTCTCTCCCTGCTTTCTCTCTCTCCCCGCTTTCTCTCTCCCCGCTTTCTCTCTCTCCCCGCTTTCTCTCTCTCCCCGCTTTCTCTCTCTCCCCGCTTTCTCTCTCTCCCCGCTTTCTCTCTCTCCCCGCTTTCTCTCTCTCCCCGCTTTCTCTCTCTCCCCGCTTTCTCTCTCTCCCCGCTTTCTCTCTCTCCCCCGCTTTCTCTCTCTCCCCGCTTTCTCTCTCTCCCCGCTTTCTCTCTCTCCCCCGCTTTCTCTCTCTCCCCGCTTTCTCTCTCTCCCCGCTTTCTCTCTCTCCCCCGCTTTCTCTCTCTCCCCGCTTTCTCTCCCCCTGTCTCCCCGCTTTCTCTCCCCCTGTCTCCCCGCTTTCTCTCCCCCGTCTCCCCGCTTTCTCTCCCCCGTCTCCCCGCTTTCTCTCCCCCGTCTCCCCGCTTTCTCTCCCCCGTCTCCCCGCTTTCTCTCCCCCTGTCTCCCCGCTTTCTCTCCCCCTGTCTCCCCGCTTTCTCTCCCCCTGTCTCCCCGCTTTCTCTCCCCCTGTCTCCCCGCTTTCTCTCCCTTTCTCTCCCCGCTTTCTCTCCCTTTCTCTCCCCGCTTTCTCTCCCCCTCTCCCCCCTCTCTCTCTCCACCTCTCCCCCCACTTTCTCTCCCCCTCTCCCCCCTCTCAGGCAATCACAATAACCTACCAAGCCACTCCAAGAGATTGCATTCAGTCTGAAAGAGATTCAGCACTACTTGGCATTATTTGCTTCTTTTGTGGAGATGAGGTGGCACGACAGCAGCTCAGAAGGCATGTGATTTGACTTGTTTTTCCTTTGTCCTTTTTGTTCATGAGTCTACAAAAATGCTGGTAATTTTGCAATTTCTTCAGGGTATTGAGTTTCATTTGTTAATTCATTATGATATGCTGGTGACTATATAGATACTTTATTGATCCCAAAGGAAATTACACTGTCACAGTAGTATTACAAGTGCATAGATATACAAATATTAAAGAGGTAAGAAAGAAAAAAAAGTTACCTTAAGTAGTCTAACAGGAGCGGATCATCACATTCCTGGCTAGAGGTTGACTATAAAGCCATATGGCTGAGGGCAAGAATGTCCTCATATAGCGCTCTTTGGAGCAGCACAGTTTTCTTAGTGTATTACTACCTTGTTCAGCCGACGTGGCATGCACAGGATGAGACTAGTTTCATATAGCTGATGCCAGTAGTTTATCAGGACATCTGAGTTATAGAGGGTAGAAGTCATGAAGAATTTTTAAGTACCTGGATATACAGTGAATTGAATTGGCTTTATTACTTACATTCTATGTTCTCTGTAAGCTGTGCGCATATGCGCGCACATGTTTTTTAGCCAGCGCACAAAGGAAATTAATGTGCGCACAAAAGGTTAGTTACCTAAAATAATGTAATAATTAATAATTATACTTATTGAAAATAATCTTTAGCTAAATGTTGCTGTTAATTAGTCAGTTTTTCAAATACCACAATGCATGTCACTAATTTACGTCACCTCACCTTTCCTGCTCTGGTTTGTACAGCTGCATCACGGCAGCAGCCATCTTTGGCGGACAGTGTTCATATCGAAAAGTTTACAAAGATTTGTTTCAAATCTTGTAGATAGCTTACTAAGTTTTTATTGAAAAAAAATTGATTCACTATGTTGAATTCAAAAGAACCAAAGGGTGTGAAGCGCTAAAGAACTGCAAATTTGTTTAAAGTTGAATGGCTTAACAAAATAGTAGAAACTGCTACACCGAAAATGTCACAGTAGATGCAAATTCGCTGTTGACTTTTATAAATAGTCTTTGTGTTCATTTAGAAGAAAGGGTTCCTGAAGATGAGGTACAAGGATGGTCAGCTTTTGATTTCTCTGCAATTGCAGATTGTGACTTCACTTTTGGCGATGAACAAGTTAATGCCTTATGCCTAAAATATCATGATTTTCTAGCTGAAAATACTGTAATAGCTAGACAGTTTAATGATTTCAAATTTTCCGTGCAAGAAAAAATTAAATCCAAACTGATTTCAAACTTTGCTCATATGGTGGCATTTGTACTTCAAAATGAACAGTTTTGCGACCTTGCTCAGTTGATGGACATTGGAGGAACTTTTCTTGCGTCTAGTGCGGACTGTGAGCGAGGTTTTAGCCTAATGAATCAACTCAAAACAAGCTGAGAAACTGTTTAGGTGAATGTCATTTGGAATCAAAAGCTATCAATTGGATGGAAGTTCTATTAGTCTAGATAGAGTTTTCAAAGAATGGCTTAAATGCCAAAGACAGGAGAGAGAAAAAAATAACTGAGTTAAATATGTATGCTATTTTGTTGTTATTCTGTGCAGTTTTATGTCAAATATTTTGTAAACCTACTTAAACTGTGCCATGCGTGCATTTAGTACGCACATACTTTTGTCACAGGAAAAAAATTTGCACAACATAAGATTTCTGTGCACACTGACTACTAAAAATTAGAGGGAACATTGCTTACGTCCTTCAAATACTGAGTAAAAATCTGTTACGTTTCTGTTCAAATGAATTAAGCAGTCTGATGGGCTGGTGAAAGAAGCTGTCCCAGAGCCTGTTTATGCTGCAGTACCGTTTCCCAGATGGTACCAGCTGGAACAGTTTGTGGTTGGGATGACTCAAATCCCCAATGATCCTTCGGGCTCTTTTTACACACCTGTATTTGTAAATGTCCTGAATAGTGGGAAGTTCATATCTACAGATGCGCTAAGCTGTTCGCACCACTCTCTGCAGTCCTGCAATTGAGGGAAGTACGGTTCCCATTCCAGGCAGTGATGCATCCAGTCAGGATGATCTCAGTCGTGCCCCTATAGAAACGTCTTAGAATTTGGGGAGCTATGCCAAACTACTTCAACTGTCTGAGGTGAAAGAGGCGATGTTGTGCCTTTTTCACCACACAGCCAGTATGTACTGACCATGTGAGATCCTCGGTGATGTTTATGCCAAGGAACTTAAAGCTATTCACCCTCTCAATCCCAGATCCATTGATGTCTATAGGGGTTAGCCTGTCTCCATTCCTCTTTTGCGTTGTTGAGAGAGAGGTTGTTTTCTTGACACCACTGTGTCAGGGTGATGATTTCCTCTCTGTAGGAAGCCCCTGCTATGATGGTGTGTTAACATTAGGTGATAGGTCAACATTTGGAAATAATGACTAAATTGATTAATGTTTTGGCAGGATGCCAAGCACTGGAATAAGGGGGGGCTTTTCTGGATGGCTGCCAGTGTCTAGTGGTGTTTCACAGGGTTCTGTGTTGGGATCACTTCTTTTTACATTAGATGTCTCTGATTTGGATGATGGATTTGAGAGCTTTCTGGCCAGGTTTACAAACATTACAAAGATAGCTGGAGGTGCAGGTAGTGTTGAGGAAGCAGACAGGCTACAGAAGGACTTGGGCAGATTAGGAGAATGGGCAAAGAAATGGCAGATGGAATACAGTGTCGGAAGGTCATGCACTTTGGTAGAAGCAATAAAAGTGTAGACTATTCTAAATGGAGAGAAAATTTTAAAATGTAAAATGCAAAGGGACTTGGGAGTCCTCATGCAGGATTCCCAAAAGGTTAATTTGCAGGTTGATTCCGGTGGTGTGGAAGACAAATGCGATGTTAGCATTCATTTGAGGGGACTAGAATATAAAAGCAAGGATGTAATGTTGAGGCTTTATAAAGCACTGGTGAGACCTCACTTGGAGTATTGTGAACAGTTTTGGTCTACTTATCGAAGAAAGGATGTGCTGACATTGGAAAGGATTCAAAGGAGGTTCACAAAAATTCTGGGATTGAAAGATGTCATAGGAAGAATGTTAGATTGCTCTGGGTCTCTACTCACTGGAATTCAGAAGATTGGGGGTGAGGTCTTCATTTAAACCTATCAAATGTTGAAAGGCCTTAATAGAGTGCATGTGGAGAGGATGTTTTCTCTGGCGAGGGAATCTAGGACAAGTGGACACAGCCTCAGAACAGAGGGACTCTCATTTAGAACAGAGATGAGGAATTTCTTTAGACAGCGAGTGGCGAAATTGTGGCATTTTTTGACACAGGCAGCTGTGGAGGCCAAGTCATTGGGTATATTTATGGTAGATGTTGACAAATTCTTGATTAGTCAGGGCATAAAGGTATATGGGCAGATGGCAGGAGATTGAGGCTGAGAGAGAAAAAGGGTCAGCCATGATGAAATGGACTGGCAGGCTTGATGGGCCAAATGGCCTAATTCTGCTCCTATATCTATAAAGGAGATTGAAGAATAGAATTTTGTGAAGACCAGGGCTGCTTACAGCAATTGAGCAATATGCCTTTTTTCTGTCATAGTGGTCTAGACTGGTATTTGGAGAGTGAAATGATTGAGATTGGATGTACAGTCTGTAAAGTTAGTTAAAGTTAACAGATTTAGCAATTTTCACTACAGTTCAATATAAATATTCTAAGTGTAAGTAATTTTGTACAGGTTCACTTGCCTAATAAAACATTTGTTATTTGAGTGAAAGGTTACTCTCTTCACATTTGAGGACTGGCTGAGAAAATTTGTCCTGCTCTATTTCAAGAGGATAAGATCTGATTGAACCTTTTGATGTTGCGAAATTGACAAGATAGGACTTGATTAGTTTATACCTGGATAATCTGGAAATGGGGTATATACGTGTAATGTCCTAGTTAAGATTTCTACTGTTACGTTGAGTTTTTTTTATTTTAAAAGTTTTCTGCAAAAGCAGTGTATCTTGCTCATAAATGTGTTTTGGCTTTGGCTAACAATAAAGAGCCATGTTGTCCAATGTTGTGACAGCCAATCGGGGGTGTCTTGAAATGTGTTGTAACTTTCTGCCCAGTGGGGTGCCATGGAGCATTTGAGAGGGCTGGGCAGGATTAGTTTTCTGAAGGACAGTGGTCTTGTTTGGGGTCTTTTGGTGGGAGCTACAGAGCAGGGCATGCCAAATACCATTCAAAGGAGAGACTGTTGTACGAAGTGTTTATGCAGATAAATGGTTCAAAGGAGGAAGCGCCAATATTCCTGAGTTAGCCAACTCGTTCGAGATTGTCTTTGAGGGAAGTTTGAGCCATGGTGTCTTTCACGTAGTATGTGGGTTCAGCATGTGAGTAAAGCATTACCCCTGACTACACCAGAAATGAGCTTTAACGTTTATGCACATGTTGGACTGGTTTAACTGTAATGGGCCCTTTTATTAATTTTTTCCTGCTAACTGTTTGATAAAGTTGAAAATTTGGTAACTGTACTTTATAATTTTAGGCTGGTGTAAGATCTGTCATTTCTTGGTGATCAATAATTGTGTATGAGGCAGTATTTACACAACATTCGCTATAATCAGTGTTCCTCAACCGGAAGACCAACTTTCTTGTTTGGTTGAATCCTAAATCATACTGACCCAAGACATGTATTGCTTAAGAAAGGTGGCCTTCTCACTGCTGAGTCATGTGGCTGTTACCAGTTAGCTAACGAACGAAGTTTGTGTATGAGCCAGTGAAAAGGTTACATAATCAAAGAATAATGCTTGAATGTATAGGATAGATGAAAATTTTCTGCATTTATGTTGTGAATTCTTTTTTCTCTGCTTCTGGAGACTATAGACAAAATCATACTGATGAAATTTAGGATATTGAGTGAATTAGTCATTAGATACTGATGTGCAATAGACTGAAGTCATATGATCAGTCTTGACGTTACTCAATGGCAGAGCAACTCTAAACTGATCTCACTTGTATATCTTTAATGTGATTTGACTTATTTAGGCAAAGGGAATTCCTTTCACTTGTCTATCTTGAGACTCATCTGAAGAGGCAAGAATGAGTATTTCATTTTAAGTATAAGTACTGTCTTTGAGAAATGATTATTTTGTGCCTAAAGTATGTGTACAATAAATCTTATCCTCTCTCTTGCCTCCTAACCTTTACATTTCTCACAGAGCACTTGCCCGCAATCATCAGGCACTTAAGCAGATAATTTGTGGAAACAGTCCACTTCAAAAGATAGACTTCACTCAGAATTTTCCTGGTGAAGAATTGGTATCAGAAGGTATTTTTTTCTTCTTATTTTCCAGATTAATTAGTCACACATAGTAGTTTTCATGATTGTTTTTGAGTTACTGACATTGGATGCTAAATTTCTACCCATTAGGTTCAAAGTTTTTCAAAACTATTTGACCAGCCATTTCTATTTAGAAATACATTAATGATTTTATCTTATAATCTTTGTTTTGAACTTGTAAGTAGACAAGGTCTTGTATTTGTGATGAAAAATTGACATCAAACTTTTAGTTGTAGGTTTTATGTCAATTATTATTATTAGAGTTAATGTGCAGACATAGTTAAGCAGGGGTCTGAAAATCGAACCATTTTTTTGTTTCTTCTGTAATTTTCTGATAAACTGAAGCTACATTTGCAATATTTTGTCCTAAGGTTGCAAGAACCTGAACAATGTAGACCAAGCAGAATTGGGCTTCATTCAGTTACTAATGTAAGCATTGTGGATGGCTTTAGCATTTTAGAGATGGTTTCTGCTCCTGATTGCATTTCCTATATTGGAAAGTTGAGCAGACTCCAAAGGCAAATTTTCATTATTACACTGGTTGCACTGTATTTGAAAGTTAAATTTGTTTGTCAAAGTTTTCAAAATAGTAAGCACAGGTAATAAAAGTAATTAGACAACAGTACGTAACTCCTAACAGAGATACTAAAGTTACTCTTTGGGGTTTTTTTGTGTAGTCTATGACATACCAAAGAGACCAAATGATGTCCATATTTTCTATGGAAATCAGAAAAAGGTGATGCTTTCTGTAATTGCAAGTTCTGCATTCCGTGAGGCTAATCATTCAGAAGGCTTGGATTCAATTTCATCTTCTCAAGGGATGAGTGTTGGTTCAGAAAGGTATTTGAAGTTTTCGTTGTTATTTTACATGGGTTATTTAATGGTTTTGTATTTTAACTTTGAACTATATTTAAGATCAAACAGTGTTCTGTTGCTGTGTGTAATTAAAAAATGCTTATTTGGAAGTAAATTGAAGTTTGAAAGTTCTTTTTATTGTAATTCTAATAAAACTGCTTAGAAGTAGACAATCATGCTGATGCAATTTTCATTACAGTGTACTTGGAAGTTCAGAAAGAAATCCATCTAATGCATCACTGGATGTTCTTCCAGTAAGAGGACCTCAAGGCTCTCCATTGCTTTTACATGATTCTAATCAAGTGCCAAACCAGTCATCCAAGCCCAAATCATCATGGGTATTGCGGCCTGAACATTTAATTCTTACTCTGTCATCTGGTAAGTGATGCGGCACTGTAATTACCTTGTAGCTAAGGTAAAGAAAAGTATCATACACAAAATGCTGGAGGAACTCAGTAGGCCGGGCAGCATCTATGGAAAAGGGTACAGTTGACGTTTCAGGCCGAGACCCTTCATCAGGACTGGAGGAAAAAGGATGATTCAGGGTAAGGGGGTGGGGGGGGGGGGGGGGGGGGAGGAAGAAAAAAACACAAGGTGAAACTGGGAGGGGGAGGGGTGAAGTAAAGAGCTGTAAGTTGATTGGTGAAGGAGATAAAGGGCTGGAGGAGGGGTGGTCTGCTAGGAGAGGACAGAAGGCCATGGAAGGAAGAAAAGGGAGAGGAGCACCAGAGGGAGGTGATGCGCAGGTCAGGAGATAAAGGTGAGAGACGGAGATAGGAATGGGGAATGGTGAAAGAGAAGGGTGGTAACTGGAAGTTCAAGAAATGGAGAGAGTGGAGAACAGTGCATTCAGAAGAAGTGAGTTTGGAATAGGAGAGAGGAGTGGTGAATTCGAAACGGTTGATGTCCTGTCAGCAGTTAGCAATGATAAGATCCAAAACAGGCAGAAGACCAAAGCGGTGTGACCAGGAAGAGGAGGGTTAAAGACAGGAAACAGGGTCATCGGTGTGGGGTGGAGAGCCCTTGCCAAAGAAGTAGGCCCAGAGACATCAGCGGAAGAAGAGCTCAGTATCATGGCGGGGGCGGAACTCACTGAGATGTGGGCGCAGGGGGACAAAGGTGAGGCCCTTACTGAGGACAGAACATCCTGTCCTCAGAGGAGGGAAGGTGCTCCTTTTGAATGCACTACTCTCCATTCTTTCTGCACTAATCCTCACCTCACCATCAAACCTGCAGTTAAGGACGATGCTGTAGTAATCTAGCAGACTGACCTCTACGTTGCTGAGACCTGGCGACAACTGTCAGACACCATCCGTTAAACAGGACCCCACACTTTCACTGACCTTATTAATGCTGGAGATCTCCCATCCACTGCCATTTCTGTCTCCTACTCAAGATCCACAAACCTGCCTGTCTTGGTAGACTCATTGTTTCTGCTTTTTCCTGCCCCACTGAACTTGTATCTACTCACCTCGACTCGACTCGGTTTTCCCCCCACCTCCCATGGATTTCTACCCATATCCATGTCACTAAACACACTCTTGATCTTTTTAAATTATTTTATGTTCCCTGGCCCTGATTATCTTATTTTTACTATGGATGTCCAGTCCCTATACACCTCCATCCCCCACCAAGAAGGCCTCAAAACTCAGTTTCTTTCTGGACACCAGACCCAACCAGTTATCCTCCACCACAACTCTCCTCCATCTGGTGGAACTTGTCCTCACTCTAAATAATTTCTGCTTTGGCTCCTCCCACTTCCTTCAAACAAAATGGTGTAGCCATGGGTGCTTGCATGAGTCCCTGCTACTTTATGCCTGCCTTTTTGTCAGCTATGTGGGAAGTCTATGCTCCAAGCCTACGCTGGTATCACTCCCCAAGTTTTCCTATGCTAAATTGATGACTGCATCGATGCTGCTTCCTGCACTTGTGCAGAGCTCGTCAACTTCATCAACTTTGCCTCCAACTTCCACCCTGCCCTCAAATTTACCTGGTCCATTTCCGACACCCCCCCACCCCTTTTCCAACCTCTCTGTCTCTATTTCTGATCTTATCTACTGGTGCCTATTATAAACCAACTGACTTTCGTAGTTACCTGGAATAGTTACCTCTTCTCACCCTGTTACTTGTAAAAACGCTATCCCCTTCTCTCAATTCATTCCAGAACTAAGGAGATGTCCTTCAAAAAAGGGGCTTCCCTTCCTCCCCTATCAATGCTGTCCTCAACCCCATTTCTTCCATTTTGCGCATGTCTGCCCTCATCCTACCAGGGACAGGGTTGCTCTTGTCTTCACCTACCATCCTACCAGCTTCCATGTCCGGACCGTAATTCTCCATTACTTCTGCCGTCTCCCATGGGATCTCATCATCAAGTACATCATTCCCTCCCCTTCCCCCCCCCCCCCCCCCAACTCTCTGCTTTCCACAGGGATCGCTCCCTACGCAACTCCCTTGTCCATACGTCCCTCCCCACTGATCACTTGCCTGGCACTGATCCTCGCAAGCAGAACAAGTTCTACATCTGCCCCTGTATATCCTCCCTCACTACCATTCAAGGCCCCAAACAGTCCTTCCTGGTAATGCAACACTTTACCTGTGAGTCTTTTGGTGTCATCTACTGGATCCAGTGTGGCCTCCTGTATATCAGAGAGACCTGACGCAGATTGGGAGACTGCTTTTCTGAACACCTATGCTCTGTCTGCCAGCAAAAGTGGCATCTTCCAGTGGCCACTCATCTTAATTCCACTTCCCATTCCAACATGACAGTAGGCGTAGCTATGAAGTCACACTCAGGTTGGAGGAGCAACAACTTGTATTCTGTCTAGGTAGCCTCCAACCTGATGAAATGAACATCGACATCTCAAACTTTTGGTAATGCCCCACACCCCCCACCCCACTACTACCATTCCCCATTCCTATTTTCCCCATCTCAACTTATCTCCTTACCTGCCCATCACCCCTCTCTGGTGCTCCTCCCCCTTTGTTTTCTTCCATGGCCCTCTGTCCTCTCCTATCAAATTCCCCCTTTTCCAGTCCATTATCTCATTCACCTATCAATTTCCCAGCTCTTTATTTCATCCCTTCCCCCTCCTGTCACCTTGTGTTTTGTCCCCCCCCCCCCCCCCCCCAAACCACCTTACTCTGACCTCATCTTTTTTTTCCTCCAGTCCTGATAAAGGGTCTTGGCCCAAAACATCAACTGTACTCTTTTTCATAGATGCTGCCTGGCCGCTCAGTTCCTCCAGCATTTTTTGTGTGTTGATTGAATTTCCAGCATCTGCAGATTTTCTCTTGTTTGTGGTGAGGAATAGTATAATAGAGAACTTCTCATTAGTTAGTTCAAGAATGGTACTGCAAAACAGCTTGTGTTTCTCCTTTCAAATGGTCCAATTCAAACTGTCAAGAAAATAAAGCGTTTTCTAACTTGCAAAGATCGTAAAGTGAAGGAGGTTTAATCTCATTTTCTCTTTATCTTCTGAACAGTGTTTAAGCCTTTGAACTTAAAATGTGTAATCAGTATTTCTATCTGGCTTTGAGATGTTAAAGGGTTGGAAAATGGGAATAACGGGTTAAAATTGCTGCAGACATGTTCTGTTCTGAGTAATCCACCTGTGCTGCTTTCAGACTGACAACCTTGCAGATATTATGTTTTATGGATTGAGTTCTGCTTATCTGTCTCACACCTCCTGCTACGTGGTTTTGCAAGAATTGAGCTAAGTGCTCTTTGTCTCGTAAGCTAGTTCTATAAATTGTAACACGTCTAAGTTAGACAATTCGATACAGACCCGCAATCCTTGTCTCACCTGTAGGTGTCAGGATGTGGTAGTCTACTTATACTTTGCTCTCTGAAGGCACTGAACTAAGACTAAAGATAAGAAACGACGGTCAAAGAGTGAGAAGTTATCTCATTGTGCACGTTGTCCTGGTTGTCTGAATTTGACTGCCTTTTGAGGTGATTAAGTGATCTTTGTCTCAAAGTACCACTGTTGCTGGGCATGTGACTATGAGGTAGCTAAAAAATTGTCTCCTGCGTACATGACAAAAACAGTATTAAAAACTCCCTATCTCTGTGCTTTGAGAGAGACCTCTGGTACAGGCCGCCTGTGTGTGCATAAGGAGGGCTCTCTCTAGTAGCGAGCTACTAATAAAAGCTTTTGCTTTATCCTCCGTAGTACTGTGTGTCCTTGCATCGGGTTAACGGGTAATAATTAGAAGTAAGGTTTAACAGCTTCATTGTTTTTCAACCTCTGTCACCTCTCCCATATAGCTTTTACTATTAACTTACTTCTTGCGTTAGGTCTACCAGTGCATGTAAAGCGTTCCCTCCAAATGAACGGCAAGTTAATTGTATTTCTGTAAATTTAATAAACTTTGGTGCTCATGACATGGTATCACTTTGTTTTTCCAAATTACTATTTTCATGCGGTCTATAATTGTAACCCTGCCTTTCTGGTCACCTATTCTTTGCATTGTATCTTTCACTGTTCTAATGAAGCTGAACAGAAGCTAAAAGAATAGTCTTTAAGTTTTATGATAACATGTACTGTATTAAAAGTTCCTGGCATAATGATTAACTTTTTGTTTCCACATATGTTCCCTTACCTCCTGAGTTTTTCCAGCATTTTCTGTTTTTAGAGAATTTTGGCTAATGTTGGAAATTGAAAATAGTACACATCATATTATGATATAGAAGGAAATCTATTTGACCCATCAAGTTTATGCCATTTCTTAGAGAAGTCTTCTCTTATTTTTGTACAACTTATTTTCCCACATGTGCCCATTTTTTTGTCTCTTGTATGATTTTTCTGACTGCTATCTTCATTGGAAGTCATTTTAGGACAGCCAATTAATCTACTAAACAGGTCTTTGGAGTGTGAGAAGAATCCATTTAACTAAAGGAAATCAATATGGTGACATGTGAAGACTCTGCACAGACGGCATCAGAGGTCATGATTGAACCTGGGCTGCTGAAGCTGTGATTTATCCTTTACTGTGGATTTGCTAGCCATGTTGTATTGAATATCTATGCACTTGATAAAAACCAACTGAAGTCCCACAGGGTAGTGGTGAATTCTTCGCCTATTTGCATGTTTTTTATATATATATATATCAATCAAATTTGTTTCCCCTTTTATAGATGGATTGGTACCAACTGGACGGGTACAGATTATAAACCATTCCACTAGATCTTTGTCTTTTGAGCTGTCTTGGCCAGCGCACACTTTAACAGTGACACCCCAGCATGGAGTTGTTGACCCAGAGTATGTACAAACTTGTTTAGCATTCAAATGCAAAGGTATTTTTTAAATTACAAGTTGAAATGTAAGTTGTATTGCTGCCAACTTCTATTTTCATTTTTATTTGTTTTGAAAATAAATTTGAGATAAAGATTTTGGGAACCAACAGCGATTAAATTGTATTACATTCACAACTGGAAGAAGCATTTGTAGTGCAAGGTATCTCCATGGCATTGTATCTTTAACAGGCGATCATTCTGAGCAGCACATGCCAAATGCATCTCTTCAACAAACCAGCTCAAAAGATTCCACAGAGATCTGTATGTAAAACTGGGAAGAATACATTGGAATATCATGCGTTTTATATAAAATCAGGCAAAAACAAAGAGGATCACTTGTTCAAAATATTGGAACTCCCAACAAATATAATTAGAGAACCTTTAGGTAGAACTTTGAAAGCTCTGAAAACTTGTGCCAACCAAATGGCAGGAGCATTGCTACAAGCGGATGTTTCCACTTGCTTCAAAAAGGCAACAATTATACCAGTGCCTGAGAAGAATAATGTGAGCTACCTTAATGACTATTGCCCAATTGCACTCACATCTACAGTGGTGAATGCTTTGAGAGGTTAGTCATGACTAGACTGAACTCCTGCCTCAGCAAGGACCTGGACCCACTGCAATTTGCCAATGGCCACAATAGGTCAACGGCAGGTGCATTCTCAATGGCTCTTCACATGGCTTTAGACCACCTGGACAACACAAACACCTATATCAGAATGCTGTTTATCAACTAGAGGTCAGCATTTAACACTATAATTCCCACAATCCTGATTGGTAAGTTACAGAACCTGGGCCTCTGTACCTCCCTCTGCAATTAGATCCTCCACTTCCTAACCGGAAGACCACAATCTGCGGATCTCCTCCTCACTGATAATCAACACTGGTGCACCTTGGGGGTGTGCTTAGCCCGCTGCTCTACTCTCTCTATACCCATGACTGTGGCTAGGCATAGCTCAAATACCATCTATAAAATTGGTGATGATACAACCATTGTTGGTAGAATCTCAAATGGAGATGAGAGGGCGCACAGGATCGAGATATACCAACTAATGGAGTGGTGATGCAACAACAGCCTTGCATTCAACATCAGTAAGATGAAAGAGCCGATTGTGGACTTCAGGAAGGGTAAGACGAAGGAACACCTACCAATCCTCAGGGATCAGAAGTGGAGAGAGTGAGCAATTTCAAGTTCCTGGGTGTCAAGATCTCTGAACACCTAACCTGGTCCCAACATATCGATGCCATTATAAAGAAGGCAAGACAACGACTAAACTTTGTTTGGAGGTGAAGAGATTTGGTATGTCAACAAATACACTGCAAAACTTCTATAGATGTACCATGGAGAGCATTCTGACAGGCTGCATCACTGTTCGGTATTGGGAGGGGCGGGGGAGTTGGGACTACTGCACAGGACCGAAAGAAGCTGCAGAGGGTTGTAAACTTAGTCGACTCCATCTTGGGTACTAGCCTACAAAGTACTCAGGACATCTTCAAGGAGCGGTGTCTCAGAAAGGCAGTGTCCATTATTAAGGACCTCCAGCACCCAGGGCATGTCCTTTTCTCACTGTTACCATCAGGTAGGAGGTACAGAAGCCTGAGGGCACACACTCAGTGATTCAGGAACAGCTTCTTCCCCTCTGCTATCCGATTCCTAAATGGACATTGAGCCCCTGAATGCTACCTTACTTTTTGAATATATATTGTTTTTGCATGATTTTTAATCCATTCAATATATGTATACTGTAATTGATTTGCTATTATATATTTTTCTTCTATATTATGTGTGGCATCGAACTACTGCTGCTAAGTTGACAAATTTCATGATGCATGCTGGTGATAATAGGCCTGATTCTGAATAGCAGAGTTGGAAAAAAGGCAGTTTACCACTGTCTGCTAGTCGTTAGGGGTAGGCAATTAATGTTTTCCTCTGAAGCATAATGTTAATATATAAAAATATTTTTGAACCATATCAGATATTTTTTATTTTCTACAAAATTAACTGAAAGAGACTCGGTACTTGCTGAATTAAGTTGTTCAGCAGTTAGTTAGCTTTAACAGAGTTAAAGGTTCTAAAATGTTTGAAATGCATGAATTCATTCTACCATTTTACATGTTATTATAATGCCATTTTTTAAAATACAAAATCACATAACAAAATACCACTGTTGTAAAGCTTGTCTATGAGCTTGTCAACATGAGTACCAATTTTTGAATTTTATATTGTAAATGCAGATACAGGAAATTACAATTTATTTCAGCTTAATAGTGAACACTGATTAGCTTTTTGCAAAATCCAAGTCAAAACTTAGTTGCTTATTTTTAACCTTCTAAGTTTGGACTAGTATTAGTATTTGACTAGAAGAGCATGATGTATTTTTTCCCCCCTAAAACAGTCACACACACGATTTATAAGTCTGGACTTTAGGTACCAAATATCTAAGCATGAGCAGCTCCAGGCAACTAACTGGATTGAAATACCGAAAGTGTTGCCTGGAAAACTTGGCACAATACAAGGTCATGAACTTGTTTTTGTAGTCTTTTTCCCTTCCTTTTACCTACTCTGACTTTTAGCTACATTGTGTAATATAATGAAGATCTGGGGAAAAAGACAATCGGCTTTGGGCTCAGAGTTTGATGTCTTTATTTGGAATTACAGAAAACTGCAGGATAAGTGAAGAGTGCAGTAGGGTTGCATTCTTAGACATCTATTCACATGTCCTTGGATTAGAGAGGGCATGGCAAAAGAGAGGCTCAGCTGTGACTGCAAACCCACTCAATAAGAGACATTGTATCCAAATTGTATTGGCCCAATGTATTGAGTAACTAAAATTTTTAAATTTGACCGAATTTTTTCTTTTGCATTTTGTGTTCATTTAATTTACTTTATCCCACAAATTCCATTAGAGCATATTTTATTCCACATCACAAATTTTTGGTAGTGATTTTGAATTCCAAAATGGGAAACTTCATAAACTGGCCATAACATGGGCACATTTGCTTCTAATATCTAAATGAGGATTGCAAGTGCATTGAAGTTTTTCCGGTAAAGAATGATAAATCCATAGTTACATAATGCTTTGCTGTTTTCCATCAGGAGCCATTTGCTAATACTTGTGAGTCCAAATCCTTCTCTCATTGCTAAACCTTCTGCTGTGCCATGGAGTGGACAGATTTATGTGCACTGTGATAATTATCAGCAGGTAGGAGACAAATGATATCATTTTGGGTTATTTTTTGATGTGGGATTTCCTGTTTTATTCAAAGTAAAGTCAAAGTAAATTTATTATCAAAGTACATGTGTATTCTGGTGACTACTGCATGTGACAAGCAAAATGAAGTAGGGCTGGAAGAGTTGACATGCATGGAGAAGAGTTTTCTTTATTTGTTTACAGGATTGCTGTTAGTATAAATGTTATTTGATCATTAGTTTTCCATGGACTGACCAACCGCCAAGTCAATTGGGACATCAAGATGTATGGTCTGAGGCTGCAATAGGATATAGATCAGATGGAGATTAATGTTGAGCATTGGCAGATTGAAATTAGTTTTGACATGCAAGTTGATGCATGTTGGAATGTCAAATGAGAGTCAATTATGTGCAGAAAGTGGAGCATGAAGGAATCTTAACCAGAGTGTCTTGAGGGTTCAAGTCCATAGTTCCCTGAAAATGGCAGCATAGATGAATTGGGTGGTAAAGAAGGGATTTAGTGTGCTTGTCTTCATAGGTATGTAATGTTCTGTAACTTTATAAATACTTGGTTTGACCACACTGCGAAGAGTACAGAAAATGTTGCCTGGATTGAATATTTTAGTTATGGGAAGAGATTAGATTGTAAGCCTTGTTTACTCTCAAACAAGAGGCTGCAGGGTGACCTGATAGAGTTATGTAAGATTATAATTGACATAACTTGAGTAGATTATCATAATCCCTCTTCCATGGTAGGGGTATCAGACACAGTCACCTCATTTAAGAGACACTTAAACAGACACTACAAATACATCATATCTAAGTGTATACCAATACACTTCTATTTTAACTAAAATTTGTGTTCTCATTTTAAAAGATAGAAGCTTAAGTCTTGCCAAAATAGGCTAGGCCATTTGAGTATTAACATTAACAAACTCACCCAGTTATAATGTAAACAACAACACACACAAAATGCTGGTGGTGGAACACAGCAGGCCAGGCAGCATCTATAGGGAGAAGCGCTGTCGACGTTTCGGGCCAAGACGCTTCTCCCTATAGATGCTGCCTGGCCTGCTGTGTTCCACCACCAGCATTTTGTGTGTGTTGTTGTTTGAATTTCCAGCATCTGCAGATTTCCTCGTGTTTGCAATTATAATGTACTTTTATTTCTGTATTATTCTGTGTTCACAAGTAACACGTGTTTTTCTTTTCAGTTGATTAAAGTACAAATTCGGGAAGATGTCACAATGGATACTTCTGCAGCTACACAAAGTCCAAATGTAGTATTGGACACAGAGCCTTGGGCTCCTAACCTACATGTATCAAAAACTCCATCAAAATCTCCGCCTAGCAAATTAAAGATAAAGAATCGAACTATACATTTTCCTAATACTGCAGCTGGGTCAAGTTCAGGTAAATTAATGAACATTTTAATTACTTTTGTCAGTTTTCAATACTCTGTTTATAAATATTGGAAAGACTACATGTTTAAAAAAGTTAGCGGAGACTTCCATTACTATTCCATCACCTGATCCTTTAGGATTGACTTTGGTGTATATCCATTTTGTTCAACTGATGAGAACTGTCAATTAGAAGTAAATAAGTTAGTGAGGTCAGCTGAGAAGATCATCTCTTCCTGCCATCACGGACATTTACACTACACGCTGCATCCGCAAAGGAAACAGCATTATGAAGGACCCCATGCATCCATCATACAATCTCTTCTCCCTCCTGCCATCTGGGAAAAGGCACCGAAGCATTCGGGCTCTCACGACCAGAGTATGTAACAGTTTCTTCCCCCAAGCTATCAAACTCCATAATACCCAGAGCCTGGACTGACACCTTGCCCTACTGTCCTGTTTATTATTTATTGTAATGCTTGCACTGTTTTTGTGCACCTTATGCAGTCTAGTGTAGATCTGTAGTCTAGTGTAGCTTTCTCTTTTTTTTTTATTACGTAGTTCAGTCTAGTTTTTTGTACTGTGTCATGTAACACCATGGTCCTGAAAAACGTTGTCTTATTTTTACTATGCACAGTACCAGCAGTTATGGTCGGAATGACAATAAAAGTTGACTTAACTTGACTTGATAGTTCTGTCCATTTAGTCTCTCCCCTATTCTCCCAATGAAGAGATTCAAACAAGAACTTTTTGCAAGTTCAGTGTGCATGTGTCAGACTTTAAAATATTCAAAGGCTTTGTAAAGCAGCAAAGGTTGTAAGCCAGTTTTTTTTGACCAACAATTGAGTTCTGCAGGTGGTAGGATTACAGAGGAAAATTTTGAAGGAGAGCGGGTTTGTACTTGTTGAAAGACTGATGTCCATGAAGTGGATGATCAGGTGTTTAGGAGAAGTAATGTTGGTGGATTAGGCTGCAACTTTCATGGACAGCATGAATTCAGAAGAGAGTGAGAGGAGAAAAGATTCACTAGGAAAGAATCTGGGAAGAGTTGTGGGCACTTTGGAAGATGAGAAAAAGGGAGCGAATGGCAGAAGTTGCTGACTAGATGGTTACAGTCTTGATCGTGAGCTCTTTTGACAGACTGAAAGTGAAGGAGGATATAGGAGATGGATTTAAGGTCATGGCTTGCAATGGAAGAAATAGAAACAGTTGATCCAAGTCAAGTTTATTATCACGTGCAGAAGTATAGTGAGGTACAAGTGTATTGTGTCTGCTGGAATGTGAAGCAACAAACAATCTGCTGGAGGAACTCTATAGATTGAGCAGCACCTGCAGAGAGTACAAGTAGAGGGGCTGACTTCTGTATAGAATTATTTTAGTACTGCATGGTCTGTGTTCTTTTTGGAAGTACTATACCTATCCCTTCAAAAAATTTTCTCTGTCATCCTGCCACCTACCACCCAATGTACTGAGGGAGTGGGAACTAAATTTAGTTTGCTTTGTCTATATGCAAAATTAAGTCTGCTGTAATTATTATGGTTATTACATACATCTCTAATTTCACTGTTAATGTTCTGTGCCCTTAATTTTCATTACTACTTGTGGCCCAATATACAACTCCCATTAATGTTTGTGTCTTTGCTGTTTCTCCTCCCTCCCATCCACCCACAGATTCTATATGGTTTTACTGAGCACAGGCCCTTTCTTTCTACTGCCCTTAGCCTAGTCTTCAATGTTATTTTCAATTTGCTTGTCTGTTTTTTAAATAACTAATTATGCTGTGGTACTTTCCAGATTTGGTCACTTTGCAATCATATCTTTACTGGGTATTGTATTTTGTTATTACTTCAGTCTTGTTACAAATGCTACAGCATTTGAAGAAGAGCTTTCAGTTCTGCCTTTGCATTTTTTTTTTGCTCTCTCTGGAATTGGAGCTTTACTTGATTTTGTATGCACTGTCCCTTCCTCATGCTCTGATCATTAGCCACTTTGTTACCCTGTCCTATTGCTTTGCCATTTCCCTTAATATTCAAAATTTATCTCTCCAGAATGTCCATCTGTCCTCAGTATTTAATTTAAAACCTTAACTGTAGCCCTGAGGAATCACATGACTGGAACAGTGAACTTGGCCCATTCCATGTGCAAGTGTGATGGCTCTCAATGAAACAGCTCTTTTCCTAGAGCTGGTTCTGTTTTGGTTTTTATTGATGCCCATTTCTCCCAGACCAGTCTTTGAACTATGCATTCAGTTCTCTGATCTTATTTAACCCTGTGCCAAAGAAAAGAAGTAAGGTTACTTTTGCAATACATGATAATCCTGGTGTCTTATATTTGAAGAGTGCAACACGCAGTAACGTTTTGTGGTTGAGGTCTGATGATGAATGGCAAAACCTATATCCATTTGTACCTGTATCCTTGTCATAATCCAGGATGAATGATAGATATCAGCAGGCACGCCAAGTGAATACCCTTACTTGTGATTAAGTAGGGCCAAAATTAGGAGGAATGATGGTTGCTCCCATTAACTGAATGAAAGGATAGGACCTCCAGCAATGTACTATTCTTTCAGTATTAAACTTTTGTCAGCCTAAATTGTTTGCTATAGGCTCGTCACGTTTCAATCTGCAACCTTCTCTCCCAAGAAAGTTACCCTTGACCGAAGGTTGTGCAGCATAAAAGTACAAAGGATTTGTCCTTGTATTTTTTTTTTAAAAAGGACTTACACAAAAAAAATCTTTTAATCTCAAACAGAATCATTGCTGGAAATTGAAAATAATGGAGAAGAAACTGTACAGTGGTTTTTATCATCATTTGCGCCTCCATACGTAAAGGTAAATTGACCCTCAAACGTTCACGTTTGTTGCCATTTGTGATTTTCTGCAGTTGAACATTTTTAAATTAGTTTGTTATTGTCACATGTACCAAGGTACACTGAAGACTTCTGCACATCATCCATTCTGTTACAATAGTGCATCGAGTTAGAACGAGGGAAAAGCAATTACAGAATATAGTGTAACACTTACAGAGAATGTGCAATGCTGCCAGACAATAAGGTACAAGACTATAACATGGTAAATTGTGAGGTCAAGAGTTCATCTTATCGTATTTTAATGATCATAAGGCTTGTAAATTTGTTTAGTTCACCAAGATTTTTGCAACTATTGTGATTTAAAGATTAGCTGCTACCCAATTCATTGCCAATTGTATATACCTTCACAAACTAAGTAAAACTAGCCACTGCATTAAAGATTAACTTTATGCTGATAGTTAGAAAGCCCATTGAACTGTAGCAGTCTTGTTAATGATACAGAAAGGCATTTGAATGCTAGGAAAAAGGGTGCTCTTTGGGGTGGCACAGTAACATAGTGATGAGCAATAGTGGTGCCAGGGACCCAGGCTACTTCTGTATTTGTATGTAAGGAATTTGTACGTTCTCCTGTGATCACATCGTGTTCCTCAAGTTCTTGGTTTCCTCACACATTCCAATGGCGTATAGGTTTTTGTTAATTGTCATATGGGCATAATTGGGTGGCATGGGCTTGTTGGGCCAGAAGGGCCTGGTACAATGCTGTATCTCTAAATAAATAATCAGATTAATCTCTCTTCCAAGCCTTGAGCCCTGTAGATTATTGTATGTAGAGCTATAGGTAGAAATAATGAAAATATTGGCTAAGGGGTCCTGTGCTTATATTATTTTTTTGATTGTTTTCATGCATTTCTACAACACTACAACAATAAAACCCAAGACCAAAATAAGAGATTAATACAGTGCAAGATAACCACACAATGACAATATGATTCAAAATAATGATAAAAAAGCACCCAAACTAAAGTCGTGTAAAGTTAGTACCCACCCCTCCCGCAAGAGAAAAAAAACTCCAGACCAACCACAGCAAAATGTAGGAAATATAAATCAGAACATTCAAACCCCCAAAACTGTACATGAAAATAAGACCAAAAGATAATGCCTACTACCAAGAAAAAAAAGCTGAAAGTAAGGGACTGAGAAAAGAACTTAATCTAAGGAAAAGTTACGAAAATATTCTAGAAAAGATCCCCACACCTTATAAAACTTTATGTCCGAATTAAGAAGTGAGTAGTGAATTTTTTCAAGGTCTAAACAGGACATACTATCATTGAGCATGCGTGGGTGGGGCAACATCTCTCCACCTAAGAAGAATTAAATGTCTAGCCAGAAGAGAAGCAAAAGATAATGTTCAACGCTTAGTTGGACTCAAATGTACATCTGTCTCAATCAAGGAACCAAAAAGAGCAATCAGAGGGTTTGTGCTTATATTCAAATAGTGTGATGTATTTTTTCCCATCTACAATGGATTTAAGCTCCTTCATCTTCCCATGTTTTGTAGCTTTAAACTACACCGCCTGTTACAGATTCATGTTGCAAGCTTTGTTTTTTTGTAACCGTGTCCTTGTGTTTATTCATTCCTATCTCTCATCCCTTAATGATGATCTTCAGCAGTATGGTTCTAAAGGGAATTCCTGGTCTGTGTGTTGTGCTGTTGGCAATGTGTTTTGCACCTTGGCCCTGAAGGAGTGTTGTACCCAATTTGGAAAAATAAATTTTGTATTTTAGCAAATACAGTGGATTCTGGTTAATTGGGACACGGGGACCAATACATTTTGGCCCAATTCAGTGGCTGCCCAAAGAGCCGAAGTTTCATGGAAATAATTTTTTTTAAATAACAAATTGTGTATTTTAAAAAAGTACAGAACAAATTAGAATGCTATTATAGTACTATAAAACTATCAGTTCCTAATAGTTAACGATTAAAAATTATTCACTCTGAGCACAATTTAGTGTCAAACAGCCACACAAATGCACACAACTGATGCTAACTAGAAACTGTTCGGCAACAGTCTCCTGTTCCAATTAAGTGTCAGAGTGTCCCAAACAAAGAAAGGGATTCCCGGCTATTTTCTCGATTAGTATTTTTCCTTTGAGTTGTCCCAAATACGCAGCTGCCCCAAGTAACTGATGCCCAATTAAACAGAATCTAGTGTATATCAACATTCCCTAAGGATTTAACTAGCAGGCAAAGCCAAGGGGATGTAGTGGATGTAGGGTTTTTGAATTTCTAAAAGAACTTTTGCTGCGATGTCACAAAAAAGGTTACTGCATTTCAGCAGGGAGTTGTGAACAATGTATCAGTTTGAACAAAAATTTGCTTTACAGAAAACAGTAGGACTAACCAGATAATTTTCAAATTGGCAAGTATAATAGGAAAGAAATGTACAGTACTTTGAACAGACAAACAGAATGTTGGTTGGAAACTACTGTATGTTAAATCTTTTTCAAGTGTATTCTACCTTTCTAAATGCTCTTAAGTTCAAAGAGAAAGACAAACAATGCTGGAAGTACAAAACAAAGCACAAATAGTTGTAAATTTCATTGGATCAGGCAGCATCAGTGAAGAGAATCAGCATTAATATTTAAGCTCAGCAACTTTGCATTAATATTTGTTCCATATCTTGAGTATTATCAACCTTTTGTTTTATTACCATTTAAAAAATTTATTACTATTATTTTGTTCTTTCGTGTTTTTTTTGTGCTGCATTGGATCCGGAGTAACAATTCTTTCGGTCTCCTTTGCACTTGTGTCCAGGAAATGACATTAAACAAGCTTGAATCCAATATGTATATTTGCTCTTTTCGATAGAAATGTATGTGATAGCATAATAAAACATGTATTTTCCTACTCTGACCCTCTCAGATATCAGTGTGCTGATGAAGGGGCTTGACCCAAAATATTGATTGTTTATTCCCCTCCGTAGATACTGCCTGACTTGCTGAGGTCTTTTGGAACTTTGTGTGTTGCTCAAATTTTCCAGCATTTGCCGAATCTCTTGTGTATATGTTAGTGGCTTGTTTTAATACCTCTATTGGTAGGGTATTTGTTACTTCTTGTGTATAAACTTTTGCTGTATTCAACAGTGGGTAGATGACAGTGGAGATATATACAGGGCAACCTATACTGCCTTCCGATGCTCCAGAGTGTCTGGAACACTGCAGGGACACAGCACGGTGAAGGTAAGAACTCATTTTCATACAACAGTTTTTCTCTAAACACTTGATTTTGATTGCATTCATGCAATATTGAAATGAGTGAAGAAGTATAATTTTGTTTACAAATAATGTATGAAAATTTATTTCAGGGTGATGAGGTGAAAAACAAAACATCTCTCTTATCAATGATAAATTCAAAATATGATGCCTGGCAGCTACACACAGTGCAGTGATTGGTTCGTCGGAAAAATATTATTATCAAATGGAAAGTGCTTAAGTTGCCTTTAAACTGTTGCTTTGCCTAATAATACTTTGAGCTGGGCCATTCTTCTGTAAGTCCCTGCTCCCATCATTGCAAGAGGGCTTTCAGTACACAAGTTCAATGGTCAAAGCTCATGGCCCAGTATCAACCTCCAGCTTCCCAGGACAAAGGCACAAAACATAGGTTTTTCCCAACAAACAAGGTCTGGTCCACAGGTTGAGATTCTAAGTTGGAGAAAGGCCAATTTTGATAGTATCAGAAAGGATCTGGCAAGTATGGATTGGGACAGGCTGTTTACTGGCAAAGGTGTACTTGGTAAGTGGGAGGCTTTCAAAGGTGAAATTTTGAGATTACAAATCTTGTATGTTCCTGTCAGAAGGTAAGATAATAGGTTCAGCTATCCTGGTTTTCGAGAGATAGCAGCACTGATTTAAAAGAAAGTGCATTGCAGCTATAGGTAGGTGGGAACAAATGAGGTGTTTATGGAAATGCAAGAGAACACAAAGAAATCAGAGGGCTAAAAGAAGGCCCAAGGTTGCCTTGGCAGACAAGGTGAAGGAGAATCCTCAGAAAATCTACAGATATGTTAAGAGCAAAGAGATTGCAAGGGACAAAGTTGGTCCTCTGAAAGATCAGACTGGCAATCCATGTTTGGAACCAAAAGAGATGATGAAGATCTCATAATATATTTCTTTACATCTGTATTTACTCAGGAGCTGGACACAGTCCATCAAAATAAGGCAAAATGATGTCAACTTCATGAACTGTATACAGATTACAGAGGAGAAGGTGTTTGCTGTCTTGAGGAAAATTAGGGTGGGTAAATCCCCAGGGCCTGACAAGGTGTTCCTTGGACACTGCGGAAGGCGAGTACTGAAATTGATGGAGCTCTAGCTGAGATATTTATATCATACTTAGCAACAGGGTGAGGTGCTGTAGAATTGGAGGATAGTCAATGTTGTTCTGTTGTTTCTGATCACATCCATGATATCCTTAAGTGGGAAGCTGAACAGCCAGAGGTCATGGTATATATTGTTGCAAATGACATAGGAGAAGGGAGGAGGTCCTGAAAACAGACTACAGGGAGTTAGGAATGAAGTTGAGAAGCAGGACCTCAAAGGTAGTAATCTCTGGATTACTGCCTGTGCCACGTGACAGTGAGTATAGGAATAGAGTGAGGTGGAGGATAAATTTGTGGCTGAGGGTTGGGGGCAGGGATTCAGATTTCTGGATCTTTGCGATCTCTTTTGGGACAGGCGTGACCTGTACAAAAAGGACGGGTTGCACTTGAATCCGAGGGGGGACAATATCCTGGCAGGGAGGTTTGCTAAGGCTCTTGGGGAGAGTTTAAACTAGAATTGCTGGAGGATGGGAACCGAACTGAAGAGACAGAGGAAGGAGCGGTTGGCTCACAAATAGAGAAAGCTTGGAGACAGTGCGAGAGGGAAGATAGGTGATAGAGAACGAATGCACACAAACCGATAGTTCGAGATGTGTCTATTTTAATGCAAGAAGCATCATGAATAAAGCATAGAGCGTGGATCAGTACTTGAAACTATGATGTTGTGGCCATTACAGAGACTTAGATGGCTCGGGCAGGAATGGTTACTTAGTGTGCCAGGCTTTAGATGTTTCAGAACGGACAGGGAGGAAGGCAAAAGAGGTGAGGGTGTGGCATTGCTGATCAGAGATAGTGTCACAGCTGCAGAAAAGGAGGAAGTCATGGAGGGATTGTCTACTGAGTCTATGTGGGTGGAAGTTAGAAACAGGAAGGGGTCAATAACTCTACTGGATGTTTTTTTATAGACCACCCAATATTAACAGGGACACCAAGGAGCAGATAGGGAGACAGATTCTGGAAAGGTGTAATAATAACAGGGTTATCGTGTTGGGAGATTTTAATTTCCCAAATATTGATTGCCATCTTCCTAGAGCGAGGGGTTTAGGTGAGGTGTTTGTTAGGTGTGTTCAGGAACGTTTCCTGGCACATTATGTAGATAGGCCTACAAGAGGAGAGGCTGTACTTGATCTGGTATTGGAAAATGAACCTAGTAAGGTGTTAGGTCTCTCAGTGGGAGAGCATTTTGGAGATAGTGATCACAATTCTATTTCCTTTACTATAGCATTGGAGAGGGATAGGAACAGATAAGTTAGGAAAGCATTTAACTGGAATAAGGAGAAATATGAAGCTATCAGGCGGGATCTTGAAAGGATAAATTGTAAACAGATGTTCTCAGGGAAATGTATGGCAGAAATGTGGCAAATGTTCAGAGGATATTTACATGGAATTTTGCATAGGTACGTTCCAATGAGACGGAAAGGATGGTAGGGTACAGGAACTGTGGTGTACAAAGGCTATTGAAGATCTATTCAAGAAGAAAAGAAAAGCTTACAAGAGGTTCAAAAAAACTAGGTAATGATAGAGATCTAGAAGATTATAAGGCTAGCAGGAAGGAGTTTAAGAATGAAATTAGGAGAGCCAGTAGGGGCCTTGAGAAGGCCTTGGCAAGCAGGATTAAGGAAAACCCCAAGGCATTCTACAAGTATGTGAAGAGCAAGAAGATAAGATGTGAGAGAATAGGACCAATCAAGTGTGACTGTGGAAAAATATGTATGGAACTGGAGGAGATAGCCGAGGTACTTAATGAATACTTTGCTCCGGTAAAGGATCTTGGCAATTGTAGGGATGACTTACACCAGATTGAAAAGCTTGAGCATATAGACATTAAGAAAGAGGATGTGCTGGAGCTTTTAGAAAGCATCAAGTTAGATAAATCTCTGGGACCGGATGAGATGTACCGCAGGCTACAGTGGGAGGTGAGGGAGGAGATTGCTGAGCCTCTGGCAATGATCTTTGCATCATCAATAAGGACGGAAGAGGTTCCAGAGGATTGGAGGGTTGCAGATGTTGTTCCCTTATTCAAGAAAGGGAGTAGAGATAGGACAGGAAATTATAGACCAGCGAGTCTTTCCTCAGTGGTTGGTAAGTTGATGGAGAAGATCCTGAGAGGCAGGATTTATGAACATTTGGAGAGGCGTAATATGATTAGGAATAACCAGCATGGCTTTGTCAAAGGCAGGTCGTGCCTTACAAGCCTGATTAAATCTTTTGCGAATGTGACTAAACACATTGATGATGGTAGAGCAGTAGATGTAGTGTATATGGATTTCAACAAGACATTTGATAAGGTACCCCATGCAAGGCTTATTGAGAAAGTAACGAGGCATGGGATCCAAGGGAACCTTGCTTTGTGGATCCAGAATTGGCTTGCCCACAGAAGGCAAAGAGTGGTTGTAGATGGATCATATTCTGCATGGAGGTCAGTGACCAGTGGTGTGCCTCGAGATCTATTCTGGGACCCCTTCTCTTCGTGATTTTTATAAATGACCTGGATGAGGAAGTGGAGGGATGGGTTAGTAAATTTGCTGATGACACAAAGGTTGGGGATGTTGTGGATAGTGTAGAGGGCTGCCAGAGGTTACAGCGGGGCATTCATAGGATGCAAAACTGGGCTGAGAAGTGGCAGATGGAGTTCAACCCAGATAAGTGTGAGGTGGTTCATTTTAATAGGTCAAGTATGATGGCAGAATATAGTATTAATGGTAAGACTCTTGGCAGTGTGGAGGATCAGAGGGATCTTGGGGTCCGAGTCCGTAGGACACTCAAAGCTGATACACAGGTTGACTCTGTGGTTAAGAAGGCATATGGTGCATTGGCCTTCATCAACCATGGGATTGAGTTTAAGAGCCAAGAGGTAATGTTACAGCTATATAGGACCCCAGTCAGACCACACTTGGAATACTGTGCTCAGTTCTGGTCCTCTCACTACAGGAAGGATTTGGAAACTATAGAAAGGGTGCAGAGGAGATTTACACGGATGTTGCCTGAATTGGGGAGCATGCCTTACGAGAATAGGTTGAGTGAACTCGGCCTTTTCTCCTTGGAGCGACAGAAAATGAGAGGTGACCTGATAGCGGTGTATATGTGAGAGGCATTGATCGTGTGGATCGTCAGAGGATTTTTCCCAGGGCTGAAATGGTTGCCACGAAGACACAGGTTTAAGGTGCTAGGGAGTAGGTACAGAGGAGATGGCGGGTAAGTTTTTTTTACTCAGTGGTGTGTGTGCGGAATGGGCTGCCAGCAACTGTGGTGGAGGCGGATACGATAGGGTCTTTAAGAGGCTTTTAGATAGGTACATGGAGCTCAGTAAAATAGAAGGCTATAGGTAAGCCTAGTAATTTCTAAGGTAGGGATGTGTTCGGGACAATTTTGTGGGCCAAAGGACCTGTATTGTGCTGTAGGTTTTCTATGTTTCTAATAGGTTGAGTGAATTTTGCCTTTTCTCCCTGTAGTGACGGAGGATGAGAGGTGACCTGATAGAGGTGTATAACTTGATGAAAGGCATTAATCATGTGGACAGACAGAAGCTTTTTCCCAGGGCTGAAATGGCTGTTATGAGAGGGCACAGTTTTAAGGTGCTTGGAAGTAGGTACAGAAGAGATGACAGGGTTAAGTTTTTTTTTACACAGAGTGCAGGGAATGGTCTACCAGCGACGGTGGTGGAGGTGGATACAATAGGGTCTTTTAAGAGACTCCTGGATAGGTACATGGAGCTTAGAAAAATAGAGGGCTATGGGTAACCCTAGGTAATTTCTAAAGTACATGTTCGGCACAACATTGTGGGCCAAAGGGGCTGTATTGTGCTGTAGGTTTAATATTCAGATTCAGATTCAGTTTATTGTCATTTAGAAACCACAAATGCAATGCAGTTAAAAAATGAGACAACGTTCCCCCCAGAATGATATCACAAAAGCATATGACAAAACAGGCTCACCAGAAAATCCACGTAATGTTTGGCAATCCCCAATCCAGAGTCCGGAGAGGCTGCTGCGTATTAATATCGCGCTACCGTCTAGTGCGTCCCCAGAAAGGAGCTCCAAAGCCACCAGACAAAAACAAGACCATAAACTAAAGCTACAAGACCTGCACAAAACCACATAATTACAACATAGCAAACAATAGCATAATTGATAAAAAACAGACTATGGGTACAGTAAAAATAGTCCAAGATGTTAAAGGACTGTAAGTTAAAAAGAAATCACCACAGTTTCCACAAGTCCCCAGGGTCCCAACAGACTCGCCATCCCACACTGGCAGCAGAAGGGAGTACCCCCACTATGGACAAGGTGCCGCCCTACTCAGCCTCGCAGATGCAGCACACACCGAAAGCGACCTGAGTCCGTCGAACCTCTGAGCCAACAACCATCCCCTCTGGCACAGCTTCTCCGAGCACCATCCTCTGCCGAGCGTATTAAGTCGGCCCCGCCAACGGCCATTGGCAACACGACCCCGAGGACCTGGGGGCCTGTTCTTCCCAGCAGAGTCCTGGACCTCACAGCAGCAGCAACGAAGAAGGTCTTCCTGGAATTTCCCAATGTTTCTCCGTGCTTCCACATCCGTTTTCAATCGATTATGATTGCACACGGCACCCCACTTCACAAATAACAGATAATCAGTTCCGGAGTGGCCACTGTAAGCTGTGTTGCGCCGCCATCTTGGATAATATATTTAAGAAAGGCTCTAAAAATAAACTAGGAAATTCTTGGCCCGTGAGCCTGACATCAGTCGTGGAAAAGTTATTGTAAGGTATTCTAAGAGACCAAATACACAAGTATTTGGATAGACATGGTTGGCAAATTGCACTGGGACCTTGTCAAAAGCCTTGCTTAACTCTACATAGATCTACACTGCTCTCATCATTGAAGGGTATTGCGGTTAATGTCGTCTGTGGATTTCCTTAAGGCCTCTGTCAAGGTTCTCTTTAGGAGTCTGGTCCTGAAGGTCAGAGCACGAGACCAGCTGCATTCAGAAAATATTTGGACTTTAATTGTATTCCTAAAATTTGAAATTGCTCAAACTCAAAGAAGCAGTACTAATTATTGTGATTAATGAAGTTACTTTGTGATCTCTTCTAGTTGCCTGTCTCTTTCATGCCTCGAGATAAGGGGGATTATGCTCAATTTTGGGATCTGGAATATCGT
Source organism: Hemitrygon akajei (assembly GCF_048418815.1). Lineage (NCBI taxonomy): Eukaryota > Metazoa > Chordata > Chondrichthyes > Myliobatiformes > Dasyatidae > Hemitrygon > Hemitrygon akajei. The sequence continues at coordinate 83,256,473 of NC_133124.1, forward strand.
CTGGTTGCAGAGCCACATATAAAGAACAAGATTCAGTTTCAACTTCGTGGTGTGGTAAGTGAAAATGAAGGCTTCTGTTTTTGAAATGAGTGCGATCCATTTGGGTATGTGAGTGTATAACTTTGCATGACATGCAATTTAACCTAGGCAAAAAGAGAGATGTGGTTTTGCACAAGAAATTTAGTGTTTTTGACCATAAGACAGAGGAGCTGAATTGGGCTGTTTGGCCCATCAAGGCTGATCCATTTTTCCCCTCAGCCTCCTCCTTCTCAACCTCGGCCTTAAATACACCCAGTGACCTGGCCTCCACAGCCGCCTGTGGCAATGAATTCCATGGTTCACCACACCCTGGCTAAACAAATTCCTTCTTATCTCCATTCTAAATGATCTATTCTGATGAGGCAATATAATTTGGTCCTAAACTCTCGCATTATAGGAAATATCCTCTCCACTCTTATCTATGCCTTTTACCATTCGAGAGGTTTCAATGAGATTCTTGCCCTCCCCACTCCTCATTCTTCTAAATTCCAGTAAGTAAAGGCCATCAATCGCTCTTCATACTATAAGACTTTCATTCCCAGAATCATTCTTGTGATCCTTTTCTGAAAGCCCTCCAATGTCAGCACATCCTTTCTTAAGTAAGGAATTGCTCACAACACTCTAAATGAGGCCTTACCAGTGCCTTAAAGTCTCAGCATTACATCCTTGCTTTTACATTCCAATCCTCTCGAAATGAATGCTAACATGGATTTGTCTTCCTCGCCACCGACTCAACTTGCAAACTAACCTTTAAGGAATCCTGCACGATGACTCCCAAGTCATTTTGCATGTTGGATTTTTGAATTTTCACCCTATTAAGAAAATAGTCTACACTTTTATTCCATCTACCAAAGTGCATGACCACACACCTTCCGATACTATTCCATTAGCCACTACTTTGTCCATTTTCCTAATCTATCCAAGACCTTCTGCAGCCTCCATTCTCCCTCAACACCTCTTACCCCTCCACCTATCTTCCTATCGTCTGCAAACATGGCCACAAATCCATCATCCAAATCATTTTTTAAAAAAAGCGATCCTAACACTGACCCTCTAGAACACCGTTGGTCAGAGGCAGCCAATTAGAAAAGGTTCCCTTTTTTCCCACTTTAGCCTTGTGCCAGTCAACCAATATTCTATCTGTGCTAGTACTGGTTTCTTTTCTATAATACCATGGGCTCTTATCTTGTTAAGCAGACTCACATGTGCCATCGTGTTAAAGGCCTTCTGCAAATCCAAGTATACAACATCGACAGATTCTCCTTTGTCTATCCTGTTTGTTATTTCCTCAGAGTTCCAGCAGATTTGTCGGGCAACATTTTCCCTTAAGGAAACAATGCTGACTTTAGCCTTTTTTGTCATGTGCCTCCAAATACCCTGAAAATACATCCTTAATTGACTGCCAACATTTTTCCAACCACTTGAGGTCAGGCTAACTGGCATATATTTTCCTTTCTTCTGCCTTCCTCTCTCCTTGACGAGTGGAGTAATATCTGCAATTTTCCATTCTTCCAGAACCATTCTAGGATCAAGTGGTTCTTGAAAGATCACTACTAATGCCTCCACAATCTCTTTAGCTGCCTCCTTCAGAACCTTGGGATGTATTCCATCAGGTCCAGGTGACTTATCTACCTTCAGACCATTCAGCTTCCAAAGCACCTTCTCCCTAGTAATAGCAATTACACTTATTTCTACACCCTGGCACTCCAGCATACTACTAGTGTCTTCCACAGTGAAGACTGATAAAAAATACTTATTCAGTTTATCTGTATTTCTTTGTTCCCCCCATTACCACCTCTCCTGTGCCAAGTTTCATCAATCTAATGTCTCCTGTTACCTTTCTTTAACTCCTTATATTTCATCTCTCTCCATCCCCGTCCCCCGCCCGGCTTTTTCTTTTTCTGTTGGTTTCTACTTTTCCCAATCCTCTAACTTCCCACTAATTTGTGCTCTATTATATGCCCTTTCGTTTGTTTTTATGTTGGCTTTGACTTCCCATGTCAGCCATGATTGCATCATCCTGCCTTTGGAATACTTAACAACACACATGCAATGCTGGAGGAACACAGCAGGCCAGGCACCATCTATAGAACAGTGTACAGTTGATGTTTCATGCCGAGACTCTTCATCTTGTGTGTGTTGCTTGGATTTCCAGTGTTTCCAGATTTTCTCTTGTTTGTGTTTAGAACACATGCTCTTCTTTGGAATGTATCTATCCTGCGCCTTCCGAATTGCTCCCAAAAACTACAGCCATTGGTACTCTGCTATCATCACTGCTAGTATCCCCTTCTGGTCAACTTTGGCCAGTTCCTTTCCCATGCCTCTGTAATTCAGTTTATCCACTGTAGTACTGATACATCTGACTCCTCTCAAACTCAGGGTACATTCTATCATATGATCACTGGCTCCTAAGGGTCCCTTTACCTTAAGCTCCCTAATCAAATCTGGTTCATTATACAACACCTAATCCAGAATAACTGATCCCCTAATGGACTGAACTACAAGCTGCTCTGGAAAGCCATCTTGTTGGCATTCTACAAATTCTCTCTTGGGCTTCAACACCAACCTGATAATCCCAGTCTACCAGCATATTGAAATCCCCATGTCTATCGTAACATTGCCCTTTTGACAAGCCTTTTCTATCTCCCGCTGTAATTCTGGCTACTGGTCAGAGGCCTTTATATAACTCCTATCAGGGTATATTTATCGTTTCACTTCTTAACTCTACCCATCAGGATTCTACAACTTCCAATCTTATGTCACCTCTTTCTAGGGATTTTTTTTTTACCAACAGAGCCACACATCCCCTCTGCTAACATGCCTGTCCTTTTGATACAACGTGTATCCTTGGAGATTAAGCTCCCAGCTTTCAGCCATGATTCAGTGATGCCCACAAAGTCATATCTGCCAATCTCAAACTGCGCTACAAAATCATCTACTTTTTTCCATATACTGCGTGCGTTCAAATATAAAACCTTTAATCCTGTATCCAGTACCCTTTTTGATTTTGTCCCCCTTCTACACTGCAACTCATCCCACTGAGGACAATTTTGCCTCACCATCTGACTTCTTCCTGACAGTCTCACGATACACTGTCTCGGCTTGTAAACTAACAGCCCTATCCCTTCCTCTATTAATCTGGTTCCTATCCCACTGCCAAATTAGTTGAAACCATCCACAATAGCTTTCGCAAATTTGCCTGCAAGGGTTCAGGTGTAACCCGCCCCTTTTGTACAGGTTGTACCATCCCCAGAAGAGGTCTTAATGATCCAGGAATCTAAAACCCTGCACCAGCTTCTCAGCCACACATTAATCTGCCAAGTCATCCTTATTCTTGCCCTCTCTGGCACATGGCACAGGCACTAGATGTCCTGCTTTTTAGCTTTCTACCTATCTCACTAAATTCTTTTTTGAGGACCTTCTCACTTATCCTGCCTATGTCATTGTCGCCAGAATATATCAAGACTTTTAGCTACACACCCTCCCCCTTTAGAATGTCATGAATGCAATCCAAAATGTCCCTGACCCTGGTACTTGGGAAGCAACATACCATCCAGGAGTCTCTATCGAGTTCACAGAATCTCATGATCTCGTGTCTACTTCTCTATCACTTCTGCAGTCCTCTTCTCCCCTTTCCCTTCTGAGCCACAGCCCCAGAGTCAGTGCCAGGGACATGGTTAGTGTGGCTCCCCCCCACCCCTGGAAGATCGTCCCCGTCCACAGTATCCAAAAAGGTAAATTTATTGTTGAGGAGAATGGGCGCACAACACAGGTACTTTGCATTGGATACCTATTTCCCTTCCTTCTCCTGTCAATAGCCTATTTTCACTCTAACACTCGCACAATAGCAGCTCTGCTCATTCCTGCTTTGTTTTTATTTGCCTTTATTAATATGTGTGGCCCACTAGGTAGAAAATTAAGAGGCAGGACCTCTAGGATTGTAATGTCAGAACTATTCTGTGTGCCATGTGCTTGTAAGTACCGTATAAATCAGGAAGATGGGATGAATGAATGTAGGAGGCAGCGCTTCCAGTTTTTGGATCGTTGGGATCTTCTGTGTCATGGGTGACCTGTACAAGAAGGTAAGGTTGTTCCTAAATTGGAGAGGAACCAGTACATTCACGGGGATATTTGCTGTTGCTGGTTGGGAGTATTTAAACTAATGAGGTACGGATGTGCAATGCAAAATGACAGCAGTCCACATGCTGCACTGTCTTCTGTTGAATAACAAATGGTCAAGTCCACTGGGATGAGTAGGTAAAAGCAAGGAGCACGATAGTGTATCTAGGCCCAAGAGCCCTGCAGGTAAAGTGGATGACCTGAGAGATGGATCAGCTAAAGGGATGATGATATTGTTGAAATCACATACACATGGTTGAGGGCAGGACTGGTGGTTTGATGTTCAAAGATGCAGAAAGTCCATGTGTGTCTGGGAAGGAGAGAGGCACTATTAGGGAGAACATTATGAAAATACTTGGGGAATATATCCTGTAGGGATCAACCCAATTAGGTTCTGTGGGGAGAACTACAAGAAAGGGGCAGTCACTTTGATGGGGTTATACTACAGTCCTCTCAATGGCCTATAAATTAGAAGAAAAAATACAGAGACTGATTACAGAAGGGTTCAAAAGCAATATGGTTATACTAGTAGAGGACTTTTAACTTTCCCAATATTGACTGGGGTAGCTTTCATGCAAGAGGGAGTCATAGACGTGGAAAAATGAATCACAGAAACAGGCCCTTTGGCCCATCTAATCTGTGCTGAACCATTTAAACTGTCTACTCCCAACAACCTCCAATGGAACCATAACCTTCCATATCCCTATTGTCTGTGTGCCTATCCAAAGTTCTCTGAAATGCTGAAATCGAGCTCACATGGACCACTTGTGTTGACAGTACATTTCATACTCTCCTGATCCTCTGACTGAAGATGTTTCCCCCACGTCCCCCTTGAACTTCTCACATTTCACCTTTAAGCCATGACCTCTACCTGTAGTCGCACTCAACTCAGTGGAAAAGGTTTGCTTGCATTTACCCTGTCTGGACCCCTCATGATTTTGTATACCTCTATCAAATTTCCTCTTGGTTTTCTCTGTTCTAAAGAATACAGTCCTAACCTTTTCAATCTTTTCTTATAACTGGAGTCCTCCAGACCAGGTAACATGCTTGTAAATTTTCAACCTTGTTTACATTTTTCATGTAGGTAGGTGACCAAAACTGCATACAGTACTCCAAAATAGGCCTAACCAACGTCTTGTACAACTTCAACATAACATCCCATCTTTTGTACTTAATACTTTGATTTATAAAGGCCAATGTGCCAAAAGCTTTTCTTAATAACCCTATCTACCTGTGACACCACTTTCAATGAATTATGTACCTGTAATCCCAGATCACTTTGTTCTACCACACTCCTTAATGCCTTGCCCTTGGCTGGTCCTACTGAAGTGCAAAACCTTGCACTTGTCTGCATTAAATTCCATCTGCCATTTTTCAGCCCATTTTTCCAGTTGATGCAAATCCCTCTGCAAGCTATGATAGCCTTCCTCTCTGTTCACTACACCCCCAATCTTAGTGTCATCTACAGATTTGCTGATCCAGTTAACCACATTATCATCCAGATCATTGATATAGGTGGCAAACAAGAAAGGACCCTGCACCAATTCTTGCGACACACAACTAGTCACAGATCTCCAGTCAGAGAGGCACCACTCTACCACCACTCTCTGGCTTCTCCCCCAAAGCCAATGTTTAATCCAATTTACTACCTCTTTCTGAAAGCCGAGTGACTAAACCTTCTTCACCAGCCTCCCATGCAGAACCTTGTCAGATGCCTTACCAAAGTGCATGTAGACAGCATCCACTGCCTTGCCTTCATCCACTTTCCTCGAAAAACTCTACAAGATTGGTTAGACATGACCTACCATTAACAAAGTCATACTAATCAGCACATGTCTATTCAAATACTTATATATCTGGTCCCTTGGAATAACTTTCCCACAATTAATGTCAGACTCACCAGCCTATAACTTTCTCTTGCATTTCTTGTACTCCATGAGCACGTCACATGTTCCTACTTGCCTATACCTGTAATGCATCTCCTGTTTTTCACTGAACTAGGGCCTCAATATCTCTTGAAAGTTCCCTACACTTGTTATCTTTACTCTTTATTCTGACAGGCACATACAAGCTTTGTACTCTCGAAATTTTGTTTTTGTAGGTCTCTCACATTCCAAGTACACCTTTGCCAGAAAACAGCCTGCCCCAGTCCACAACTGGCAGATCACTTCTGATACCATCAAAATTAGTCTTCTCCAATTTAGAATCTCAACCCGCAGACTAGACCAATCTCTTTGCATATTTACTTGGAAACTAATGGTATTGTGGTCACTGGATCCAGAGTGTTCTCCTACAAAACTTCTGTCACCTGCCCTGTCTCATTCCCTAATAGCAGACCCAGTATCACACGCTCTCCCATTGGGACTTTTACGTACGAATGAAATCACTTTAATCCCTCCCACTCTGTCACATCTAAAAGAATGGAACCACAGAATATTGTGCTGCCATTCCTACATCTAAGTCTCACCAATGGCTACAGTGTCGTAATTCCAGATGTTGATCCATGCCCTGAGCTCATCCACCTTTCCACAATACTTCTTGCATCGAAAAATATCACAGCTCAGGGCACTGTGCAGCACAAACAAACCTTCCTGCTAGGATATTAGTCCTAATATCCTAACTGTCCCTTCTGTGCAGGTTCCACCTTCCTTGGAAGAGAGTCGATGGTCCAAAAATCTTATGTTCTCTCTCCTACACCAACTCCTTAGCCAGATATTAAATTGTATAATCTTCCTAGTTCTGGCCTCACCAGCAAGTGTCACGGGTAGCAATCCTGAGATCACAACTCTGGAAGTCCTGCTCTTCTCGTAGCACCTAACTCCCTGAACTCACTATGCAGAACCTTGTCACTGGTCCTACCCATGCCATTAGTACCCACATGCACTGGAAGGATTTGGAAAACAATTAAGAGAATGTGGAAGTGATTCACCAGGCTAATATCTGGAATGAAGGATTGAAGTTATGAGGAGAGATTGGATAGGCTGATGTTTATTTTCACTGTAATGTAGGAGGCTGATGGGTGACATTTATGAGTGTTTAAGGGCAAAGAGTCATAGATCACTACAGCACAAACAGGCCCTTCAGCCCCTCTAGTATGTGCCAGCCAGCATCCACCACTTCAGCTGGCCGTTGCTTACTTGCACCACCATCTGAGTGAAGAGGTTTCCCCTCAGGTTCCCCCTAAACATTTCACCTTTCACCTTAAATCTATGACCCCTGGTTCTAGACTCACCCAACTTCAAGGGGAAAAAGACTGCATGTATTTACCCTATCTATACCCCTGATAATTTTGTATACTTCTATCAAATCTCCTCTCATTCCCCATGCTCCAGGGAGGCCAATGTACCAAATGCTCTCTTTACAACCCTATCTACCCATGATATCACTTTCAAGGAATTATGTCTGTATTCCCAGATCCCCTTGTTCTACCACATACCTCAGTACCCTACCACTCACCATGTAAGTTGTAACCTGGTTTGTCTTCCCAAACTGCAATACCTCACCTGCATTTAATTCCATCTCCCATTTTCCAGCTGGTCCAGATCTCAGTACAAGCTTTGATAGCCTTCCTCGCTCTCCACTATCCCTTCGATCTTGATGTCATCTGCAAATTTGCTGATCCATTTTAATCATATTATCATTGAAATCATTAATATGATAACAACATACCCAGCACAGATCCCTGCAGCATGCTACTAGTCACAAACTCCCAGTGAGAGAGCAGCATCTACTACCACTCTGTCTTCTCCCACTGAGTCAATGCTAAATTCAATTGACTATTTCATCCTGAATGTTAGGCAACTTAACCGTCTCGACTAGCCTCTCATGAAAATTTGCTAAAAATCCTTGTTAAAATCTCTGTAGACAATGTTAATTGCCTGGAAAAGCTGTTTGGATGCAGCAATTATTTTTATTTACACAAATTCAAATATTGATATAATTGTGAATTCATTTTTCCCCATTTAGTAGCAAAGAAATGGTGCAATAAACTAATTTCTTTTCCAGGGAACAAAACCCAAAATGAACTCCAAGGAAACCAATTCAGCCACGCAACTAGTAAAAACAGAAATGGCAGTGAAAACAAGGACGTCTTTGTCAGAAAAATTAACCAAAACTGGGTCAGTAAGAAAATATTTGCTACAAGTCGTTAAATTAGAGTACAATATTGGTCTCATTCAATCTATCGTTTCTCCAGTGAAGTATAACAAGTTTTGCATTCTTAGCTGCAATTTTTGTTTGCATCTTACTTGATAGGCAGCGTGGCACACGGCAACAGCGACTTTTTAGATCTGGTGCTACTTTAATTTAGTTTTTTTAAATTTAATTTTAAGGCATAATTAGGGTTTAGGGCAATGGATAACAGAACAACTATCTACCATTGCCAGATACTGCTATAATACAGAGATCGTCCAAAAACAAATCTTCATGAAAATCTGCTGGTTAGATTGCGCGACCTCGATTTGCCGAGGGAATCGGGCCTGCAGTCCTTGGAGTCGCCTGATGCCGATGGCCAGAGGTGGGAAAATCATAAGCGATGTGTGAGGAAATGGAAGCAAGGCGAGTGGGCAGGAGTCAGTGCCAGGAAAAGAGCAAGCCCTAGCCGGCCGGCTCTCCCGTCCATTCTGCTCTCCAATGGACATTAAATTGGACTACATCTGTGGCAACGAAATACTCGGCGGGAGTACAGAAACGGACGGAATCCCAGACACCTCCATTCAGCTGTTTATTTATGTAACAAGTTTTCCCCCCAAGCCATCGGACTAAAAACCTACTGCCCTCTTCTGTGCCTATTGTCTTGTTTATTATTTATTGTAATGCCTGCACTGTTCTGTGTATTTTATGCAGTCCTGGGTAGGTCTGTAGTCTAGTGTAGTTTTTGTGTCAGTTTACGTAGTTCAGTGTAGCACCATGGTCCTGAAAAACGTCTCGTTTTTACTGTGTACTGTACCAGCAGTTATGGTCGAAATGACAATAAAAAGTGACAACTTGTTATCTTTAATAGCAGAAGCCACCTAAGTGTAGTTGACACTATGTTAAACACCTGTTTATTGTGAACATTGCTGTTTGTTTGATTTTGTCATAGCCTGAAATGAATTAATTATTCATTTCTCTTTACCATAGTCTCCATCTCCTAATCATGAATATTTAGGTTTCATGAATCACAGGTTAATATTGAAGAAAGCCACAATGACCACTTTTTGCAAGAATAGTACATATATGCCCAGTTCCCACTGAATTTCAGTTACCTGTTCAACTCAAGTCCCTCATCCTTAGAATCATTCTGATAAATCTGCAAACCTCCTTAAAACCTTCTTTTTCTGTTGTAGCATTCAACACTTAAAACCAAAACTCTGCTAGTTCTGGCCAAATGAATAAATAGACAATAGACAGTAGGTGCAGGAGTAGGCCATTTGGCCCTTCTAGCCAGCACCGCCATTCACTGTGATCATGGCTGATCATACACAATCAGTACCCCGTTCCTGCCCTCTCCCCATATCCCTTGTCCCCGCTATCTATAAGAGCTCTATCTAACTCTCTCTTGAAAGCATCCAGAGACTTGGTCTCCATGGTAGGGCATTGAAGAATGCAGTAGAACAGAGTGATCTAGGAATAATGGTGCATAGTTCCCTGAAGGTGGAATCTCATGTGGCTAGGGTGATGAAGAAAGCTTTTGGTATGTTGGCCTTTATAAATCAGAGCATTGAGTATAGGAGTTGGGATGTAATGTTACAATTGTACAAGGCATTGGTAAGGCCGAATTTGGAGTATTGTCTACAGTTCTGGTCACTGAATTATAGGAAAGATGTCAGCAAAATAGAGAGAGTACAGAGAAGATTTACTAGAAAGTTACCTGGGTTTCAGCACCTAAGTTACAGAGAAATGTTGAACAAGTTAGGTCTTTATTCTTTGGAGCGTAGAAGGTTGAGGGGGGACTTGATAGAGGTATTTAAAATAATGAGGGGGATAGATAGAGTTAACGTGGATAGGCTTTTTCCATTGAGAGTAGGGGAGATTCAAACAAGAGGACATGAGTTGAGAGTTAGGGGGCATAAGTTTAACACGAGGGGGAATTTCTTCACTCAGAGAGGGGTAGCTGTGTGGAATGAGCTTTCAGTAGAAGTGGTAGAGGCAGGTTCGATATTGTCATTTAAGTAAAATTGTATTATAGGTATATGGACAGGAAAGGAATGGAGGGTTATGGGCTGAGTGCAGGTCAGTGGGACGAGGTGAGAGTTAGCGTTTGGCACGGACTAGAAGGGCCGAAATGGCCTGTTTCGTGCTGTAATAGTTATATGAATGTTTTGTTAAGTTTCACCACAAGTACTTTGCACTTATTCTCTCTGCTTTTGTTTAGTCCTAGTATCCTGAATGTATTTGCAGTATATCTCCTTTTTTTTAACCTACCCTGCAATGGAGATGCTGTTGATGGTCAGAGTCATACATGTATGACTTTTGGCTCAACTTGTCCACAATACTTCCTCCAAGCTGGTCCCTTTTGCTTGCATTTGGCACATAATCTTCTAAAACTTTACAATCTATGCAACTGTCCAACTGTCTTTTTGAAATTGTTATTGTACCTGCCTCAACCACTTAGTTGCCCCACAAGTTCCTTTTAAATCTTTCTTCTCTTACCTTAACTCTATGTCCCTCGTGATTTTATACACCTCTGTAAGATCACCTCCTCCTACAACTCAGTTCTTCAAGGCAAAACACAAAATGCTGGAGGAACTCAGCAGGCCAGGCACTCTCTATGGAAAGGAATAAACAGTCGACGTTTCAGGCTGAGACCCTTCATCTGTCCCTCAAGCTTTGACAGTATCCTTGTAATCTTTTCTGCTCTGATTCCAGTTTAATAACATTTTTCTCATAGCAGGGCAACTGAAACCAAAGACAATACTCAAAGTGCGGACTCAGCAGCACCCTGTACAGTCGCACCATGACCTGTAGTAATACCATGGACTCTTATCTTGTTAAGCAGCCTTACGTGCAGCAATTTGTCAAAGGGTTTTTAAAAATCCAAGTAAACAACATCCACTGACTCTTCTCTGACTACCCTGCATGTTACATCCTCAAAGAATTCCAACATCCTTCCTGTGATAGAGTGACACACAAAACTCCAAGTGCTGCCTAACCAAAGTTTTATGTAGTTGCAACTTGACTTTTTCAGTCAAAGTTGAATTTATTTTCAGGTGCATAAGTCCACGCTTATACAGATGTAATCAAATATTTGCAGAATATTTTTACAAGAAAAAATACAATCCCAACAAAAAGTCAGTTTTAAGACCATAAGATACAGGAACAGAAGTAGGCCATTTGGTCCATCGAGTCTCCTCCACCACTCATGCGCTGATGCAATTCTTCCAGTTTTCCCCACTCCCCTGCCTTCTCCCCATACCCTTTGATGCCCTGGCTAATCAAGAACCTATCTATCTCTGCCTTAAATCCATCCACTGATTTGGCCTCCACAGCCGCTTGTGGCAACAAATTCCACAGATTTACCACTGACTAAAGTAATTTTCCACATCTCTGTTTTAAATGGACGTCCTTCAATCCTGAAGTCGTGCCCTCTTGTCCTGGACTCCCCTACCATGGGAAATAACTTTACCATATCTAATCTGTTCAGGCCTTCTAACATTCGGAATGTTTCTATGAGATCCCCCCCCACCCCCGTTCTCCTGAACTCCAGGGGTTACAGCCCAAGAGCTGCTAGACGTTCCCTTTCATTCCTAGAATGAATCCTCTCCAATGCCAGTATATCTGTATACTACTAAAACTCTTGTGCTCTGTTGTCTGTCTGACCTCCAATTAATGCAAATAGTGCAATACACCGGCACTATTTTTGGCTAAATCAACTTAAATGTGCTAACATACAGAATGCAGGCAAAGTTCAGGGATATATATTCGTATAAAATTGCTCACTCACCAAAATCAACAGCCCCGCTTTCACCTGAGAGCCGATGTCAGCCATGATGGAAACCATGACCCGACACCAAGGTTCATGCGCATGGCCAGCCTTAGAAGCGACTCACAATGTTCACAGCAGCGACACCAACCGTAGCAAAAGGGCAGGGCACCTCTATTTAAAGTGGTCACATTCTGTTAATCACCATCAGCATGTGCAGGATTGGGACAGATCAAACTGCAACCCATCAATAAAAGATAATTAAATCTTATTGTAATTACATACTTTGAAACACCCATCAACCCTTTGCTGCAGTCAAAGGACAGCGGTGACTATATCACGTCCATTTAGGAGAGCGCCAACTACATCATCAAGAATAATAAGCATCCTGGAGGCTTTGGTATTACCGCTTCATATCTTCTATCCAGCATTAGGGTAGAAAAAATGGTCGGCCTAATTATGCCGCGTGGAAAGAGAAGGGGGACATTATGGTCAAGGGATGACGCCAAGCGTTGTCAGAAAGTGGCAAGGAGAGGGAGAGAACAAGAATCGGATGAGGCCAAGGCCGCACGACTCCATGATCAAAGGGTCAGGACAAAAAAGATGAGAGAAGAAGAGACCGAAAGGAGAGGCATGCACATCTCCAGAATGACAACAACTGGCACAGAAGGAGGAGAGAGGAAGAGACAAAGCTGAGAAATGCACGTCTCCAAGATCAGAGACAAGGAACAAACAGCAGAAGAGATGAAAAGATGGGGCTGCACGACTCCAGAATGACAAAAGCAGACACAGGAGGAGGAGAGAGGAAGAGTCAAAGGAGCGGAGAAATACACGTCTCCAAGATCAGGGACAATGAATAAACAGTGAAAGAGATGAAGAGATGGCGGATGAAAGGACTGCACGTCTCCAGAATGACAACAAGATGCACAAAGGTGGCAGAACAACCAGAAATGATACCATCAAAGAGTCGTTTGTTAAATGAGGTGGAGCTATATTTGCCTTGCTATATGTTACTCTTTAACAAAACTGAGGTTTTCTTCAATTTCCAAAGCAAAGCAATACCAATAGCATTCAGGAAAATGTAATGTTCATTCTGGTCACATTAGATTGCACTACCCTTCTCTCAAAGGGTGCCTCAACGGGTCACCCCGTTGTCTAGTCCAAACTGCTCAAAGAATCCCAAAACTGCACAAATTTTAGTGCAAAGTGGTTATGGTGTTGCTATACTGTAGCATTTAGAGTTATGCCAGTTGGTTCAAGAACCAAATGATTGAAGATAAATAGTTGTTCTTGAACATGGCTGTGTGGGACTTCAGGTTCTGTATCACCTATCCAATAGTAGTTGCAATAAAATGGCATGGCATAGCTGGTGGGGATCTTTGCCTTTTTGCAGTGTGGGGGGATACATTAGGCTGAGTCCACTATTCTGCAACACCTTGTGTTCCTACACGTTTGAATTGCCTTAAAAGACTATAATACAACCAAACAGGATACTTTTAACAATATGTCTACAGAAGTGTGTTATTTCTCAATTATGTTCATTTCCATGCTGTTTCTCCCATCAATCTTTTCAAATTTTAAATATTTATCAAGTTTTTTAAAAGCCAAAATTAAATTTATATTATTCATACTTTCAAGCAGTACATTTTAACTCATAACTATATACTGCACAAAGGTTTCCCTTGCATAACCCCTAGAAGTTATTCTAATTTGATTCTGCATCCTTTAGTCCTTAAACCATGCTATAATGGGAACAGTTTGCTATTTACATTATCTAAGTAGGTCTAGATTTGGTGCACTTCTGTCAATTAGTTTAGTCTTCTCTGCTCCAAGAAGAATATTAGTTTCTGTAGTCTGACCTCACAGCTGAAATTTCCTTTACTTAAGTAATTGCTTTCTTATGCAGATATTTATTAATGCTCCCCCTTTAGAACAGTACTATATACTGTATAATTTGCATTATTTATGTCAAAATGTTATAATTTTGCACTTCTGCATTGTTTCCTAGTTGTTAAATATTTGCTCTTGCCACCAGCTTCTTGAATTTGCCTTCCCTCCTTGGACTTTAACTTACTTTCATTCTTTGTGCCATCGTTGAAGTTTGAAACTTTGCCCTACAGACGCATGTCTAACTTCAAAAATAATATTTGCCCCAGTACAAAACAGTGAAGAATGCCAATGCCTACTTCATTTCAACTGGAAAAGCTACTGTTAATCACAACCCTCTTATGATCCTGACTGGTTGCATCATAGCCTGGTTTCGAAACACCAATGTCCATAAAAGAAAAAGTCTACAAAAAGCAGAGGGTACAGCCCAGTCTATCATTGGGGGAAAAAACCTTTCCCTACCATTGAGCACATCTACAAAGAGAGCTGCTGGAAAAAAAATCAGCATCAAGGACCCCCACCATCCAGGCCATGCTCTTCTTATTACTACCATCAGGAAGGAGGTACAGGAGTCTTGGGTCCCACACCACCATGTTAAGGAACAGTTATTACTCTTCAACCATCATGCTCCTGAGCCAGCTTCAGTACTGACCCAATTCCACAACCTATGGGCTCACTTTCAAGTTCTCTGCAATTTATGTTCTCAATATTACTTATTCCTTATTTAACTATTATTATTATTATTATTATTATTATTATTATTATGTTTGTATTTAGAGTTTGTCTTTTGTACTTTGGTTGTTTGTCCATCTTTGTGTTGAGTTTTTCATTAATTGTTTCTTTGCATCTATTGTGAATGAACCTCTGGGTAGTATATGGTGATATACATGTTCTTTGATAATTTAGACATTGAACGGGGGTCCCCCCTTTTTCTAAGCCAGTTTTTTCTTTACCAGTGCTGTTTTTATTCCTTGAATTTCTGTTTAGCAAATCATCCATTTCTGTGGAAATCCATATATAGCATACCTGTGCAGTTAATCATTTTCCAAATATATCCTTGGCTTTCATTCTAACAAAATTATCCTTTTGTTTTGAAACTTAATAGGGAGAAAATGCGTTGCTTGTTCAGAATTGTTTAGTTTGTTCCATTGTTGCATTGAAAGTTCTGTTTCTGTGGCATGAAAGTATTGCAAAAGTTTGTGAGTATAATTTAAATTTTGGTATTTGTAGGCGAGAGGTGTCATTCAAAGGTGTCTATGCTCCTGATGATTCGTACTCATTCCCTATAACACCTGTTCGGGAGTCAAGCACATTAAAGGTTCATTTACGTAATAGTTCCTCCGTTGCACATTCGGTGAGTTTCTCTTTCCTGTAAGTAAGTTTAAGCATAGTCTAAATTGAGGATATTATTTTTAAGTTGTGTCACAGCATACTTGTGCTAAATTATTTAACAATAGTATTGCAATATACAAAGGCAAATGTGTTTCTTCAATTGAATGACAAACTCATTACATGATCCTCTGAACAGAAAAAGTACTGGAAGTTCCCACTCTTCTCACGCAGATATTTTCCCGCAGGCAGTGTATTGTGTTGACCTGCTACACTTTGTAGGTCCACTACCATTTGTGTTTGTATCGTTGACTGGAGAGCTTTGTTTTTAAGTTGTGTTTAGAAAACTGGTTTTTAAGTTTCAAATATTTACTCATCTGCTTATTTGGAATCTTGTCAGCGGATCCTAGGTATAGATAGTATTGTTGATGCAGAAATTACTGATGTAGATCAGCTTAAATTATTAATTAATGTAATATCACTATTGTTAGCAAAGCTAATTTCTAATTGCCCTTAGAAAGGAAATCTTAACTTTTGAATTAGTGCTGTCTGCCAAATAATAAATGGGGAGATCTGAGATTTGAACTTGGGCACATTGAAGGGACAATGATGTATTTCTAATTCAAGTTAGTGGATAACTTGGAGGGTCTTGTAGATGATACCATTCCCAGTCATCTGCAGCCTTTGTTCATCAAAATCATAATGGTTGGGATTATTGTTGAAGACGTTATTGGTTTGGAATGCACTGCATTGTAACCATAGTACCCAAGTGGTAGAAAGGATTTACATTTAGGATGTAAGGTGACAATCAAGTGGATTGCTATCCCAGAATGTTACCAGACTTCATTAATTTTAAACGTTGACTAGTTTTAAAAAAAATATTTAGATATTAAGATGATCTTCACCATACTCAACTGTTTCAAACCTTTAGAAAATTCCGAAGACCATCAGACCATAAGACATTGAGTTAGGCCACTCAGATCAACAAGGCTGCTCTGCCATTCCAACAAGCTTGATTTATTATCCCTCTCAACCACATTCTCCTGCCTTTTCCCTGTAACCATTGACACCCTGACTAAGCAAGAATCTTATCAGCCTCTACTTTAAATATACCCAATGACCTGGCCTCCACAGCTCTCTGTGGCAATGAATTCCACAGATTCACTAACCTCTGACTAAAGAAATTACTTCTCATCTCGTCGTTAACTGGATGTTTTTTCCATTCTGGGCCTGTGCCCTCTGGTCCTAGATTCAGCACTATAGGAAACATCCTCTCCAAATCCACTCTATCCAGGCCTTTCAATATTCACTAGGTTTCACTGAGATCACCTTATTTCTTCTAAATTCTAGCAATACAAGCCCAGAGCTTTCGAATGCCCCATGTACATTAACCCTGTCATTGCCACAATCATTTTCATGAACCTCCTCTGAACCTTCTATGCCAGCATATCTTTTCTTGGATAAGAGGTCCAAAACTGCTCACAATACTGCCAAGTATGGTCTAACCAATACCTTATAAAGCCTCAGCATTACACCCTTGCTTTTGTATTCAAGTCAAGTCCTCTCGAAATTAATGCTAACATTGCATTTGTCTTCCTTACCACCGATTCAACCTGCAAGTTAACCTTTGGGGTATCTTGCCCAAGTCCCTTTTGCACCTCTGATTTTTTTTATAATTTTCTCCCCACTTAGAAAGCAATCTATGCCTTTATTCCTTCTACCAAACTGCATGACCATACACTTCCCTACACTATATTCCATCTGCTGTTTCTTTATCCATTCTTCCAATCTGTCCCAACTCCTTCTGCAGACTCCCTACTTCCTCAGCACTACCTACTCTCCACCTATCTTTGTATGTCTGCAAACTTGGCCATTCAAATCATTGACATGTAGCATAAAAAGAAGCAATCCCAACACTGAACCCTGTGGAACACCACTAGTCACTGGCACCAACCAGAAAAGGCCTCCTATATACCACACTTCGCCTCCTGCGAGTTAGCCAATCTTCTACCCAAATTAGTATCTTGCCTGTAATACTGGGCTGTTAATCTTGTTAAGCAGTCTTGTGTATGCAGCATCTTGACAAAGGCCTTCTGAAAATCCAAATGAACAACATCCACTTTATCTCCTTTATCTCTTTATCTCCTGCCTAGTATATCCTCAAATAATGCAACAGATTTGTCAGGCAAGGTTTTTCCTTCAGGAAATCATGCTGACCTAGGCTTATTTTAGTATGTGTCTCCAAGTACCCTGAAACAACATCCTTAACAATTGACTGTAACATTTTTCCTACTACTGAGGTCAGGCTAACTGGCATATATTTTCCTTTCTTCTGCCATCCTCCCTTCTTGAAGAGTGGCATGATATTTGTAACTTCCTTTTAACTTTCTGTGCAAAGAAATAACTTCTCGTCAGTAATAAATAGATAACCCTGTGCTATAGAATAAGCATAGAATAGTACAGCACAAGTACCTGCTCTTCAGCCCACAGTGTAGTGCTGACTTTTTAACCTACTCCAAATCAATCTAACACTTCCCTCCCACATAGCCTTCCATTTTCTTTCATCCATGTAATTATCAAAGAATCTCTTAATGTCCTCAATGTATCAGCATCTACTATACCCCCGAAGTGCCTTACCGTGCTCTTTTTAAAAAAAATCTACCTCTGACATCCCCTATACTTTGTTGCCATCACCTTAAAATGTGTCTTCTTGTACTACCCATGCCACGCTGGGAAAAAGGAGATATCTACCCACTATATCTATGCCTCCATCATATTTACTCTCGTTCTTCTTTGTTCCAATGAGAAAATCCTTAGCCCTAGCTCTCTTCATCCAATATACTCTTTAACCCAGGCCCCAGCTTAGAAATCTCATCTGCATCCTTATGTATGAGGCCACTAGAACTGAACAGGATACTCCCAAGTGTGGTCTAGCCAGAGTTTTATAGTGCTGGAACTTTTGCTCATGGCTCTTGAACTTAATCCCCAATTAATAAAAGCCAACATAGCATATGCCGCCTTAACCATCCTATCAACTTGCATGGCAACTTTGAAGGATCTGGGGACTTGGAATTGAAATGAATTGACTTCGTTTCATACATCCTTCACATACATGAGTAAAAATCTTTGTTTTGTCTCAGTCCAAACAGTCAATGTAACATAGAAATACACTCCAATCCCAAGATCGCTCAGTTGCTCCATGCTGTTGAGAATCCTGCAATTAACTTTGTCCTCTGCCATGAACTTCAACGATCCAGCATTTATCACTTCGCACTTTCAGGCAGCATCAGTCTCTGGAGAAACTGAATTTCAGATTGAAGACCATTTCCGTGATTCTAGTCAGGCCAGGAAAAAGGAAATCTTAACTGACTATACATATCCAAAAGATAAAGGTGCTATGATGTTTTAAATCGTGAGAGAAAATTACATTTTGTATTAAATCGATACTTTGATAGATCAAGTAAATTTTGTTTTCATGCAATAAAACATTGTTAATGAAATATGGTCTAATTTATTTCTCAGAGATGATAGCACCAGCTGCTTTTGCTATAACATTCATTCTAATCAAAATCTATTTTTTAAAAACAAGAACTGTATGTTCTAAATCAGCAACTTAATTAGAAAGAACCATGTCAGTTTGAGGAAAAAGATAAGTGTTTGACGGAAGATGATAAGCAAGTGTTTATGATTTCAGGCAAAAAGGAAATAACAAGTTTTTAAAGATAAGATTCAGTGTACCTGAAGCTTGTCAGTAGCTTCATTGGGAAAAGTGCTGGGGTCAAGGACTTGGGTTCTTGGCCCTTAATTGGTTGATTCCATTATGTAAACTTTTGGTTTTATTTGCAAGTTGTTTATTGATCCTATTCTTAATCAGTTTGTTTGCATTGTGCAAATTACTACTGGGAATAATTACAAATGGCAGTGAAATCTTTAATTTAGCCCAGTTTTTATTTGCACATAAGTTTTCTAAGAAAGAAGAATAAATGAGCTGAAAAACTGATAATGCTGTTAATAGAGTGATGCATGTGAATTTGATTTGCAGTCTTGCTTCATGCCAATAACTAAAATGGTGTTCAAAAGCTTTTCCGATATGAAGTTTGACACCATTGCTGATAACTTAAGCTATTAGGTAAAACAGTAATTTTAAAACGAATGTTTGGAATGAGCATGTTTGTATTTGCTTGTGGCTATGCTAATGCTTTTGATATTGATTTGCAGCTGAAGTTTGTAAATCCCAGAGAACCATTTTATATCAAGCATTCCAATTATTCATTGCGGTGAGTGACCGATAAGAAGCGCAAAATAAAAAGAAGCAAATTAAATTTCAAACCTCGAAGCTTTGCAGAAGATTTGGGTTCTCTTCTTGACCTTTGTGTTTATATTAAGTTATTTGCTTCATGCTTTCATTGCAGAAGGGAATACATCTTTCTGTGTGTTGGACAAAAGATAGAACATGTGTGTGTATAATTCTCATTTATTTGGAACAGAGTAAGCTCCAAAGCTGAGCAAATTAAAAATCAATGATAAGCAAAATGAAATGCAGTGGAAAAATTGCTTTAGTATTTCAAATTTGACTGCACCCTTAATTTAAAAAAAAGAAGTCCAAAATGAAATTGATTCAATAAAACATTTTCTTTTACCCTTCCCTGGGATGTGGTTACTGAAGTAACATGTTTTACCAAATCCCTGACTGAGATTTCCAAATAACTATTGATGAATTTATTATCTTCCTGATAGGAGAGTTTGCCATGAGTTTTACACTCGCAAAGGCTTTAATTGCAAAGTAATTTGGAACACCTTGTGGACTTATAAAGCATGTTTGCTTCTTGATCTCTCCATGTCCCAGAAGTTGCAGAAGGTCAATGCAAGATAAATTTGGATCTTCAGTAGGCTCTCTATTATAGTGTACCAGCATGTAGATTTCTTTCAGTCTTTCCCTTTTTTGTTTCTCACTAACTTCCTAATATGGCATTTGTGATCTAAAAACAATCTAACGTATTCCTTTCTCCTCCTTATTACAAAATAGGTGGAAATAATTCTGTCCATCAGCTACATACTAGTTTCCAGCAGACCTATCCTGTCATTCCTTTGGATCTCATTCTCAATAATATACCCCTCAACTGCCTTTCCATTATTTCTCTTGCCTACTTTAGTGACAATTTACAGTATCTATTTAATCTACTGTCCAGTACATCTTCAGATGTGGGTAGAAACTGGAGCACCCAGAAGCCCATGTAGTCACAGGGCAATTTTACAAACTCCCACAAATAGTACTCAAGGTCAGAGTCAAGCCTGATCCCTGGGCTATGAAGACACAGGGCTAACCACTGGACGATCATGTTGCCCTGCATTTCCTCCCTATAAGTCTTTATCTGTAATTAAAATTTATCAATTGATGAGAAATTGGAAGAATAAAGCTGATAATTTTCAATTGGCCTAATCTCAAGATACTTTTAAAGTTCAATTTTCTTGGTTTTAATAGGTTCTTAACTGAGAAAATAAGATTGTTGCCCACATTTTTGTAAACTATCCCCTCAGAACATAGGTCCTCATAAACATTTCAATTTGATTTTCCCTTAATCTTCTACACTTAAGTTAAATGCAAGACCTATTTAACTTTCCTTCATAATTTAATTCATCCAGCTTCACTGCATTACATTGTGAATCTGCAAAGATACTTGAACTGAATGGGGTGTAACCTGAACTTTGTATAACAAACATCATCTATCCCTTTATTTCAGTGCTTATTGAAATTAAAGTCAAAATTCCATTCACATCTTTTTTAAAAACACAAAATGCTGGCAGAACTCTGCAGGCCAGACAGCATCTATGGGAGGAGGTAGTGACGACGTTTCGGGCCGAGACTCCTGATGAAGGGTTTCGGCCCGAAACGTCGTCACTACCTCCTCCCATAGATGCTGTCTGGCCTGCTGAGTTCTGCCAGCATTTTGTGTTTTTATTTATTTCCAGCATCTGCAGATTCACTCGTGTTGTCACATCTTTTTTAAGTTGTTTCCAGGCTTGGACCTCAGTTTGGTGTCTCTCCACAACAAGACAGAATGGATTTCTTACAGTAGTATTACATAGTACTTCTCAACCAAATGTTCGCCCCTATTTCAAGACTTGTAGTATTTGAGGGGGCATAGAGTGGGTTTTGGTGTTAATTAACAGTTTGTATGTTACTATTCTCCTGCTTTTCACTGTTGGATAGATAATACATACACAGACCAGCCAATTTTTAAGAAAATTTTATTAGTCATAAGGTTTTGGGGGAAGAAAACTTTGCTTCTTGTTGTTTTCATTTAACATCTGTGCTATTTTGTCTAGTGCTCAACACTACATCAATCTGCCTGTCCAGTTCAAACCACAGTCAGAAGGAAAATTCGAAGCACTGCTCGTGGTACAAACAGATACATGTGGAAGTATCCCTATCCGACTTGTTGGTGAATCTGTTACAAAAGAATGAACATAGAACTGCATTATCAACTTGAAGTACCTGACTGAAGAACTAACCTGGAGATAATATTTGACACTCTAACATAGTGTAGAAATCTTGTAACAATATTTAAAAAAGCACCTTTTGTATACAAAATATAAAACTGTAATTTGTAAATTTAAGCTATTTATACACTGGTGCTATTTTGATTTAACACCATCACTGTGACTTTTCAAAAGTATTTTGGTAAATATTTGTACCATACTAAATTAAAAACCCCAGCATTGTGTGGCAGGATTCTGCAGGTTTCTGCTCTTTCCTTCAGTGTTGTATAACAAATTAATTTGCACAAACTTTTATTTTTTTGGCTGTTTTTATATTTTGATGTATATTTGAAATAAAGTTAATGTATATTTATTTATGTTTTTGAGATTTTTTTGTTTCAAACTGAGTAGAGCATAAATCCAATAGAACTGATATTTCAAAGGTTCATTTTATTGTCAAAATGTGCATGTACAATACATCTCTGATATTTGTCTTCTCCAGATAGCGAGGAAATACAGAAAGACCATGGGAGTGTTGAAAGGAAAGGCATTAACTCCTTCCCTCTGCATGAAAAAGAAAAAGAAACAAAACTTGCAAACCCCAAAATTCCCCACCACCCCCACAGAAAAAAGTAACAATAGCAATAAATCCCCAACATTTCCCTGCAGGAAAAAAAACAATAACAATCCACGACCCCCTCACTTGCAGAAAAGACAGCAATAGTAGCATCAAAACCCCCAACCCACCTCTCACATACAAAAGATTAACAAATCACCCGCCCACCAATCAGCCACAAGAAAGAAAATACCAAAAAGCTGAAGGAGACCAATATAAAGTACAATCCAATAATCACATAAATCTCAGAATATTGAGAACATCTCTCCATCAACATATGAGGAGAGTGGGCGCACAAGCTCAGTTCCTTCCGTGAAGGGTAACCACCAACCCGGGTCCATGTGGTTGCCCCTATATTTGATATAATTTACAAAACTAGCTGTTCTGCAAATTATATCATACTTCCCATTCTTCTTCAGCAATAAGCTTTTATTGACATCATGTAAAAATAAATAAATAATATAGCAACATTTCAGGTCTAGACCCTTCATCTGGTCCAGAATGTGACTGTCCATTTCTCTCCATCAATACTGACTTCCTCCTGTAGTTTATCTTGCTCCAAATTCCAGCACCTACGGTCTGTCTGCCAGAGCAATCAGGATCTCCCAGTGGCCACACATTTTAATTCCATGTCCCATTCCCATTCTGATATGTCTATCCATGGGCTCCTCTACTGTCAAGATGAAGCCACACTCAGGTTGGAGGAACAACACCTTGTATTCCGTCTGGGTAGCTTCCAACCTGATGGCATGAACATTGATTTCTCTAACTTCCGTTAATGCCCCTCCTCCCCTTCTTATCCCATCCTTTATTTATTTATTTTCCCC
Organism: Hemitrygon akajei; assembly: GCF_048418815.1. NCBI lineage: Eukaryota > Metazoa > Chordata > Chondrichthyes > Myliobatiformes > Dasyatidae > Hemitrygon > Hemitrygon akajei. The sequence continues at coordinate 83,279,673 of NC_133124.1, forward strand.
CTTTTTTTCCCCCTCCATCTGCCCCTCTCACAATTACTCCTTGCTTGCTCTCCATCTCCTTCTGGTGCTCCCCTCCCCCTTTCTTTCTCCATAGGCCTCCCGTCCCATGATCCTTCCCCTTCTCCAGCTCTGTATCCCTTTTGCCAATCAACTTTCGAGCTCTTGGCTTTACCCCACCCCCTCCGGTCTTCTATCATTTCAGATTTCCCCCTCCCCCTCCAACTTTCAAATCTCTTACTATCTTCTTTCAGTTTATCCTGACAAAGGGTCTCGGCCCAAAACGTCGACTGTGCTTCTTCCTATAGATGCTGCCTGGCCTGCTGCGTTCAGCAGCATTTTGTGTGTGTTACCTACAGTCTCAAATGTCTGTTTAAAAAAAAAATAAAAAAATTTGGTACTTTGAACTTTGAGTCACAACTTTTATTGTCCACACTGCCATGTCTGTTTTCAGTACCAAATGGAAAAAAGTAGTTATTGAGAAGAGTGGCATATGTGCCCATTTCAGTCACAAATCTTTCTAATCAAAGTTGAGAATAGGTTTCCTGTCAAGGTTAGTAGAAAGTGCAGGCAGCTCATAGATGAATGGAATATTGGGGCCAATGATATAAATACATATTAAAACTCATTGACCAGTACCTTACACCAGGTTTAACAATTGGGTGGCAAGATATTATAGTGGTTAGAGTAACTCTTCTCCAGTGCCAGCCATCATCGATCGGAGTTCAATTCTGCCAGTGCCTGTAAGGTGTTCGTTTATTCTCCTGTGGGTTTTCTTCCACATTCCAAAGATGTACAGTGGGGTTAGTGAATTGTGGGTGTGCTATGTTAGCACCAGAAGCATAGCAATACTTGTGGACTGCCCAGCATATTACTCACTGATTGGATTTGACGTAAACAACACATTTCACAGTATGTTTTGATAAACATGTGACAAGTGATTATTTAACTTAAAAGATTTTTTCTTTTTCATAAATAGATGCAAAAGGTGGTATTGGAGAGTTTACCAAAAGTTTCATTAAAGTTAAATTTTTGTCTTCTAGGAGGAAAGGAGTGCCAAGGTCAAGATAGAATTGTGCATTGTGAGGAATTCTTTTACTCTTCAAATAGCATCACTGACAAAATCAATGTTTATTCTCCATTGCTAAATGACTGTGAGAAGGTAGTTATTTTAAAACTTGAAACAGGAACAGGCCCTTTGGCTCACAATGTGGCAAGCTGATTAAATTAGTAATCAAATGCCCAAATAAACTAAACAATGTCCATGTTCTATTTCCTGCACATTCATGTACTTATCTAAGAGTCCCTTGAGTGCCTCTGTCATATTTACTTACATCCCTGACAGTGCATTCCAGACACCCACCAGTCTGCACAATAAACTTGCTCCATACATCCTCTGCACAATTTAAATATCTCAGGTAACATCCTAGTGAATCTCCTTGGCGACTCTACCAGAGAAATCACACATTGCTCGAGTAGTTGTGGCTGAACAAAAGTTTGAGCAAATACCATGACCTCCAGAGTCTTGTACTCTGTGCGCTGATATGAGGGACGTATGCTGTGGACAGGGTGGATACAACTTTACCCACATTGCATAGGTGATTGATTTTTGAAAAAAACTTCACTGATTGCAACCAGTGTTTAAAACAAGGCTCCAAGTCAATAAAGTGGTGTGAGATGTAGGTAAATCTAGAAGTGAGGAGAAGTCAAGAATTTAAAGTACTGTATACTAGTAAATAACTATTGTGCTATTTGAAGTGTTTAGCTGCAGTTTTTTTTAAAGCAAGGTATTTATTGTAAAAATAAAAACATTGATTTCAGGTAGGTTCATTTGGATCCCAATTTTCATTGAATTAATTGCAGAGCACGTGTGATAAACAAGGTGAATCTAGAGTCAGATTTTAAAAAATAATTTTCCCTGCTTTTCAATGTTAGGTGACTCCAGGATTTCAGTTGCGGTGTAGGAAGTTGTACATTGGTTTTTTTTTGGTGTAAATGCTTTATGAGGATCTCACTTCTACTATTTGGCAAATGAAGGTACAGTATGTCATGTTCAACTTGACTGAATATTTAAAACACACAATGCTAGAGGAACTTAGCAAGTTAGTATCTATGGAGGGGAATAAACAGTTGATATTTTAGGTCAAGATTTTTCACTAAGACTGGAAAGAAGGGGGCAGAAGCCAGACCTTGATAGTTGTTATTTTTGATAAACAAGGTAGGAAAATTAAGTTTCTGTGTACAGTACCTTTACACAGCAATAGGTGTGTATCTAGAAGATTGTGGTCACAAACTCTCATCCCTGGAATTTTCAAATCTTCAATTATTTTCACGACTAATTTAAATTATTAAGTCATACAGCACAAAAGCAGGCCCTTTGGCCCAACTCAACCATGCTTCCCAAGTTGCCCATTTGAACTAGTCTCATGTGTCAGCATTTGGCCAATATCCCTTTAAGGCTTTTCTATCCATGTACCTGTTGAAATGTCTTAACCATTGTTAATATACCTACCTCAATTAATTCCTCTGGCATCTTATTCCTTGTGTGTGCCACTCTGTGTGTGAAGAAGTTGTCACTTATGTTTCTTTAAAATCTTCCCCCTCTAATCTGTGCCCTTTAGTTTTTGATTACTTACCCTAGGAAAAAGGCCATATGTGTTCATCCTATCTATGCCCTTCATGATATTGTGCCTAACTGTAAGGTTAATTAATGTTGTGTAGTTGAGGTTAGCAGTCCTTCATTTCTGGGAATATTTTAGCAAAAGGAAAACTAAAGGATCTCTACTGGATTTACCTTGAGTTAGAAACATAGTTGTATATTGGTTGCTCACAAATGTAATGAGTGAGCAGCGAAATGTAATGGCAGTCGTTGGGATATTTTACTGATCTGTGGAGATTACCTTTAGAATTTTAAGTGGCTAAATATCAGGTCCTCTTGTAAGCATGTGCAGATCTTGATTTGAAGAATCCAGTAATCTTGGAAATTAAATGCAAAATCATTAAAAATCAGGAACAGATATAGGCCATTAAAGTGTAAAAGCAAAGGAGAAAGAGTAACTAAGACTAAGATAGATATATCATTTTCAAACACGAGGAAATCTGCAGATGCTGGAAATTCAAACAACAACACACACAAAATGCCGGTGGACCACAGCAGGCCAGGCAACATCTATAGGGAGAAGCACTGTCGACATTTCAGGCCGAGACCCTTCGTCAGGACTAATTAAAAGAAGAGATATTAAGAGATTTGAAAGTAGTGGGGGGAGGGGGAAATGTGAAATGATAGGAGAAGACTGGACGGGGTGGGATGAAGCTAAGAGCTGGAAAGGTGATTGGCGAAAGTGATACAGAGCTGGAGAAGGGAAAGGATCATGGGACGGGAGGCCTCGGGAGAAAGAAAGGGGGAAGGGGGAACACCAGAGGGAGATAGAGAACAGGCAGGTTGATGGGCAGAGAGAGAGAGAAAAAAAACAACTATATATGTCAGGGATGGGGTAAGAAGGGGAGGAGGGGCATTAACAGAAGTTAGAGAAGTCAATGTTCATGCCATCAGGTTGGAGGCTACCCAGCCGGTATATAAGGTGTTGTTCCTCCATCCTGAGTGTGGATTCATCTTGACAGTAGAGGAGGCCATGGATAGACATATCAGACCTACTAGTTGAACTGTGTGTGAATTGCCTACTGGATTTTGTATGTTTAGCAGTGTGGTGGCATTTAAATATAGGTGGGTATTGTGCATACTGAAGCATGTTACAGATGCAATAATTGCCTAAATACAGAGAAGAAAGACTTGCATAGATAAAGAAACTAAGCTGCAACTGTGGCATTTCATTAATTTAAGCAAGCAAGAAGTTGAGCAATTGAATCTTAAGTGTGCTTTGTTAGTTTTTTTTCAAAAATATTGTTGTCACTGCTCATACATCAAGAATGGTATTCATTCAGCACTGTACATGGTACAAAGAGGTGCCCTATTCCATTCGCAAGATTCATTTTATATCAACATGTATTACTTGCCTTGCATGCATTCTGCCACGAACAGCCTGAGGGTTCTTCCCTTTATAGTCCCCTCATTTTTGTGACATTGTGCAATAGCGGGAGGATTTTCTGAATTCTGAATCTGAATCTGAATTTTAAGCTGTGGCTTTTCTTTATGTATCTTAATCAGTTTTCCAACAGTCCTCAATTGTGCGGTGTAAAACAAATTTTATGAGATATAAGTCAGTGATGATAAATATGATTCTAATGTGCCACTCTAGAGCAAACAGGTTTGGGCAACCCTAATGGAACGGCAGCGAGTAATGGGCAAAGCAGAGAATACCTTTCATAGCAATGATCCTCCAGCAGTGTTTGATATTTGTCTTGGTGTGTGAACGGCTTATACAGTGTGTAACTGTTGGAGAAGATTCTTGCCAAAGGTCACACATCTATTTCCAGCCTTTCCTTGGCAAATGCACATTCAATAAGGCTGATGGTTTCAGTCGCACTGGAGTTGCCTTGGTCACAATAATAGTGCTGTTGAATTCTCGCCAAACTGAACAATCTGAGAGAGGGGGGCCTTTCTCATCACCAGCTGAGCTGATGAAGGGTTCCGGCTTGAAACATTGACTCCATACGTGCTGCCTGACTTGCTGAGTTCCTGTAGCAATTTGTGTGTTTTAGCTAAGTGATGCTTGTTTGACAGTTCTAAGGCATTCTGTCAAATAGCTTTGATAATCTGCTCAAAGAAGATCTAACAGAATCTACCATTGCCTTTTCCAGTAAGGGCAAGAGGATATTTGGTACAGATCTTGCCTAATCGTAGATAAAAGAATGTGCCTATGCAACCTTTCCTTCCAGGGGCAACCTTCTAGCCAAATAATTAAATCTATCCTTTCTCACAGTGGGGATATGGAGAACCTCAACCTGTTGTTCGACTTGGTGTTTGGGTACACAATAAAGTAGTCATCTGAATCGGGGTCACGCTGGTTGTTTTCCCTGCCCTTGAGATCTTGTCAGTATTCAGACCAAAAATAGATCCAAGCAGAAAATGACCATATTATTCACTTAGAGGGAGGCTGCTGGGATTGCTGCTTCTTAACAAATTAAGAAATTAAGAAACAAATTTGCTTAACAAATTCTTTGCACGCTTCGAAGCATCAAACACTACAGCAAGGGGGAGAGCCAGTCCCTTCTTACCATCTGACCAGCGGGCTCCAATCATTGATTCAGAGCAAACATGGAGGACCCTTGCCAGGGTTAACCCACAAAAAGCGGGAGGTCCCGACAACATCCCCAGACGTGTGCTCAAGCAATATGCTGATGTATTAGCAGATGACCTGACAGACATTCTCAACATCTCCCTTAGTCAAGCCATTGTCCCCAGATGCTTCAAAACCTCCACAATCATCCCTGTAGCAAAGAAATCAGTTGTAGCCCGTCTGAATGATTACCGTCCCATTGCCTTGACCCCCATAGTGATGAAATGTTTTGAACGGCTTGTCAAGCCTCATATCACAGCTAGCCTCCCCTCATCGCTGGATCATCTACAGTTTGCTTATCGTCCAATCGCTCTGCGGAGGACGCAATATCCGCCACACTGCACGCAATTCTCTCTCACTTGGACAACAAAGACACTTATGCCAGAGTCCTGTACATTGATTTCAGTTCAGCGTTCAATACCATCATCCCGCAGAGACTAGTGGAGAAACTATCACTGCTTGGCCTTAACACTGCCATGTGTCGTTGGATTCTGGATTTCTTGACAGAGAGACCACAGTCAGTCCGTGTTGGCAGGAACATCTCTGACTCCATCACACTGAGCACTGGATCCCCACAAGGTTGTGTGCTTAGCCCATTACTGTTTACGCTGCTAACACATGACTGTGCAGCCAGATTTAAGGAGAACCTGGTCATTAAATTTGCTGATGATACCACAGTGGTGGAGCTCATCAGCAAAAATGATGAAACAATGTACAGGGAGGAGGTCAAACACCTAGAGAGCTGGTGCAGTGACAACAACTTGATGCTTAATGTCACCAAAACCAAGGAGCCTGAGCAAACACCCCTCAGCATCAGCGGCTCCACAGTGGAGAGAGTGGAAAACATCAAGTTCCTTGGGGTGCAGATCTCGGACAATCTCACCTGGTCCAGGAACACCACTGGGATTGTGAAACAAGCCCTGCAGAGATTGCACTTTCTCAGGAAGCTTAAACAAGCATCACTCCCCACTAACATCTTAACTACATTCTACAGAGGCATGGTTGAGAGTGTGCTGACCTTTTGCATCACAACCTGGTACTCCAGCTGCAGTGCTGCTAACAAAAAAGCCTTGCAGAGGGTGGTTAGGGGAGCAGAGAAGGTTATTGGGGTCTCCCTACCTTCCGTCCAAGACCTCTTTCAGAGTCGATGCCTCCAGAAGACATGGTAGATCATTAAAGACCCCTCATACCCTCTCCATGAACTGTTTGCTCTTCTGCCATCAGGTAAATGTTACAGGAGCATCAAAACTAAAACCACAAGGCTACTAAACAGCTTCCTCCTACAGGCAGTCAGACTGCTAAATAGCTGCTCTACCTGCCTCTGCTTTGGACACTTTTAACTTGCACTGGACACTTATAAATTGTTTTTAACTGTGTTACGAACCCCGTAACTGGGTCACTTACCAGCAAAAATGGAGAGGTCCGTTGAAGTCTGATGATACTATTTTTAACAGTATTTATTAGTAAAAATACACAAAAATAATATCAATGCAAACATACAGATAATATACGTAGTCAATACTAAATCTAAAAGTGCGGGTATAATAATAATCAATAAGAAATAAGCTCTATCATTGTCTAGGGGATAATGTATTGTCCGATGGAAATATAAAAGTCACTCAGTTCATTCAGGCTGCAGCCTTTTGGGGACTGCTGGGTTTGCAATGGTTGGAGAGAGAGAGAGATTTTGAGAAACTTGCCGGCTTTTCCTTTTATGATTTCAATCCGTCGGGAGTCCCGTTGGTGTGGCCGTTCACTTGTGGCCTCTCCTTTAGCTAAAGCCGTTCTTCCGTGGTGAGGCCGCCAATCCCAGGCAAGGGAAGGATGCACACGAGCCCCCCCACCAGCTGTCGCTATTAAACGCTGTCACGGGATTTCTAGCGTTTCTCCTGGTGCGTCTGAAGGGGTTGTTCCCCAGACCCTCTTTTATCCTTACTCACGGGGTCTCAGATGTCAATCAGGTTGGGATGATGCAATCTCTCAACCAGCCCACTCTAGTCGTCCCCGAGGGCTTCAATGAATAGTACAGTACTCAATACACAATTCCGTCTCCAAGAGACAATGGCAGTTATTAGTGGCTTTGTTTCACTGAGGCCAGGACACATTCCAAACCCTGTGGATTCTCTCTCATTTCCTGGGTCCCAGATCCGAATTAATAGCGATCTTGCGATTCTCGAAAAGGAGGGGGCGACTTTGTACCCTTCGGCCCCTCAGAGTTGTGGCACATTCGTAACAACTGACATGTGGCTGTTGTGTTTTACTATTTATTGTTATGTTTATTATTTAGTGTTGCATTTGTTATGTTATGATTGCACTGCTCCTGGGAAAGGCTGTCTCATTCTGCCCTGCAGACCTGATATACGGTTAGAATGACAATAAAGTTTGAATCTTGAAATCTTGAATCTTCTTTTATGCCCTCATCCTCCCTGGTGGCCATAGAGAAAAGCTCAAAAACAAGAAAGACAGATAAAGAGAACAGCCTTGCTTTGAAGAATGTGTTCAATTTATTTGAGTGTGTTAATCCATAAGCTTTTCTAGGTTGAAGCTCCTTAATCAAAGTGCTCATCTTACCTAGAATAATGGAGTATATCTTAAACGATGAGAAATTGAAAGTGAATTTTTTTTTTCTGAAGGGACAGAGTATTTTTGCATAGTAAAGGAATTGAGGGTTATGGGGAAAAGGGAGAAGGGAGGTAGATGGAGATGAGTCCATGGCCAGATCAGTCATGATCTTATTGAATGGCGGAACAAGCTCAACGGGTTAGATGGCCTACTCCTGCTCTTATGTTTTGTTCAAAAGTCATTGAAAGTTAATATGTAGAGAACACATTCAAACTGCTGGAGCTCGGCAGGTCTGATAGCATCTAAGGAAAGAAACAAAAACCGTTGATATTTCAGGCTGAGACTTATCATCAGAACCCTTCAAGGATCTCGGCCCAAAATGTTGACTTTTTTTCCTTTCCATAGATGCTAACTGACCTTCTGAGTTCCTCCAGCATTTTATATGTGTCGCTCTGGATTTCCAGCAATGGCAAAATCTCTTGTATTTAAGTTAATAAGCAGATTCGACAAGCAATTGGGAATATCCAATAGTATGTTGGTCTTTTATTACAAGAGAATTTGAATACAAATAGTTGTCTTATTGCTTTCGTAGTGAGCCTAGGGCAATGGCATCTGAAATACTCTGTACAAGTCCTTACTTACAATTGAGCGAATGATGTGAAGGTTAACCAAAAGAATTTCTGGGATGATGGGTAGGATGTATGAGAAGAGATTAAGCGAACCAAGTCCATTCTCCTTTATTGTTTGGAAGAATATGAGGTGATCTTATTAAAATGCAGAATTTTTATGGGGCTTGATAGAATAACGTGTAATTGAGTTTGGTGCAGACATTGTGGATCAAAAGGCCTGTTCCTGTGCATTGTTCTATGATGTTTTCCCCTATCTGAGGTGTCCAGAGTTGAGTCACAGTCTCAAAATAACAACCATTCAATACAGACATGAGAAGGATTTTTTTTAAAAGCAGAAATCCCTTTGTGGGTCTGCTAGAATTTTGGGCCTTGCCCTGCTTCATGGAGCAGAATGTGGATCTTGTAGCATCTTTTCCTGGATCACTTCTAAGCAAGAATCAAGATTTCAATTATTCAGCAACAAAAATCTAAAACCAGATGGTGGTCTGAGAAGATCTGTCTACAGACGTTTAGAATACAGAACAGGAAATTTATCTTGTAATGGATAGCTCCAAGTCAGATCAGGTGAACTGCCATGTAACCATCTGCAGGGTTACTGAAGATGTTGCATAGTCTGGCCAAATTTCTACCAGGAGTCTGATGGTGTGCAGTTGATCATCCAGCTGTGTACATACTGATAAGCTGGGATGGGATATTTCTGTACATGGTGTTTGTTACGTGGAAATAGCTAAACGCCATCTTCTTTGACTTCAGGGATGAAGATGCCTCCCTTCAGCTAAATCCTCAGAGGAAATGTACTTCCTGAGCAGATGAATTGTCTGTGGGCGCACCACTGCAATGAACCTTTTTCAACTGATGTCAATGTTGTGATAGGATCATAATACATGGTGTCCTTTCTTTTGGGTGGAGACTTCCTTCTCCACCCTGATCATTTTTGTTCAAGGATTTGTTGAGCAATGTAATTGTACTTGATTATACCACATATCAATGCAGTTTATTTCATAACACTGAAACTATAGTTGTATGAAAAAAAAGAAACTAAAGAAATACATGATCTATTACAGATTTTTGCTTCCGTGCTATCTACAAACTATTAAAGACACCAAATCACAACCGAGCTAACTGTCGAACTAAGATATCTCCACTGACTGATCCAGATGATACAGAAGGCTTGGATTCATTTTCATCTTCCCTTGGGATGAGTCTTCATTCAGAAAGGTATCTGCAGAATTTGAAGAAACAATTCAAAATTTAGAATTAGAATAATTGTTACTCATGCATTTGTTAATTTAAATTCAATGTTCATCTGAAGACTGTTTTGATGTAACCAGAACTAATTGCTAAATGATCTAATTGTAATTTTATTGTAGTGTGCTTGGAACTTCAGAAAGGGATCCGGCCAATTCCACGTTGGATTTTCATGCAATGAGTGAACTACAAAACCTTCCATTATTTTTGCGTACTTCAAATAATGTACAAAACCTGTTACTGAAACCAAAGTCATGGACAGTGCAGCCTGAGCATTTAATTCTTACGATACCATCAGTGGGTGAGTATGTGCTATATTGGGATGTCTTGGTTAAACAAGGAAAGATGCATTAATTGAAGGCTTTATGTTAACACTCATCACTTATCAATTCGTTTATTCCATCAGCTAGAAACAATGGGCCACCTTATTACATACATTCCTCAAAATAATGTCCATAAAATACTATTTCCTTTTCCCAGTAAAAGTAAAGATAAAGTACTGCAGATGCTGTGAATTCAGAACGATCAGAGGAAATATGTGTCCAGACAGTAAACATTTTGACACAAAAGCCTTTCATTCTGATCCTGCTTCTGATTCATTGCAAAGTTTTTAAAGAGCATTCATAACAGGGAAATTGTGGAACAGATTAAAACAAATGAAAGCTGATGAAAAGCAATAAGGGATTGAATAATTAAAGGGGAATGATCATGAAACAGAGATTTATGATGGGAGGTGTGGGGGTCAGCTAGTTGGGCTTGGTCAAGCAATAACTGGCAACAGCAGAGTGATTCGCAGCATTGGCTGTATGAGAGGTGTGGAAAGGGAGGGTAGAATCGAAATGGGCGAGTCCATTGTTTGTCAGGTCGATAAATGTGACATCAAGCTTCTGAGTTTCAATAGGATGAGGCTGAAGAATGATTGGGACAAAGAGCTAAAAAGGCAAGTAATGGGAAGGCAAATATCACACATGGTAACTGAATTAATGTATTATTAAAAGTGATTGTAGTTAATTCCACATGTTTTCTCAGCTCTCATGAAGTTTCAAAGCATTAGTTGTCCTCCAATGATGGCCCAAAATATGTAACTGTTGGGCAAAGTTCATGATCTTTCATGCTTCAATAAGCAAAAGGAAATTAGTTACTGTAGCCCAGATCAGAGGACCTGATAAGGTGTGCGTGTTGATTAAAATACCATCCATTCTTGTTAATTTGATAGCTACATTGATAATAAGTGACTCTTTGGAGATTGCAGAATGTCTCCACTTGTTCTCCAGAGGAATGAATGTACCAAGTACATAGACTGTGGTTAAGAATTGTGACATTAACTGCAATAGAGTGATGGATTTAATAGAATGTTGAAATGTGAGCAACAGCTTAATTTGGAAAGTAATATAATTCTTGGTGTTTGCAGTGTATTAAGTACATGTATACACACTCTAGGTAATCAGAGTACTAATACATTCTAGCAATGTAAGTTTGAGAACTAGATTAAAAACATTTTAATAACCTTTTTTTGGTTACTATTTTATTATAGTTTTGCAGACAGTGCAGATTATAAACCATTCTACTCGATCTTTGTCTTTCGAACTTTCCTCGCCAGCACACTCACTAACAGTGATACCCCAGCATGGAGTTCCTGATCCAAAGTACGTAAAAGCTCATTTATTTAGCAATTAAATGCATCTTGAAAGGTTTATCTCTCTAGTTTAATGTATTAATGATTCTCCTTCCCTTCACCCCACCCCGTAGTATCTATATGTTCTTTTGCTAACTGCTTCCCATATCTCCAGCAGTTCAGTAGATTGTTTTTAATGAAAAGGTATACTTGTATAATATATTCCTAAAATAAGAATTACAGATGTTGAGAAATTAGTTCCAATCTTGCTATGGCACTGGGTAACAAAAAGGATATGTAACTCCTGAAACTGCTGAATTTTCATTTCACCAATATCCTCAAGGGATGGAAGTTTGCCCTTTTCCTTCTGTACCATTTATGTGATCACAGCCACTGGAAGGTGTTATGAGTTGTCCCTAGTATGAGTAAATGTTCATTACCTCACTCCTTTTTCTATCTCACAATTTGGGCCAGTGTTTATTCCTGTTCTTTCATCAATTGGTTTACTCACTTGACTTTGTTCTCAGCAACCTGTAGCCTTGATTGAGTATTGTAATTATGTTTCTGCATTCTTTAGCATCAACTTGTTTAAATTGTATGCAGAAGGCAATTACAAAATTATTTGTTTTAAATTGCCAAATACATAACCTGAAACTTAAAAATCCTGAAATTTGTTTTGAAAACTTCTCTACTTTCTGATGGCTACCATTCAGTCTTTGTCCAACACTTGAATTATTCCATGTCAAAAATCCTATCCATTCAGGTGAGAAATAGATTTTAAAACACAAAAATACAACTGCAGATGCTGTGGATCAAAGAATACATACACAATGCTGGAAGAACTCAGCAGGTCAGGCAGCATCTGTGAGAAAAGAGTAGCCAACGTTTCGGGCCGAGACCCTTCATCAGGAATGGGGGGGGGGGGGGGGGAAGAAAGGAGCACCTACGAGCACCTACGCTCCGTCCGTCACAATAGACAGGACCTCCCGGTTGCCACCCACTTCAACTCTGCCTCTCATTCCCATCTAGATATGTCCATACATGGCCTCCTCTACTGCCATGATGAGGCCAAACTCAGGTTGGAGGAGCAACACCTCATCTACCGTCTGGGAAGCCTCCAGTCTGGTGGTATGAACATTGAATTCTCCAATTTCCGGTAATTCCCTTCCCCTCCCACTTCCCCTATCCCAGCTCCCTCTCTGCCTCTCTCCCCTTTCAACTTTCTGCTTCTTTATCTCTACAGTTCTTTCATGCTTATCCCCTCCCCTTCCCCCCTTTATCTTTCCTTTGATTGGTTTTCCACCTGGCACCTCTAGGCCCTACCCCCTGCCCCAAGTGTATTACTGGGCTTCAGTCCTCTCTTCCCCCCTGTTCCTGATGAAGGGTCTTGGCCCGAAACGTTGGCTACTCTTTTCTCATGGATGCTGCCTGACCTGCCGAGTTCTTCCAGCGTTGTGTACGTATTCTGAGAAATAGATTTTGTCTTTAACCACCTGATTAAACATTTGGAGACCCAAAAGACTGCAGATACTGGAATCTTGAGAAGCTTAAGATTCCCATAGCTTAGCATGGTCAATGAACAGCACCTGTGAGAGAAAAGAAATTGTTGAAGTTTCAGCCCAAAACCCCGTATTCCTTTTGCAGGTTTTCATCCTGAAAGGTCAACTATTTTTCAGCAATGCTATCCAACCCATTGAGTTCATCTGGATGTTTGTTTTTACTTTTATTGAAGATGGGATCAAAAGGTCAGTAGTAAAAGTTTTGAAATTGCAGTTGTAGGTGATCTTGAACTTTATCCATGAAAAGAGAAGTTGGAAGGAGAATATAATTAAATATGTGATAATGTCAGATAACATTGGGAGCAGCGAAGCTATGTAAAGTGGAAAAGTTGATGGGATGGTTGTGAAAACTGTTCGTAATTTTTTGTGGAGCAGAGGTCAAGAGGTTAGAAAATGTTTTAATGAATTTTGAAATCCTACGTCATAAAGAAAAGTTTCTCAATTCAGTGGCAAATGAAATCACCTAGGAAACAAGAATGCTGAATACTGCAGATTGTGATTTATCCATTTTTTTCATATGGAAAAGATAATGAAGCAGTAGATTTGAGAGAGATTTCTGTAAGTATTCTTCCTCATGAAATGGTGGAAAATGAGGGTGTAATGTATAGAATTATGAAATGTAGGATAAAAATAGAGTAACACAGATTTTAAATTTAATTTAGAAGTAAAGAGTCTGCACAGTACATCGTGTGTTTTTGTGCTGTTCTGAGTCTAGGTTGGTTATTGCTGCCTGCATTATTGCCAATTTGTTTCAAGAATGACATTATGTAAATCAAATATGGCTTTTCAGATTGTAGAAGGATTTTGAAGACATCAACATCTTTTTTGCAGTATTAAATGCTACTTAATTTTTAACTTCATTTTCATTTTCTTTTCAGTTAATAAAGATTGAAATTCAAGGTGCCATGATTGACAATTGTGCAACTGTACAAAGCCCAAAAGCAGCAGTGTGCATGGAAGCTTGGATACCTTACCGTAATCCAGCAAAGATCAAAATAAAGTCTACACCTACAAAATTGAAGATAAAGAACCAAACTATAAATTTTCCCTCAGTATCACCAGGATCTAGTTCAGGTAAAGTAGGGAGAATAATGGTTAGGGAGTAGGAAGGATATATATTCTTTGGATTTCCATAATGTTTGTAGATAATTAGACTGCAAATTATCTCTTTACGCACCATCCCATCACGAATTTAAATCTGATTTTTAGAAAGTTTTTTAAAAATCAAGATATCCACACAGTTGAATTCATAAAGGTCTGATACTTCCATTGCCATATGGTCTGATGAGATTATGTTTCACAGAGGACTGCATCAGTTTGAGATCTACAAATTGTTGAGACTTTGGAGATAGAAGATATTGGAGATAGGATGTCAATTTCTGAAGGTGGATTAATAAAAGTGTTAATTTTTTGAGATAAGCATTTATAGCGTACACTTCAAGAAGGAAATTTGTTTAACCTTGATTGTGAGAACAGAGACATCTCATGGGTAAAGTGAACATCAATGAGGCATGAGGGGGCTCCAGAAGAGAAACCCAAGAAAAATGCAAACTCTAAATATGAGACTAAAATATTGGCCTAAATTTAAATACTTGAGCCAAGACCAGTTTACTAATGATATTTTTGTTGATCCTAACACAGAATCATTACCAGAAATTGAAAATGATGGCAAAGAAACTGTACTATGGTTTTTATCATTTGAATCTCCATATGTAAAGGTGAACTATATTGGTAATTGTTTTTCAGATAATTAATGTTTGTGACCTTTGTTGAAATGCAAGGCTTCACAATTTGAAATGTGTAGAAAGTTGAAAATGGGAATGCAGTTAATGGTTGAAACAAGTTTATTCTTTGCTGAGAAATTTTTCTAAATATCATCTTTCTGTCTGTTAGTGGAACTAAAGAAAATAACTTACTGGGAAGGATAGTAGCATGTTGGCAAGATGGTTCTTGCACATGCCTGCACCCTCTGCTTGCAGCACATCTTCCTGAAGAGTTGGTATTAAGTTGTTGTTCTAAAACAAACTGACCCAAGTTCAGCAATTCACTACATAAATCTTAATTAATAAAAAACTTGCACTTTATTATCTCTCATTATATATCATTATATACTATATGGACAGTGGGCCAATAATTTAAGTCTGTTTGTTCCCTTTGTACCAATACTCACTCAGACCATCACTTCAACTTATAACACTGAAATAGAGGATCTCCTACTGGCCAAAGGATTGATCCTTCTCCCTGACTCTAGCATGGGCAGGTGCGTTCCTCCTTATGATTGTTAGTCTCTGGAGTCCTTGCTGCTTTGCATCCAAAGCTCCCTCAAATTCCAATTTTTAAATTCAGAAATGATCTATAGATCAGCAGATTATCACTAGGGGCCTCACTGTGTCTACTTTTAATAGCTTTAATGCAGTTGTCCCTGAGCTAAAGCAGTTCAAAGGACAGTTCAAAAAATGGAGATTGCAGAACAGTCACATGAAATAGTGACCTCTCTTTCTTCCACTGCATGGCAAGGTCAAAGTTATTTAATTTGTCTAATTCCTTCATTCCCAAGTTTGTTTTCCACATGTGCTGACCCATCAAGCCTTTTTTTTTTTGCTATTTAACATCATGATAGTATCCTTCAAGTCTAATACCTGCTGGACTGCCACCTTTTTTTAAAAATGATCTATCTCCCTGATGTTGTTTAGACATGGTTCCTCTCTGTTTTATACTTATGTCTCCTTTGGTGAACATAGTTGAAGAAAATTTATTATCAAAGTACATATATGTCACCATATACAACCCTGAGATTCATTTTTGCAGACATACTCAATAAATCCAATAACCATAATAAAATCAATGAAAAAACGCACCAACAGTATGGACAGCCAGTGTGCAAACTTTGCAAATACAAGAAGAAAAAAGAACTACTAGTAGTAGTAATAATAAATGAGCAATAAATATTGAGAACATGAGATGAAGAGTCCTTGAAAATGAGTCTGTAGGTTGTGAGAACATTTCAATGATAGGGCAAGTGAAGTTGAGTGAAGTTATTTCCTCTGGTTCAGGAGCCTGATGTTTGAGGGGTAATAACTGTTCCTGAACTTGGTGGTGTGAGTCCTGAGGTTCCAGACCTTTCAAGTGGCAGCAGTAAGAAGAGAGCATGACTGGGAGGTGGGGGGTCCCTGAAGATGGATGATGCTTTCCTGCAACAGCACTCTATGGAGATGCGCTCAATGGTGGGAGGGCTTTATCTGTGATGGACTGGGCCATATCTCCTATTTTTGTAGGATTTTCTGTTCAAAGGCATTGTCATTTCCATACCTGGCTGTGATGCAGCAGGTCAATATACTCTCCACCATACATCTGTAGAAGTTTGTCAGAGTTTTAGATGTCATGCCCATTCTTTGCCAACTCCTAAGGAAGTAGAGGTGCTGTTGTACTTCCTTTGTAAATAAAAGACACTTAATTTGGGAGGACTGCTATGGAATGAATGATTTGAGATAAAATCTTTTTTGTGCATCAGTTTTCTTTAACAACCGCTCACTTATTTCATCTACCTAACAGTGGTTGGATTGGAAAGAAGACATCTTCAGACCATTCTATCCAGTCTTCAAATGCTCTAGGTTGTTTGGAATACTGCAAGGACATAGTAAAGAGGAGGTAAGGTGTCATTTCAATACCAATGTGTATTAGCTGGAAAAATGGGTTGAAATGGCAGATAAAACTTAATACAGACAATTGTGAGGTGTTGCACTTTGGGAGGACAAATAAGGGTAGGATTTACACAATGAATGGTAGAACACTGAAGAATTCAGATCCATAATTCCTTGATAGGGGTGTCACAGGTAGATAGGATTTGACACATTGGCCATCATAAATCAAAGTATTGAGTATAAGAGTTGGAATGTTATATTGAAGTGTAAGACATTGGTGAAACCAAATTTGGAGCATTGGGTGCAGTGCTGGTCTCCTACCTATAGGAAAGATATTAATAAGTTGATAAGAGTACAAATAACATCTACAAGGATATTGCCTGGAGGTCCCAAGTTATAGGGGAAGGTTGAATGGACTTTATTCCCTGGAGTGTAGGAGAGTGTGCGGAGATTTGATAGAGGACACCAAAATTGAGTATAGACAGAATAAACACAAGCAGGCCTTTTCCACTGAGGTTGGGTGAGACTACAACTAGAGGTCTTAGGTTAAGCATGAAAGGTGAAATATTTAAGAGGAACCTGAGAGGAGCTTCTTCATTTAGGGCAATGCAAGTATGGAACGAGCTGCCAATGGAAGTGGTGTTTGTTGGTTTGATTGCAGCATTTAAGAGAAGTTTGGATGCAGGAGTTATGGTGGTCTCTGGTCCAAGTGTGGGTCGATGGGACCATGACGAATAAGAGTGAAGTGTTTAGATGGGCTGAAGGGCCTGCTCTGACTCTTATGATCAGATTTATTATCACTGACATTTTTTTTATTTTGTGGCAGTAGTACAGTACAAGACACGAAAATTATTCTAAGATACAAATATAAATAAATTGTGCAAAAGAGGAATAGTAAGATGGTGTTCATGGGCTTGTGATTATTCAGAAATCTAAAGGCAGAGAAAAGACCAATTTACCTTATGCTTGCTTTTGTGAAAGCAACTTGAAAAATCCTAATGAACATTAATGGGTGCTTTCAAAGAATATAACAGTGAGAAATTAACAAACTGTGTGCTGACTTTCATTGATTCAAAATGAGCAATCCAGTGTACCTTTCCAAGGCTATCTTCAGTAGATCTGTAGTGTTTTTCACATTCTTAGTTGGGGATGACTAAAATTGCCCTTTAGGTCCTAAGCACTAACAAGGCTGCCAATCCCTCAAACCACTGGCACCGATTACACCCTGATTGGTAAAACCCTGTGTTTTCATCTAAATCCAACTAAACGTAAGACTCCGATGCTTCTTGTCCCATTTCATCCGACTTTGGAGTTCTGATTTACCTGAGTATCCTCAGAAAAAAGCTCAAGATTTCTGCTAAGGGAGGGTTGTGTAGAATTATGCCATCATGTACACTTGTAGATCTCCTTTGGTGGAGAGAATTGTATGTATGATGGAACTGGTTGAGTCTACAATCTTCTGTATTCCTGTGCATGGGATTTCTATACTAAATCATTTGGCCCATCAATTCTGTTCTGCCATTCAATCAAGGCTGATTCTTTTTTCCCTTCCTCAGCTCCAGTCCCCAGCCTTCTCCCCTTAACCTTTGATACTGTGTC
This sequence comes from Hemitrygon akajei, assembly GCF_048418815.1. Classification (NCBI taxonomy): domain Eukaryota; kingdom Metazoa; phylum Chordata; class Chondrichthyes; order Myliobatiformes; family Dasyatidae; genus Hemitrygon; species Hemitrygon akajei. The sequence goes on from NC_133124.1 coordinate 83,297,760, forward strand.
CAATCAAGAACCTTTTAAATTCTGTATGAAATACACCCAGCGACCTGGCCTCCACAGCTGCTGGTGGTAACAAATTCCACAAATTCACCACCCTCTGGCTAAAGAAATTTCTCTGCATCTCTGCTTTAAATGGGTGACATGGGAAACATCCTTTCCACATTTACTCTGTTTAGGCCTTTCAACATTTGAAAGGTTTCAATGAGATCACCCCTCATCCTTCTAAATTTCAGTGAGTACAGATCCAGAGCCATCAAACGTTCTTTGCATGATAACTCTTTCATTCCTAGAATCATCCTTGTGAACCTCTTCTGAGCCCTCTCCAATGCCAGCACTTCTTTTTTTCTTGGATGAGGAGCCCAAAACTGTTCGCAATACTCAAGGTGAAGCTCCACTAGTGTCTTATAAAGCTTCAGCATCTCATCCCTGCTCTGGATTTCTATACCTCTTGAAATAAATGCTAGTATTGCATTTGCCTTCTTCATCACCAACTCAACCTACAAATTAATGTTTAAGGTGCTCTGCACAAGGACTCCCAAGTCCCTTTGCATCTCAGATTTTAGGATTTTCTCCCCATTTAGAAAATGGTCTGCACATTTATTTCTTCTGTCAAAGTGCTTGACCATGCATTTTCCAACATTGTATTTCATTTGCCAGTTTCTTTCCCTTTCTCCTAAACTGTCTTAAGTCCTTCTGTAGAACCTGCTTCAGTTTCTAAGAATCTGGAGACATTATGAAACCTTCAACACAGGATAGATTCTCTGTGCTATTGACACCTTGTTATTGTCTTGAGAAAAGAAAAATAAAAGGGAGGTATTGATTTTATATTAGAAGTTGCAATGGAGAGAATGTTAGCAATACATGCATATCTTAAAGCTCAGAAAACAAATCAATTCAAGGTTTTATGGGCAATCAGCATTAAGCATAGAACCTTATGAATCTATAATGCTTTGGTTAGAGTTGTGTGCTATGGCAAAACCTCAGTGTTTCAGCCTATCATAGAATTTGTTGAAATTCTCAAATGTGAGATCTCAATAAATTTGCATATTCTGGATTGTTTTGTTTACTGTTAGCTGTCACTGTTAAGAAGCATATTGGTGAAACGCTAGTCAACCTATGGTTTAAAGGCAATATATGATAATCAATATTTTTTGGCTACTGGTTATGAGTATTATTCATGCAATAAACACCTAGACCCAATCATGTTGGCGCGTGGCCAAGTGGTTAAGGCTTTGGTCTAGTTATCTGAAGGTCGCTAGTTTGAGCCTTGGCTGAGGCTCTGTGTGTGTGCACTTAACCACATATTGCAATGCAACAACACCAGTGCCAAGCTATATGGGTCCTAATGCCCTTCCCTTGGACAACATTGGTGGTGTGGAGAGGGGAGACGCAGCTTGGGCAACTGCCTGCCTTCCATAAAAAAACCTTGCCCAGTCTTGCGCCCTGGAAACTTTCCAAGGTGCAAATCCATAGTCTATCGAAACTAACGGAGGCCAACATTTATACATAAAGTCCATTTATACAACTTAACACTTGCAGGAAAAAAATCTGGCCACCTAGAAAATTAACATTCGCTTTCTGATGTTTTGTTAAGCAATTATCACAGTGTTGCAAAATGTTTTCAGTAGTGTGTTATTATCGGTGTTGCAAGTAATATATATTCTGAATAGAGGTTAACTTAATTGTAATAACATCAATTTTTTGCTCATTCAATGATTGGCAGACACAAGTTCAAAGGCTCTTCACACAGCCTTAGATCACATAGATAATACAAACACCTGCGTCAGGATGCTGTTCATTGACTATAGCTCAGCATTTAACACCGTCATTCCCACAATCTTGATTGAGAAGTTACAGAACCTGGGCCTCTGTACCTCCATCTGCAATTGGATCCTCGACTTAACAGGAAGACCACAATCTGTGTATGGATTGGTGATAATATCTCCTCCTCGCTGATGATCAGCACTGGTGCACCTCAGGGAGGTGTGCTTAGCCCACTGCTCTACTCTCTCTATACCCATGACTGTGTGGCTAGGCATAGCTCAAATACCATTTATAAATTTTCTGACAATACAACCATTGTTGGTAGAATCTCAGATGGAGACGAGAAGGCGTACTGGAGCAAGATATACCAACTAGTGGAGTGGTGTCACAGCAACAACTTTGCACTCAATGTCAGTAAGACAAAAGAACTCATTGTGGACTTCAGGAAGGGTAAGACGAAGGAACACATACCAATCCTCATAGAGAGATCAGAAGTGGAGAGAGTGAGCAGTTTCAAGTTCCTGGGTGTCAAGATCTCTGAGGACCTAACCTGGTCCCAACATATTGATGCAGCTAAAAAGAAGGCAAGACAGACTCTATACTTCATTTGGAGTTAGAAGAGATTTGGTATGTTAACAAAAACACTCAAAAACATATATAGATATACTGTGGAGAGCATTCTGACAGGCTGCATCACTGTCTGGTATGGGGGAGGGGGCTACTGCAAAGGACCGAAAGAAGCTGCAGAGGGTCATACATTTAGTCAACTCCATCTTGGGTATTAGCCTACAAAGTAGCCAGGACATCTTCAAGGAGTGGTGACTCAGAAAGGCAGCGTCCATTATTAAGGACCTCCAGCATGTCCTTTTCTCACTGTTACCATCAGGTAGGAGGTATAGAAGCCTGAAGGCACACACTTGGCAATTCAGGAACAGCTTCTTCCCCTCTGCCATCCGATTCCTAAATGGACATTGATTCTGTGAACACTACCCACTTTTTAAAATATATATAATTTCTGTTTTTGCACTGTTTTTAATCTATGCATTATATGTATATTGTTATTTATTTCTTCTTCATCTTCTTCGTCTTCTTCTTCGTCTTCTTCTTCTTCTTCTAACTGCTGCTGCTAAGTTAACAAATTTCACGACACATGCCGGTAATAAACCTGATTCTGATTCTGGTTGATTCGTTTTTATAATTTCTGATGGTAATTATGAAAAGTTTGAAAGGGTAAGGACTAATGATATTAAAGTATTTAACAGGGTAAATGCAAAGAAATTATTTCCTTTAATGGAGCAATTAAGAATGAGCGGCTTTAATTGTGAAACTAGAGGCAAGCAGTAAACTGCAGGGTATGGTATCATAATACATTAATTTACTAGACTGATTTATGGAGTGCTAGATTATTGACTGAAGAAGATGACTTCAAATCTCACCATTGCATTTGATGAATTTGAACTCAGCTAATTAAATAAAACCGGATTTTTAAAAAAATAAAGAGTTAGTATAGTAACAGAATTTCCCAGACTGTTGCAAAAATCCACCTAGTAATACTAGTGACATCCTTAACCCATGAATACACTATATGCAATCTCAATTTCTTGATGTCAGTGCTCAGTCAATACAAATGTTTATAACTGAGATTGATAGTTTTTTGGATGGGAATATTCTCATTGATTATGGAACCAATGCAGATCTCTAACTGAATGATATAGCAGACTCACAGAGCTAAGTCAAAAATACAAGAGATTCTGCAGATGCTGGAGATACTGAGCAGAACACACAAAATGCTGGAGGAAAGCAAATCAGGCAGCACCTCGGGAGGGGAATAAACTCGACATTTTGGGCTGAGACCCTTCAGCAGGACTAGAAAGGTAGAAGGCAGAAACCAGAATAAGAGGGTGGGGGAGGGGAAGGAACATAAACTGATCTCAGCACAAAACATCAACTGTTTATTCCTTTCATAGATACTTCCTCCTCATCTCTGCTGTAAAGAGACATCCTTCTGTTCTGAGGATGTTCAAAATTCAAAGTAAAATTTATTATCAGAATACATACATGTCACTACATACAACCCTGAGATTCTTTTTCTGTAGGCATACTTACCAGAATGTGCCCTCTGGTCCTTGACTTGCCCACTACGGAAACATCCTCTGCACATCCACTCTCTCTAGCCCTTTCAATATTTGGTAGGTTTCAATGCGATGTCCCCTTTTTTCTTCTAAACTCCAATGAGTAAAGGTCCAGAGCCATCACAAGTTGGAATCATATGCTAGAATCTGGAACAAATAAAAGAGATGTTTGAGGAACCCAATGAATCAAGTACGTTTATGGAGGGAAGTAGACAGTGGGTGTGGAAAACATCACTATCCTTCTCTCTCCATTGATGCTGGATGACCTGCTGGGTTTCTCGAGCAGTTCTTCTTTGACTCTACCATTCTGATAAGTGTATTTATGACATTGATAGCTTGGACAATTACTTTCTTGAAGCATCAGGGTGAGAGTTTGCAGCCATAACTAACAGCAAAGCTGTCTACAAAAGCATGTTTGTAAAACAGAGACTTGAGTCCAGTTGAATATACAATTTGTCAAAAAGGACCTCTGACAGTATCCATTCAGAACTTGCACCTCAGTAGTAATGTGGCTGAAAAATTTAATCCATCAAAACAATTTCCATTTATGTAAAGCCCTTAACAAAATAATCCCAAAGTGCATCACAAAATATGAATAATAAATTAAGAGGAGAGTCTGGTGATCTGCCATCTCATGACCTCAGAATATCTCAATGTACCTTAATGTCAATGCAAAGCTCTTTGAAGCGTAGTCGGTTATGTAATGTGGAAAATACAACAGAATGTTTGTATACAACAAGCCTTCACTAAGAGGAATGAGGTAATGATCAAGTAATATATTAATGATAATGGCTGAGAGATAAATATTGCCCAGAATTTCAAGAGAACTTCTCTGCTGTTATGCCAAGGGATCTTTTATCTCCACCTAAGAGAGTTTAGAGCTTTATCCAAAAGAAATACAGATTGATTATTGGGCATGGCAGTAGTTTGGGGGGCTGTTCTAAGTAAATCCAGCAAAGAATCTAATGAAAGGTCAAAATAAAGGAATTGATGTACAAAGCACTAAGTTGAAAGGAATTGAACATTTGCATTTGGATAAAGGATGGGAAAAGTGCAAGGTCATCAGCAAATAATGAAACAGTGTTCTTGTAGGTGCACCAAAAGTTACAAAAGCATCAGTTAACTTTATTGTCATGTACATAAGTAGAGTGACGTACAGTACAATGAAAAAATTGCTTGTAGCAGCATCACAGACATAGGCACAGGTAACACACACAGTATATAAATTATAAATGAGCTATCATAAAGTATATATTACAGTGGAAGAGAAGTCTTTGCAAGCTTAAGCTCTTACTACAAAATAAATACAGTAAACACCAAAATGAAAACCTCAGTGGAGGAGGTGATCTGTGGTGTTCTGCTGCTAGGTAGGATTAGGGTTGTGCAGGTTGGTTCAAGAACTTGATGGTTATAGGATAGTAGCTGTTTCTGAACCTGGTGGTGTGGGACTTCAGGCCTGTCTGATTGTATTAGTGAGATGAGGGCATGACCCAGACAGTGGGAATCCTTGATGATAGGCTCAGCCTTCTTGAGGTAACTACTTCTTCAGATGCTGTCAATGGTGATTGGTGTGCTGTACCCACAACTGTCCGGAGCCTCCTGCATTCCTGTGCATTGGAATTACTGTACCATGCCATAATGCAACCAGTCAATTAGAACATACAAATACTCTAGATCCTGTCTCCAGCCACTCATCCTGACCCTTGGTGTTCCCAGCCCCAATTCCAATCCTCCACCCAGTTCTAACTGTGCACCCTAACCACAACTTGGAGGCTGTGAACATAACCACATTGCTCAACCTCAGTGTTCCCAGCCTGGATTGTTTGCTACCTCACTATATGCTGGCTCAAGATTTCAAATGTAATTCATCTAATGGCAAAAGGGATTTGCTGAATACCACAGGAAAGGGCTGTAAAGGAACACACCATATTTAACAACACGTTTAGTAAAGCACAATCAATTTCACAAGTACAAGTAAATCAGCAAATAACAAGATTTGGTGGATGTTATGTTTTGTAACTCCAAAACATTAAACTAATTGAAAAGAAAAGGTGAGAGTCTGAAATAGGAGTCTAATTTTGTTTTTATTTTAAGCAAGGCATGCACACATATGATGCATGTCATTCACATACTTTGACATGTAATCATAATGAAGTATTTAAACAAACAAGAATGCTTAATGAAACAAATCTTACTGAAATATTAAATACACAACAGTGTAGTACTTTGCATTTCTGTATTTTTTTCTACCAAAGTGAATAACCTCACATTTCCCCACATTATACTCCATCTGCCATTTTCTTTTTCTGATAATTTAATCTGTCTTAATCTCTTTGCTTTTGTTATCATAATTTATGTCTTCTTCTGTTATTGGATTATCAGTGAACTTGGAAATGTTGCTCTTAGTAGAGATTGGAGGTGGTTACACTGTTGGCTTACTTGTAATTTTTGTTAGGAACTGTGGTGTCTGTGCTTTTTTTTTTGTTCAGATTGTGGTTTGTGTTGCAAAACTTATCAAGGAAATTATTATTCCCTAGTGCCCTGCCTGGGTTTGAGCCAAATTGTCTCATGAAGATTAGGTACTCAGAAGTGTGCATTAACCTTGATTTCAGAAACTTAGTCATCCAGATAATGACAGTAATTATTTTTGTCTTTCACTCTCTCCCTCTTCTCCACTGGGCTGGCAAATTGCACAAACAAGCAAATGTTTCAAAATCCTAAAATAAAAGAACAGAAAATGCTAGTAATACTCAGAAAGTCATACAGATAGATACTGCCTAACCTGAGTATTTCCAACATTTTCTATTTTTACTTCAGATTTCTAACATCCGCAATGCAGTAAAACATTGATAACACCTGACACTCTTGAGAATATCAGAGTGCTGGACCAGCAGATTTTTGGGATTTTTGGATCTGCAAACATATGTTTATTTCTATTTTTCAATGCTACACAGCAGTACAATGTATTTATTGTTGAACCAGGTGAGTTTAAAGGGAACAGATAATATACAAACATTCTGGACCCTGGTTCCAGCTATAAACTTTCTCACATTTTTTTCCCTAGTCAGAGACTCACAGTTATACAGCATGCAAGCAGACCCTATGTCTAACTCATCAATGCAATCAAGTTGCCTATTGAGCTATATCATAAACACAAGATATTCTACAGGTGCTGGAAATCCAGGTAACACATACAAAATACTGGAGGAACTCATTAGGTCAGGCAGCATCTGTCGAAAGGAATAAACAGTCAATATTTTGGACTGAGACCCTTCATCAGTACTTGAGCTAGAATGACTTGCCTGTATTTGGCTCATATCCCTCTAAACCATTCCAATCCATCTCCTTGTCTAAATGTCACTAAATGTGACTTGATACAGATATATAAGATGATAAGAGGCATAGGTAAAATGGACAGCCAGTGCACCATGTTCCTCAATTGGAAATGGCTAATACAAGAGGGCATAATTGTAACGTGATGAAAAGAAAGTATAGGTATGATGTCAGAGGCAGGTTTTTTACATAGAGAGTGGCAGGTACTTTATGTGGAACGCACTGCCAGGAGTGATGGTAGAGGTCGATACCTTAGGGACATTTAAGAAACTCTTAGATAGGTACATGGAAGAAAGAAAAATGATGGCTAAGTGGAGAGAAGGATTAATCTTGGAGTAGGTTAAAAAGTTGGCACAACATCAACTGCCCTTACCTTCCTCTGCCAGCTCATTCCATATACCCCCAGACTCTGTGTGAGAAAGCTATTTCTCAGAGCCCCTTTAAATCTTTCCACTTTCAGCTTAAAACTCAGTTCTTACTCTCCCCTACTCTGGGATTCTTCTTATTTATGCCCCTTATTATTTTATAAATTCTATAAGGTCATCCTTCAGTCTCCTGCAAGCCAGAAAAAAAAAAGCCCCAGCTGTAGTCTCTTCTTATAACTCCAGCCACCCAGTTCTGGCAACATCCTTGTAAATCTTTTCTACATACTTTCCAACTCAATGACACCCTTCATACAGCTACCCAACCAGAACTGCACACAATACAGAACTGAAACTCAGTAGTTGTGCCCTTGACATTATATGAATTTCATGATTGGCAAATTCCTATGATATTCAAGAAATATAGAGACAATTATAGTGATCAGCCACAAGAAATGAGAATCCAACCTTTGTAAAACTAATAGAAATTTGTTATTGCTAAAAGCTGATCATTGTTTGGTAAGTGATACAGGCTTATATGTAAATGAAGCACTTTCCATTGCTGGATCTTTCCTTACTCTGAGGAAAGTTATCAGCTTAACCCTTTAACTTCCAAGTCCTTCTGGGAAATTGGGGTGCAAATGTGTCTAGGATTGCCAAAGTGGTTACATACAGACCATTTAAAAGGTTGGTGATCAGTCTGTCATATTCAGATTCTCATCTGCTCTCATAACTCACAGTTAGCTCATCCAGTTAACCTTCTCATCTATGGTGACCAGAGTATGGTGATATTGAAGAATTGCTGTTGACTGTTGAGAGTAAATGTAGGTGGTCACTGAATATTATTTATCAATAGCTAGGTTCTGTTTGAAAGCTAGATCTTGCTGCATGCAGGCATGGAATATTTCATTTAATGAGCACCTGCAAATAGAAATGAAAAATTACCAGCAAATATCCCCATGTCTCTGCTGGGAGGAGGTGATAGTTAAAGCATCTGAGAATGATAGGGTGTAGGACACAGCACTGACGAACACCTCTAGGTAAAGCCAAGTCAAGTTGAGTATATTGTCATATGCACACATGCAATAAAAAACCTACTTGCAGCAATATCACAGGCACATAGCATAAAATAAGCAGCATTCACAAGAAAAACAAATTAATCACAAATTGCATTGCATTCTTGCAATGACAACCATCTTCCTTACCGATAAATGTGACCCCAGGCAGTTGTACAGTTTTCTTCTTAGTTCTTTTTTACTTCATTATGAATCACACACTTGAAAAATTACTGTGGAGGTTAGAGCAATCTTTCTCATTTCATCTTGGGAATGTATAGTGCAGCTTATCTCTAATTGGCCACATGTCCCTTATCACAGAAACAAGTTTCTTATATTACTGCTGGAGAATATCTCAGTTTTGCACTTTACTTCCCTCAAGTGAACCATTGTAAAACTAGAGTTCAGTTATTTCAAAGTTCAAAATAAATTTATTATCAAAGTACATACAGTATATGTCACCATATACTGTCCAACCCTAAGATTCATTCTCTTGTGAGCATATACAGAAACACAATATAATCTGTGAAAGACAAGATTGACACCAACCAATGTGCAAAAAGCCAACAATCGCTGCAAGTACAAAATAAATAATAACAATAATAATAATAATAATAATAATAACAAAGCAATAAATATCAAGAACATGAATTAAGAGTCCTTGAAAGTGAGTCCATAGGTTGTGGGAACAGTTCAGTGATGGGGCAAGTGAAGTTGAGTTAAGTTATCCCCTCTGCTCCAACAACCTTATAATTGAGGGGTAATAACTGTTTCTGAACCTGGTGGTGTGGGCCATAAGGCTTCTGAAGACAGCAGCGAGAATAGAACATGGTCTGGGTGGCATTTAGAAATTGCTGAGTCTGTCCATCTATGAATTGATCTTTAGGTCCTATATAATAAGTATAGACCAATTAAATTTCCAAAACTATATATAGGTACTTGAGCTGAAACCATGTCAGGTGAATTTATACTTCACATACTGTTATACATTTAATGGCAAACCCAAGAGACAGGCAGAATATAGAGTCACAGGAAGATACAGTATGGAAACAGACCTTCTCCCACTGGCTTTGCATTCACCATCAAGCACCCATTTACACTAATCCTCTGTTAATCCTCATCAGCTCTCTCTAGATTCTATATGTTGAAATTACTCCTTCATTGCTAAGTTTTTGATTTGATTTTATTCCTCATAACCATGGCTTGCCTCTTAGTTGGATCTTGTAACTCTGTTTAGCCATTCCTATTTAGACCACAAGACCATGATATAAGAGCAGAATTAGGCCACTCAGCCCATCAAATCTACTTCACCATTCAATCATAGCTGCTTTCTTTTTAATGCCATTCTCTGCCTTCTCCTCTTAACCCTTAGTTCCCTTATCAAACAAAAATGATCAATCTCTTCCTTAGATATACCCACAAAATTAGACTCCTCAGCCCTTTCTGATAATGAATTTAGAGATCCACAAATCTCTAGCTGAAGAAAATACTTCTCATCACAGTTTTAAAGGGGTATCCCTTTATTTTGAGGCCATACCCTCATATGCTAGACTCTCTTTCCAATAGAAGCATCCTCTCCATGTCCAGTCTATCCAGGGCTTTCAGTATCCGAAAGGTTTAAATGGGATAGCCCTTCATCCTTCTGAAATTCATCAAGTACAGATTCAGAGACATCCAATGCTCCTCAAAGGTTAAGAGTACTTATGTACCATTTAATTTTTAATGCACACAGATCTTGCTTATTTTGGAATGATTGTGTGTATTTACCACATTTTGTGTGAGACATCAATAATTCTAGCTGTACAAAAAAGCTGGATGAACTCAGCAGGTCAGGCAGCATCCGTTGAAAGAAGCCAATAATACTAGCGTTTTGTAAGTTTTCTCTCGTGTCCAATTTCTCTAGTTTCAAGTTTTGAAAATTGATTTTAATAGTAATAAACATAACTACATACAATTAGCTGTGTCTATAATCAAACAGTTAGTAGACATATAAGTGCAGTGAGCAAGCAGATGAAGAATAAATCATTAATGGAGAGAGTCACTTAAAATGACAAGCATATGTTAAATGGGCAATTCAGGGTAACATCGTAAATCAGCATTAATGATAATGAATATTAATTTTCTCAGTGACCAGAGACCAAGGTTACAAATGGGTAAGATTATTTCAGAAGCATCTTTTTTATATATAGCTGAGAAATTAACCACACTGAAAAGCCTGTGCATCACATAGTGTTGTTGATTTTTAAAACATATTTAATAAATGCTTCTTTCTTGTTATTAGATATAATCAGGGGAAGTTATAAATAGATTGTATTACAGACTGTCTTATCATTAAGAACATCTGTCTTACGGACACTCTACAGTTAAACTCCATAATATTAAATTCAAAAGTCTGACATATGTACATACATATGTGTTTAGTTTCCTCTCCCTCTCCACTTTTAGTATTTGTTCTTTCTTATCAGTCTGGTGTGCATTTGATACTATTCATTACAATACTATGGTGGTGGGGTTGCCATGTTGAGAGATTGTTAGACAAAATTATCTTAAGGCTATCTGTAAAACAAGGAACCTGTTCATTACCTGGACACAGTCTGTAAATTGCTACCAAAAAGGAAGTCAGAAAAGAAAATTCTGTAATTTTATCTATCTTTCTCTGCTTTTAATTTGCCCTAAAAGTTGGAAAAATATCTTCTGAGTAAAACATTCAGAACATCCTATCATTGGCTATGAACATTGCATTGTGCATTCATGCAGTACTGAGGAATTATGACTCTCGCTCACTCATAAAAGACCTGCTGTAACTCATATTTACCAGAGATCTCCCTTATTTTTTATGTTCCTTCCTCTGCAACATAATGGATCAACTCTGTCTTCCTTGAATGAGACAGTAAACAATAATTATAGGATTACTGACATTCAATCAGGCTTCTGTCATTTTTACAGAAATACAGCATATAACTGCAATACATCATCAGATATAAAATACAATTACTCCACTTACTGAAGCTTACGAAGTCAGAAATTATATTGAATATATCACTTAGTTTAGTGCAGAACTTGCAGAAATGCCAATGCCTTACACAGTCTGAAGGACCTTAAGCTCCTAATTTCTTGGGTTCTCATGCAATAGGAAAATTTAAATATGCAAACCACTTAAATTATTCTAACGTAAGCATATAAATGGACTGAAATCGATGCACAAAGAAGATAAAGATATGAGGAGGGATAATCAAATTATCTGTGAAAGAGAGAACCTTTATGGGAGTTGTAGTTCAGAAAGGAGGGTGAAGGTGCATAGAAGATTAAGATGGAACTGAAGAATCTGGTGTGTGGATTGTTTTCAGTCATTGCTGTCAAACAACAAAAATGAGAAGATGATGATAAGCTTTCATCTTGCAGTCCAAGGTTGTAGACTCTCCTACATGTATGTTTGAGAATCCCATGAACAATTAAGGATAATGTGTGCTTTGGAGGTAAACTGCCAGCTAGTGACAACATCTGAAAGGTAGACAGTTGGATGATTAAAGCCATCTTGTTGTAATTGGAGAATTTTCAAGCCTGTAGGAGGTCAACTATTTCATTGCTGTTCGTGGGACTTTTTTATATATATTGTATTGGATGTGACATCCTCAGTATTACCATGGTGACATTAAGAATACTTCATTAGTTTTTAAGCAAGTTGCGAAGTAGTGAAAAGTTTTATCTACCTTTAAACAGAGAAGGGATGGGGAGCTCAAATTAGGATTTGAGAATAAGAATTTGTATTTTAAACTGAGGTATTGAATCTTATAGGTCAGCATCATTGGGAAATGTGGATCCAGCACCCAACATGGCAGTAAATTTAGGAGGTTCATAAAGAATGCATGGTCAGTTAGAAGGATCACAAAATACAGTTTCCAAATGTACATAAAAGATTAGTAATGGATATGTAACAGTCACATATAAATGATAGTAGGCACAATTTGTGGTGGTGATTAAATGGGATGTAATGGTCAGTTTGGGATTGAATAAAAACTGCGATTACATTACCCAAGTATGTATAGAGTATGCAACCAAGAGATTCATCCTCCCACAGCAGCCACCAAACAGAGAAATACCGCGGACCCATTTAAAGAAAACATCAAACACCCAATGATCAAAAAGAGAACAAATCACGCAAACAGCAAAAAGCCAGCACTGAATATTAAATGGCAAACAGTATTAGAGTCTGAGACAATGGCTGCAATGATAATTGAAGTGTAAGAGCAGAGTTTGTGCAATCATGTGACTAACACCATTGCTACTAATACTTGCAGGAATTGAAACTATTCTACAGAGTAACGGTGTTACTAAAATATCTGATTGAATAAGAACAGCACGATAACAAAAAATGAATGAACAATTTTGGGATAAATGTATTACTACTAGCATTTGCACAATAGATATTTGTGTGTGAATGGACTATTTTTTGTTGCTATAACTAAATTAAGTAGCCATTATTTATATTTTTAAATTACACATTCCCTACTTCACTGAGCGCATCAAATTCTGACAAATAGTAACCTGAAATTAACTATTTGTTCTGTTTTCAGTAATGCTATGCAAGGAATCAATTTTTACCCAGGGCACCAGAGCTAGCTCCACTTCTCTTTTTTGAAATGTAACTATAGGATGTTCTGCATCAATCTGAAAGAACCTTGGTAAGTAGTTCCACCTGAAAGACTGTACTTCCAACAAGAGAGCACTCTCTCAGTGCTGCACTTGGGAAGCAAATGCCTGAACATCATGAACAAACAATCTGCTGGTTGCCTTTCTCTCTGTTTTCCAATCAGTACTTTTCTCATCTGGAGAAATCACGAAAGGAATTGGTTTATTATTACTGCCCCCAAAATACAGTAAAAATCTTGCTTGCATACTGTTCATACGAACCAAATCATTAAACAGTGCATTGAGGTAAAACAAGATAAAAGAATAACAGTGCAGAATAAAAGAAAGTGTAGTGCAGGTAAACAATAAGATCAAGATTGTAATGAGGTCATGAGTCCGTCTTATCGTACCACAATTGCACTTACATCCAGGAGTAATAGGAATAGAGAGAAAATTTGTTTTTGAAAACTATTTCAGATTTGTAATATTGCTTATTTCTATAGGAAGAAGCTGTTCCTAAAATGTTGAATGTAGGTCTTCAGGCTCCTGTACCTCCTCCCTGATGGCAGTAATGAGAAGAAGACATGTCCTAGATGGTGAGGCTCATTAATGATGGATGCCACCCTCTTGATCCACTGCCTCTTGAAGATGTCCTAGATAGCATTGTCTCTTTTGATCCTGCTGATCGGTCCTCCATACCAGGCAGTGATGCAACCAGTCAGAATATTCTCCACCGTTAATCTGTATTAAACTGGTAGAGTCTTTAGTGATGCCAAATCTCTTCAAACTCCTAATGAAGTTCCACTGGCACGCATTCTTCCTTTTTGCAGCAATGTTTTGGGCTCAGGATAGATCTTTCCTCTCTTTGGTGAACAAAATTCTGTAACATTTGACCCAGCATCAATGGACAATTATGGAAGATGTTTAAGTTTCTACTACCTTCTGTGTGAAAAAGGTTTTTTTTCCCTAAATCTTCATTGCAGAAAACTTTTATTCTGATTTTTAATGAGCTCTTTGGTGTTCAACTCCTCATATCAGCAGAAACGGTTTCTTTGTAACTTGCTTTTCAGTTATCCTTCAAATATTGTAAAAATTTATTCAAATACTCTGTAATCTTCTCAGTATCAAGTTTGGAATACCTTTTTTGAACTTGAACTTTTGGAGTCCAGATCTCATTTTATTAGCATTAAATTGAATGCAGTGTAATGACATGTTCCTTCAGTGTAATTTTACCCAGAACTATTTACAATACTTCAAGCCTAACCAAACAACACAGAATCTGCTGGAGGAACTCAGTGGGTTGAGCAGCATCCGTGAGGTGTAAGATGACAGGCAGGTGGTGCCAGGTTGGGGAGATAAGTGGAATTGGAGTTGGAAGACTGTGACAGGTGGATCACAGACAGAGACAGAGACCTACTGAATTTTGTTGATTTCCTCAAGCAGATTGTTTGTTGCTTTGATTCCATCATCTACAGTCTCTTGAATCTCCAAAGTCTAACTAAGGCTTTGTATAATAGTATACTTTCTTGTGGATTGTATTCCAGTCGCAACGTTAACAAAAGACATGGTAGGGGGATTTAGAAGGATATGGGCTAAGTGCAAGTAAATGGGATTAGTACGATGGGCACCATAATCAACATGGATGAATTGAGCTGAAGGCTCTGTTACTATGCTGAATTACTCTATCCTTCTATGAATCTATTTTCTCAACCCCATCCCTGAGATTTTAATGATCTATGTACATGAATCCCCAAATTTCAATATTTTCAGCATTTTCAAAAGTTTAAAGGTAAACAGAATGTAGTGTTACAGGTACAGGGAAAGTGCAGTGAAAGTAAAAAAATAAGTGCAGGAGCCATGTCGAGATAGACTAGTTCATCTATAGTATACAAGAGGTCCACTCAAGTCTGTTAACAGTGAGATAAAGGCTGCCTTTTTAACTGGTGGAATGTGCTCTCAAGCTTTTCTATCTTCTGTCCAATGGGAGAGGAAAGAAGAGAAAAACATTGGGGCAGGAAGAGTCTTTATTCTTGTTGGGTTCAAAGTGGATAACCTGTATAGTTAGTGTATACTGGGCAATACAATTGTTAGACCATAAGGCATAGGAGCAGATTATTAAGCCATTCCCCCCTTCGAGACTGAAAGTAAGCATGCAAGTACAGCAGGCAGTGAAGAAAGCTAATGGCATGTTGGCCTTCATAACAAGGGGAGTTGAGTATAGGAGCAAAGAGGTCCTTCTGCAGTTGTACAGTGCCCTGGTGAGACCACACCTGGAGTATTGTGTTCAGTTTTGATCTCCAAATTTGAGGAAGGACGTTCTTGCTATTGAGAGAGTGCAGCGTAGGTTCACGAGGTTGATTTCCAGGATGGTGGGACTGTCATATGTTGAAAGATTGGAGCGACTGGGCTTGTATACACTGGAATTTAGAAGGATGAGAGGGGATCTGATTGAAACATATAAGATTATTAAGGGATTGGACACGCTAAAGGCAGAAAACATATTCCCGATGTTAGGGGAGTCCAGAACCAGCAGCCACAGTTTAAGAATAAGGGGTAGGTCATTTAGAATGGAGTTCAGGAAAATCTTTTTCACCCAGAGAGTTGTGGATCTATGGAATGCTCTGCCTCAGAAGGCAGTGGAGGCCAATTCTCTGGATGCTTTCAAGAAAGAGCTAGGTAGAGCTCTTAAAGATAGCGGAGTCAAGGGATATGGGGAGAAGGCAGGAACAGGGTACTGATTGTGGATGATCAGCCATGATCACATTGAATGGCGGTGCTGGCTCGAAGGGCCAAATGGCCTACTCCTGCACCTATTGTCTACTGAGTTTGCTTCGCCATTCCATCATGGCTGAACCTGAATTGCACTCAACCCCATACACCTGCCTATTCACCATATCCTTTGATGACCTGACCGATCAGGAAAAGATCAACTTCCGCGTTAAATCCACAGGAAACATCCTCTCCACATCCACCCTATATAGTCCTTACAACATTCAGTAGGTTTCAATGAGATTCCCACGCATTCTTTTAAATTTCAGTGAGTACAGGCCCAAAACTGCCAAATGCTCAAAAGTGTTTGATATCATGTGTAATTACCCATTCTGTCACTTGTTTTAAAACATTAAAACAAAATATATTTGAAAAAAATCAGTTAACATCTAACATGAAAAATCTTATTTAAATGTTTAGAAAAGGCAATATTTTAGATGTAACTACTTTAATGAGAAATTGAAATCTTTGCAATTAGCACTGAATAACTATTTAAAATAAATAAATCAGGACAAAGCCTATGATACATACAAGATGTCTCTTCCCTCCACCTCTAACAGAGGCACACAAAGTGCCGGTCAAATCTACACTCCATTTCCTCAGTATCAATATTCTTAATAATAAACAATCCAGATGCTTCCCCATCAGTACTGTAAAAAATTACAGAAGTTATCTGATCAAAGATTATTGACCCAAAACATTAACTATGTGATGCTGCTGGACTTGTTGAGAATTTCAAAATTATTATCACTGACTTGTATGACATGAAATTTGTTTTGTGGCAGCAATACAGTGAAAAGACAAAAATCACTATAAATTTCAAAAATGAACTATGAAAAAATACAGCACTCAAAATGCTGAAGGAGCTCAGCAGGTCAGGCAGCATCTGTGGAAATGAATAAACAATTAGCATTTCAGGCCAAGACCTTTCTTCAGTTTTCCAACTTCAGTTCTGATTTCCCGCATGTTCAATATTTTACTTATGCATATTTTTCTCGACATTAACATAGTACTCTAATGTAAACAGGTTTTTGTACAGATGCACCATTGTCTTTAGATCTCCAGATATAAAGCATAGAATTGCAATACTCTTTTGATTCTTTATTTTCCCTGGCCAGGACATTTTAATTATCTATCAACACTGATTTCAGTCTTTTTGGACAAGTTGTTTGATCTTTCATCCTGTATTGTGTTCAACTTGTCTAAAATGAATGGTACTATATGGATTATGTGTAGACACTAAACTCAGCTTTTACAGACTCCTAGAGAGATACAATATGGAAACAAGCCCTTTAGCTCACCAGGTCCAAAACTATCATCAGACATCAAATTTTCCACTCATCCTTTTTATTCCTCCCATATTTCCAACAATTTCCCATCAGATTTTATCACACACAAGGCACAATTTACAGTGGCCAATTAATCTATCCTAACAATGTTGTCTTCACATAATGTTCAACAAATGTGGACTGTTACAGTATGCTGTTTACAACTTTATAAAACATTAACCTAAACCTGGAATATTGTGTGCAGGCAATAACTTTCAGCATCAAGGTAACTTCAGCATACTTCCTCGGCAGGGGGACACACAGAAATCTGAAGTGGAGTTTGAAAGCACAATCACAATTCTACTTAATATTATAGAACAGAAGAGTGAATATGCCATATTATTTATCTGTCACAGCAGATAAATAATAATCAAGGACCTCTCCCACCATGATCATTCTTTCTTCTCCAGTTTCCCAGCCAATGGAAGATACAAAAGCTTGAGAGCATATACCTGCAGACTCAAGGACACCTTCTGTCACACTACTACTGGACCCTTGACAGACCTCTCAAATTCGAAAAGATTAACTCCTGATCTTATCTCACTTACCTGGACTTTGCTTTCTCTGTAAATGTACTATTAAGTTCTACATGTAGACACAAAAGACTGCAGATGCTGGACTCTGATGCAACAAAAAATCTGCCGTTGGAACTTCATTTTTCTTTTTCCTATCTTGATGTAATTGTGTAGGGCAATTATCTGTCTGCTTGGCACGCAAAACTCAAGTTTTTCCACTGTATCTCAGACATACTCTGGGGAAAAGTCACCTCCCATCCATGTCCCACAAAATTTTGAGCATCTCCATTATGTGCCCCCTCAGCCTCTTCCACCCAAAGAAAACAAACCCAGCCTATCCTGTGACCCTTCATGATTTAAAGACTCTTTCCTACCGCCCCCGCCCCCACCCCCGCCCCTCTTTAGTTGGTTCTAGTGACGGTTGATCTTCCATCCAGTCCTCCAGGTGGCGATGCAGCGGCGGAACGAGCCGGACGACAACCCAGTGGAGGAGCTCATCTTTCCTTCAATGTGACTGGCTTCTTCTTCCCTCCCCCCATCCAGCAACCCCTTGTCTGGCTGTCTGGATGGAGCGTGAGCGGGCAGTCTGGGGTGGGGTGGGGTGGGGGGGGGGGGGTGTGACGACAGGAGGAGGTAGCAGCCGGAGACGGTTAGGACGGTTGGCCCGGGGGGGGGGGGGGGGCGGGGGGGAGGGGGAGGAGGCACGAGCCGGGAGGAGGCGAGCTCGAGCGCCGCTCGCTCAGTCAGTCAGTCGGTGACTGACACCGCGCCAGACAACAGCCCCGGGCTGAGTGAGGCTCGCTGTCATGTACTCACGATCAGAGGAGCAGGAGGGCTGGTGGAGACGGTTAAGTTGGATTTGTTTCTGGTAAATACATTTATAATTTCCAAGGGTATGGCTGGCGGGGTGTGCAATGGTTTTGTGGCGTGGAGAGGAGAGAGAGCAAAAGAAAGCGTTATGTATTCCTATAGAAGCCAGACTGGGGCAGTCACACAGAATGTGTTGTCTGTGCGCTAGCCAGACAGGCCCAAGTTTAAAGTCAACAGCACAGTAATCACATAAGCCGGACACCATCACAAAAGCACTTTGTGACAGCAAAATAAAACCCAATTTAAATCTGGAAGTAAACCTTTGGTAGTTACCAAATGCGTTATTGATTTTAAAATAACTAAAAATTTCACCTCGGCTCGGTTTGTGCGAATTTTATTGATGGACGTTTTTGGGTCATTTACAGGCTGAATTGCTGAATATTTTTTTACCCAGTAAATGGGACAATTAAAAAGATATGAAATGCATAATTATAAATGAATTAATTGTCATAATCTGAAAGTAATGGAGGGTTCAACTTTTAATTTTTCTAAAGAAATGAGTTGTTACAAAAGGAAAGGATGATTTAAGGGTGCTTCAGAAGGGTCACCTTTCTAAAACTTATTTCCTGTCTATATCTACTATGATGACATAAAATTTGTGATCCTCCAATACATCCTTAACAGACAGTGCAGACAAGGTTCACTCAAGCACAGGAACCTTTTCAGTCATCCTGGGTGCAATCATCGCTACATCTTCAATAAATCGTCACTAGAGTTAATCTACAGGATGAGTAAGAAACTATTTAACCTTTACCTCCACCTCAGAACTAGCATCACTCCAACTTTGATCATCAGGTTTCAAGTTTCAAACACATTTATGCATGTACATACAGAGATTGAGTTCCAAATAATTCTAGATTTCTTTCTCTAAATGTGACTGAAGATGGATTTTAAACTAAGCATTGAAAAGACAAAGGTCTACATCAACATTTCAAAGCTATTCCCTGGTAAATTAAGTTGCATAAGAACACAAGTAGCTGAAGGAGTAGGGTATTTGGTCTGTCATATTTCCCCCATTGCTCGATGAAATTATGGCTTTATCAGTGTCTAAGCATTGGAAATTGTGGATCACTTTCCATATCTTGAGAGTC
Source organism: Hemitrygon akajei (assembly GCF_048418815.1). Classification (NCBI taxonomy): domain Eukaryota; kingdom Metazoa; phylum Chordata; class Chondrichthyes; order Myliobatiformes; family Dasyatidae; genus Hemitrygon; species Hemitrygon akajei. The sequence goes on from NC_133124.1 coordinate 83,317,605, forward strand.
ACGGTGCATCCGTTCTGCTAGTACAGCCTTTGACTGATTAAGGAAATAAAAACTCTTTGAAGACCAAGACCTTGGATTTGGCATTAAGCTGATAGTGATCTCTGTTCTTCTGTGTGCTTTAGAGACAGAAATGCCCAACAGTAAATATCTCAAAGCCCTGCAGATACACCACCAATGCTGTCTTTGCAGATCCTTCAAATCGCTTAGCAGGATAGGTGAGCCAATGCGAGTGCTCTCCACCAGGCCAGTTTCCCAGCAGGAAGACTCTGATCACGGCCAACCATCTCTGCTGGGTTGGTCACATTATCCATCTTTCTGACTAGATTCCTGAAACAAATAGTTGACTTGAGCTCTTTCACAGCCAGATATTCCCAGGAGGTTAGGGAAAACCTTCAAGAACATTCTCAAAAATATGCAACATCTACACCTTCATATGGGAACCTCTGCTGTATAGCTGAATCAGGATGGAGAAGGAGCATCTGGGAAAGCATAAGGCACTTCAAGTCTAGATGATGGGAGCATGCAGAACTCAAATGGAAGGGCTGAACCACATTCCAAACAACATATCCTTTTACCCTATCAATTCCTATCTGACTGCAGATCCCATATCAACCATCCCTGAATCTGCCGAAACAGTGGAAGCAAGTGATTTTTGGCCTTGTGTGATTCCATAACAAGTTGTCACATGGATCTCATTTAATTTTGAATTCCTCCACCACTATCTTGGAAAATGTTTTCTCTCAGCTGATCTTTCCACGAATACACTTATTTCCACCTTTCAATGTCAAAAGAGCAGCCGTGCCTTTGGCCCTGTAGCTCAGAAGGGTAGGGAACTGAAGTGGATGGCAGCAGTAATAGTTAGGGGAGACAGACTGGCAACTCTATGGATGTGAAAAAGAAACACGGATGGTAGTTTGCCTCCTGGGTGCCAGGATCCGCAATGTTTCTGAATGTGTCCACAATATCCTGAAAAGGGATGGTGGGCAGCCAGAAGTCGTGTTACATATTGGTACCAATGACATAGGTAGAAAAAGGGAGGAGGTCCTGAAAACAGAATACAGGGAATTAGGAAGGAAGCTGAGAAGCAGGACCTCAAGGTAGTATAGTTAGGATTGCTGCCTGTGCCACTGCGACAGTCAGAATTGGAATAGAATAGAATGATTGGCAGATAAATGCGTGACTGAAGACTTCAAGCAGGGGGCAGGGATTCAGATTTCTAGATGATTGGGACCTCTTCTGGGGCTGCTGTGACCTGTACAAGAGGGAAGGGTTGAACTTGAATCCGAGGAAGACCAATCAATATTCTTGCGGGCAGTTTTGAACTAGAATTGTTGTGAGTGGTTTAAGATAATATGGAAGGGGAATGGGAGCCAGTATGATAGAGCTGAGGATTTTTTTTTAAGCGTGTCGCACCAGACAGTCAGCCGTTCTTATCTGGCACGTGGTGTCAGGATTGGTTTCCTTTTGGATTAACCAGGTCACAATATGAACATTCCTGACTCGACCCATGTTTTTTTTTTACGAGGCCGAGTAGCTAGCTCGACGCTCAACCCGGCATGGATGGAAAGCGTGCTCAGGGGGTGCCCGACTTGGATTTGAACTCGGGAGCCTTTGCTCCGGAGTCCGGCACTGATGCCATTGTGCCATCAGCCAGCCTAGAGCTGAGGATGAGCCAGCATATTTACAAGTAGCTGATAGGTGTAAAATGAATGTAAGAAAGGACAAGCCAATGATTTGGTACAAATGCACATAGAGCAAAGAGTTAAATTGTACCACAGAGGTGAAATTCAAAAGGGCAAAGAATGCAGGTGCTGTATTAAATGCACTTGGAATAAGGTGGACAAACTTGTGGCGCAGTTAGAGATTGGTTGATAATGATGTTGTGGGCTTAACTGAGGCTTGGCTGAAAGAAGACCATAGTTGAGAGCTTAACATCAAAGGATATACTTCGTATTGAAAGGAAGGCATAGGCAGTGGTGTGGTTCTCTTGGTAAGAGATTGAATTACATCTTTAGAAAGAGCTTAATGTAAAGGAATCCTTAGGCAGCATTGATCACAATATGATTGAATTCATACTGTAATTCGAGAGGGAGAAGCATAAGAAACATGTATCAGTATTGCAGTGGAATAAAGGAAATTACAGAGGCATGAGAGAGAAGCTTGTCCAGGTCGATTGGAGGAGAGGATACTGGTGGGGATGATGGCAGAGCAGAGGTGCTGAAGTTTCTGGGAATAGTTCACAAGATGCAGGATAGATATGTTCCAAAGTAAAATAAGTTCTCAAATAGCAAGGGTAGATAACCATGGCTGACAAGGGTAGTTAAGGACTACTTAAAAGTCAAGAAAAGGGCATTAATGGTAACAAAAGTGAGTGGGAAGTTGGATGATTGGGAAGCTTTTAAAATCCAACAAAAGGCAACTAAAAAGCTATAAGAAGGGAAAAGATGAAATATGAGGGCAAACTGGCCAGAAGTATAAAGCAGAATACTAAAAGATTTTTCAGTTATATAAAGAGTAAAAGGGAGGTGAGATTTGATATTGGACCACTGGAAAAGATGCTGGTGAGGTAGTGATGGGGGAGAAAGAAATTGCAGATGAACTTAGTGGGTACTTTGCATTAGTCTTCACTGTGGAAGACACTAGCAGTGTGCCAGAGGTCCACGAGTGTCAGGGAGCAGGAGTGAGTGCCATCGCTTTTACACAGGAAAAAGTGCTAGGCAACCTCAAAGGTCTTAAGGTGGATAAGTTACCTGGGCCAGATGGACTACATCCCAGAGTCCTGAGAGAGGTTGCTGAAGAGATAACAGATGCATTGGTCATGATCTTTCAAGATGCTCTCGGGGAAATGTATGGAAGAAATTAGGCAAATGTTCAGGGGATATTTGCATGGAATTCTGCATAAGTACATTCCAATGAGACAGGGAAAGGATGGTAGGATGCAGGAACCATGGTGTACAAAGGCTGTTGTAAATCTAGTCAAGAAGAAAAAAAAAAGATTACAAAAGGTTCAAAAGGCTAAGTAATGATAGAGAGCTAGAAGATTATAAGACTAGCAAGAAGGAGCTCAAGAAAGAAATTAGGAGAGCCAGAAGGAGCCATGAGAAGGCCTTGGTGGACAGGATTAAGGAAAACCCCAAGGCATTCTGCAAATATGTTAAGAACAAGAGGATAAGACGTGAGAGAATAGGAGCAATCAAGTGTGACAGTGGAAAAGTGTGTATGGAAACGGAGGAGATAGCAGAGGTACTTAATGAGTACTTTGCTTCAGTATTTACTATGGAAAAGGATCTTGGCAATTGTAGGAATGACTTACAGCCTTACGAGCCTGATTGAATTTTTTGAGGATATGCCTAAACACATTGATGAAGGAAGAGCAGTAGATGTAGTGTATATGGAGTTCAGCAAGGCATTTGACAAGGTACCCCATGCAAGGCTTATTGAGAAAGTAAGGAGGCATGGGATCCAAGGGGACATTGCTTTGTGGATCCAGAACTGACTTGCCCAGAGAAGGCAGAGTGGTTGTAGATGGGTGATATTCTGCTTGGAGGTGGGTCACCAGTGGAGTGCTTCAGGGATCTGTTCTGAGACCCTTACTCTTTGTAGCTTTTATAACTGACCTGGATAAAGAAGTGGAGGGATGGGTTAGTAAATTTGCTGATGACACAAAGGTTGGAGATATAGTGTGGAGGGCTGTCAGAGGTTACAGTGGGACATTGATAGGATGCAAAACTGGGCTGAGAAGTGACAGGTGGAGTTCAACCCAGATAAGTGTGAGGTAGTTCATTTTGGTAGGTTAAGTATGATGGCAGAATATAGTATTAATGGTAAGATTCTTGGCAGTGTGGAGGATCAGAGGGATCTTGGGGTCTGAGTCCATAGGACTCAAAGCAGCTGCGCAGGTTGACTCTGTGGTTAAGAAGGCGTATGGTGTATTGGCCTTCATCAATTGTGGTATTGAATTTAGGTGCCGAGAGGTAATGTTGCAGCTATATAGGACCCTGGTCAGATCCCACTTGGAATACTGTGCTCAGTTCTGTTTGCCTCACTACAGGAAGGATGTGGAAGCCATAGAACGGGTGCAGAGGAGATTTACAAGGATGTTGTTGTCTGGATTGGGGAGCATACCATATGAGAATAGGTTGAGTGAACATGGAACTTAGTAAAATAGAGGGCTATAGGTAAGCATAGTAATTCCTAAGGTAGGGACATGTTCAGCACAACTTTGTGGGCTGAAGGACCTGTATTGTGTTGTAGGTTTTCTATGTTTCTAAGTGGGGAGATGGTTCAAACATCAGAGTTGCAGAGGGACTCAGGAGTCCTCGTGCAAGACTCCCAGAGCTTAATTTACAGATTGAGTCTGTGGTAAAGGAGGCAATGCAATGTTGGCATTTATTTCAAGATGAATAGAATATAAAAGGAAGGAGATAATGCTGAGGACATACACACACAGTCAGGCTGCACTTGGAGTATTGTCAACAGTTTGGGGCTCCATATCTCAGAAAGAATGTGTTGATATTGGAGAGAGACCAGAGGAGGTTTACGAGGATGATTCCAGGAATGAAGGGGTTAACATAGGGGGAGTGTTTGGCAGATTTGGGCCTGCACTCACTGGAATTCAGAAGAATATATGGGGGTCTCATTGAAACCTACCGAATGTTGAAAGGACTAGATAAGGTGGATGTGGAGAGGATGTTTTGTATAGTGGGGGTATCCAGAAGAAGAGGGCACAGCCTCAGCAATGAGGGGTGACAATTTAGAATGGAGGTAAGGAGGAATTTTTTTAGCCAGAGAGTGGAGAATCTGTGGAATGCTCTGCCACAGACTGCTGTGGAGGCCAAGTTCATGGATACATTTAAGGCGGAAGTTGATAGTTTCCTGATCTGTCAGGACATCAAAGGATATGGTGAGAAGGCAGGTGTATGGGGTTGAATGGGATCTGTGATCAGCCATTATGAAATGGCCTAATTCTGCTCCTATGTCTTATGGTCTAAAATAAATTCAGGTTACCCTGTAATATTGCAAGAGTTGTAATTCATTTTATAATTATGGACTTCTGGAGAGTGTTGTACTTAATTATGTGTGGGTGCTAAATGAAATACTGCATAAAAACAGAATCATGCAAATTTAGCATTAAGTTTAAAATGGTAAAATTTTGTCTTAAAATGTTGAGATCCTGTTTGTGTTTTATCACAATGGTGCAGTGATTTCAGTGAAACTTTGTTAGCATTTTCTGAAAGGAACAAACTAATTGTCTCTGAGTTTTCTTTACATACATGTGTTGCTTCCTTTCTATCATGGTCATAAACCCATGTCCCGGTGAACCAAATGTTGTTTGTGCAATGCTGTTTCATCATCTTAAAACTAATTGCTTTAAGCAAGATATTCATTTAATGCCACTTTTGTATCTGATAAAGATATCCAAAGGAAAACGTCTTGTCCCTTACTGTCACATTTCTCTTTCAGTTTTGAAACTCAACTAAATCTGTGTTTTTACCCTTCCTGAATAAAGATATGATACAAGCTTCATTTCAGTTTTATTGTTTCTTGAAGTATAATATTATCAAGTGTTTATATCTCATTCTTTTAATCTTGCATTCCTTCAAATATGTTAATGGTGTTCAAAAAGTACTGTTGTTATACATGGTGGTTATGTCTCTCCACTCATTATGATGATTAGGTTTTGAAGGCCACTAAGAGTTCAGTTGTGTGGTGTTAGTCCAGTGATTTATGTTGAAGGTGGATTGTGATATCAAATAGTTATTTTGCTTTAGCTTTAGAATGTACCTATGATGTTGTGAGCATTCTCCATACTAGAGTTTTATTGCTTTTGTTATTTCACATTTTAATTTAGCTCCTCTTTGGTGCAAATTAAAACCATCATGAATTGGGGAGTTGAAAAGATGAGAAAACACAAATCAAAAGTGGGAAGTGGCTAGAAATGACTGGTTACTTCACTAAAAGAAAAGTGTGAATTTTAAAAAAGGTGGAGAGGCAGTGTTTTTTCAGTTCTGATCACCTAATCATGTCTCACCACCAGTGCTTTATGCCTTCAACTACACAGTTCCCAGTGAGGTTTGTTTTAAAGCTAATATGTTGGTAATTCTTTTGGTCATATGTTCTTAACATTTCCTTGTGGCCTGGTGTTAATTTTTTTATTTGATAATACTTCTGTAAATTGCGTTAGGATGTTTCCAGTATGACTGATGTTAATAAGTGCAAATTGTTGTTGAAATAATGCATATTAAGCAGAAGTTATGAATTTGCCTTTTAAATCCTCAATGGCATTGGCAGTTTCAAAAGTTTGGAATTCAGTTTGATATTTTGTCTCTGAGCTGTGATGTTGAGGACAGACCCTAAAGTGTGATGCACAGTTCCAGGATACATCCTTTGTGTCAGCACTTTTAAGTGTTTCATTCTGACACAGCTTAAGAAAAAGTTAGGGCACAATTTCAAAAGTCATCTTCAGGCACAATTGGTTATGATAAAGAAAATACCTGGTTGGAGGGTGGGGTATAGAAAAGCAGGAACAAGTTATTGAATCCTAATTGTGCTTTTTATAAATGTTTTTGCTTTATTAATGTCTCATTGTTAAAGTCAAAATTGAGTCAATGTATATCTAACAGAACAACTCACACAAAATGCTGGAGGAACTCAGCAGGCCAGGCAGCATCGATGGAAAGAAGTACAGTCAACATTTTGGGCTGAAGGACTGGAGGGAAAAAGCTGAGGAGTAGATTTGAAAGGTGAGGGGAGGGGAGAGAGAAATGCCAGGTGATAGGTGAAACTTGAAGGGGTAGAGATGAAGCAAAGAGCTAGGAAGTTGATTGGTGAAAGAGACAGAAGGCCATAGAAGAAAGAAGAAAGGGGGGTGGGCGGAGGAGCACCAAAGGGAGGTGATGGGCTGGCTGAGAGATAACATGAGAGAGGGACAAGGAGATAGGAAATGGTGGGGTGGGCGGGATAGAGGCATTACCAGAAGTTGGAGAAATTGATGATCGTGCCATCAGTTTGGAGGTTACCCAAATGGAATATAAGGTGTTCTTCCAACCTAAGCGTGTCCACATCCTGACAGTGGAGGAGGTCATGGATGGATGTATTGGAATTAAAATGGGTGGCTACTGGGAGATCACACTTGTTCTGACCTCCACACTCCCCCCCTTCACCATTTCCAATCCCCTTGTCCCTCTCTCATGTTGTGTCCTTGCCCACCCATCACCTCCCTCTAGGGCTCTTCTCTGCACATTCTTCTTTCTCCCATGGCCTTTTGTCTCTTTCACCAATCAACTTCCTAGCTCTTTTTTCATCCCTCCCCCTCCAAATTTCACCTATTGCTTGGCATTTTTCTCTCTCCCCACCTTTCAAATCTACTCCTCAGCTTTTTTTCTCTCCAGTCCTGCTGAAAGGTTTTGTCCCAAAACATTGACTATACTTTTTCCATAGATATTGCCTGGCCTGCTGAGTTCCTCCAGCATTTTGCGTGTGTTGCTTGGATTTCCAGCATCTGCAATTTTTCTCTTGTTTGTATATTTAACAGAATTCATTTTTTTTGGAAAATATTTGGAAGTTAAAATGAATAATAAAGTAAATAGGCTTTAACAAAACAGTTAAGATTGTTGATTACTGTATTTGACTATGTTCTTTTAAGAAATACATAAAATATGATTTTTTTGTCACTTGAAAGTTACTAAGTCTAATTCTAATAAGTTATTATATATCAAAGTAGAACAGTATTTATTAGACTTCTGGAAACTAGTTGCTGAACATCTAAATCAATATCTTTGGAGAAATATGTTAAAGATCACAATATCAGACCTGATAAACACTAGTGAAACAACTTGATTTTCTCTAACACAGACAGGCATAACATCATAAGACATAGGAGCAGAGTTAGGCCATTCAGTCAACTAAGACTGCTCCACCATTTGATTCTGGCTGTTTTTTCCCCTCTCATCCCCACTCTCCTACTGCTTTCTTCCCATAACCTTTGACAACCTTTCTATTCAAGAATCTATCACCCTCTGCTTTAAGTGATGTGGCCTCCATAGCCAACTGTGGCAATGAGTTCCACAAATTCGCCACCCTCTGGCTAAAGATATTCCTGCTCATCTCTATTCTGAAGGGATGTGCTTGCATTCTGAATCTAGGACCAGAGGACTCACTACATCTAGGCCTTTTAATATTTGGTAGGTTTCAATGAGATCCCCTCCTTAATTCTTCTAAACTTGAGCAAATACAGCATCATGAAATGCTCATTATACATTAACCTTTTCATTCCCATGATCATGCTTGTAAACCACATCTGGACCCTCTCCAATGCCAGAACATCCTTCACAAACAAGAGAAAATCTGTAAATTTTGGAAATCCAAGCAACACATACAAAATGCTTGAGGAACTCAGCATACTGTCGATGTTTTGGGCCAAGACCCTTCATCAGAACTGGAGGAAAGAAGATGAAGATTCAGAGTAAGGAGGTGGGGGGAGGGGAGGAAGAAACACAAGGTGGTAGGTGAAACTGGAAAAGGGAGGGGTGAAGTAAAGAGCTGGGAAGTAAATCACATCCATTCTTAGATATGGGCCCAAAACTGCTCACAATACTCCAAATACAGTTTGGCCCATTCCTTATAAAGTAGCATTACATCCTTGCTTTGAAGTGCTACTTTTTATTAAACAAACCAGTTGAATGTCAACAATAGTTATATAAATATTTTTGGTGGAATTGCTGAATGCAGTAGAAATCTTGTGTCAAAATATACTTTAAATTGTGTAGATTAGTTTGGGTTATGTTTCAGCTAAAACAAATGGAAGATCTTTAGTGAATGAGTACATAGTTAAACAACACATTTTATGATTTTTTTCCATCATAAAATATGCATATCTGAAACAAATATTAAAAAAACTGAAAAATAGGTTTATCAGGAAGTAATAGCTGTTTTAATAAGGTTGTCCAGTCTTCGTCCTCTCATTCCCCCCACCCCCATCATGAGTGACTTGATTTTAAAGTTGCTGAAAATGTCTTATAGCTTTAGCAAACAATCTAATATTTCCATTTTGGCATTTGTTGTTAAATTTATAATTATGGGAAGAAGTAATGGAGTGAATAAGTGTAAATCTGAAGCACTGCACAAACTATAATAATTAAAATCTTGCAGTTTTTCACTAAGATTGTGGATCAAGACAGACTAGCAAAAATTAAATCATGTATAGATATAAAAGGCTGTAGTAAGCACAGACTATGATAACTTTAGTTTGATTTGAATATGTGTGAAATTTTCTCATCTCTTCTGCTGATCCAGCTGATTTTGCCCAGATTGTGCTGATATAATTAGTGGAAATTCAATTTTTAATGTCTAGTAACATCCCTGCCTGAAAAAATCTCTAATGTTCCTTGTACCACCATTACATTCAAAATGCTTTTTGTTTTAATATGGAAAATAATTACCAGAAATGGAAAGAAGCATAAACAGGTCACTTAATGCCCTGAAATTTAAAATTAATTTCTTGAATTTTTAAATATAAATTGTGAAAAACTATATACTGATTAAACTGTGAAAACTGTGTTCTTTAACAACAGTGAAGTTTTTCTTAACTTGGAATAACACTTGTTAAACCACTGTTATTCCATGCATTTTTAATAACTATAATTCCTGCGTTTCAATCCTTTCATTGTTTAATGCCTCCTCCTTAAATACTGTATGCCTGACCATTCTGCAAATTATCCATCTATAAGTACTTTTCTCTTTCCTCTCCCTCCAACAACTGATGGCTATGCATGCCTTTAGATGATTGAGATCTATTGTTCTGAATTACATATCTAAGCCTGTCCTTCTACATTTGTTTTTTATACCTATTATAAAAGCCAGTACTCTTGATCATGATATTTGATTGTGTTGCTCAGTACCTTACTCTTTGATAGATTGTCTGCATGTAAATAAAGGTCAAGTGGTTGGGCCCTTTGTTAAAGGGACTATGTAATTGTAGGTTTCATTTCTGTGTTTCTGTCATGGTTTGTCTGTACTGGAACCTTTTTAGGTAACCTATGTTGTGTTTCAGTTGCAACACACTTTAGGTTTGGAGTACTTTTCACAGAGAGAGATGTTCTAATCATCTTTGAAGCTGGATAAAATATGCTGAATGAACTTATGTAGTCATGCAGAATAAGTAGCAACCCTTGTGTACCTTTAGTGGTTTTTATAACTGAACGACAGTTTCGAAGTCGGAAAACAGAACATGCTGAATGAATTCAGCTGGTCCGGCAGTGGATTTAGGATGTGCTATTGAAGAAGTTGGTGAAGTTCATCTTAAACAAAATGTATATTTCAACTTTAGTGGGCCAGGGATGGAGAGGAAGTGTATGTTTAAAGTAATAGGTAGGATGACAATTAAATAGGCTGCTTTGAACAATTTGACCCTCATTCAGTAGTATGCATCATCTTTGTATAAGAACACAATAAACTAAAACAGGAGAAGGCCATTTGGAGAGAAATGAGTTGAGAGTTTAGGTCAATGGCATTTCTTCAGATACTACATGATCTGAATATTTTCATCATTTTTTGTTTTTATTTTATACTTCTAGCATTTGCAGTTTTTTAACATTTTAATCAGGATTTTAAAAGTTGTTTCTGAGTTTGACTTTTTGGGATAGGGAATGGCAGTTCAAGAGCACTGTCCATGACATAATGTAGCAGTTGAATGAATGTAGCAGCAAGGAATCCCTGTAAACATGAAATCATTGGGTATTGGGGGGAGAATAGGGATGGTGCCAACAGGAGAAGGAAACACATTTTGTTTGGGGGCTGTCATATCAGTTGTTCATTAAAGTTATCCTGGCTACTGTAATGCCTTCTTTTATTAAGACACCGGCAATATTTTGATTTGAGCTGAAATGTGGTGCAAATATGTTACAGGTATTGATCACCTCAAGTAAGAAGGAATCTGGCTACCTTATCTTGAAAATTATATGACATTACTGTCCTCAAATATAACTCAATATTGCTCTAATGGTGGAAAAATTTGTCATGGGCCGGAGATTTATCTGAATCTCTATACAGGCAACTGCAAGAATAAGGTAGACTTAGTACTCTGCATGGAGTTGATAACCCTTGACTTGTTAGCTGCAAAGAATGCTAGAACGTGGTGCTGAGGTAAAAGAATCAACCGTGATCTTATTGAGTAGTCAAGGAGATGTGAAGGGCAGAATGGCTTCTTCTTTCTTCAGTTTCTTATTATGTGAAACAGGTGATGAAATTATGCATTCCAGGGTGAAGGTCTCCAAATAGGTCAAAGCAGCTGATCTGATTGTCATGCCATCTGTTACATTAAGATTTAATTTCTTTCCATTATTGGCCTACAGGGGCTAAAATTTAAAATGCATTTTGACAGTACCTCCTAAAACCACATTGAATCTGTATTTTTGTAAATAAGTTTCTTTTGCAATCAATTTTGCTTGCTCTTCAGAGCCTTTCACACAAGAGAAGGATACAATAATGCCTTAAGTAAATTGCAGGAACTTCAAGGTAATTTCGGGTAGAACAAACAAAATTATGGGGAAATATTATTTCTATTGATTGTGGTAACTTTCATATGTCATTAGGTATGTTCATTTGTTGGGGTAAAATAACTTAAACTAAATAATAAATTTTAAAATACCTTGCTGAAACATCAAAGTTTGTGTTATTCCAGAGAGTTTTGCCCAAGTAACTATTGATTTTGTTTGCAATACATGTCACTTGGTGCAAAACAATTCATTGTTTCAATCCAGAGAAGCACTTAGTTTGGTTCATGGTGTCTCATGGGAAACAGGTGAGTACTGTATAGTGTCTGGGGTTGGGTAACCTAGAATGAAAGTTGCAGAGATGCCCAACAGTGATCCTGAAAAAATAAACCATTCAGAAGAGTCCCAATATTGCTGAATTTGCATTTTCTACAATATCGCAATTTAGGTCAATTCTTGGGTATAATCAAGTTATGAAACAGAATTTAAAATATTTGTTGAATTCACTGAGTTCTTGAGAGTATTGTGGCTCTGTATTTTGATAAGATGTGATTGAGCTGCCCAGTTCTTTTTTTTCTCTTTTTTTTTGTTTAGTGGGGTTTTTTAATGTTTATTAAAATTATAAAAGTTTCTTTGTTTTTTCTTCTTTTCTTGGAATGATAAGAGGAGAATCGATTATCTTATTCCTTATTACACACTATTAGATTATACTATGTATGATCTTGATAATGTTTATTTTACCTTTTGTATGGATTGTTATTGATATAGATATTTGAGATAATTCTTCTCTTGTTTATATATATGTACTCTTTTTTAATTAATAAAAAGGTTGATAAAGAAAGATGTGTAATTGAGAGTACTTCAACAAGAGTAATGTTAACAGAATGCAAGTACTACACATCACATATTCAGTAAATTAGTGACAACCAAATCTCAGTTCCCTTTCCAAAAATACTTTACAGAAAATGTTACAAGATATTTTAAAGTTAGTTGACGACTTCACATTTTGCCATTTCACAACATATGTTGATTTAATTGAACTCCCTTTTACTGGGTGTTTCTGGAAATGTGGCTCATTAGGCCTCGCCACTGGATTCCACAGCGAGAAACTCACCTTTCTCAAGCTTCATACACGTAGGGTGTATATAACTTTGGTCCTGCCAAATCTGTGAGGTTGAGGTGTCTCGCCCACCCAAACCCTGGTTTGTGTGAATGCTGTGTGATTTACTGTCCTGGCAATTGCTAGACGGCAAGAAATAACAGATCGTTATTCAGTTAATCAGAAGTATATTTAAGAATGTTAACTTAAGCAAACAGTTATTAAAGGAAAGATAGAGAAAAAACAAAAAGGGCCCATTATACTTGAATAGTCACATGTGCACAGTGGAGCTCAAATCTTGAACATGTCTGTAAATCACGCGCTGGACCCTCGGTCTGTGTGAAAGCGCACACTACCTTCTGAAAGTCGCTCAAAATCCATCTTGAACAAAAGGGCTCTCCCATGGGAGTATTGGTCCTTCCTCCTCAAAGCCATTCATTTGCACAAAGCACCTTGTGCAACGGGGCAGCATCCTGCACCATCTTCCTTCCTGTCTTCTCACAGCTGCTGCCAACTAAGACCTTTTCCCCCAGCATTCTCTAGAACCTTCTCACAATTCTACCATCCTGAATGGCTGACACCACATTCCTAAGTTGAACAACAAGCCTTTTATCTCAGCTCAAACCCAAACAAGCTAAAAGCAGAACAAACTGCTCTTGTAGAACTGCTGAAATGAAATGCTTACAGCATTGCAGTAAGATCTTAACCAGGGCGTTACATAATATTTAGTAAAGCTGATTGACTGTGGCATCCTTTCTGGAGAGTTGGTAATTTAATAATAAGCATAACCTTATTGTCTGATCTCATACAGTGGAAAATATTAAATGTTTAATACAAAATGTTTAAAAAGTGAATTTTAAAATGGTGCCATTTGTCATTTAATTAGTTCTTCAACATTTTATTAACCAGTTTTATGTCATTTTGAATTTTATTTCAGTCCCAATCTCAAATGACAACATTCAGTTTTGACAATGCACATATTTCAGGGAAAAAAGTTTACATTTGAAGAAAATAATTTGCTTTTTTCATTATTTGTTTTAAGTAGGAATTTTATCTTCAATTATTGTAAAATGATTATATATTACAAAGAGCAAATTTTAATTCTTTTGTACCTTTAAGGATATTGCTTGAAGAAGGAAAGTACGGTACTTGTTCTGTAAGTGAGTTCCAAGCTTTTATAAATGTTGCTTTTAACCTTGTAAATGAGATCCAATTGTTTTAATGATTTATTTTTTCCCCCACGATTGTCACCTTTATGCTTAACATAATTCTTTTTTAAATTTGGAACCATTATAAAGAGAAGTAGGGAATATGAAGAAAAAAATAATACTTTTCAATTGCTAGGGAAGATACAACTCCCATAACAATCAATGAAAAAACAAACTGCTGAAGGAACTCAACAGGTTAGGCAACAAGTGTGGAGGCTGAGGGATAGTTGACATTTTGGGTCAAGACCCTGCATCAATTCCTGCCTCCATAATGTGTGACCTGCTGAGTCTCTACAGTAGTTTGTTTCTTCACTCTAGGTTCAGTACCTGCAGCGAATTCTGTCTCTGTAACAACCAAGAAGCTTGACACCAGAGTAAAACAACCTGTGGTTTGGCATTGTGTCTTCAGACTTAACATTCACTTTCTGCAAATGCCAATTTTCACTTCCCAAATCATTAGTGCTGGCTCCCAAATCAGAAACCTCTGGCACCTATACAGTGCATAGGGACACATCGGGACCAGTGTATTTTGGTCCAATTAAGCACCTGCACCAATTAGCCGAAGTTTCATGGAAATAGTTAAAAAGGTAAATAAAAAAAGGCAAGCTACTTCTTAACTGAGTAACAAATTATGTATTTAAATGAAATACAGAGCAAATTAGAACACTATAAATACTACTATAATACTATGAAACTGTGTAATAGTTCCTAATAGTTGTTGATGGAAGAATTAATCCAGTATACAATGTAAATTAACAAAATTAGCACAGACACCTAGAATAGATAATGAACTGCCTTCATACAGTGCTTTTGATGATTGTATCCATCAAATCTTCATTTTCATTGTCACATTCAATATGATTGCATTGGACAGCAAATTATTTTGAAAGTGTTGCTTCCTCAGAATTCTTTTGTTGTTATGATAGACCCTTTTAAAGCTGAACACAAATACAATTTCAGACTACTTGTATCAAGTAGGCATCTGGAGAAACATGGAATTAACGTTTATTGAATATAATGCATTTAATTGCATAACAGTGCTGATGGTTTGCAATAGTTCAACTAAGTTAAAATGTTTTTTTGATGATTTTTGTTTGTACTCAGTGTCTGAGGATTCTCACTAAGTGTGTGATGGATTCCAGTTGACCTGATACTGTTTCTCCATGACTGCAGTGTCCTAATGAAACCTTTCACCATGCTTATTACCGATAGCACCAAGATTTGCATGGAAGATGTTTAAATGGGAATGCAGGGAATAATTCTTCAGTGACACGTTACACTTCATCACTTCATGGTTTTGTATGCTTGAAGCAATTTGTCAACCAGCTTCATACAGCTTGGTGCTCTAGTTGCCAAGAAAATTTTCAATAACATCCTTGAATGCCTTCCCTACAATTTTCTCCGGTCCCATTAGAAGTACTTTGAAATGCCTGTCATTGGTGATCTGTTTGACTTGTGGACCAACAAAACTGCCTTCCTTAATCTTGGCATCAGTTATTCTGGGAATCATCTGTCTTAAATATTGAAATCCTTCAACTTCCTTATTCATCGCCTTCACAAAGTTTTTATAATCCTCAGTTTAATATGAAGAGGATGCAAAAATATCTTCGTTGGGTCTACAAGTGGATCATGCGCCACACTTTTCTGATTATGGAGTGGCCAATTCTTTTTATTGTAAAGAGGTTCTTTAGCACTGCTGTCCGATTTGCAAATGAAACAACAGTACTTGGTGTATGCGAGCTGTACCGCTAGTAGCAATGCTGCTACTTTCAGATCATCACAGATGTCCGAGTTGTAGTTGCTGTACTGTATGTGTTTCAACAAAACTTCCAAATTTCAGTAGTGTTTTTTTTTCATGTGTACCGCATAGACAATTAGTATTGAAGGGTGGACATTGCTGTTGTGTAGCAGCATAGCTTTCAGGTTTAACACTGAAGAATCAATAAAAATATGACATTGTTGTGGGTCATGCTGGCAACCCAAAGAAGTCAAAAGCCCACCAATGTCAGTGCAGAAACACAGATTATCACCTGACCAAAGAATTATGTCATATCTTTTTAGTAGCTGCAAAAGATGGCAAGTTTTGTGCCTGGTGATAGCAGATTTCATCCTTGCAGTCTTGGACCCGATAATTCTGTTCTTGTTTTTGACAAACCAAAGTCTCTGACCAGGTCATTTAACTCAGATTGAGTTATCAGATGAGGCTTACTCAACATAAAGGGTTCAAAGTCTATCGGTTAGTATTGTTGTCATTTTCTATTCCTGGTTCGTGTATCTTCGTCTGCCTCCTCTCGACTCCATGTTTCTGGTGTCTTCGGTACTGGAAGACTATCATCATGTGGCACAGGTCTCTTGGCAGAAGTGTCATTGGGGTAATCAATGGATTTGTTGTTATTAGCAGAGAAACCATACACACTGGTCAGACAGAAGAAGCAGTCTGTCTCATCATCCTTCTGCTCTCACCATATAATCAGGACTGCAAATGGCATTGACTTCCGAGTACCTCTGAGCCAGACTCTAAGATTGACAGCACATGTTGAGCAACAAATTTGAGGAGCCCAGGCTTTGTCTTGGTTGCCAAATTTACACCCAAAGTAGAGCTCGTAGGCTTTCTTAATAACTGGAGCCATGCTCTGTCTTTGAGATTTAAATGCATACTTGCCACAAATATAACAGAAAGCATCACACTGTTACAAGATTGGCAAGACATTTTGCTATCACAAATACTCCTGAAAATACTATTACTTTATTATAATGAGTACATACAATATGCTATTCATGTAGAGCAGGGGTGTCAAACTCATTTTAGGTCACGGGCCGGATTGAGCAAAATGCAGCTTCATGCGGGCCGGATCAGTCGGACGCGTGCGAACGCAGCTTTCGTTGCCTCCGTTTTTTCAGCCTGCTCTCATGTGTCTCAGTCTCTGCTATAACTACGAAGTGTTTCACTTTACAAATTCTGTTTCTTATGAAGAAGACTGCCGAGCAAGACTGCTGAATAAACACTAAAAACCCTGAAAACCTGGTACCTGAATAAACTCAGCATTAGCCATATCATACGCCATAGACGCTTCGATTACTGGGGCCAGCTTTAATAGTAATTAGATATTATCTCGTGGGCAAAAGATAGTTCCACCGCGGGCCGGATTTGGCCCGCGGGCCTTGAGTTTGACATATATGATGTAGAGCATGCATATCAATGTGATTGCAAACTGATAAACATGTAAATGCAATGCATAGAACGGTATGTGTGTGATGCTTTTATAATCTTTCTAAAACCTGTCCTCCATGCAGCATCTGCCCTGCCTAAGCATGGACAAGCTAGAAAGCTTTTCAGCTTACATTGTTGGCAACATTTTAATTGACTTGAATTATGAATTGAAATAAACATATATAGGCAATTTTTAAAAAAATTGCATGATAGGGAAATTTCATGATGATTTTCATGATCAGCAGCCCAAAATCCATAAGCTACACCCAAAAGTATTCAGGAAGCAAAATGTTTATTATCCATGGTTGTCAATGTCTTCAGATTCTTTGTAGTTCCAAACTTGTTGAAGTAGTTAAATTGTTTAATTTTCACTCCCGGCTATTTCTGGCATCTCAAGCCTAAATGCTTGGAACTGCAGGAGCAAAACAGTTCTGAATTGCCTTACTGCTTATTTCTCATCTGCAATCAGTGACACAAATCACAGCATTTTGAATACAAGTGCACACAACTGGTGCTATTTACAAACTGCTCACTCTCAGCAGGGTCTAGTGTCTTACGGCCACACAGGTACATGCATCTCATGTTAGTTAGAAACCTCAGCAATAATCTCCTAGCCCATTTAAGTGGTATGGTGTCCCCAATAAATGAAGGGAATCCTGGCAATTTTCTCAGTTTTTGTCCTTTAAGAGTTGTCCCAAATAAATGACTGCCCTGATTAAATGGAATCCACTGTATTACAATCTGGATGTTACCCTTCATGTTTTGTGATTTAAGAACATAAGAACATAAGAGATAGGAGCAGGAGTAGGCCAATCAGCCCCTCAAGCCTGCTCCGCTATTCAACAAGATCATGGCTGATCCAATCTTAACTCTAGTTTTCACCAAATCCCACAAGGCAACAGTGCCAACCAACAGGGCACCATGCCGCCCATTTTATTTTATTATTCATCCCGCCCAAACCCATGTGATCACCCGGGGGAAAAAAACCGAGTTGCCAATTGAGGAGAAAAAATCTGGAAAATTCCTCTCCGACCCATCCAGGCTATCGAAAACTGGTCCAGGAGATCACATGGCTGATCTAAACCTAGCCTCATGTCCACTTACCTGCTCGCTCACCGTATCCCCTAATGCCATTTTTATCCAGGAAAATGTCTATCTCCGTTTTGAATTTATTGAGTGTAGTAGCTTCCACAGCTCTCTGGGGCAGTAAATTCCACAGCCCCACTACCCTCTGAGTGAAGAAATTTCTCCGCATCTCAGTCCTGGAACGGCATCCCCTTATTTTAAGATTATGCCCCCTAGTCCTAGTTTCACCCATCATTGGGAACATTCTCCCTGCATCCACCCGATCAAGCCCCTTCACAATCTTACATGTTTCAATAAGATCGCCTCTCATTCTTCGGAACTCCAATGAGTAGAGTCCCAATCTACTCAACCTCTCATCATACATCAACCCACCCATCCCCGGAATTAACCTAGTGAACCTTCTCTGCACTGCCTTGAGTAAATAAGTTGTCAAGATTAAGTTGTTGAGTAAATAAGCAGTCTACCTTTGTCATTAGATTTAAATCATCCTCAACATTTAGATTACCTTCACCTTCTTTTCATCACACATACTGCAGCTGTCCTAAAAGTATGCAATAAGTGCTAGCTTTGCTTCCTGAATTTATGCATTTAAGAACTGTGGGTATGAACCTATGCTTTTCTCTCACATTGAATAACCAAAATAATATAGATCTTTTGAAGTTTACCATTTGCCACTCTATGTAAATGGTGTCAGAATAGAAACAACATAGAAAGAAAAGGTACCACCGTGAAACAACAATGATGAAGCAGCTGGTTGGGTCTTGGTTGAGAAAGATAGATCACTTAACACAGGTTATTGCTAATGGGGTCCTCATGGCAGGTAGAACGTTGCTTGTCCAACGCTCCTTTAGAAAGAGGATAGAAAATGGAGAGGTCTCCAGGACTGTGTTCAGTTTCAGTGATGGTAGATGTATGCAGGAAGGTTTCAGCAAGTGAAGTGAAGCAGGTTGGAGTCAGGTGTTCTTGTCTGGAAAATTGCCATCTTTGCGACAGGTATCGATATATGCTCAGAATCTTAGCATGGAGTTGGATATGATATCAAAATAAAGAACAATCCAGACTGACCTTGAGCATTTGCTGGGAAGAAGGTTGCAAGTGTTGTCTAGCAAATAGAGATTGCAGCAGGAACTGAGATTGGTAGTGTTCTTTCATGGTAGATAAGGAGAGACTGTTTCCTTGTGTGAGGAAATCTGGATTTGGGGATTGCCTAATAAAGATAGTGATTTTTTTTAATAAGTATTTGGAACTTCCTAGGATAATGAAAGCAGAATTACTGCTTATTTTTAAAGTAAAGATAGAGGGATTCTTTTTATGCATTTGATGTGTGTATTGGGGCGGGGGGAGGAGGGGAGGGTGTTTTTTGCAAATTTACCAAGGGTAGATGGAAAAAATGAAATTGCTATTATAATTGCATTAGCCATCATCTTATCAAATAGTAGAGCAGACTCCAAGAGCCAAATGGCCTACAGTGAATCCAATTTGAGAGTATGAGGAAACTGGTTTTCATCATTGTTATATTTAGTTAGAGGAAATTTCTGCTCAAATAATGGTTGGCAGTTCAGGACAACATAAAGTTTGTTGGTGTTTGTTGGGAATCTGATGTGGAGAAGGCTTCAGACAGGTTGCAGTAGGAGTGGGATTCGGAATTAAAGTGTCAAGCACAGGAAGCTCAGGATCATCTCTGTTGACTGATCACAGGTGCTCCGTCACAACATTGTGAACAATGAATGTAGTAGAGTAATAGATTATCTTTTAAACAGTGTAATTTTGCTCACCTCTATAACCTTCTCTGGCAGCTCATTCCATATACCCACCACTGTCTGTAGCATTCTTGATCTCCAGACTTGAATGGCTCTGATCTGGCTCTCAACAAATTCCAGATTTCATAGTTCATCTAGTGCTTCTGATTAGGATAAATCTTGAACGATTTTGTGGAGACACAGTCATCTACAGCTGTTTTAATAAAGTTTAATCATAAACCTTTCCTTTAATCTAATGCAATTTTAAACATCTTTTGATAGCCATGTCTGGTGCATTTTATTACTGATAGAATCATTCAGCTCACCTTGTCTCTGGTGGCCATCAAATATCTATATAAATCACATTTCACAGCATTTGGCTGTAGTCTTCTATGTCATGGCTCATTTAAGTATTTAAATATTGTGAGAGAATCAATCACTACTGACCCCTTGTGTAATTCAGATTTTGACCATTCTCTGGATGAAAAAAAAGTCCTCAAGTCTCCTATAATTGTGGACTTTACTTGCTTTTAAAGTATATATTGTATTACTTGGAAGCTATACATAATGTTAGCCACTTTTACATAATCATCTTGTGCCTCATGCCTTCATAGTTTGCTTTTTTCAGATTGAATCCACTTATTTTTGATTTGTGTATAAAATTCCATCATATTTATTCCATGAAGGCCTATTTAATGGCAGATCATCAGTTGATCTTTCCTCATTAAACAATATAATATTTTAAAAGGGCCTGTTCCTTATTGTTTTTTCCAAAGTATTTAGACCATAAGACAAAGGAGCAGAATTAGGCCATTTGGCCCGTCAAGTCTGTTCTGCCACTCAATCATGACTGATCCTTTTTTTCCCTCCTCAGCCCCACTCCCCAGCCTTCTCCCGTAACCTTTGATGCCATGTAAAATCAAGAACCGATCTGCCTTAAATACGCCCTATGACCTGGCCTCCACTGCTACCTGTGGTAATAAATTCCACAAATTCTCTGCCCTCTGGCTAAAGAAATTTCCATGCATCTCTATTTTAAATGGATGCCCCTCTATCCTGAGGCTTTGCCCTTTTGTCCTCGACTCCCTCACCATGGGAAACGTTCTTTCCACATTTGCTCTGGCTAGGCCTTTCAAAATTTGAACGGTTTCAATGAGATTCCCCTTCATCCTTCTAAATTCCAGTGAGTACAGACCCAGAGCCATCAAACATTCCTTGTATAACCCTTTCATAGAAACCCTACACCACAATACAGGTCCTTTGGCCCACAATGGTGTGCGGAACATGTACTTACTTTAGAAATTACCTAGGGTTACCCACAGCCCACTATTTTTCTAAGCTCCATGTATCTATCCAGAGTCTCTTGAAAGACCCTACTGTATCCCACTCCACCACAGTCGCCGGCAGCCCATTCCATGCACTCACCACTCTGCGTAAAAAAAATTTACACCTGACCTACTGTACCTATTCTGTACCTACTTCTAAGCACCTTAAAAATGAGCCCTCTTGTGTTAAATATACCCTCTTGTGTTAGCCATTTCAGCCCTGGGAAAAAGCCTCTGACTATCCACACGATCAATGCCTCATTCATTTCATTCACTTTCATTCCTGGTATCATCCTTGTTAAATTCCATTGAACCCTTTCCAATGCCAGCATATCTTTTCTAAGATGAGGAGCCCAAACCTGTTCACAATACTCAAGGTGAGGCTTCACCAGTACCTTATAAAGCCTTAGCATCACATCCCTGCTCTTGAATTCTAGACCTATTGAAATGAACACTAACATTGCATTTGCCTTCCTCACCACTGATTCTACCTGCAAGTTAGCCTTTAGGGTGTTCTGCACAAGGACTCCCAAGTCAGATTTTTGGATTTTCTCCTTGTTTAAAAAATAGTTCGCACATTTATTTCTACTACTAAAGTACATGACCATGCATTTTCCAACACTGTATTTCATTTGCCAGTCTCTTGCCCATTCTTCTAATCTGTCTAAGGCCTTCTGCAACTTACCTGTTTCCTCAACACTACCTGCCCCTCCACCAATCTTTGTATTATCTGCAACCTTGGCAACAAAGCTATTTGTTCTATCATTTAAGTCATTGATAAAAAGCACAAAAGAAAGTGGTCTCAACACTGACCCCTGCGGATCACCACTAGTCACTGGCAGCCAACCAGAAAAAGAGTCTTTTATTTCCACTCGCTGCCTCCTACCAATCAACCAATGCTCTAACCATGTGAAGGGACCTGTTTCTGTGCTGTAGTACTTTATGACTATTTGTAATTTAATTTACATTATTTGTTTACATTGGAACATGACATGAAATTCTTGGGTTCACTAGCTTATTGCAAAATTAAATTAAGGTATCTGAATTAGCATTTGTGATACTATTTCTGCAGCTCTGTTAAGAACTTTCCCATCCAGTCAAGAGGGCAATAAATAAAGGTAAGCAGTGTGGTTTATTATACAAATTGACTAGATGACTTGGTAAGTAAAGGCCATAAATGCAAATTGCTCTGGTGTTTGAGAATTATCATTTCTGAGACCATCACTGTATTGTGAATGACTCTTTGGTATGTATTGGTATGAATGAACAAATTTGTTGATGAGACAAGTCCTGGCTCACAGTTAGAGTAGGAGATAATGTTTAAAGACTCAAGACTGTGTAGACAGGTTGGTAATTGATATTAATGTAGGACAACATAAATTTTTTAAATTGCTCTTACTCATTTTTATAATATTGGAGCATCTCTGTGCTGATTTGTTACCCACAAACCTGCAGATGATCATTGCTTAGTTGTGGAAGGAGCTTCTTGGACAAAAAGCTCAAAACATAATTGGGTTTACGCAGTAACGGCAGTTACTATTAAAGAAAGTAATGCTATGATGTCTCTGGGGCAAGTTTTCTTCATTTATGGTTGATGGTTTTATATTGCTATATTTCTTCACTATTCTTGGTTGGTGCAGCTGTAACGAAACCCAATTTCCCTCGGGATCAATAAAGTATGTCTGTCTGTCTGTTTATACCCTGGGTATGCGTGTACATGATAATGAACTTCAACTTGACAACACTGGAGTTTAAACTAGAACAGTATTCATTGAAGTTGTGCAGACTGGTGAACCAGTTCTGGAATAAGACAAGCAATTTCTATCTCCTTGCATCAAAAATTGTAGAACTGGAGTGAAAATGATTTAAGAATGAGTAAGGAGAGTAAGTATAGTCCTGAGAATAAATAAAGTTTTAAAGGAAGAGAAAATTTACTTTTAGAAGGCAAAATGTACGTAATTCACTGTGTCAAAAACATTACTGATCATTCCAATTAGTTTGGAGACATGAGACACTACAGATGCTGGAATCAGCAGGTAAGGTGTCTTCTGAGAAGGGAGAAAATAGTTGATATTTTCAGTCATCTGGACTAAAATGGAAGGGAGCTATCCAGTATAATGAGGTGAGGGGAAGGGGTGAAGCAAGAGCTGGCAAGTAAGGATAAGTAATAGGCAGATGGTGGATAGAAGAATGGAATTAGCAATTCAGGTTGGGAGATAACAGATAGAGGTAACAAAGGGCTACAGATGATGGAATCTGATAGGAAGGGAAGATGGAGCAGTAAACCAAATAATGGAGGTGGTGCAAACACGAGGAAATCTGCAGATGCTGGAAATTTAAACAACACACACAAAATGCTGGTAGAACACAGCAGGCTAGGCAGCATCTATAGGGAGAAGCGCTGTCGACGTTTTGGGCCGAGACCCTTCATCAGGACATGGAGGTGGTGGGCAGATGAGAACAGAAAGGAGAGGAGACCCAGTAGGTGAAATGTGTTGGTAATGGGCATTTAAAACTGTAGTACAGTAATGTTGCAGTGATGCTGTATATGGCACCCATACAAAACTCAAATTTCATCACTTTTGCTGCTGATTTTCACCGTACTCTACATTGTTTTTCTCAGACATTTCTCTTCCCTCTCTGGGTTTATCTGCTTCTATCTCAGGAGATAAACAAGACACTAATATCTTCAACAAGCATGCTTACAGTTATTATTTATTTATTGACATACATCGCGTAACAGGCCCTTCCATCCCCTTGAGCCGCGGTAAACAGCAATCCTCGGATTTAATCCTGGCCTAATCACGGGACAGTTTACAATGACCAATTAACCTAACAACCAATATGTCTTTTGACTGTGGGTGGAAACTCATGTGGTCACGGAGAGAGCGTACAAACTCCTCACAGGCGACTATGTATCCTCTCATCCTTTGTCAATAAGGAGGGCATTCGTTTTCTTAGTTTCTTTGTTTCTGTCACATTTGTTGCATGACACCTTCTGTTCTGTTGTCTTCCTTCCTGAATCATGGCTTCCCTTCTTCCATAGTTGTCCTCAATTGTATTTCCTGCACGTATGACTTCACCATATCTCAGTGTGCAGAACAAAGAGTATATCTCTCAATTCAAACCAAAGGCTGGAAGCTGATAAGATTTTTGACAAGGTCACATACGATAGTCTGATCCAGAAGGTTAAGACACAAGAAATGTTAAAATCCGGAATTGGCTTGGTGATAGGAGGCGATAGTGGTGGATGGGTCTTTATGTTTTTCCCACCAAGGGTTGTGGTTATCAGGAATAAGATAGAAAGACAGATGTAATTAGGATGGTTAAGAGATTTTTGGTTAATTATTTAGGATAAATGTAGGTGGATACAAGCCAAGTGAGGGAAGTGGAATTAACATAGATAAGCATCATAATTAGCATGGATAAGGTGGGTCAAGATGATGTAGGATTTTATAGTTCATAGAACACTACAGCACAGGAACAAGCTCTTTGGCACAATTAGTCCATGCCAAGCCAATAATTTGTCTTGTCCCATTGACCTGCACTTGAATCATAGCCCTCAACCCCCCTCCCATCCATGTACCTATTCAAATTTCTCTGAAATGTTAAAATTGGCCCTGTATTCACTGTTTGTGCTTGTAACTCTGTTCACCACCCTCACCACCTTCTGAGTGAAGAAGTTTCCCCTCATGTTCCACTTAAACATTTTACCTTTCACCCTTAACCCATGACATCTAATTCTAGTCTCACCTCACCTCAGAGGAAAATGCTTACTTGCATTGCCCCTATCATGTCTATATTATAACTTTATAACTGAACCCAGGAACACTGATCTCCCAGTCCTGTCCCCCCCCCCCCCACCACAATCAAGCTCTCTAATGGCTACAATATCATAATTCCACGTGATGATCATGCCCTAAGCTCACTTGCCTTTCCTACAATACTCCTTGCATTGAAGTACATGCGACTCAGAACATACAGTCCCACCATGCTCGATATTTTGATTCCTGACCTTGTATGTACACTTAACAACATCTTTCTCCACAATCACTAGCAGTTCTGGCACTTTGGTTCCCATCCCCATGCAAATCTAGTTTAAACCGCACCATGCAGCACAGGGAAACCTTCTGGCTGGGATATTATTCCCTTTTGCAAGAAATCTCTTCTCCCCCACCTTCCCTTCTGAACCACACAGCCAGACTCAGTGCTAGAGAACTAACTACCGTGGCTTTCCTCTGCCAGGTCATTCCCCTCAACAGTATAAAGCAGTATACCTGTTGTTGAGCAGAATGGCTACAGGAGTATTCTGCACTGTCTGCTTATCCCCTTTCCCCCTCCTGATGGTCACCTAGTTACCTCCACTTTGGGTGTAACTACTTCCTTGTATGTCCTGTCTATCAACCCTTCAGCCTCATGAATAATCCAGAATTCATCCAGTTACAGCTCCAAATTCTTAACATGGTCTGTTAGAAGCTGCACTTCTTGCAGGTGTAGTTATCAGGGATGCTGGAGGTCTCCCTACCTTCCCAGATCCTACAAGAGGAGCATTCTGAGATTTATAATTGCTTCTTTTTGAAGTTTCTGTAATCTAAATGTCTCTCAAGTTAGTGTTCATGTCTATAGATAATGAAAAGAAGTTTGTTTCTAATTTTTCAGGAGTTTGCCTTAAGCGACATAGAATGGGAATGGAAAATGCTTCTGGATGAATCCTGGAGAAGACACAATGACTCTAACTTCTTGAAAGGGCATCTGTGGAATGAGACTTTCAAAATTGACTACAGCAAACTTCTTGTGATTTAGTGGATAATTGACTGCTTACAAAACTTCAGTTTGGAACTTTGTTTATTTGTGCATTTGCTTCTAAAGATTGTTCGCAGATGAGACACGCTACATTTAGAAATGGACTGTCAAGACCTGCAGTGGAAGTATACTGGCTGCTTCCTGCTTGGTTTTGCCCAATAAGGGCAGGTTGAAGTTGGAATTCCAAGCATTGCTTGAAAAACAGTATGCAGGAAGCTGGTTTTCAAGCCACAAATGCTTTGAAAGGTATGTATTTATATAGATTTACTGTAGGAAATTTCCAATTGGGAGATCATCAAATAATGTCTTTCTAGATTGTTCTTCTGGGCAAAAAATATTTTAAAAATAAGATTTCATTGCCATTTGTTTCTTTTTTGAATTTTAAAGTCACTTTGACTCTATAATCCATGCCTAACTGTTTCATCTGCTAAATGTGTGATGTCTAGATAATGTGAATTCAGTTAATTGGCAAATTAAGGACATGATAATTTTATTTAAACGAAGATTTGTCTGGAGTTGGCTTACTCCTATATGAAACAAAATTATGTTAAAAGCAAACATTTAAGGGAAATGGTGAAAGAATTGGTGAGTAAAATTAATTGGAAAATTCGTGATAACAGCTATTAGAAATGTACTGAGCCAAATGGCAAACTCTTTGGTTTACCGGAAAATAAAGGAACATGTTAACATTTTATTCTGACAGCAGGCTATATTTTATTTAATTATGTACCTACTTGTTATCCCATTTGCTGGTTCAACTGTTAGATAAGACATGGTCTTGAAAGCAGCCCAGTGAAGACATAAACTTTCAGCCATATAAATGTAGAATATTATTAGCCATAGCCCTCTATTTTTCTAAGTTCTATGTAGCCATCCAGGAATCTCTTAAAAGACCCTATCGTTTCTGCCTCGACCACTGCTGTATTATAGAAGATAAGACTTACAAAAAATAAATTAAAATAAATTTATGTGCTCAATTTCTCAAATTCATTAATTTTGTTTATTTACTGTATGTTTAAGTGTTGTTCATGGTTGGCATGGTAGTGCAGGAGTTAGCACAATGCTTTGCCAGTAACCCGGGTTCAATACCACCACTGTCTGTAAAGAGTTTGTGCATTCTACTTGTGACTGTGTGGGTTTCCTCTGGGTGGTCCAGTTTCTTCCCAAAGTCTAAAGACCTACTGGTTGGTAGGTTAATTGGTCATTGTAAATTGTCCCATGATTAGGCTAGGGTTAAATGAGGAGTTGCTGAGCAGCATGGCTCAAAGAGCCAGAGGGTCCTATTCCACAGTGTATCTCAATAAGTAAATAAAATAAATAAACATGATGAAAATGTGTAATAAAATGCAGAACCTTACAGGCATTTGCCTATACTAATTTCTTGATGTTTAGCTATCTGTTTTTCTCACACACAGCCTAGTGATCCCCATCATCCAAGCTTTGAAATTGTTGTCCAGTGATTTTATCAATTCTTGGTGTCTGATCCCATGTGTGTATTCATCTTAAGTGGCTGCTGCTTCATTAGTTTACATGGTGCACAAAGTTCTAATAATTAGACCTTGTGTGTTAGCTGCTTCATTTCATTTGCTAGTGCCAATTATTTTATTAATCTTTTGATTTTTTGTGAGCTCACAACTCCATTTGTTTAGATTTATTGATTAACTGATGCCTACTTCACTACTTAACTGACTCCCGGGTGCCTGCTTCCCCATTAATATTTCGATTTCGCTTTTGTAGAAATTACATTGATTTATTGCACAAGAGACTTGCTTCTGTATTAATTCAATTATATATGTATTAATTTGTTAATTGTCTGGTGTTTTATGATTCACTGTGTGATTGATATGGTTTACTTGTCACTTATGGTTTTATAGTGCTTATTTCTCCATTACTTCATCAATTTGTTGTTACCTGTTCTTAAATTTGTTTGTTGGTTATTTCTACTCTAACTGTATTAATTAACCAGTGCAATACTGCCACAATTTATAATTTTAGTTTTGTGATTCATGCAGATTTTTGTTGGTTGAGTTTTCCTGTTGTGCTTTTTTAGCACACTCTACAAGCACATTTTAGATTCACTTCCATAAGACATTAAGATATAGGAGCAGAATTGGGCCATTTGGCCCATCGCATCTGCTCCATCATTTCATCATGGCTGATCTATTTCCCACTTAGCCCCAATTTTCTGCCTTCTCCCCATAACCTTTCATGTCCTGTCTAATCAAATAGATCAAAAACCTTTACCTTAAATATATTCAATGACTTGTCTTCCACAGCCACCTGTGGCAATGAATTCTACACATTCAACACTCTCTAGCTAAAGAAATTCCTCTTCATCTCCATTCTAAATGGACATCCCTCTATTCAGAGTCTGTGCCATTTGGTCCTAGACCCCACTAAGGGCAACATCCTCTCTACTCTGTTGAGGCCTTTCAACATTTAACAGGTTTCAATGAGACACCCCCCATCCCTATTCTTCTAAATTCCAGTGAGTCCAGCCCAAGAGCCATCAATCCCTTTCATTCATTCTTGTGAACCTTCTTTGAACTCTCTTCAGTGTCAGCACATCCTTTCTCAAATAAGGGGCCCGAAACATCTCACAATATTCCAAGTGAGGCCTTACCGGTGCCTTATAAAGCCTCAACATTACATTCTTACTTTTATATTCTAGTTCTCTTGAAATGATTGCTAACATTGCATTTGCCTTCCTCATCACTGACTCAAACTGCAAACTAACCTTTAGGGAATCTTGCACAAGGGACTCCCAAGTCCCTTTGCACCACGGATTTTTGAATTTTCTCACCATTTAGAAAACAGTTTACGCTATACTGAATACTGTATTCCATCTGCCGCTTCTTTGCCCATTCTCCTAATCTAAGTCCTTCTGCAGCCTCCTTGCTTACGCAACACAACCTGCCCCTCCATATCATCCTCGAATTTGGCCACAAAGCCATCAATTCCATCATCCTAATAATTGACATATGACATAAAAAGAAGCTGTCCCAAACAGACTTCAATGGAACACTACTAGTCACCGGCAGCCAACCAGAAAAGGCTCCCACTCTTTGTCTCCTACCAATCAGCTAATGCTCTATCCATGCTAGCATCTTTCCTGTAATACCATGGGTTCTTAACTTGTCAACCACCCTAATGTGCGGCACCTTGTCAAAGGCCTTCTAAAAATCCAAGTATACAACATCTGCCAATTCTCCTTTGTCTTTCCTGCTTATTATTTCTTCAAAGAGTTCCAACAGATTTGTCAGGCAAGATTTTTCCTTGAGGAAACCATGCTGACTACGGCCCATTTTATTATGTGCCTCCAAGTATCCTGAAATGACATCCTTAACAATTGACTCGAACATCTTCCCAACCACTGAGGTCAGACTAACTGGCTTATAATTTTCTTTCTTCTGCCTCTCTCTCCTCTTGAAGAGTGGAGTGACATTTGCAATTTTCCAGTCCTCCAGAACCATGCCAGAATCAATTGACTCTTGGAAGATCATTACTAATGCATCCACAATCTCTTCAGCCACCCCTTTTGGTATCCTCTTTAATATTATTGGCTAGCTTACCTTCATGTTCCATCTTTTCCCTCTTTTTAACTTTTTAATTGCCTCCTGTTGATTTTTAAAATCTTCCAAATCCTCTATTTCCCTCTATTTTTTGCTCTATTATATAACCTCTCTTTGGCTTTTATGTTGGATTTGACTTCTCTTGTCAGCCACACTTGCATAATCCTGTTGTTAGAATACTACTACTACTTTGGGATGTATATATCCTGCACCTTCCGAATTGTTCCCAGAAATTCTATCCATTGCTGCTCTGCTGTCATCACTGCTAGTCTAGTGTCACTTCCAATCGGCTTTGGCCAAGTCTTCTCTCATGCCTCTGCAATTCCCTTCAATTTCCACTGTAATACTGATACATCTCACTTTAGCTACTCCCTCTCAAATTGCAGGGTGAATTCCATCATGTTACGATCACTGGCTCCTAAAGGTTCCTTTGCCTTAAGCTCGCTAATCAATTTAGGTTCTTTGCACAACACCCATTCTGGGCTCAACCATGAGCTGCTCTATAAAGCCATCTAGTAAGCATTCTACAAATTTCCCCTTTTGGGGTCCAGTACCAATCTGATTTTCCCAATCTACCTGCATATAGAAATGCCCCATAATTATCATAACATTTCCCTTTTGACATGCCTTTTCTATCTCCTGTTGTAATTTGTAGCCCACACCTTTGCTGCTATTTGGAGCCCTATATATAACTCCCATCAGAGAATCTTTACCCTTCCAGTTTCTCAGCTCCACCCATAAATATTCTACACCTTCTGATCCTATATTACTTCTTTCTAAGGATTTTAGAAATTTTTTACCAACAGAACCACTTCACCCTCTCTGCCTACCTGCCATTCTTTCGATACAATGTGTATCCTTGGATATTAAGCTCCCAGCCATAACCTTCTTTCAGCCACAATTCAGTGATGCCCACAATGTCATAACTGCCAACCTCTAACTGTGCTACAAGTTCATCTACATTATTCTGTATACTGTGTGGATTCAAATACAACATCTATAGTCCTATATTCATCACCCTTTTCAATTTTTGTCACTCTTTTACATTGCAGTTCATCCTGTTGACTGAAATATTGCCCTATCATAAACTTGTCCGTGCTAGTGGTCTCACTACACACTGCTTGTGTTTGTAAACCAACTGCCCCAACCTAAGCCCTATCACTCCGGTTCCTATACCTCTGCCAAATTAGTTTAAATCCTCCGAAACAGGTCTAGAAAACCTGCCCACAAGGATATTGGTCCCCCTTGGGTTCAGACATCACATGTCTCTTTTGTACAGATTGTATGTTCCATAGAAGAGGTCCCTGATCCAGAAATCTGAACCTCCTCCCCCTGCCACAGTTCCTCAACCACACATTTATCTGTCAAGTGCTCCTATCCTTACCCTCACTGGTGTGTGGCACAGGCAGCAGTTCAGAGCTGACTCCCCTTGTGGTCCTGCTTTTCAGCTTTCTACCTTGCTCCCTAAAATCTCTCTTTAGGACCTCCTCACCTTTCCTACCTATATCATTGGTGCCAATATGTGCCTAGACTTACAGCTGCTCACCATCCCCCTTTGGAATGCCATGGACTGGAATCTGAGACATTCCTGACCCTGGCACCTGGGAGGCACCATACCACTTAGGTATCTCTATTAGGTACACAGAATCT
Organism: Hemitrygon akajei; assembly: GCF_048418815.1. Classification (NCBI taxonomy): domain Eukaryota; kingdom Metazoa; phylum Chordata; class Chondrichthyes; order Myliobatiformes; family Dasyatidae; genus Hemitrygon; species Hemitrygon akajei. The sequence goes on from NC_133124.1 coordinate 83,348,790, forward strand.
CATATCTATTCCTCTAACTATGGAATCTTCAATGGTTCAAGTGTTCTGTTTATAATCAGAGAATGTGTACAGTGTACAACCTGAAATACTTAGTCTTTGCAGATGTCCACAAAGAACAGAACTCCTAAAGAATGAATGACAGAAAACCATGAGAACTCCGAAGCCTCTGTCTCCTCCCGCAAGCAGAAGCAAAGCATCAACCAACCCCCCACCATTTCAGCAAAACGCGTCAGCATCCACCACCAAGCAAGATCAAACCCCCCCAAAGAGAGACCATGATCTGCAATCAATAAAAAATATTGTTTACCCTACAGTTTGACATGCCACAGGCTCTCTCTCTCTCTCTTACACTAACAAGGGACAGAGAGATGTCCCCCATCTCACAGTGAAAAGGGAGACTAACTGTCGCTGTTATAATTTTATAGTCTGCCATGTCCCTTTTTATTCCAAGATTCTCTGACTCAAGAATTGGCAGCAAACCCTTCCCACCATCGAGGGAAAGAGAGAAAAAGTAGTTGCTTGACCACAGAGACCTTCATCTGCAGTATCCGCTGCTGCAAAATCCTAATGTTCCTTCTCCTGTGATGCCTCACACAATAAGATATAGGAGCAGAATTAGGCCACTCAGCCCATTGAGTCTGCTCCGTCATTCCATCATGGCTGATTCCGGATCCCACTTAACCCCATACACTTGCCTTCTTGCCATATTCTTCATGTCCTGACTGATCAGCAAACAATCAACTTCTGCCTTAAATATATCCACGGACTTGGGCTCCACCGGAGTCTGTAGTAGAGCATTCCACAGATTTACCACTCTCTGTTTAAAATAATTCCTCCTTACCTCTGTTCTAAATGGACGCCACTCAGTTTTGAGGCTGTGTCCTCTATTTCTGGATCCCCCCCACCATAGAAAACATCTCCACATCCACAAGATCCCCACGCATTCTTCTAAATTCCAGTGACTGCAGGCCCAAAGCTGCCAAATGCTCCTCATGTTAACTCCTTCTTTCCGAGAATCATCCTCATGAACTTCCTCTGACTCTCCAATGACAACATATCCTTTCTGAGACATGGGGCCCAAAACTGTTGACAATACTCTAAGTGCAGCCTGACTAGTGTCTTGTAAAGGCTCAGCATTATCATCTAGCTTTTATATTTTATTCCCTTTGAAATAAATGCCAACATTACATTTGCCTTCTTTATCACAGACTCAACCTGTAAATTAACCTTCTAGGAATCTTGCACGAGGATTCCTAAGTCCCTCTGTGCCTCTGATGTTTGAACCTTCTCCCCATTTAGATAGTCACACTATTGTTCCTTTTACCAAAATGCATTATTGTATATTTCCCAACACTATATTCTACCTGCCACTTTTTGGCCCATTCTTCCAATTTGTCTAAGTCCTACTGCATCCACATTGCTTCCCCAGCACTACCTACTCCTCCACCTATCTTTGTATCATCTGCAAACTTTGCCACAAAGCTATCAATTCCATTACCAAATCATTGATGAACAATGTGAAAGGCAGTGGTCCCAAAACTGACACCTGAGGAACACCACTAGTCACTGGTAGCTAACCAGAAAAGGCCCCTTTTATTCCCACTCACTGCCTCCTGTCTGTCAGCCATTCCTATACCCATGCCAATAACTTTCCTGTAACGCCATAGGATTTTATCTTGTTAAGCAGCTTCATGTGTGGCACCTTATCAGATGCTTTCTGAATATCCACTGCCACAATGACAGTAAATGACATCCACTGCCTCTCCTTTGTCCACTCTGCTTGTTACTTTCTTGAAGAACTCCAACAGATTTGTCAGACAAGATTTCGCTTTACAGAAACCATGCTGACTTTGACATTTTATCATTATAGTCTTCAAGTACCCCAAAAACTCATCCTTAATAGACTCCAACACTTCCTCAACCACTGAGGTTAGACTAATTGGCCTATAATTTCCTTTCTTTTGCCTTCCTCCCTTTTTAAAGAGTGAAGTGACATTTGCAATCTTCCAGTCCTCGGGGACCATGTCAGAGTCAAATGTTTCATGAAAGATTATGACCAATGCATCCATTATCTCTTCACAGCCTCTGTCAGGACTCTGGGATGTAGTCCATCTGGTCCAGGTGACTTATCCATCTTAAGACCTTTGAGTTTGCCGAGCACTCTTTGTTTTGTAAAGGCAATGGCACTGACTCCTGCTCCCTGACACTCATGTATCATGTGGCACACTGCTGTTGTCTTCAACAGTGAAGACAGATGCAAAGTACCCATTAAGTCATTGGCATTGTCTTGGATCAGTTGTGCATAGGGCCACAACCTGCACCCCACCGTCTCCTATGCCGTGCCTGAAGAATGTTGAAAAACAGATGGTTGGTCAGTGAGCTCCAAGAAAGGGAATTTATTGCAGTGAAAAAAGAACACAGTTTTAAATGCTGTTGCAGATCAGGGACCTCAATAGAACCCCAGCCACCTTAAAAAAAAAGAAAGCAAAGACATTAAAAAGAGTAATTTAAGCCTTTTCCACAGATGAGCAAAAGAGGCAGCCATCTGGCACCATCTTAACTCTGCCCTCAAGATCAGTACTCTTCTGTTCTGAGCTTCAGTGCCAGAAACCTAGTTGCTGTGGTGCTACCACGGTAAATCGTCCCCCTCAACAGTATCCAAAGCAGTATTATTATTGAGGGGAACAGCCACAGGGGTTCTCTGTACTAGCTGCCCATTTCCCTTCCTTCTCCTGGCAGTCACCTGTTTACCTGGTTCCTGCAACGTTGAGATGACTACCTCCCTGTAGCTCCTTGCAATTTTTAATTTCTAAAATTCAGGAGATTAAAAATCTCTGATTTTGATTTCTTGCATTTATTACACTAATGGAACACAGACAAAATGTTGGAAGAACGCAGCAGGCCAGGTAGCATCTACGGAAAAGAGTAAACATTCTATGTTTTGGGCCAAGACCCTTCATCGAGACTGGAAAGAAAGAGAAGAAGCCAGATTAAGCAGATGGGAGGGGAGGAAGAAGTACAAAATGGTAGGAGAAACTGGGTGAGGGGGAAGGGGTGAAGTTAAGAGCTGGGAAGTTAAGTGGTAAAAGAGATAATGGCCTGGAGAAGGGGGAATCTGATAGGAAAGAACAGAAGACCTATTTCACTGATGGTTTCTGTTATCGACTATAAGTGCATTGTCACATATTTTCGGCAAGAAGCATGGCATTTTTCAATACTGCTGTATCTGTTGAGTTTTGTTCCTTTGGGTTATGTGAGCAGTTAGTTGAGATGTTCACTTTCCCTATGTTAGGCATTTTCATGAGGGTGGCAGGGGAGGATGTAGGGTAAGAAAATGGCAGCCTAGTGTACTAAACGTAAATGGAGAAAGTAAAACTGCTAAAAGGAAAGAAAATCTTGTCTTTGTTGTTTGAACATTATCAGTGGTAGCAGAGGATGATTTCCAATTATAGGATCCCACCAGCATTCGACGAGAGCACGCTTTACAAAAGCTGGAAAAATGAAATTGGAATATGAACTCAGGTTATGGAATTCAAGAAGAAGAAGCAGACCCTTGCAGTTGTATTGTTGCTTTTGGGAAGAGCAAGAGAAACTCGAATGGGAATTTCAGTGGAAGACTTGAAGGAAGATGATGGTATGAATACACTAATAAATGCACTTGACTCAGTTTTTCTGAAGGAAGAAAAGGATCGGATTTATGAGCCATCTCCAGACTTTGACAAAATTTCTAGAGACAGTTCTACAAATATAGCTGATTATGTTACTGATTTTGAACAAAAGTACAGTTGCATACATAAATACAAAATGGAACTTCATGTTGCAGTATTAGCTTTAAATTGTTGGATACTGCATGTCTAGACATAAAGGACAGACAGCTAGCGTTAACTGCATGTACAGAACTTACATTTGCATCTATAAAATTGGCACTGAAGAGGAGTTTTGGAGAAAAAGCCACTAAGACAATAGTTGGAATTAGTTTGAGTCAGGAACCTGCAGACTTCACTGAGCAGAAACAAGAGAGTAGCAAGCATAGGTCTCAGAGTGACCAGACAAGGTTATCATTACCTGGTACAAATCCACTAAACAAGTTTGGCAGGAGATTGAAATGTGTGGTTTGTCGAAGTACTTACCACTAAAAAAAGCTATCTGCACAGAACCGAGTAAGTTAAACTAACTAAAGAAAAGAACAAAAATGAAGATGTAGAAGAGTACCATATAGCATTGTTTGCAAAGGAATCACTTACTAATGCAGAGATTTTGATGATAGAATTCCTAGGATACAGCACGCACGCACAGTGTGTAGAGAAAAATAACTTGAAAACTGTGGAGGTGAACTAAACTAGAATGAAGTGCATAATGTGGTGAACGCAAATATTTCCAGTTACAAAACATTCAAATTTGAAGCTAGAAAGATTGTACATTCTACCAAAAGAGTGAAAATTCCCACAAAAATAGGGCAGACTAAATGTTACATTGAAACGGAGGTGGTACCGGTGAACATCCCATAGCGCTTGAGTAAAACTTCCCCAAAGAAAGCAGGGACAGACCTGGATACGGAGAATAACCAAGCAATGATGTTTCAACAGCCGATGTCTCTTGAGCTCACCAGCTCTGGATATTACTGTGAACATTTTAGATAAAGACATTACTGAGAATCAATGTGAGAATGAAGTACTAATTGTCACAGAGAACATGACTTCAGATGAGAAATGCGAAGTGTTGCTCAAGCTTCAGAAGCAGTTTGGACACGCTTTGACTGATAGACTAAAGAAAGTGCTCAGAAGTTCAGAAAACAAAGATGCAGACCATTTTTCCATTCTAGAGAAGATGGTTGGCAGCTGTGAGACATGCCAAATATATGGAAAGTCCAAATCCAAACTTGCGATTGGTCTGCCACTAGCATCTGAATACAATGAAACAGTAGCCTTAGACCTACATGAACTGGTCAAGGAATGTGGTATCTCCATATCATTGATGAGTTCACACATTTCAGTGCTGGTAGAATTGTAAACACAAAGAGACCCTCAGAGATAGTATAAAAAGTCTTTCCATAGATGCTGCCTTACCTGCTGAGTTCTTTCAACGTTTTGTGTTGCTAGTGTAACAGTGCTGGAGATGTTGATCTGGGAGTAGAAACTGCTGTTAGTTTAAGTATTCTTCCAGCAAATTTGGAGGATTTTGCATAGGGAACATTGTTGGTATTATTTCAGTGACTTGTAGTGGCTGTTATTGGCAATTCTGGCCTCAAAGCATATAGGGATCAATACAACACAGTAAACAGGTCTGAGGTTTTAATCTTCAAGTAACCTTTATCTTAAGAAACATCTGCTGAGAAGTGGCTTTAAAGTTATGAGAAGTCAGAGTCATATGACATGGAAACAGAGTATTTGGCCTATCGCATCTATGCCAATCATAGGCCATCTATCTGGGTTAATTCCTTCTTCTGGCATTGTATCCTTAGGCAATTGAAGAGCCCATTTAGACATCTAGCAGTGATTCTGCTTCCACTATTCCAGCAGTGCTTTACCTCTTTCTGGGTGAAAAATCTGTCACCACTTACCTCCAATCTGTGCACTCTAATTTTATTTGTTTCTGATAAGGGGAAAAGTTTCCCGCAGTCTTTCCTGTCTGTACCCCTCATGATTTTATATCTTCCTGAACTATTTCCATTTGTCTGCATTTGGCCCATATCCTTCCAAACTTGGTGGGTGAGTAAAGTGGATTTGCAAGGTTTGTGGAGTTTGCAAAGGCAAATAGACTTAAGTCATTGAGCAAGAGTGGCCATGTGAAGTATGTTGTGGGAAAATAGGAATTTATCTAACTTGTGAGGAAAAATGAAAAGTAAATTTCATCAGTTCAAGGGCTACCACAGTAGCACATTTGTTAGTGTGGCACTATTACAGCTCAGAGCATCAGAAGTCAGATTTCAACTCCAGCGTCCTCAGTAAGCAAGTTTCTGTGTGGGCTTGGGTTTCCTCCAGGTGCTCTGATTTCCTCCCGTAGTCCAAAGATGTACTGGTTAGTAGATTAATTGGACATTGTAAATTGTCCCATGATTATGCGAGCATTAAATTGGTGTGTTGCTGGGTGGTGCAGCTCAAAGGGTCTATTCTGCGCTGGATTTCGAAACAAATATATAAATAGATAATTAACTAAAAAGTATTATTTAAATGGAGTGTGAGTACAAAACTTCTACCTTTTTAGATTTCTTTTCTCCTTTTCAGTTCCTAATTTGGAGCCATTTCTGGGATATATTCATATCTCCTGCAGTGAAGAGATGAATGCAAATACTCATTTAATTCATATGCCTTTTTATTTCTCATAATTTCTCTGGACTCAATTTATGTAAGTGACTTGGATTAAGTGATATGCAGTATGGTTATTAAATCTGCTGATCACAGAACAAAGGAGACACAAAAGACAGGAGATGCTGATATCTGAGACACACAAATAGCTGAAGGAATTCAATGAGTCAGGCAGCATCTATGGAGGGAATTGGATAGTCAAAATTTTGGGTCGAGAACAACACACACAAAGTGCTAGAGGAACTTAAGTCAAGCAGCATCTATAGGAGGAAATATTTTAATATTTAAAATTAATATTTTGGGCTGATTCCCCTCATCTGAAATGACTCCTTTATCTTTCCTAACCAGCAATGAACCCTATGGTGTGGTACTTCACCAAACAGGGGCCTCCAGTCCTAGAAACAACGCTTGACCATCCCCCTATCACTGAGCCACATATGTGTTGTTCATACTTTTTCTGTTTTTAATTTCGGATTTACAGCTTCAGTGATAATTATGTTATCAACTAACTTCAGTTGGATTGCAGATAGCAATAACAATAGGCAGGAATGTAACTAAAATTGAAAAGCATTGCAAAATCAAACTGAGTGCCATTTCATCTCCAGCATCTGTGTTTGAGTTGTTGTCAATTGTTAAATTGTGCAAATTAACTGCAAGACTATAACCAAGTTCCCTGTGGAAAGTAATCCTTGTAAAACCTCCTTCAAATTTAGTGACTCTCGCTGTAAGCTAGATGAAGCAGCCTATCAAATATCAAGTTGCAAGTAATTATATCTCTTGTATGTTCCTAGACACTGACCATTTCTCTGTCATGAAACATTTGCAGAATTCTCAATGACAGAATTATATATAATTTTCAGAATCTGATTTGTTATCACTGCTACATAAGAAATTTGTTTTGCTACAGCATTACAGAGCAAAGACATAAAAATTTATCAATTAGAAAATTAAATAAAGAGTGCAAAATAGGAAATAATGAAGTAGTGTTCATAGACTGCTCAGAAATCTGATGGTGGGGGAAGAAGCTGTTCCTGTTGAGTGTGGAACTTCAAGCTCCTGTACCACCTCCTTGATGGTAGTAATGAGAAAGGGCATGTCCCAGATAGATGATCAAGATGCTCCGATGGGCAAGAATAAACAGTCACGTATGGACTTTACTGATACTCATGCCCTCATTAATTATGTGCTTAATTATCTAAGTTTTGGATAAGGCTGAACCTCTTCAACTGCCCCTGAATAGATGGGGAAGAGGAGTAAAGTTGATGTAAATGGTCTTGACATTGTTTCAAAAGCCCATGAAGCAGATGCATAATTTGATAACTTGCAGTGTCCCATTGTGATGGGCTTTCCCCAGATGAGTCAATGAAATGCGCTCCAAGGTAGGCAGCTCCAACCTGGCTAATGCAACATGCATAATTGGCACAAAGGAAGAAGGATCACATAGAGGCAGATAGTTCAGTATTGTTCATGCAGCAACAGTCAATGTGCCCGGTTGTGCTTTTCAGAAGCTTTCTATACAACCCTAACTTTCAACAAATTACGTACCTGTATTCCCAGATCCCTTTGTTTTACCACACTCCTCAGTGCCCTACCATTCATTGTGCAACACCTATGCTGGTTGGTCCTTCCAAAGTGCAGAACCTTGCACTTGTCTGCATTAAATTCCAACCAATTTCAGCCTATTTTTCAAAGGTTCAAAGGTTCAATTTATTATCAGAGAAATGTATACAATATACATCCTGAAATGTTTTTTCTTCATGAAACATCAATGAATACAGAGAAGTGCCCCAAAGAACGAGCGTGAGAACCCCAAAGTCACTCCCAGCTCCCCCTCCCTCCACCGGCAAAATAAAAAGCGCATCTGCTACTGAGCACAAGTGTGAGCTAAGTGATAGCAAAGACGCAGACTTTGCATTTACCCCAAAGACTATCATAATTCATCCAGCATTCAGCAACCCACAGGTTTTCCCTCTCCCTGATAAGGGAGAGGGAGGTGTCCCCCATTTTCACAGCAAGCGGGAGACATAACAACAACCCACTGGTTTACAATGTTATAAAGTCCGTTTGTCACTTTTTATGAGCTCTGTGCCCAAATATCGCTCAGATCTTGGGTCTTTGGGCCCACAGCGAAAGATTTTCCGGCCTCCCCGATGACACACAAGTCTCCTGCCATGACACCGATCCTCGATCCGCCCTTCTCCAGAGCCCTGAGATCTTAGGCTTCCAAACACTAGGTTGCCTCTCAGGCCTACCCTTTGGCGTGCTGAACAATGGCTGGTCCTGCAACCCTGAGAACGGGTCTGATTCCTGCAAAGAACTGAAGTCAGTGTGTAAATTCCAGGTCAGGGTCTTCAAAAGAACCCTGAAAGGGAAAAATAAAGATATTAAAGATCCCTCTGCAAGCCATGATAGCCTTCCTCACTGTCCACCATACCCCCAATTATGGTGTCATCCGCAAATTTGCTGATCCAGTTAACCATATTATCATTCAGATTGTTGATGTAGATGACAAACAACAAAGGACCCAGCATTGATCCCTGCGGGACACCATGAGTCACAGGCCTGCAGTCAGAGAAGCAACCATTTACTACCACTTTCTGGCTTCTCCCACAAAACCATTATCTAATCCAATTTACTACTTCATGTTAAATGCTGAGTGACTGAATCTTCTTAACTAATCACCCATGTAGGACCTTGTAAAATGCCTTGCTAAAGTCCATGTAGCTTATATCCACTGTCTTGCTGTCATCTACTTTCCTGGTAACTTCTTCAAAAAACACAATAAGATTGGTTAGACATGAACTACCATGCTGTCTATCCTTAATCAGTCCATGTCTAATTAAATACCTATATATATCTGGTCCCTTAGAATACCTTCCAATAACTTTCCCACAGCTGATGTCAGACTCATCAGCCTATAATTTTCTAGTTGTTGTTTATAGCTTTTAAAAAAAAAACAGTGGAACAATATTGGCTCTCCTTCGCTCCTCTGGTACCTCTCTTGTCGCTAGGATGTTTTAACTATCTCTGCTAGGGCCCAGCAATTTCTGCACTTGACTCCCATGGAGGTCTGAGGATACATACTTTCAGGCCCTGGGGATTTATCCATCCTAATTTGATCAGGGTATCAAAACACCTCCTCCTTTGTAATCTGTACAGGGTCCATGAAGTTGATGCTGCTTTGCCCCACTTCTACACACTCTGTGTCTGTCTTCTGAGTAAATACAGATGCAAAAACCCTATTGAAGATCTCTCCCCAACTGTTTTGGCTCCACACGAGTTACTATTCTGGTCTTCCAGAGGACCAATTTTGTCCTTTGCAATCCTTTTGCTCTTAACATATCTGTAGAATCCCTTAGAATTCCTTCACCTTGTCTGCTAGAGCAACTTCATGTCTTCTTTTAGCCCTCTTGATTTATTAAGTGTTCTCTTGCATTTCTTATGCTCCCATAAGCACCTCATTTCTTCCTACCTGCCCATACCTAGTATGTATCTCCTTTTTTCTCTTAACCAGGGCTTCAATATCTCTTGAAAACCGAGGTTCCCTACACTTGTTATCTTTACCTTTTATTTTGACAGGCACAAACAAGCTTTCTAATCTCAAAATTGCGCCTTTGAAGGTCTCCCACTTACTTAAAAGAAGGCAGCCATATCCAGCGGGCAGCGGAGTGAGAGGCAGGAGAGTGAAAGGGCTTTGGCTCAACAGGCTTCAGCGGTAATGGGACGAGGTGAGGCAGTTGTTGATTGCAAAAGGAGGTAGTATGTGTATGATGCCAGTTTTCTGTGGTCAGTGTCAGATGTGGGAGGTCCTGGAGTCTCCCAGCATCCCGGATGGCCACATCTGCACCCGGTGCAGCGAGATGCAACTCCTAAGGGACTGTGTTAGGGAACTGGAGCTGCAGATCGATGACCTTCATCTGGTCAGGGAGAGTGAGGAGGTGATAGAGAAGAGTTACAGACAGGTGGTCACTCCGGGGCCATGGGGGACAGAGAAATGGGTCACAGTCAGGAGAGGGAAGGGGAAGAGTCAGGTACTAGAGAGTACCCCTGTGGCTGTACCCCTTGACAATAAATACTCCTGTTTGAGTACTGTTGGGGGGGGCAGCCTACCTGGGGGAAGCGACAGTGGCCGTACCTCTGGCACAGAATCTGGCCCTGTGGCTCAGAAGGGTAGGGAAAGGAAGAGGAAGGCAGTAGTGATAGGGGACTCTATAGTCAGGGGTTCAGATAGGTGATTCTGTGGATGCAGGAAAGAAACTCGGATGGTAGTTTGCCTCCCAGGTGCCAGGGTCCGGGATGTTTCTGATTGCGTCCAAGATATCCTGCGGTGCGAGGGAGAGCAGCCAGAGGTCATGGTACATATTGGTACCAATGACATAGGCAGGAAAAGGGAAGAGGTCCTGAAAGAAGACTACAGGGAGTTAGGAAGGAAGTTGAAAAGCAGGACCTCAAAGGTAGTAATCTCAGGATTACTGCCTGTGCCATGCGACAGTGAGAATAAGAATAGAATGAGGTGGAGGATAAATGCGTGGCTGAGGGATTGGAGCAGGGAGCAGGGTTTCAGATTTCTGGATCATTGGGACCTCTTTTGGGGCGGATGTGACCTGAACAAAAAGCACGGGTTGCACTTGAATCCCAGGGGGACCAATATCCTGGCGGGCAGGTTTGATAGAGTTGTTGGGATGGGTTTAAACTAGTTTGGCGGGGGGGGGGGAGTGGGAATCAGAATGTAAGTGTAGGGATTAAGGTAGAAGGACAAGGGCATGATGCTAAGAGTTCTGAGTTGATGAGGAAGGACAGGCAGGGGTCAGAACATAATTGTAGCCAGTTAAAGGGGTTGAAATGTGTCTATTTCAATGCTAGGAGTATTAGGAACAAGGAGGATGAACTTAGAGCATGGATTAGTACGTGGAACTACGATGTTGTGACCGTTACTGAAACTTGGTTGGAGGAAGGGCAGGATTGGATGATGCAGGTCTCGGGGTTCAGGTGTTTTAAAAGGAATAGGATGGGAGGTAGAAAAGGGGGGTGAGTGGCATTGCTGGTCAGGGATAGTATCATGGCTACAGAAAGGGAGGATGCTGCAGAATGAGTGTCCACGGAGTCAGTCTGGGTGGAAGTCAGAAATAGAAAGGGATCAATCACTGTGCTGGGAGTAGTCTATAGGCCCCCAAATAGCCCCCGGAACACCGCGGAGCAGATAAGCAGGCAGATTTTAGAATGGTGCAGGAAATACAGGGTAGTAGTTATGGGTGATTTCAACTTCCCTCATATTGACTGTCACCTCCTGAGTGCAAGGGGGATAGATGGGGCTGAATTTGTCAAGTGTGTTCAAGAAGGATTCCTGACACAGTATGTGAACCGGCTGACGAGAGGAAAGGCTATACTGGATCTACTTCTGGGTAATGAACCTGGTCAGGTGACAGACCTCATGGTGGGGGAGCATTTTGGTGAGAGTGACCACAACTCCCTTAGCTTCAGCATAGCTATGGAAAGGGATAAAATCAGACGAAATGGTAAAGTGCTTAACTGGGGGAGGGCTAACTTTGAAGGGATGAGGCAGGAACTAGCAAGGGTAGCAGCACAGATTGATAGGCAGGTGAAGAAGTCATTGGCATGTTAGCCTCCTTCAGAATATGGGGTCAGAACATAGTGTAAGCATAGGAATGTTATGTTACAACTTTACTAAATACTTGTTAGGCCACACTTGCATTATATGCAGTTCTGGTTGATGCACTGTAAGTAGAAGATAATTGCCATGGAGTGCATGTTGAGGAGATTCATCAGGGTGTTGCCTTGATTAAAAGGACTTTTGTTATGCTGAGAGATTGGTTAGGTTGGATTCTTTCTTGAGTGAAATAGACTGAGGAATGACCTGATGGAAGTACAAAAGATGAGTAGATAGTAAAAACCATTTTCCCATGGGAGGGGTTTCAAAAAAAATAGGATATAGCTTTAAGGTGAGAGGAAGAAGTTTTAAAAAGAATCATAGAGGTAAGTTATTTTAAACATAGAGATTGGTTGATATTTGCAATTTGCTGCCTGAGAAAAAGGTGGAATCAGATACAGTTACTAAGTTTAAGAAGCATTTAGATAGGCACTAAGATAGGCAAGTTATAGAGGATATGGTCCTATTGTGGGCAAACGGGGTTGATGTAGTTTTTAAAAAAAAGGACAGCAAGGGCATTATGAGCAAAAGGACCCATTACTAGGCTGTACAACTCCATGACTCAAGAGTGATTGTAGCTGACTAGGAGCAATTGGTAAGGCAAACTACAGTAGTTAATTTCACAGTAGTATTAATATTGGAAATAAATTAATATGTTCTGTATTCTAGGATTGCTTAACCTGGTTATAATTTAAATTAAAATTTTTAATTGGAAGCAATCACTATAATTCTGTATGTTTATAAATTATAGATGTCAGGAAGAGGTGACTAATATTTCAGGTGAATATAGGGGTTTTGACTAAAGATGAAAATAATTGTGGCATGGTTGAGATGCATGTGGTATCCAAATATTGATATTATAAATTATTTTGTAATTTATTTTTTATTGAAGTTCGTCATCAAACAAACATTTCCATAAGATGTATTTCAGACATTGTACATATATATCATATAATTATATATATCACAAATCTCCACATAGTATTTATCTGAGGTATACACTTATTGAAAAGAGTGGAAAGAAAAAAACAAGCAAAAGGAAAAAAACTATGTACAAGTAGGGAGTGATCTTTTTTTTTTACAACATATTCATTGATTTGTGAGAATAAAATCAGGCCTATGAGGCATTATGTAGTTAAACCATTTTTCCCAGTGTGAATCAAATTGTTCCAGCTTATGATTAACAGATGCTGTTATCTTCTCCATTTTGTAAATGTCCACTGTAATTTCCATCCATGTATTTAAAGTTGGGCTCTCCTGTGATAACCATTTCCTAGTAAGAGTCTTTTTACCAGCCACCAACAGTATATTCATTAAATATTTATCTCTTTTCAACCATTCTTGAGTTATCTACCCAAAATATATGGTCTTACTCTCTAAGGGTATTTCACATTTAAAGATGTCTTGTAGGGCATTGTGTATCCCCCTCCAATAGTCTTTGATAACAGGGCAGGCCCAAAAAATATGATAATGATTTGCATTTTGATTTCTACATTTTCTCCAGCAAACAGGGAGGTTACTATCATAATGGGATTTCTGAGAGGGTATAATAAAATATCTTATCAAGTTTTTCCATCCGAACTCCCTCCATTTCTGTGAACTGGTACACTTCCATTGATACCTCCATATTATTGTCCATTCTTCCTCAGATATAATTATCCCTCCTTCCTTCTCCCATTTTGTTTTAATGTATGAAATCGAATGTGTTTTAAGATTTGACAAACCCTTATACACGCTTGAAATGATTCTACTACCGTTATCTGAATTATATGCTTTTCTAAATAGCTCTATCAAGCATGTACTTGCCTTGGTTACATTTTTAAGTGTCCTATTAACATATTGTCGCATCTGTAAGTACCGATAAAAATCTTGTTTTTCTAATAAGTGTTTCTCTTTAAGCATTTCAAAACTGAACAGTGTTCCTTCTTTCATTATGTTGCAAAGAACTGTTATTCCTTTAGCTGTCTAGTCCTTAAATCTAGCATCCAGTTTATTCGGTGTAAAATCCGAGTCGTATGCACACCATTTAAGAATTGTAATATTTCCCTCTAGATTATATTCTTTTATAGTAGTTTTCCATATTTTAAGAGTCAATTTCACCCATGGATTATAAATAGTATTTATGTACCTTTGCAGGTTGTTATCAGCCAAAATTGCTTGTATGGGGATGGGAAGTAACTGCTCCTCAATGTTTTTCCATTGAGCGTCATATGATGAGTTGCACCAACATACAACTGTGCTGCAAAATAATAATCTCTAAGAGAAGGTAGGCCCCATCCCCCCTTTTCCTTTGCTAATTGCAAAGTTTTGAAACAAACTCTAGGCCTTTTACCTTGCCAAATATACCTTGATAACATCTTGTTCCATTCATTGAATTGATTTTGATTAACCTCTATTGGTAGGGTCTGAAAGAGATATAACAGTCTGGGCAGTATATTCATTTTAATAGACCCAATCCTTGAACTGAGACTAAAAAAAGGAATCAGGTTCCATCTTACCATATCTTCCTTAATTTTTTATATAAAGGCTGATAATTACATTCTGATAATTTTGCCAAACCTTTTGGCATAATGATGCCCAAATATTTGAAAGACTCTGTTTGCCATGCCCAGGGATATCTACTTTCAATTTCTCTTGGTGGGCTATAGTTATATGAAAGTAATTGGGTTTTATCTATGTTTATCTTGTATTCTGATAATTGACCATATTGTTCAAAGGACTGCATCAATTTAGGTAAAGAGTATGTTGGTTGCCCTAGATAGATCAAAATGTCATCTGCGTACAGGCCAATTTATGCTCTGTCCCTTTAATAGTAATTCCCATGATATCTTCATTTTGTCTGATGTATTGAGCTAATAGTTCCAGATATAATGCGAAGAGTAGCGGTGACCATGCACAACCCTGTCTCTTACCCCTTTCTAGGGTAAGACTATTTGATAAATATCCATGGATTTTAATCCTAGCAGTAGGGTTGTCATATAGTGTCTGTATAGTTTTAATAATTGTGTCTTCGAAACCAAATCTATGTAAAACTCTGTAAAGAAAATACCAATTAACCGAATCAAATGCCTTTTCAGCGTCCACGCTTATTACTATTGCTTTGATTTTTTTTTGTATGTGATCCATAATGTGAAGTGTCCTTCATATATTGTCTTGTGTTTGGCGTTGTCGTATAAAACCTGCCTGATCGTTACGTATCAGTATGGGTAGAAATTCCTTTAATCATTTGGCCACGATGGAGGTAAATCATCTATAATCTACATTAAGAACGGATATTGGTCTAAATGACCTGCATTCCATGTTATCCTTGACTTCTTTCGGTATAACTGAGATTATCACTTCCTTCCAACTGGGTAGCATTTGTGCCTTATTTAGAGCCCAGTTCAGTGTGGGGAGTAAAACAGGAATTAACTAATTTTTAAATTTTTTGTACCACTCTGCCGTATACCCATCTGTTCCTGGTGACTTGCTTAATGTAAGTCTACTAATTGCAGCTTTTAATTCAACTTCAGTTATGTCAGCAATCATCGTTCTATTTTGTTCTTCGCTTAAAGTGGGTAACTCTAGAGAATTCAGGAAGGTGTCAATTTGGGTTGTGCTTCCCCCTGGAACTTTGGAATATAGAGTTTTTTAAAACACTTCAAAAGCTTCTTGAATTTCAGTTAGCTTTTTTTAAAAATCATTTTTGTTCTTGGATCCCTAATTCTATGAATTGTATTTTCTGCTGTCTTTTTTTCAGTTTCCATGCCAGTAGTTTCATAGATTTAGTTCTACTTTCATAATGTCTCTGTTTCAGAAACATTAAATTTTTCTTGATTTCTTGCATAGCCAAACTATTAACTTCATTCCTAATTTTTAAAATTTCCTCTAATGTATCCTGTGCCAAATTCAATTTGTGTTTTTTCTCTAGTTCCTTCAGCCTATTTTGTAATTCCTCTAATGTTTTATTCCTTATTTTTTTCTTACATGAAGATATCGCTATAATTTTCCCTCTTAAGACAGCCTTCAGAGTATCCCATAAAATGGGAGGTGAAACCACTCCATTATCATTGAATTCTAAGTAGAGATCAATTTCTTTTTTTAATTTATTCCTTAAAGTACGGATCATTGAGTAGACTTGAATTTAGTTTCCAAATAGTATTCTTTGGTTGTAGGTTAAAATCAACAGATAAATATATAGGTACCTGGTCACTTACATCTATTGTCCGAATTCTACAGGTGTTTATTTTGTCTTTGTCTTTTCCAAATGTTATGAAATAGTCTATTCTTGTATATATAGAATGGGGAGCAGAATAATGAGTGTAATCCCTTCTGTCGGGGAAAAGATCCCTCCGTATATCAATTAAACCAACATCCTCAAAAAGTGTATTAACTTTCTTATGTAAAGATTTTGTTTCATAGGTTTTTCTATTGGAAGAGTCTAACTTTGGTTGTAATTGTAAATTTAAGTCTCCCCCACATATCAGGAGACCTTCTGTTTCCATTACCATAATATCAGTAATTTTCTGAAAGAAACCAATATCATTTCCCGGGGGTGCATATATATTCAATAGAGTAACTGAATTTCCGATTATGATCCCCCTTACCAGAATATATCTACCCTCCTTATCTCCTATTTTGAATACTTTTTCAAAATTTAGCTTACTTGAGATAAGAATAGCAACTCCTCTCCTATGTCCTGATTTATATGAGGAGAAAAACAAATTAGTGAGCCCATTCTCTTTAGTTTTATATGCTCATTATCACTTTAGTGAGTTTCCTGTAAATATACTACATGGGCTTGTTCTTTTTTCATTTTGGATAAAATTCTATTACGCTTGATTGGATTTAATAGCCCATTGACATTAAAAGAAATGAATTTTACCTTGTCCTTAGCCATCTGTATTTATCTGTCAATGTATCATTGAAATTAGCAGAATAAAACTTAATCGATCTACTCCCCGAACAAATAAGAACCAAGAAACGCAAATAATAACAAAAAAGGCAACAAAGGTGTGATTCCAAGGCTGAGGTCTCTAGTAGATGACCCTGGGTTGAGCTAGAGGAAATGTCTAGCTGTGGGGGATAACCCCTCCTACTTGTGAGTTGAGGGCCCCCATTGCAGTATCCATAAAAGTCAGTGAACAAATCCATTACTCAGAAAAGATTTCCCTGTGTACTCCTCATATATATATATTTATTATACACACACATACATATACATATATATATATATATATATATATATATACACACACACACACACATGCATACACATATATGCACACATATATATATTCTCATTTTGGTGGGGAAAAAGGAGTAAGTGAGCAAATAAAGAAGAATAACTGAGTAATATAAAATCCACATTATAATAAGTATTTCTTGAGATAGGTATATCACCGTCTACTTTTGCTTCCGTTTAGCTTCTCAACATTTTTAAAGTTAGCCAAACCTTATGGCTCTCCTTGAGGGGGTGAGGGCTGTCTTTGGAAAACTCCCAGTCTCTGCCTGATATACTTCTCTCGGCCTCCTCCCGTCTCCTTATTTCTCGATTCTCACACTATCTCCCAAGCAGAGCGGGTTAATTCTTCTGCCAGGCTTTCCCTCGGTTTGATCACACTGACGGGCAACCCTCTGGCCTTCATGTCTGTAGTCGCCTCTTCCACTGTCTGATACAGTTGGATCCCATCTTGATAAAACACTCGAAGTTTAGCAGGGTACGGAGTTTGAAATCTAATCCTTTCTTGCTTTAGTATTCGCTTTACTTCAGAGTATTCTTTATGTTTCTGCAGGACTGCGGGGGGGGGGGGGGTGGGTGGTAATCTTGATCGAAATATATTAATTTTATCGTCTAAAAAACCCTCTTCTTACCCCAGGCCCTTCGTAGTACCTCTGCCTTTGTACTGTATCGAAGGAATTTAATTACTATTGAGCGTGGCTTATCTTCTCTGCCTCGGGTAGGTCACAGAATGATCGCACGATGCGCCCTCTCAATTTCCAGCTCCATAGTCGGAGGAATCTCCAGCGTGTCCCGCAGCAACTCTCCTACAAACTCTGTCATAGACAAATCCTCTGCTCTTTTGGGAACGTTGTATATTCTGATATTTTTCCGCCGTGGTCTTCCCTCCAGGTCAAGCAGTTTATAAATTATTTTGCAGATCTTAAAATTTATTTTGCTGCTGTTCTTTTAATGTGATTTTAAAAATATATATTTGTAGTTTTTTTTTTGCAATGCTCACTAATTACTTTACATTGTATGTTGTATTCCAAAGGAGATAGAGACTTGGAGCACTTAGTTAGAAGTATGGGTTGATTTTATTTTCTGCTGTGGAAAGAAAAAAAACAAGAAAGTAAGAGAAAATAGTATAGTAAAAGAGGAGACAAAATCATAAGAAGGAGCACAATTTGGGAATGATTGGGTTTGGTGGTATGTGAGGTGCCTTTAAGTGGCTCCATCTTCTTTTAAATGCATTGACCAACTTTGCCCTGCATACCTGAAAACTTGACAATAGTGTATGTCCTTGTGATGTGAGTAAGATATTTGTCTTTTCCTAATGAACAGCAAAGTTGCTAAGGTGTAAGTTTATAAAGTTGTATGTTTTAAAGATTATGTGTATGCAATAAAGGTGTGTGTTTTAGACTGTGAAGCTGTGATCTCATAGAAAAGAAAAACTTATTGGAAGTCATGTGGAGATGGAATGAGATGGGTGTTAGCTATCAGGATCCCTGGATTTACAATGAAGTTGTATTCCAGGGAAATCATTTGTCAACAAAAAAATTTGGAACTTGAAATAATGTTTCCCAATAGTGACATAGTGCTTTTGATGTGATAAGGTTGCTTCATAGCAAGAGTAACAGAGTTAGACGGATTAGGAATTAAACTTATAGTACAGGATTGACATAGCTCAAATACATGGGTGTTTAGGGCAGGAGGAAATTAGAGAAGGAAGTATCTGACCATGTAGGGATTTAAAAAATAATGCCAAAGATTCTAAAGTTGAAAGACTGCTGACCTATTTTGATCCCTGGTTAAGCAAAGAAAGGTTCAATAGGGGAGCGAGACTATTTTCTGATTTTGGGCATGGACAACAACACTTTGCTTTTAGGTTTAGTGACTGTATACTGCCGAAGACCAGACAGATACTTCAGTAGCATATAAGCCTGAGACACATATTCTATAGAATAATATTATGGGGGTGATTCATCTGATGCTTCTCTAAATCACATATAACGCCATCAATGCAGATAGTCTGATTGCTTTGCAGTAAATTGTTAGTGAGTAGAATGGAGTTAGTAGTTTGGACAAAGCTTAAAAATTTTCAGTTTTTGATTGAGAAAATTTCTGCTCATTCAGTAAGGGATGTTGCCAAATAATCTGATAGGTCATGGAGAGGCAGAACTAGTGGAAATGTGCTCTGTTTTCTTGGGATGGGATGTAGGGATAGGTGTTAAGATCATTTAAACTCTTTAAGAATTTTTTTGAATGCTGCTCCCCTCCCATCCCTTTGCTACCCCGCTCTTCTGAGGTTTTCTTTTCAGCAGAATTGATGCTCCAGATGTCAGTTGAGATTCTTCTGCAACAGCTGACAAATTTAAACAGATGTAATTAAATAAATCCAAAATGAGTTCCAGTTATTGTAATCATGAAGCAACATGCAATAAGCAGATCAAAGCAATCTGATAGATCTGATCAAAGCCGTGTACTCCTGCCAGATCTAGTTGTGAATGAATGTTGACAATTAAATGGCTAATAGAATGAGGAGGCTTCAAGACTTATGATATCTGAGTGTTAAAGACAAGGATAAAATATTCACATAATGTCCATCCAGAACTGCTGATGAGCTTATCCTTCTTGGCTTTTTTTCTGAGATCCCACCATTCCAGAACCTAGTCTGAAGCCAATTACATTAATTTCATGTGGTATCAAAAGAAACAACTGAAAACACAGGATATATCACCATTTTGGAAGTGGTACTGAAGTAGCTGTTATTGAATCTGGTGGTGTGGAACTTCAGGGTTCTGTAGCACCTTCTTGATAGCTATGAAAAGATGGCATGGCTCAGAAGGTAGGAATCTTTGATATTGCCTTCTTGAGGTAGTGCTTCCTGTAGATGTTACTAACGATGTGGAGGAGCATAGAACATAGAAACTTACAGCACATTACAGGCCCTTTGGCCCACAATGTTGTGCCGACCATGTACCCTACTCTAGAGACTGCCTAGAATTCCCCTAGTGCATAACCCTCTATTTTTCTAAGCTCCATGTTCCTAAGAGGCTCTTAGAAGACCCTATTGTATTCGGTTCCACCACCGATGCTGGCAGTGCATTCCACACACCCACCACTCTCTGTGTGGAAAAACTTATCTCTGACATCCCCTTGGAACCTATTTCCAAGCACTATACCTCCTTGTGTTAGCCATTTCAGCCTTGGGAAAAAGCCTCTGACTATCCACACGATCAATGTTTCTCATTATCACAGAATACTTTCAACAATACATCTGTAGAAGTTTGTTAGTGTTTGATAGTAAGCTGTGTCTGCTTAACCTCTTAAGAAAGTAAAGATGCTGGTGTGCTTATGATTGCATATATCTGCTAGGCCCAGGGCAGATATGTTAGCACCCAAGTATTTAATGCTACTGACTCTTTCCACTGCTGATTGCAGACTGGCACACATTCACCCTCCTCCTCCTTCCTGAAGTCAACAATCAGCTCTTTAGTTTTGCTGAAGTTGACCATAGGTTGTTTTTGCAACACCAATCAACCAGTGACCTGTCTCACTCTGGTAAGCTTATTCATTGCCACCTGTGATTTGTGCAACAAGGGTAGGTTGTGTTGTGAGAAATGTTTGGACTTGTTAGGCTAGTCTCTGCTGAAATTAGCAGAGGGGTACTTGGGGGTACTTGAGATAACTTGATAGAAACTTATACAGTGCCTTGTAAAAGTATTCAACCCCTAACCCTCTGCTCACATAAATAAGTATTACAACCAGGGATTTTGATCAATTTAACTGAGAGTTTTTATTTGTGAAAAGTATCCTTTTTTTTCCCACAACAGAGCTCAAAAAACAAGGAAAATTGTAAAGCATGATAAACTAAAAATTCAGAAACTGGAATGTCAATGGTTTAAAAGTATTCATCCCTCTTTGCTCAGTGCTTAGTTTAACTACCACTTGCAGCTATTACAGGCAGTGGTCTTTTTAGATAAGTTTTCATTAGCTTTGCACAACATCATAGAACAAATTTTCCCCATTCCTCCTTACAAAATTGCTCAAGTTGTGGGTGTGGCATTGAACAGCAATCTTGAGGTCTTGTCAGAGATGTTTGATCAGATTAAGGTCTGGACTCTGTCTGGGCCACTCAAGGTCATCAATTTTCTTCATTTGACGCCACTCCATGGTTGTTCTGGCAGTATGCTTTGGTTCACTGACCTGCTGCAAGACAAACTTCCTCTCCGGTTTAGGCATTCTGGCAGAGGCTAGCAAGTTTTTATCTAAGATCTCTGTATATTCATGCATTCATCTTTCTGACCAGATTTCCAGTCCCTGCTGCTGAAATCTATCCCCAAAGCATTATGCTACCTCCACCATACTTTACGGTAGGGATGGTGTTAGCTGGCTGATGTGCAGTATTAGATTTATGCAACACGTACCACTTAGTGTTGAGGCCAGAAAGTTCCACTTGAGTCTCAATTGACCACCTCATTCCACACCTTTACAGTATTTTCTAAGTGATGCGTTGCAAAGTAGATGTGTTTTCTTAGCCAAGATTTCTTCCATAAATATCCTTTTTGTGCAAACCCTTAGAGATTTTGGAACCATGAACATTATTTTTAGTTGTAGCCACTGACATCTGCAGCTCACTCAGAGTTACTGTTGGCATCTCTTAGAAGTGGCACTCTCCTTCGGTGACTATGTATAGAGGGCTGGCCTGACCTAGACAGTGTGGCTTTGGTTTAGTATTTTTTTCACTTTTTCACGATGGACATCACTGAGCTCTGAAGTATATTGTGATGGTTTTGTAACCTTCCCTAGATTTGTGCTTCTCTATTAATAATTATTTCCTTGACTGGTCTTGAAAGCAATTTTGTCTTTATTTTGGTTTCGTCTATTGAAAATCTACCATACTGTTGGACCCTTACAGGGAGTGGGTATATTTATTCAGGTGATCCTCCAATTTCCTACATCAACAAGTTAGGTGATTCAGTAAGGTATTAGACATATTGTACCTGAGAAAAGTTATCATAGTAATTACAAAGGGAATGAATACTTTTTCAGTCTCACAAGATTGGTTTTTAATTTCTAGTAAATTGTTGACAGACTTGGAGTTTTTCTTTTGACTTGATATGATACACAATGTTTTGTAGATTAGCTCAAAAAATCCTACTCAAAAAAAGATACCAAAATTGTAGTTTTGGTTGAAAGCATAACATAAGCTCTAAAGTTGACTTACATCCTTTATAGAACTAACCGTGATCATGACTCTACAAGTGAGTTGCTCGTTATTTTTCAGTGTATACCTTGTTCAGGTGACTGTTTGCATGTTGATAGCCATACTTAAAGTCAAGAACAAAAGGATATCAAGTATTTTTAATCAGCTGTGGACAGTTATATCAGTAACTTGAAATTTGACCCACTGAATATTATTACACTGTCAAACATTCAAAACTGAAAACATTTGTAGAATTTATTTGAAAAATATGAACATTTATTTAGCAATTTATTATCAAATTAATTTGAAGATCTCTGAAAGTAAATAATATACTCTTTTGCAGAGTGCAAATTCCACTGCACCAATGGCAACTGTCTGAAATTCAGAAATTTGATTTGCAACCAACTAAATGACTGTGGGGATAATAGTGAAGAAGAAAACTGTCCGCTAGTAACTGAACACCCACCTCCAACAATTTTTAACTGTAAGTGTTGAACTTTGCTCCTGTTATATATTATATTGCCATGAACTGTTGAGAACTATGATTTTTTGTTTTTGTTGTCATTGACTTGAGATTTTGAATACAGCTTGAATTTTTCAGTGTTAACTAATAAGAAGAAACCAAAATATCTTTGAGATTTACATGGAAATTTACTTTTCTCACTGATACTATTCACTGCAGTTATGTGTGAGTCCTGAATTATGTCATGCCTGTCTAGTGCTGACACTCACGACATCTAAGGTCTCAAAAGGAATATGGTGGGGGAGGGGAAAGATTCACTTGCAGGTTGCAGTGATACAGAAGGGTGATATAAGAAGTTTCACTGAGGGAGTCTAAATGAAAAAGTTGATTCACAAAGGTGATATCCTCTAATTATCTGCAACTCATGAGAATTGCATCGAACCAATGAGATCAGAATGTTGAACATGCAATTCAAAGTTTGGTTTGGTTAGAATATATTTCAGTTCAAATGCATTGGCGGTTAGAACTGTTCTGTTAGGAAAGCACCTGACTTGAAATGGCCTGGGACCAGTATCTTGGTGAATATAATAATTGTGTCTGCAGTTAGTGTTTTAAACTCGATATCGGGGAAGGTTTCAGATAAGAAAAAAATTACAATAATAGAGAGGAAGGGCAGACCAATAGTGCAGGGTAGAAAAATGAGTAATGATCATAAGAATATGACAGAAATGATTAATATGTTGTTTGTTTGTCATTTTTGACGATGACGTTTGTCTGTGTAGCTCATCAGTTGTGCGTTCTGAGGTGGCTCTGCAGTCCAATTCTGTAAAGGCATAAATGTTGATAATAAGGGCAACTAAACCATCTGGCTGCTGTAGGAGCAACTGATGTTGCCATTTTTCTCCTCTCTTGAGCAGTGACCAGATCTGGATGGCGACTATTCTTGAAGTAGTTGGAGGCTTGGCTTACCAGAGCACACCATCCAGTCCAGTCCTGAGTACTCCGCTCAAGCTGCTTAGGTGCAATACCAACATGCATGAGGTTGCTTTTCACACAGTCCATGAGTCTCTTACAAGATCACCTCCTTGTCTTTTCTTCCTTGAGACAGTTCTCCGTATAACAATCGTTTGGGTATTCTGGAATCCTCCATGCATCTAACATGTCCTGTCCAGTGAAACTGGGCTTGCAGGATCATTGTTTCTATGCTTGTGCTCTCTGCTGGCACGGTGCTGCCAATGGATGCCCAGGATTGATCTCAGGCTACACGTATGGAAGGGTTCCAGCATTTTAAGGTGCCTTCTGTATATGGTCCAGGTTTCACAGCCGTTATAATAGACTGCTAAGGATGACTGCTTTGTACATCTTGAGTTTTGTGGCTTTTCAGATGTTATGCTGGTTCAGCCTTGCAAATCTTAGCACTGATTTCTTTCTCTAGAGAGCCATCACTCAAAATAACGCTTTCAAGGTATTTGAACTCCTCAACTGTTCTAAGCTGTGTACCTTTGATGCAGATGGATGATGCATGGATAGTAGACATTGGACCAGACTAGAACAGAACTTCCATCTTTTGTAGGCTGATGATGAGGCCGAACAGACAAGTGGCTTCTACAAACCTATCGACAAGTAGCTGGAGATCGGCTTCTGTGTGGGCCATAAGTGTACAATTATCAGTGTATAGGGCTTCTTGATTGAGACTAGCAATTGTTTTCCAACGGGCCCTCAAGCGACACAAGTTAAAAGTGATCCGTCCGTCCTGTGCCTTATGTATATCTCACATGGTACGGTGGTAAATGCATAGTGTAGTACGCATGTGAGGAACAGAATAACAGTACAGACACCAGTATGCCCCCTTGTTGTAACTGACATTACAGTGCAAATGTAGTTGAGTAAGAGTAAAGTGGTATAAAGACAAAATTAAAGGCACTTTGTTTGAACAGATACTGTCTTTAGCATCAGGTTGATGAATTTATTGCACAAGTAGAAGCGATCAGATACGCATGGCAGAAATGTGATTGCTGGATTGCCAAATATAGGAGGTAAATATTCTGGGGGCTTTATGTTCAACAGGATATGTCAAACGTGGATTGAGGTGGGGTAGCTCCATATAGCAAGTGAGATCAATAGTAGGAAATAATCTCAGATAAATAACAAGGGAGAGAAGTCAATCATGGAGCTACTGTATAGGCCTGCTAACAGTAGCTACATTAACATTAAGACACCTTATATGAAGAGATCATGAGTACTGATCTCAGGTGACTTTAATCTTCCTGTCAAATTGCCAAAGGTAACCGTGAGAGCAAGTATGAAGTATTGTGGAACCAACCAGGGAACAGACTATTTTCAATCTGGCAATGAAACTTACAGGAAAATGTTTCCTGCTTGGCATTGCTGCCTGCGGCACCTCTAACAGTGCCCATAAGTCAGCTGTAGGGTCATCGGCCAGGGACCACCATTCATTAATGCTTTGCTCCTTTAGCTCCTGGTGGTGGACAGTGGCAGGGACATCACCCTGCCAACCCTTGCTGCTTTCAGTGGGGTTAGTCAGTTCCCCAATTTCTGTCCTTCCTCCTCAGCTGTAGCCAAAAGCTGTCCTTTCCTGCCTCTTCAGCCAACTCGTTGGTGGCCCTCCTGAGCCTCGCTCCAGACACTACCATATCACCACTCCTTGACTGTGGAGAGGAGACCTGAAGGAGCTCTTGGGCAGGAGCATTCAGCACTCTTACTAGCCTTAACAATTGAGATGAGTTATTGTTACACTGGAGGAAGGCTGCTTCTCACATCCCATCTACAGATCTCTAGGATCTCTGCCAGCTTCTTTAGGGCCTGATGTGTTGCCATCTGTACAGCCGTTGGGACAGCACTGTCTTGCATCCTGCCAGGATGTGTTGGAGGTTGGCATTGGTGGTATCATACAGGGAGCAGCTATCCTCGCTGCTGAACCAATCGTGAAGATTTTGGGAGCAGGGCAAATTATCATAAGTTGCCCTGATGTGGAAGCTGTGTCTGGCTTGTGGTACCTTCCACAGGTCAGACTAGCTGAATGTTCTGTTGATAGTGCTCTCCCATATTGTCCATCTTCCCTGGCGGCCCTGTCCCGCCTGCCTTCACCCTTATGCATTCATGCTCCGTCCTTGTCACCTCCTCTATTACTATGACTTTTCTCTCTTTTTTCGAAGCCTTGGACCAGAAGCATGCTGCCTTCCCCCAGCCAAGTCCTGCTGCATGTCCAGCCTGGACTCTGCCGTGGTGCAGCCTGTTGATGGCTTGGTCTACTTCAGCTTGAACTCTCCATTTACAGTCGGTATGGATTGAGGTATTGGTCAGGTCAGTAGGATCACTCAGCTCAACAACCAGTAGGGTTTGCTCCACTCGTACTCCAGCCTAATGGATCTCGGTGGCAGGCGCAACATATTCTTCCTGAAGAGGCCAGTGTCCGAGAAATACCAGGCAACCCCAGCCATTTCCAGATGTACGTGTTGACTATCCCATCCAGCCTGCTGGCTGTTGATGAGGGGATTTTACACATTTTTAGAGGCCAGCTTACTCTTTGGTACTGTGTGAACTGATAACACCACACTTTATGCTTTCTGGATAGCTGGCTGTAGTTGATTCTGGCCGGGCCCTGTGGACTGTTCCTGTGCTATTTTTCCCATCTGCTTGTCAGAGAGCTCTGCGGTGTACTACCTCCCAAGGCTTTGGATGGACTGCCTGACCAAAAGTGGGATTTCCTCGTGCCCTACAACAAAGGTAATATTGTTGCTTCTGACGCCTTTTTGGAGGGATAGGCTTTGCGACTTGGAGGGCTTGATCTTCAACCTTGCCCAGTCTTGTTCAGTCTCTTCAACAGCCTTCTTGTGCATAGAGCTATCTAAAGCATGCTTGTGACATCACCCATTTTAGCTACTCAGTGGAGGAAGCCCTGTCCTGACTATAGCTTTATACCTCCAACCACCTTCCTTGCTCCAATAAGCATGATCTCGAAGGCTGCCACATACAGGACAGAGAGATGTAACACACCATTGCGATGCATACTTAGGGAGGCTGCCTCCCTTTTGTAAAGTCTTGAAAGAAGAAGCCCATCTGGAGGTCACTGAAGTAATCAAAAACTAGGCCTCTAATGCAGATGGGAATGTAAAAGAAATCCATCACAATGTCAATGAGGCACAGATCCATAGGCATTTACAAAATTCAACCACATGACATGTAGGTCACCTTTATCACGTGTGGTTCATTGGATCTGGTCCCATATCAATGATACATGCTCCATACATCCTTGGAAGCCTGGAACTCCTGCCTTCTGGCAGCTGGTGTCAATATATCCAATGTTCATGAGGTAGCTAGTCATTCTCTTAGCCATAACTGAGAAGAAGATTTTCTCCTCGACATTCAGCAGTGCAAAGCTGGTTGATAGAACTGGTGCTCTGCTCAGAGGATGAACACAGCTCTTTGTACACTGATGGTATGCGCTGGTTTTTACAGACAGTTTTCATTAGATTCCATGGGGTCTTTAGCACATGAGGGCAGTTTTATAGAGCTTGTAAGAAATTCCATTCGGCCCTAGCGCTGACGCTGATGACTTCTCTGACTTCACTTAACTTGATGGGGAGGGGGCTGTGGGCTGGTATCAAACTGGATGGTTGGAGGAGTGGGATGTGGAACATACCCTGGTGATCCAAGGGAAGTTTTCCTTGCTGGATCACTGTACTGGACAGAAGTCACTCGTGGAAATACTGTATAAGCCTTCTACCAGTAGCTGTATTAACATTAAGACATGTTATATGAGGAGATAATGATTACTACAGTGATCTCAGGTGACTTTTTAATCTTCCCATCAAATTGGCAAAGATAACCTTGAGAACAAGAATGAGTTTGTGAAACCAACAAGGGAACAGACTATTTTCAATCTGGTTATTTGTTATGAAACATGAATAGTGATGAAATCGTAAAGGATTTCTTGAAAGGGCTGAGGGGATTATAAGGAAGAGAATACAGTAAATTTCATTTAACATTCATGATATTTTTTAAAGGTGGCAGATTTTTTCAAAGTTTCAGATTGACCATTGACCAATCTAATTATTTTTGGGATTTGTTCATTAATCAATGGAATCTTCTGGAAAAAGACCAGAAGAATGTAAGTGTAGATGAAGCAAAAGGTGTTTATGATTGCTGGAAACTGTAGACTTTTGTCTCAAAAAAGCATACAAACAAATCCTGAACTAGTCTGAATTTTTTATTGGTTTTGATTTCATTGTACTTAATATATCTGAAAAGAAATTACTTTTCCAAACATGAGTATTAAACTAGAAGAAAATATCCTGAACTAAACCAAATGTAAAAGCTGAAAGTTTCAAGCTCATAAAATGAATTTGTACTGTTTTGGGGTTTATTGTATATTTGTCATTGCTGGTGTGCCCTCAATTTGAGATCTATTTATTTCCAGTATTATCATAATGGTGCTTTGAGCTGAGTTTTTGGAATGTGAAATGGTTGAAATGGCATTGAATTGTTGTTTGTAGAAAACTAAAGTTTATTCTGGTCATGACATACTGAAAACAGAAGTGTGAATCAAAATTTAGCATTCTTTAATTTCATTAAACACCTTGTTTTGTTCTGAATTGAAGCCAACATTTTA
Organism: Hemitrygon akajei; assembly: GCF_048418815.1. Classification (NCBI taxonomy): domain Eukaryota; kingdom Metazoa; phylum Chordata; class Chondrichthyes; order Myliobatiformes; family Dasyatidae; genus Hemitrygon; species Hemitrygon akajei. Next base: position 83,377,267 of record NC_133124.1, read on the forward strand.
TGTTACAACAAGTTAGCTTATTCAAATAGTATTTTAAATTTTGTTCCTGCCTGACAACTTTATTAATGTTTTCAGAAAATCTTTATTTAGCTTTTCAGCTTGTAGTATAATGAAAACTGTTTAAAATAGTGCATGGTGTAATGACAACATTTCTTGTACACCTAAAACACAATATTTATTGTAGTTTTCAGAGATAATGTCCTATCAAAAACAATTTTTTAAAAATCAAAGTTTTTTGAAGGCAAATAGGTAATGCAATCACTTCTCTATTTTGTATGCAGGCAATCCCCAGTTTAGGGGATATGCTACTCAGGAACTTGGCCTATATATTTGTGTATGTTTGCTTGCTATCTTATATGTGCCTTTTAATGTATATGACTGTTGGTACTGTGTTTTGCAGCTTGCAAAAGGAGGAACACTGTCTTGTTTGGATGTATTCATGCATGGTTGATTGATAATTAAACTTGAACTTGAAATTGAACTTGAATCTGACTTTATGCAAATTCCTCCGTGTCAAGCATGTGTTTGCTGCTCAGCCTAGGGAAATAAAGGGTAACCTACTGTAATCTACAAACAATACTGAACTTTTTCTTCTCCCAAACTAGAGATTGAGTTGTATCTGCTTTTTTTCAATAAACCACAAGAATGAAAAGAACACAGTAGTCATGTGTACAGAAAACTGAGGATGCTCTTAATCCCGTACCTTTATTATCCACGTAAACAAGAAAAATAGAAATAATATCATCTCACAAGACAAAATGTTGCAGGAACTTAGTGGGTTAAGCAGCAACTATGAACAGAAGTGGACGGTGGACTTTTTGGATTGAGACTCTTTACCAGGACTGCGAAGAAAGTGGGTAGATACCCAGGATAAAAGGATGGGGGAGGGGGTGGAGTAAGAGTTGGTGGGACAAGTGAATCTCGGTGAAAGGGGAAAGATGGCAGGTAGGGGAGGGGGAGAGTGGGAATGATTTAAGAAGATGAGAGGTGATAAGTGGAAATGAGGAAGCTGGAATCTGATAGGAGAGGACAGTGGACCATGAAATAAAGAGGAAGAGGAGAACCAGAAGGACGAATATGCGGGCGCTGGGCAGATGTGGAGTGTGAGAGAGTGGGAAAAAAAGAGTGATGGGGTAAATAAGATGAGGGAAAACAAAGGAAGTTCAGAGAGGAATGGTTATCAGAACTTAAAGAAATAGCTGTTCATGCCATCAGATTGGCGACTCTAAAGGTGTTCCTCTAATCTGAATCTCGCCTCAACTTGGCAGTAAAGGAGGTTGTGGATAGATATGTCAGTGTGGGCATGGGAAGTGGAATTAAAATGGCTGGGCAACAGGATATCCTGCCTGTTACGGCGGATGGCGCGAAGGTGATAATTCTTTAGATCAAACAACAATTGGAAGCGTTTCATAGAAGTCCTTAGTTTGACAGCAGTTAAAACTAGAATTAGAAGCAGTCAATGATACAAATTCACCAATGCAATTAAGGAAGACATTTTAAAATGGAAATACAATTAATCAATTACCTCAAATAAAAGTTGTTGTCAGTCAGTTGCCAAGGTGTTTTATTTTTCTATTCATTCATTGTTGTAATATCTGCATGTATCTTGGTTTTGAGGAAAGTTGTTCATTTCTCACATGAAAAATTCCATTTATGGGCAGTTCTCAGGATTGGAACCTGTGTGTAACCTGAAGTCTGCTTGTACTCTTAATTGCCAGTTTTTACATATGTGACAAGGCTGACATTTTTTTATTACATTATTATCAACATTACTTATTTGTTGCTCCAACTTTACAAAAATTATTGCAAGATTTAAATTCTTAATAAATATTTTATATTAAAATCAATCTTGCTATGTTAATATTTGTTTGGTAAGCTAATTTAAAATATATTTCTAATAAATGGACATTCTTTTATGTAGTTGGGAAAAGAACAAATGAAGTTAGGCTCACTCCTTCAAGTGAGGCTTGAAAATTCTTACACGACAAGTCCACTTGTGGAAGTGGGAATAATGGAATGGTAAACACGAGGAAATCTGCAGATGCTGGAAATTCAAACAACAACACACAAAATACTGGTGGAACACAGCAGGCCAGGCAGCATCTACAGGAGAAGCACTGTCGACATTTTGGGCTGAGACCCTTCGTCAGGACTAACTGAAAGGAGATACTAAGAGATTTGAAAGTAGTGGGGGGAGGGGGAAATGCAAAATGATAGAAGACCGGAGGGGGTGGGATGAAGCTAAGAGCTGGAAAGGTGATTGGCGAAAGTGATACAGAGCTGGAGAACGGAAAGGATCATGGGACGGGAGGCCTCGGGAGAAAGAAAGGGGGAGGGGGGAGCACCAGAGGGAGATGGAGAACAGGCAGGGTGATGGGCAGAGAGAGAGAAAAGAAACAAACAACTAAATATGTCAGGGATGGGGTAAGAAGGGGAGGAGGGGCATTAACGGAAGTTAGAGAAGTCAATGTTCATGCCACTCAGGATAGGGTTCCCCTTGTCCTCACCTACCACCCCACCAGCCTCCAGGTCCAACGTATAATTCTCCGTAACTTCCGCCACCTCCAATGGGATCCCACTACCAAGCACATCTTTCCCTCCCCCCCTCCTGATTTCCACAGGGATCACTCCCTACGCAACTTCCTTGTCCACTCGTCCCCCCACCCCCATCCCTTCCCACCGATCTCCCTCCTGGCACTTATCCTTGTAAGCAGAACAAGTGCTACACCTGCCCTTACACTTCCTCCCTCACCACCATTCAGGGCTCCAGACAGTCCTTCCAAGTGAGGCGACACTTCACCTGTGAGTCGGCTGGTGTGGTATACTGCGTCCGGTGCTCCCGGTGTAGCCATTTATATATTGGTGAGACCCGACGCAGACTGGGAGACTGTTTCGCTGAACACCTACGCTTGGTTCTCCAGAGAAAGCAGGATCTCCCAGTGGCCACACATTTTAATTCCATGTCCCATTCCCATTCTGATATGTCTATCCATGGCCTCCTCTACTGTCAAGATGAATCCATGCTCAGGTTGGAGGAACAGCACCTTATATACCGGTTGGGTAGCCTCCAACCTGATGGCATGAACATTGACTTCTCTAACTTCTGTTAATGCCCCTCCTCCCCTTCTTACCCCATCCCTGACATATATAGTTGTTTTTTTTCTCTCTCTCTCTGCCCATCAACCTGCCTGTTCTCTATCTCCCTCTGGTGTTCCCCCTTCCCCCTTTCTTTCTCCCGAGGCCTCCCGTCCCATGATCCTTTCCCTTCTCCAGCTCTGTATCACTTTCGCCAATCACCTTTCCAGCTCTTAGCTTCATCCCACCCCCTCCGATCTTCTATCATTTTGCATTTCCCCCTCCCCCCACTACTTTCAAATCTCTTAGTATCTCTCCTTTCGGTTAGTCCTGATGAAGGGTCTCGGCCCAAAACGTCGACAGTGCTTCTCCTATAGGTGCTGCCTGGCCTGCTGTGTTCCACCAGCATTTTGTGTGTATAATGGAATGGTGCCTGGTCATAGAATTATGGAGTTGTACAACATGAAAACAGGGCTCTCACCTTCAATTAACTTCAGTAAGTCCAAGTTGCTGTAAAGCCAGCATCTACCTTCAGGATGCAGACGAGATGTAACACAGATGAACATGATCTTTTTTCTCTCCTTCCTCCAAAAAAACATTAAATGTTCCATTTTTCAGGCAAGTTCAAAAACACACACATATAAGGAATATGCTGTAGCAATTATTTGTAAATTTCACAATCCAAGAAAAAATTGCATTCATTTCTTTATGAATTTTTTCATGATAACTCTCTTGTTCTGTGTTGTACACCATTTGAAATCAACTATCTCTGTTAACCACCCCCCCCCCCCCATCATAACCCTTCATAATCTTGGATTGTTTTAAAGTAATTTAACTTGAGAGATAAAGGCTCTCTTCAAACTTAAACTTTGCAATGTGCGATGAACAATATAGCACTAGGATTGGAATACACTGGTTCCTCCCCCCCCCCCCCCCAAGTCCCTTTATCCCAACTTATCCTATGTGAGTTCTTGTCAACTCAAATTTCACATAAAGTTTAGGCTATTTAAGTTCATCTAAGGTATACTAAGAAAATACTACAATGATGCCAGGTTATCAGTGAAAGTAGTTTCTGTGCTTCCAAACTTCTCTAGTTCTTGACTGTAGTCCCTCTTAACTTTCTCCAATCTCTGATCTTGTGAACAATTGTACATATCCTCTTTGGTTTGTCTTTTGTTAACAATATTTCTTAACACAATCAGTTGTCCTTTTTATTATTTAGGATTACTGCAAAGAAGGTGCACTTAATAGAAACATTTTTAATAATTTGTTTCAGTTCTGATGCATCTCTTTAAATAGTAACAAAATCAAAGCTCCTGATTACAGTAAACAAAAACACATGTATGGTCACCCACATAATGGTTGAAAACTTTTTAACTCTTAATTGGCTGGAGTTTGCATCCTGCTGCGCAGTTAAAATTTTGCAGCTATTCTTAAGCAGAGTTTTGTGGAGCAGAAATGATTTGATTTCATTGATTTAAAGGACATTTGACAGGTACGTAGATAGGGAAGGGTCAGAAACATAAGGGCCAAACCCAGACAAATGTGACAAGCTTAGATTTTTTTTTGAGTAGTACGGTATGGACTATATGGGTTGAAAGGCCTGTTTCTGTGTTGTTTTACTCAATTGACTCTAAAATGATCAAGAAATGTTTGTTCAGTACTACTACCCTCACCTTTTAAGTATGGTACTTTTAAACTGAATCTTTGCCGTTCAGCTGACATCACATATTCTTAACCCTATGCTATGTTGCTTTACACTTAGATACAATTACTTATGGCCAATTTTACTTCACATCAATATAAACGGGCAAAACATTTCATATTTAGGTACTAATTGGTCAGAATCATAACAGACCTACAGCATGGAAACAGGCCTCTTGGCATGTCAAGTCCATGCTGACCATCAACAATCCATTTTTTTATTCCACCCACATTCTTCTGTTGATTAATTTCCAATATATTTTTGTATTAATCTTAAGAGTTGTATTCTGTGCCCAATCCTAGAATTTCCTGTCATAATCTAATCCAACTTGTAATGAGAGTTGTTGTATCCTGTTATATCCAAAAAATTGTGTTGTATTTAATCCTTCATGTTTTTCATCTGATGGTCATCATAGTTTGACCACCCCCATACCCTTTGGCTAACTTATCAGAAATGAGCTTCAAGCTGTAATGATGTAAAATGACCCAGCCCAGTTAATTTAGCTTAAATAATGATCCCTCAGTTGCATAGTTCATCATTATTTTATTACGCTCATCAAGTACACTGTAAGGAATTTGTATGCTCTTCCTATAATCACATGGGTTTCCTCTGAGTGCTCCAGTTTCCTCCCACATTCCAAAAACATAATAGCTTAATTAGTCACATGGGTGTAATTGGGTTGCTCAGGCTCGTTGGCCAGGAAAGACCTGTAACAGTGCTGTTTCTCTAAAGAACATGACTTTATGATTTAATAGTATTTCTGCTTGTTTTTGTGGATGGTAGCTGTTGGGCAGCTTATGGGAAATGTCTAATTCTTTTTGAAGGACTTAGTAAACTTCCCAGTGAATGCAATCTTTGGTCATCATCCATTTACAGTGACAGTTCTGACCTAAAATATACCATAGAACCATAGAACACTAAGTAACTGACCATTATTCCTATAATGAAATTCAGTTAGCAATTTAGTAAATTAATCAAACAACAGACCATAGAACCATAGAACATTACAGCACAGTACAGGCCTTTCAGCCTACCATGTTGTGCCGACCCATATAATCCTTAAAAAATGTACTAAACCCACACTACCCCATAACCCTCTATTTTTCTTTCATCCAGGTGCCTGTCCAAGAGGCTCTTAAATACCCCTGATGTTTTAGTCTCCATCACCATCCCTGGCAAGTCATTCCAGGCACTCACAACCCTCTGTGTAAAAAAACTTCCCTCCCTTAATTTTGTACATTTGCCCTCTGATGTTTGCTATTGGTGCCCTGGGAAACAGGTACTGACTATCCACCCTATCTATGCCCCTCATAATCTTGTAGACCTCTATCAAGTCCCCTCTCATTCTTCTACGCTCCAAAGAGAAAAGTCCCAGCTCTGCAAACCTTGCTTCATGTGACTTGTTCTCCAAACCAGGCAACATACTAGTAAATCTCCTCTGCACCCTCTCCATTGCTTCAACATCCTTCCTATAATGAGGTGACCAGAATTGAACACAATACTCTAAGTGCGGTCTCACCAGAGATTATTATAGAGTTGCAACATGACCTCTCTACTCTTGAACTCAATCCCCTTGTTAATGAAGCCCAGCATCCCATAGGCCTTCTTAACTACCCTATCAACCTGCTCAGCGACCTTGAGGGATGTATGGATTTGAACCCCAAGGTCCCTTTGTTCATCCACACTCTTAAGTAACTGACCATTAATCCTGTCCTCAGTCTTCTGGTTTGTCCTTCCAAAATGCATCACCTCACACTTATTTGGATTGAACTCCATCTGCCATTTTTCTGCCAAACTCTGCAGCCTGTCTATATCCTCTTCTAATGTTCGACAACTTGCAGCTCCATCCACAACTCCTCCAATCTTCATGTCATCCGCAAACTTACTCACTCATCCTTCCACCTCTACATCCAGGTCATTTATAAAAATCACAAATAGCTGGGGTCCCAGGACAGATCCCTGCGGCACTCCACTAGTCACCGACCTCCAGGCAGAATACTTTCCTTCCACAACTACCCTCTGCTTTCTTCCTTTAAGCCAATTTTTTATCCAAACAGCCAAGGTTCCACTTATCCCATGCCTCATGGCTTTCTGGATGAGTCTCTCGTGAGGGACCTTGTCAAATCCCTTGCTAAAGTCCATGTAGTCCACATCCACTGCCCTACCCTCATCAATTTCTTTTGTTACCTCTTCAAAAAACTCAATCAGGCTCATGAGGCATGATCTTCCCTTCATAAAGCCATGTTGACTATCCATGAGTAGACTGTACTTCTCCAAATGCTCGTAGATCCTATCCTTAAGAATCCTTTCCAGTAGTTTGCAGACAACCGATGTAAGACTCACCGATCTATAGTTCCCAGTTTTCTCCCTATTACCTTTTTTAAACAAGGAACTACAATTTGCCATTCTCCAGTCCTCTGGCACTTCCCCTGTAGCCAAAGAGGATTCAAAGATCATAGCTAAGATCATAGACTGCTGAAAGAACTCAACAGGTCAGGTACTATCTGTAAAGGGAAATGGGAAGTTAATATTTTGGGACAATAAGATATTATTAATAGAGGGGAGCTGAGTCACCCTCTATTCAAGAAAGAAGTGGACTCTCAAATGAGCCTGATGTTGGATGGAGGTGTTAAAGGCAATGAGCTTGTTAGGTCCAAGGAATTTGAAATGGCCAAAGTGGCAGAAGGTATCAGCAGTGTCATAGATATGCAGGTAAGTAGAAAGGAACTAAGTGAGAGAAGAAAAGATAGAATCAAGGTGTGAAGGACTAAGTTCTGAGTTTACTAATTGAGCCTTGCTTGAATTAATCTTAGGGCTTGCTTGTGTAACTATTGTAAGAGTTAATTTAAAATCTACAGGTGTTCTGGTATGATAGAGATGGCCAATAGGAGGTCATACACATAATATAGCATCGGGTAGGTCAGAGGAAGACTTCAGAGCAGCATATATTCTACTATGAAAGATTATTGATAAGTTTCAAAATCCTTGCGCTAAGCAGTTACAGGTAAAATGGTAAACACAAAGTACACTGCGGATGCTGTGGTCAAATCAACACGTACAAACATGCTGGAGGAACTCAGCAGGTTGGGCAGCATCTGTGGAAACAAGCAGTCAATGTTTAGGGCCCCTGCTCCCTCCCTCTTCAGTCCTGACTAAGGGTCTCGGCCCGAAACGTTGACTGCTCATTTCCACAGATGCTGCCCAACCTGCTTAGTTGTTCCAGCGTGTTTGTACAGGTGAAATGGTGCCTTAGAACATTAAGTCAAACTACTATTTGAATTTGCCAATAATGAAAGAACCTTCTTAATGATAGATGCTTATTTTGCAGTGATCATCATAGTTAACAGATCAGCTTAGCTTAGCAGGTAAGTTACTTGTGAAGGTTTCCATGGTTAAAACATCCTGTTTGACTGATAAATACCAGTACTCTATAAAGCTCTCATTATGTTTTGTTTCATTGGGCTGTGTGGTGCTGCACTAATTGGTTCCATCCTTTGCATTCCGCCACATTTTCTTGAAAGGCCTACTTTTGCCGTTGAGTTAGTGACAAAACATCTGGCAGTTTGTGATTGAACAACTGGAACAAAGTCCCTTTGTCATGTAAACTGAATGCACATGTTATTTTGTTTGCAATACATTGCTGGATGCATTCAATATAGGTAACTCCTGTGTAACAACCGTTCGGGTTATGAAAATTTGAACTTACAGAATTCTTAGTTCATGACCCATATATCCAAGATAAGGACAAAAATGTACTCTTTTAGTGTTTATTGCTGTTTGTGTGGAGAGGGGGAAAGGGGTAACATTAAATTGGAATTGAATACACAATGAAAAATCTTTGACTCTTAGAGATACTGAATTCTAAATTGTATCCACATTAAGTGAGTTTTAAAATTTCTTCTTGTTCTAAAATGTCTTTAAAATACACACACTCTTGTATCTTCTGCCTGTCACTTTGAATCACTTTCCCCAGGTATGAACCATGGCCAATTGAGCAGTTTCTGTTAATTTACCATGCCTTAAGCATCTTGGTCTTGTCTACTTCTAGTAAACTTCAACTCAACCTTCTTTGCTTTGTGGAAGACAATCCCAGCTTTTCTAGCTTAACCTTGTAGCTGAATGCTTCACCCCTTAAGCTATCTTTGAAATCCAGAACTAACCAGAGTTTTATGTATTAGGCAAATGTATGGGTTTAAGATTTAGATTACTAATAGGTGGAACAAACTTGAGATCTTAACTGGATTTATATTCCTATTCCAAACATTTCTTGGTTGCCCAGGGGTAGACTGCCACAGTATGATTTAGTTTTAAACTGTAGAAACTCTCACATAATCATAGCAGATTTGCTCTGTAGTCAGAAAAGCATTGATTAAAATCTCATTTCAGTGATTTGAACATATGATTGAGACATACTGCAGTTCAGGACTGAGTATGTCAGGTGCTGTTGACTTATTGTCTTAGAAAATTCAGCTCCCAAAATCACTCTTATGTGGATGTAAAAGATCTTGTGGCACTTCTTGAAGAAGAAATGATTTATCCTTGACAATATTCTAGCCAATGTTTGTTGATCAATCAACATAAAAATGCTCTTTAGATCATATTTATGTAATATCTGGATGAGCACTTGTACTGTCAAGTCACAGAGAACTATGGAGCAAGGGTTGGTAAGTGGGATTAGTTTAGATAGGTACTTGATGGTAGCTATTGATGTGATAGGCTGAAGATTCTTTTCCTATGTTGTACGATTCCATAACAGTTGGTTATTGTTTATGTTTAGTGCCTATACTACCATTTAAAACTTTGTTACTGACCGTGAAGATCTTTCATGCGGTTGTGAAAGATAATTTGCATAACAATTCTTTGATATCAAAGATGTAGTTAATATTTTATCAGCCCTACAGTCTGGTTTTGAAAAATGAGAAAACTAGTTGAATAAATTTGGTTGGATTCTGCTTAGTATGCAGTGGCTTGGGTAGAAGGGAAATTTATAAAGTTTATTAAATATTTAGCTGTCTGCTGCAGATGTTAATGAAATGGATGATGCTATTTTAAGAGTTTTTTAAATGATAGTAATTTTCAGAGTAGGATGACTGACTTGCACTCGGAAGGTCTTTGAATTCTAATAGTGTTTGTCATCATCCTGGCTGTAGGAAACAGATGGATCATGAATACTGTCTAGGCAGACAATGCCCAAGTGAAGCTGCGGTCTCTCAGGATATAACACTGAGCAACTGGTTTAGATAATTGGAAATGTAAGGACATTTTCTTCTCTAATCAAATACCAATCAATACAGACAATAGTCTAGAAATGGGTAAAGTCCCTTGTTTTAAACACACTCAGACCTTGCTTAATGCTGAGGATGCGTACCTCAGAGGTGGTGCACTATGTAAATCGGCGCTATGTGGGGTGATTATAACATTACATAAATGGACATGTGTGCCTGATTTTTAAAAAAATTCACACTTGGGATATGATATATTACACTGAATTTCGTGGAATAACAAACACTCAAATAGACCTAACCTGTACATCACTGGTGCAGCAACATATCACAGCAGCAGTAGAGGGAAGTGGGTGGTGGTATTATCAGCTGGCTTAAGGACATGTTCTGTTGTATTTGGTCATCCACCCATACATTTAGTCTCTTTTCTATTTTTATCAAGCAAATGGCTCCTTGAACAAGCCACCTTTGTTAATGATAACTTTGAGGTCATTGTTGCAGAAGCTTTTATCTTGTCTGCATTTTTTATAATTGGTCTGATTGTCGATATAGCTAATTCCAAAGAGGTGCCAGCATCAACCTGATGCTGACCAGCTTTCAAATGTTGTGTCACCTGCAGTTTCACATCCATGCTAGTGTTTTTCCTAACCATTAGAAGTACTACTCTCACTGTAAGTTGCAGGCCATTTTCCAGACATTATGGGTGGAAAAATATGGAATAAATTGGCAAGGGAGCAAGAACATTGTGCAGGGGAGGCAGAGCATGAATTAATATGTGATTAGCTGTGAGTGGCTCAGAGCATATGTAAAGTGCTCTCATTGGCTGATTGAACGTTTACTGTAACGGTGGCTGCTCTTGAGAAGTTTTAAGTGTTGTTTAGAATGAATTGTAATTTAAAAACATTTGAATTAAGAATTGAATAACTTTGTTGTAACAACGCAGAACTAAGAGGGGTAGCATTATGTGGGCTCTGAGTGTAATAGGTTTATAGATACCATAATTTGAAGTTCTGTGTTACTTAGCTGTGGGAAATGATTGTGCACATAATGACATTATTGACTTCAACTCTAATTTATGTAGTTTGCAGACTGATCAGACAATGTTAATAACATTACCCTTTCTGAATATTCAGTTATTCAGCTGCCTCTTTTTAAGCATCAAATTTAATCCTTCCTGCATAATCAAATAGACCAGTTAAAATTTTGCACACTTCCTATATGCTCTGGAACCTCATGTTATTTATTTGTCAGATTTATTTGATGCAGTTCAAATCTCATCATGAACTATAATTGAGCATTTTTGGCAATCATTACACTGTACCACAGTTGCTAATGTTCTGGATGGTGAGTAGGTTACAGTAGAAGTAACTTCACAAAGATTTGCAAACATTATTTATTCCATGAGAAATTAATTGCCTAGAATTTGTAGTGTTTGGCAAGATGCCTTGCTACCAACAAGGGTAGATCCTGTTGCAAGCCATTGTGTTTCTGAATTGGCTTCCATCCATTTTTTGTTTGTGCAGAAGGGTCCTTCCATTGTGTAAATGGATCATGTGGATGGGTGCTAGAACAAGGCTGATCCATTAAAAACCTGGAACAACTTGTTTTGGATCTGTGAAGTATCAAAACTGCCAAAAACATTAAGTTTCTGGCTTTTAGAAATGTTTAGAAGCTACTAAAACATTAAAACAGTTAAAGTTGTAAAACTAAAACAAAACCACAATTTATGTATGGTAGACTGTTGAAACTATTTTCCTCCATTGAAACCAAAGCTGAAACAATCCCTGCACTAGGTTCCCATTGTAAGTTGTGCTGAATTGCTGCAAACGCTGAACTCAATGAAAAACCCAGTACATTGAAGCATTCTCATGGGGAAACTGCTTAGAACACTTGACCACAACTTTAGAACATCATGTAAACACTGGCATTTCCTCACAAGATCCTAGCCAAAATTTCTGTATCGTGTGAGAGCAGCAATGTGCTATTTTATTTATAGCTGGAAGTAAAATCCAATGGGTTTGTATGACCATAAGACATAGGAGCAGAACCATGCATTTGCCCCATTGAGAATGTTTCACTATTCTTTCATGGCTGATTTATTATCCCTCTCAACCCCATTCTCCTGCCTTCTCCCTGTAACCTTTGACTTTCTGACTAATGAAGAACCTCTCAACCTCCCAATGACTTGGCCTGTAGAACCATCTGTGGCAATGAATTCAATAGACTCTCTACCCTTTGGCTAAAGAAATTCCACCTCATCTCTGTTGTAAATAGAGCCCCTCCATTCTAAGGCTGTGTTCTCTGGTCCTAGACTTACCCAATATAGGAAGCATCTAGGTTTTTCAATATTCGATAAGTTTCAATAAGATTTCACTCCCACCCCCGCCCCACCATTCCTCTAAACTCTAGCATGTATAAGCCCATGTGATCAAGTGCTCCTCATACATTAACCCTTTCATTCCTGGAGTTATTCTCAGAATCAGAATCAGATTTATTATCACTGGCATGTGACGTGAAATTTGTTAACTGGCATTTGTCGTGAACCTCCTGTAGACCCTCTCCAATGCCAGTGCATCTTTTCTTAGATAAGGGCCAAAAACTGCTCACAATACTCCAAATGTGGACTGATTAATGCCTTATAAAGCCTCAACATTGCATCCTTGCTTTTATATTCTAATCCTCACAAAATGAATTTTGTAAGGATGTTGTCTTTTTCACAGACAACTCCATCTGTCCCAATTTGTGATCACTGGTTAGTTAGTTTTGCTGCTTCCTGTTGTTATGTTTTCCTAGATTTGTATCTTTCTTGCTCTATCTGGGACTTTATTTTTTGCATTAGAAATTCTTAATTAAGATTCATATCTAATTTTATTATATTTTAGTTTGAAACTATAATCCCTTGTTGTATGCTGGCATTATAGTTTGAATACATAGTCTGCATTTGCCTTTTCATTTCTGCCAGCTATCTTGGATACTTCAGTTTTATCATCTCTTAGATCCAGAAAGTAAATTTCTTAATTTTTCCTTATTCATCATAACTATGATCTTTTGGTTCATTCAAACCTAACCCCTCCAGTAACCCAGTGCTTCAATCTTGAAATGTAAAGTTAATTTTCATAATGTGACAGAGTACTGGATAATTTGTTGACAATTTGTTCATAATTTTTCTTGTTCTTACATGGTTAGGTAACCTTGGTTGACTGTTATTTTGCATGGATTAAACATGGAGCTGTTAAGGTTACAATGTTTCTAAATTTCAGTATGCAACACTAATTATGCAGAATTTGTGTGGATTTTCTTCTTCCCTTTATCCTTTGAATTTGATTCATTATTGTTCAACTTGCAGCTTATTCTACATTGTCTAGTTCTGCTCCTGTTTGCTGTTTACTGCATCTATAGATCATTTTAAAAAGTCAATTTAAAAATGATTTTTTAATCCTCATAAATGTGTAGACTCTTGAGGATCCTGGTCAAAATATCCATTCACCTCCTTTCAAAGCCCTAAACAGTCCTTCCAGGTGAGGCAACATTTCACCTGCAAATCTGTTAGGCTTGTCTACTGTTAAATACTCCCAATGCAGCTTCCTATACATTGGTGAGACCCGACATAGATTGGAGGTCCATTTTGTTGAGCACCTTCGCTCCATCCATAACAAGCAGGATTTCCTGGTGGACAACCATTTTAATTTCAATCCCTATTTCATTTCCATATGTTGTTCCATGGCCTCATCTACCTCATCTTTTACCACAATGAGGCCATTTTTAGGCTGGAGGAGCAACACCTCATATCCTGTCTGGTTTGCCTCCAATCTGATGGCATGAGTGTTGATTTCTCCATCCTTTGGTACTTCTCCCCTTGCCCCTTCCCTCATTTTTAATTCCTCACTCTGGCTCCCTTCTTACTTCTTCTCTTCTCACCTGCTTATAACCTCCCCTGGTGCCTCTCCTTCCCTTTTTCCCATTGTCCAGTCTCCTTTCCTGTCAGATTCCTCCTTCTCTAGCCCCTTTACTTTTTTCACCCATCACCTCTCTGCTTCTTCCTTCATTCCCCTCCCCCACCCACCTGCTTTTACCTATCAGCTTCTAATAAATGCCTTCTCCTTGCCCTCCCTCCCCCAGCTTCTTACTCTGACTTCTTCCCTCTTCCTTTCCAGTCCTGATGAAGGATCTCAGCCTGAAATGTCAGCTGTTTACTTATGTTAATAGATGCTACCTGACCTGCTGAGTTCCTCCAGTATTTTGTGTGTTGTCTTTGTTTATAGCTAACAAAACCACTATTGACTGAGATATTGCAGCCAGTTAATTTTTGACTTCTGCCATCTTATTACCTTCACTAACTTTAATCTTGGTGTTGCAATGTTTACTTAGAACATTTTAAAATTATTTAGTGAAATTTGAATCTACATTGATATCGGTAACTTACTGTTATCTTAATAAATTAGTTTTGAAGTAAATATGGAAAAATATATTTTTGCAGTTGACTTTCTAAATTGCAGAAAGGCCAATTTTGATGGTTTCAGAAAGGATCTGGCAAGTGTGGATTGGGGAAGGCTGTTTTCTGGCAAAGGTGTACTTGGTCAGTGGAAAACGTTCAAAAGTGAAATTTTGAGAGTATAATGTTTGTATATGCCTATCAGAATTAAAGGTATAAGTACTGAGGGATCCTTGCTTTTCAAGAGAGATTGAAGCCCTCATTAAGGAAAAAAAAAGGTGCATAGCAGATATAGGAAGATAGAAACAAATAAGGTACTTATTCAAAGTTCAAAGCATATTTTACTATCAAAGTACATATATGCCACCATATGGCTTCAAAGGTTCATTTATTATCAAAGTATACAAATCTGAAATTCTTCTCCGCCAGATAGCTGCAAAACCAACGAAGAAAAATATAGCAGCACAATAATCAACCCCCAAATCTCTCCTCCCCGCACAAAAATTTAACAAAATCAGAACAGGCATACTCACCCCCAAAAATCCCCCTCCCCTGCACACAAATAAACCTAGAAAGATTGGTGAAAAACACAGATATAAGAAAATCACAAGACAGAAGACCGGAGTACAAGTCCACATCCAAAATGCAGAAAACCTGAGCAACATTCTCCCTCTCCATAGCAGAGCAATCTCAACAGTGATAAAAAGGCAGTCTCCCCTCTCCGTAGCAGAGCGATTTCACCAGTGATAATAAGGCAGGCAGCTGGCGTTTCAATCTCCCTTGTCGTTAGAATTTGCAAAATAGAGTCAAACATTGGTTTGCAGCCTTCTCACCACAATGTTCCCACATGCTGCCTCTGCTTCCCAGAATCCCCTTGGAGTCTGCAGAGTGCTGAAACACCCAAACAATCTCCAAACTGCAAATCACAGGCTCCAACAATTCCAGAATCACATTGAAGACATAGGGCACGGAAAAGTGCTGTAGAACAAAGGGATCTGAGAATACAGGTCCATAATTCATTGAAAGTGGCGTCACAGATGGATAGGGTTGTAAAAAAAAGCTTTTGGTACATTGGCCTCATAATTCCAAGTACAGCGTACAGGAGATGGGATATTATGTTTAGTTGTGTAAGACATTGGTGAGGCATAATTTGGAGTATTGTGGGCACTTTTACTCACTTACCTACTGGAAAGATGTAAATATGGTTAAAAGAGTACAGAGAAAATTTACAAGGATGTTACCGCGACCTGAAGACCTGAGTTATAAGGAAAGATTCAGTAGGTTAGGACTTCATTCCTTTGAATGTAAAAGATTGTGGAGAGATTTAATAGATATATACAAAATTATGAGAGGTATAGATAGGGTAAGTGCAAGTAGACTTTTTCCTCTGAGGTTGTGTGGGAATACAACTAGAGGTCATGGGTGAAGGGTGAAAATTGAGTTTGAAGGGGACATGAGGGGAAAGTTCTTCATTGAGAGGGTGATAAGAGTGTGGAATGAGCTGCCAGATCAGGTGGTGCATGCGAGCTCTATTTCAACATTTAAGAGAAGTTTGGATAGGTGCATGGATGGTAGGTGTATGGAAGATTATGGTCCCGATGCAGGACGATGGAGTAGGCAGTTTAAATGGTTTGGCATGGACTAGGTGGGCCGAAGGGCCTGTTTCTATGACTGAATTTGTATTCATTGCTGCCTTCTGATGAACAATATCAAATTCTTTACAAACAAATACATTTAGTAAACTTCTGATAATTCTCTGTCCAACTAATCCGAAATCCTGATGAATCAGTATCTGGCTTAACCAGGTGATGAATGCTACCCTTCTGTTCAGACAGACAAACAGACATACTTTATTGATCCCGAGGGAAATTGGGTTTCGTTTCAGTCGCATCAACCAAGAATAGTGTAGAACCATAGAACCATAGAACATTACAGCACAGAAACAAGCCTTGCATTTACTACTTTATCTAGCACCTCATTCCACACTCCCACCACTCTGTGTGAAGAAGCCCCCCCCCCCAACCCAATGTTCCCTTTAAACTTTCCCCCCTTCACCCTTAACTCATGTCCTCTGGTTTTTTTCTCCCCTAGCCTCAGTGGAAAAAGCCTGGTTGCATTCACTCTATCTATACCCATCATAATTTTATATAGCTCTATCAAATCTCCCCTCATTCTCTTACGCTCCAGGAATAAAGTCCTAACCTAGTCAACCTTTCACTGTAACTCAGTTTCTCAACTGTAGAAATATAGCAATATAAAACCATAAATAATTAAATAATAATAAGTTAGTTATGCCAAATGGAAAAAAGTCCAGGACCAGCCTATTGGCTCAGGGTGTCTGACACTCCAAGGGAGGAGTTGTAAAGTTTGATGGCCACAGGCAGGAATGACTTCCTATGACACTCAGTGTTACATCTCGGTGGAATGAGTCTCTGGCTGAATGTAATCCTGTGCCTAACTAGTACATTATGGAGTGGATGGGAGACATTGTCCAAGATGGCATGCAACTTGGACAGCATCCTCTTTTCAGACACCACCATCAGAGAGTCCAGTTCCAACCCCCACAACATCACTGACCTTACGAATGAGTTTGTTGATTCTGTTGGTGTCTCCTACCCTCAGCCTGCTGCCCCAGCACACAACAGCAAACATGATAGCACTGGCCACCACAGACTCGTAGAACATTCTCAGCATCGTCCGGCAGGTGTTAAAGGACCTCAGTCTCCTCAGGAAATAGAGATGGCTCTGACCCTTCTTGTAGACAGCCTCAGTGTTCTTTGACCAGTCCAGTTTATTATCAATTCGTATCCCCAGGTAGTTGTAATCCTCCACCATGTCCACACTGACCCCTTGGATGGAAACAGGGGACACCGGTACTTTAGCCCTCCTCAGGTCCACCACCAGCTCCTTAGTCTTTTTCACATTAAGCTACAGATGATTCTGCTCGCACCATGTGACAAAGTTTCCCACCATAGCCCTGTACTCAGCCTCATCTCCCTTGCAGTTGCATCCAACTATGGCAGAGTCATCAGAAAACTTCTGAAGATGGCAAGACTCTGTGCAGTAGTTGAAGTCCGGGGTGTAGATGGTGAAGAGAAAGGGAGACAGGACAGTCCCCTGTGGAGCCCCAGTGCTGCTGACCACTCTGATTTGACACACAGTGTTGCAAGTGCATTTACTGTGGTCTGCCAGTCAGGCAACTCATCAAATCCTTGGATCCCCCATTGTATTTCAGCTAACTTACCAATAGTATTTCAATGAAACATTTTAAAGCATAGACTACAGAGGTTTATGTAGTTGCATCAAATTTATTTTGATCTACTTGTTCAGAATGGAAATAATTCAGCTGATTAATACTTAATGCCCACTGGCAGGTTGTTGGGGAATGAATAATTAAAGGGACTTCATCTTCTTGTGGTCCTTCTGTATTTCTGCTTTATCGCACAGTGCATATAGGCAGAATTAATCTATTTCCTCTTTCAGATAGACTGTAAACCACAGTCCCTAGATTTGAAGTCATTTGTCAAATAAGTAGAAATAAGAATAGTTAAATAATTTGGAAATCGAACAGAAAAGTAGATGAGGCACAATATTACCCAGTCTTATTGAATGGCAGAGCGAGGCAGCATTCCCTATTATTCTTGTAACATATATAGTTCTGTTTTAACAAGAAGGGAGAAGCTTTTTACCCCACCCCACCCCAGGACATTGTTAAAATTTAGAACGTACTGTGTGAATATTCAAAGTTATCCAATTGCAAATAACTTTTTCAAAAGAAGATTGAATGTATACTTGAAGATTTGGAAGGTTACGGGAAAAGAATGAGGTGCAGAACCAGATTTGATAACGTAGCTATTTCAAGGAGCCAGCACAGGCATGATTACCTGAATAACCACCATTCCATTTTATAAAACTCCTCATACCAGTGCCTTACTTCTCTCTCATTGCCCTGGCACATAGCTTAGGGGCTGTTTTGTAATACTTTATGGGTCTCACTACAAGGAGGACAAATGTGATTCAGAATTAGGCATTAGATACGTAAGAGGGGAAGATAAATAAAATGGCTGATACTTTAAATTATTTTCTTTTCCTGCATTCATTACCGCATATTATCAATAATCCTGCAATGCATATGGTTGAATTTATCTGTTAAGAAGGACTTGGCGGTTTAAATTCTGAACGCTAGTAATGTGGCAGGTTATAATCATTGCCTGCTAAAAAATGAGAACCATTGATTATTTAAGAAATAAGGCATTAAAATCTGAATGGAAGATTATCGATATATATGTAAGGTATAAAGCATATGTGAATATACATTTTGAGCTTTGAGTAAAAACATGTATTCGCAATTATTTTGTCTTCTGTTTTGATACATACTTTGAATTTGCATATGAATTCTGTGTGACAAAGCAGTTGTGTTGTTAGATTTTAATTACAGGTATCTTAAATGTCAAAGTATTTGATGTGTTACGAATGGCATAGTTCTAAATCAGGGGTTCCCAAACTGAGGTCTGTGGACTGTTAATGGTAGGGGTCCATGGCATAAAAGAAGGTTGGGAATCCCTGTTCTAAATGAAAAAGTTAATGTGTCCCCTTTCAGAAAATTTGTTTTCCTGTAGCCAAAATGAATTTTGGATAAAATCAGCTGAGGCATGGTTCCATAGTTTCAGGAGAAAGTTTTGCAAAGCAAAATATGGTATTTTACTGAAATTTGAGATCTTCACTTCTGTTCAAGCTTTTACAGAATTAGGATTTGTTATCTTCCATGTTATATTCTGGGGCAGTAAGTCATTTTGAGAAAAAATACCTTTTAGAAAACTTTAATGTCTGTTTTGTTTAGGTAATCTTGCACCATGTTTTGAAGACATTCTCCTGAATTATACAAGTCACACAATTTTTGAAGGAAGGCAAATTTTGCTTCAGAATGCTATTTCTTATATATTCTAAATATGGAGTAGATTAGTTTTCTTGGATGAGGTAAAAAATTGTTAAAACTCAGAAAATTGCTTCTTGTCATTAAATGTTCCTCAATTTTTACTTGCACACTCGGGATTTTTCTGTGGTATCTATCCTTCTTGCATTTCCCAGAGATTAGAATACTGCTATCTACTGATAAATGGAAGACATCACCAAATTTTTTTATAACAGGAGTCAAGCCTCATAGTATGTGTTTGTACTATGCTTTCTCAATTTTCTTTCAGTATTTTGTGGTTTGTGGGCCTCATCAAAGTTCAAGGAGGAACAAGCCCCACTGTTATTAATAAGTTTGACCATCACAACTCAAAATTAGTGACTCTGGTCAACGTTTCATACTTGTCCTTTTGCAGCAGATAGTTTCCCAGACAAATGTAACCATTGTATGATTTTTCTATGATGATTTCTACCTTTTTCTTTGTATTTCTTGATCTTCATGTGTTGTGGTTTCAATTGTCATGAATTTTTTTCTTTAAACTCTGAACAAATAAAAGATTGAAATCTGGGTGGCATTTGCTTCTATTGCCTCCAGTGATTCCTGGCTTGAAGGATAGTCTCCATTAAGTTTATAAGAATGTGCCTTGAGGTGATATAGAAGTCTAAAAATGGAACATCATGACTGGAGATAATTCTCATAAATCTACATTGTAACTCATCCAAAATCATCACATTCTCTTTAACTAGGCCAAATGGCTTAATTCTGCTTCTTATTTATATTGTCTAATGTCTAAAAGCAAAAATGGTTGCAGATTCTTGTAATAGAATGTCATAAGTGCATCTTATTAATTGTTAATTTATTTGTAGTAATATTACTTTGTGTTATGTGTGAGTTATATGTACTGTGTTGTGAACTTGGTCCAGAGGAGCGTTGTTTTGTTTCACGGTAGATATGCATATGGCTGAATGACAATTGAATTGAAATTGAATTACCCATAGTTGGATTACCAGTTCTTTAGAAACACAGAAAACCTACAGCATAATACAGGCCTTTCGGTCCACAAAGCTGTGCCGAAAATGCCCTTACCTTAGAAATGACTTACGGTTAGCCCTCTATTTTACTGAGCTCCATGTATCTGTCCAAGAGTCTTTTAAAAGACCTTATTGTATCTGCCTCCACCACCCATTCCATGCACTCATCACCCTGTGTAAAAAACTTACCCTGACATCTCCTCTCTACCTACTTCCAAGCACCTTAAAACTGTGCCCTCTTGTGCTAGTCATTCCAGCCCTAGGAAAAAGCCTCTGACTATCCACATAATCAATGCCTCTCATCATCTTATACACCTCTATCAGGTCACCTCTCATCCTCCATAGCTCCAAGGAAAAAAGGCCGAGTTCACTCAACCTATTCTCATATGGCATGTTCCCCATTCCAGGCAACATCCTTGTAAATCTCCTCTGCACCCTTTCTATGGTTTCCACATCCTTCTTATAGTGTGGCAACCAGAACTGAGCACAGTACTCCAAGTGGGGCCTGACCAACGTCCTATATAGCTGCAACATTACCTCTCGGCTCCTAAACCCAATCCCATGATTGATGAAGGCCAATGCACCATATGCTTTCTTAACCACAGAGTCAGCCTGTGCAGCAGCTTTGAGTGTCCTATGGTCTCGGACCCCAAGATCCCTCTGATCCTCCACATTGCCAAGAGTCTTACTATTAATACTAGATTCTGTCATCATATTTGACCTACCAAAATGAACCACCTCACATTTACCTGGGTTGATCTCCATCTGCCACTTCTCAGCCCAGTTTTGCATCCTATCAATGACCCACTGTAACCTCTGATAGCCTTCAACACTATCCACAACACCTCCAACCTTTGTGTCATCAGCAAATTTACTAACCCATCTCTTCACTTCTTCATCCAGGTCATTTATAAAAATCATGAAGAGTAGGGTCCCAGAACAGATCCCTGAGGCACACCACTGGTCACCAACCTCCATGCAGAATATGACCCGTCTGCAACCACTCTTTGCCTTCTGTGGGGAAGCCAGTTCTGGATCCACAAAACAATGTCCCCTTGGATCCCATGCCTCCTTACTTTCTCAATAAGTCTTGCATGGAGTACCTTGTCAAATGCCTTGTTGAAATCCACATACACTGCATCTACTGCTCTACCTTCATCAACGTGTTTAGTCACTTCCTCAAAACATTCAGTCAGGCTCGTAAGGCAGGACCTGCCTTCGACAAAGCCATGCTGACTATTCCTAATCATATTATGCCTCTCCAAATGTTCAAAGTCAAGCCTCTTGGGATCTTCTCCATCAATTTACAACCACCGAAGTAAGACTCACTGGTCTATGATTCCTGGGCTATCTCTACTATTCCCTGGGCTATCTCTACTTTATATAAACATAATAGATTTTAAAAAAAAACTCTAGTTGCTGAACACGAGGAAATTGGCAGATGCTGGAAATTCAAGCAACCCGGAACGTCAACAGTGCTTCTCCCTATAGATGCTGCCTGTTCTGCTGTGTTCCACCAACATTTTGTTGCTGAAGCCTTCATTCTGTTAGCATTCTTGTTTCTTTACTTGCTTACTTACATAGGTTGTTGATGAAACATATCAATCTGAGGAGCGACTTGGATGATTGGGAAGCTTTTAAAATCCATCAAAAGGCAACTAAAAAAGCTATAAGAAGGGAAAAGATGAAATATGAGAGCAAACTAGCTAATAATATAAGGCAGGATACTAAAAGTTTTTCAGTTATATATAGCGAAAAAGGGAGATGAGACTTGATATTAGACTACTGGAAAATTATGCTCGTGAGGTAGTAATGGGGGACAAAGAAATGGCAGATGAATTTAATGGAGAAGACACTAGCAGTGTCTGTAGAAGGCACTAGCAGTGTGCCAGAGGTCAGTGAGTGTCAAGGAGTAGGAGTGAGTTCCATTGCTAATACAAAGGAAAAAGTGCTAGGCAAACTGAAAGGTGTTAAGGTAGATAAATCACCTGGACCAGATGGACTAAATCCCAGAGTTTTGAGAGAGGTTACTGAAGAGATAATGGATGGATTGGTCATGATTTTTCAAGAATCACTTGATTCTGGTATGGTCCCAGAGGATTGGAAGATTGCAAATGTAACTCCAGAGGAAAGGAAATTATAGGCCAATTAGCCTAACCTCAGAGGTTGGGAAAGTGTTGGAGTCTATTCTTAAGGATGAGGTTTTGGGGTACTTGGAGACTAATGATAAAGTAAGACAAAGTTAGCATGGCTTCTGTAAAGGAAAATCTTGCCTGACAAATCTGCTAGAGTTCTTCTAGGAAGTAACACACAGGGTAAACAAAGGAGAGGTAGTGGATGTCACTTACTTGGATTTTCAGAAGGTATTTGGTAAGGTACATGAGGTTGCTTAACAAGATAAAGTCCTATAGCATTACAGGAAAGATATTGGCATGGATAGATGAATGGCTGACAGGCAGGAGGCAGTGAGTGCGAATAAAAGGGGGCCTTTTCTGGTTGGCTGCCAATGACAGGTGGTGTTCCTCAGAGATTTTTCATATTGTTTATCTATGATTTGGATAATGGAGTTGATGGCTTTGTGGCAAAGTTTGTGGATGATACAAAAATAGGTGGAGAAGTAGGTAGTGCTGAGGAAGCAATGTGGTTCTAGCAGGACTTAGACAAACTGGAAGAATGGGCAAAAAAGTGGCAGATGGAATACAGTGTTGGGCAATGTGTGATAATGTACTTTGGCAAAACAGACAATAGTGTGGACTATTATCTAAATGGGAAGAAGGTTCAAACATCAGAGCTACATAGGGACTTAGGAGTCCTTTTGCAAGACTCCCAGAAGGTTAATTTACAGGTCGAGTCTGTGGTAAAGAAGGCAAATGCAATGTTGGCTTTTATTTCAAGGGGGGATAGAACATAAAATCAAGGAGATAATGCTGAGCCTTTATAAGACAGTAGTCTGGCTGTACTTGGAGTATTGTCAGCAGTTTTGGGCTCCATATCTCAGAAATGATGTGTTGTCATTGGAGGGAGTCCAGAGCTGGTTCCCTTAGATAATTCTGGGAATGAAAGGGTTAACATGTGTGGAGTATTTGGCAGCTTTAGACCTGTACTCACTGGAATTTAGAAGAATGTGTAGGGATCTCATTGAAACCTACTGAACGTTGAAAGGACCAGATATGGTGGGTGTGACGAGAATGGTTCCTATGGTGGGGGTATCCAAACTACAGGGCGCAGCCTCAAAATTGAGGGATAAGCATTTAGAACAGAAAACGCCTAAAAGAAGTAGTCAATACAGCCCAGTCCATCATGGTAAAGCCCTCCCCACCCTTGAGCATATCTACAAGGAACACTGTCCCTGGAAAGCAGCATCCATTATCAAGGACCCCTATCATTCAGATCATGCTCTCTTCTCTGTGCTGCCATCAGGAAGAAGATACAGGAGCTTCAGGACTCACACTACCATGTTAAGGAAGAGTTACTACTCCTCAACCATCAGACTCTTGAACCATAGGGGATAACATCACTCAACTTCACTCACTCCAACACTACATTGTTCCCACAGCTTATGGACTCACTATCAAGGACTCTTCATCTCATGTTCTCAATATTTTTTGGTTATTAATTTATTTCCATTTTGTATTGTACAGTTTGTTGTATTTTGCACATTGTTGTTTGTCCATCTTGTGTGTGTTTTTTCATTGTGAATACCTACAGGAAAATGAATCTCAGGGTTGAATAGGGTGACATATATGTACTTTAATAATAAATTTATCCTGAACTTTTCATCTGTCTAAGCCTTTGGATCTCCATTTTTTTGCAATTTGGAAAGCTTTTCTCCTTTGTAATTCTCACTTATTTACATGCATTGAAATCTATTTGCCAGTTTTGCCTGTTCATTAATTATTACATTTTTACCTTCCTCTGTACAACTCAGTCCAAATCTTCACATTGCCTGTGTCATAAGCATACTCTCCTTGTGAACATATGAGCTGAAAGGTCTGTTCCTGTGCTGTAGTAGTACTCTGACTAATGGATGGGTATCATCCCAGTGATTGATTTCTTCTCATGTTCTAAAACCATGCAGTTGGGTCATTTAATCAACTACTAAATTGACCTTACTGTGTCTATTAGTAGTTGTATACAATGGGATTAGTATAGGAATTGGCATAAATAGGTTAGCATGGATTAAATGGGCTGAATAGCCTGTTTCTGTGCTGCATTGCTAGGCTTTACCTAGCATGACTTTTTATCTTTGGATACTTGGATATCTAACATTCTTTGGCATGCTTTGTATTTTATAAGTATTCCTAATAATATAAGGCATAATGCAAATTTGAGTACCTGCCCAATTTTGCCATCTTTTTGCCTTCTTACCCCTGTCTGTTTTCTTTCCAGTGAAGTAATTTATTTTCGATTCCGTGAGTTTAACTTCAACTACTCATTTCTTGTTAGGGATTTTATCAAATGACTTCTGAAGTCCAAATAAATAAAATACACAGTGCATTCCTCTATTTGCTATATTAATTACTTACTGAAATAATACATCATAACCTACTCTTCACAAACCCATTGTGCCAAAAGGGGAAAAATTATCCAGCCAAATTGCACATCCCCATCCCCCAACTAGGACAAATTCAATAACATGAGAAGGAATTTGGTGAAAATAAATGAAGATCAAAATAATTTGCAGAAAAGAATTCAGAATACATTTGGAATCTAGAATACATCCACTGAGGGCATAACAGCAGTTTACCCACAGATCTCTGTCTCTGAGCCAACACCCTGTCTCCTCTCTTTGACATCTCTCCCATTAGACATCTCCCTCTCTTTATCAGATTACCCTCTCCCCAATCCAACTTTCTTTCTGGAATTTCCCTTCTCACCCTCTTAACTCCTCTGTTTTGCAATAAAATAGCAGCTGGAGAGTGATGACTTTTATTAATGAATAATTCAAAGTTCAAAGTAAATTAATTGTGAAAGTACATAAGTGTTACTATAATGGAGTAATAACCATAATTGAATTAATGAAGGACTGCACTAACTTGGGCATTCAGCCAGTGTGCAAAATACAACAAACTGTGCAAATACAAAAAAGAAAAATTAGTAGTAAATAAATAAGCAATAAATATTGAGAACTTGAAATGAAGATTTCTTGAAATTCAGTCCGTATGTTGTGGGAACATTTCAATGGTGGGGCAAGTGAAGCTGAGTGGCTGCGGGTTAATAACTTTTTCTGAACCTGGTAGAGTGAGTTCTGAGGCTCCTATACCAGCTTCCTGAATGTAGCTGTGAGAAGACAGTCTGTCCTCAGTGGTGGGGGCCCCTAATGATGGATGCTTCTTTCCTGTGACAATACTTCATGTAGATGTGCTCAGTGATGGGGATCTGAATTGATTGGGGTCTGCAAGTGAGGAAGTTGAGGATACAAATTCACAAGGAGGTATTAAGGCCAAGGTCTCAAGGCTTATTGATTATTTTGAGGGGATGATGGCATTGAATGTGCATTTATTGCCATCATTGATGTCTGCCTTTTGAAAGAACATATGCAGTACATATATTGGCAGCCAAATGCAGAGAGTGCTTCTTAGTAATCTGAAGCCAAAATTTCTAAATATTGCTCAATCAATTGATCTTGGCCTCAGACCATTTGTATTATATAAATGGCTTGAGCTTCTAAACTGGAAAAGAGATGGTGGGAGGGGAACAGAGCAAGAAAGCCTTTGTTAACTCTGTTTTCTTAGGTATGCAGTGACCAATACTGGAAACCGTAAGTCCTTGTCTATTTATCTGAACCTGATGAAAATTGTTTCTAGTTTGTCTAAGATGATCCCTGTCCATGTTAGTGACAGAGGGTCTCTGATCTGAATTGTTTACTTGTTTGCTCTTTCCACAGCTGTTGGCAGACCAGCTGAATGTTTCCATAATTTTCTGTTTTTATTTTATATTTCCAGTATTGCAGGTTTTTGAATTTTTATGATGGTCATCATTTAAGCTTGCATTACCACTGTCAATTAAATTAATTTATGAAGCTTAAAGCATATGTTACCAAGAGTGGGCATTTTTTGGAATGAAATATGTTTATATTAATATTTGCATTAACCAAAAAGAACAAGCTTTTTATTATGTTCATGTATTATTATCCCTCTGGCTTAATAGTTCAATTATGTATTTCAGTACAGTAGATGTGATTTCATTGTGTTGTGAAATTACGTAATACAAATTAGGAAAATTGTGTTAGTTGATGTAAGCAGGAAACTGCACAAGTAAATGTATAATTGAGTCTTTATTTGAGCTGTAGTTGAAATAAATTTTGTCATCTGTAGGACAATGTTTACTCGCACTGTCTTACCAGTTCCACAGCTTGGCTTAAAAGCTAGACATTACCTCATTATCCTGGGCCGACGTCCCATTTCTATGCTAAGCAAGTTTGCAGGAATGAAAATCTAAATACCTGGATGATTATTTGTTCAGCCACAGACGGTGGCTTAAAAATAATTCCCATGTTCATTCTGCAAGGTGTGTAATAGAGTGTTATTGTTGGGTTTATTGAAAAGCACATTACCTGTATAACAAAGTGATCCTAAATTAGAAGAAACTTTTTAAAGATGTAATCATTATTTTCTGTTCATATTGTATTGGAATGAAAACTGCAGTGTTGATTATCATGTGAATATAAACTAGTAAGGAAAGAAGATTTGTCTATTCAAAAGTAGCTTCATGTTTTTGATACAACTTTTTGTATCAATGTGTACATTGTTGCCAGCAATGTGTCTGCTTGCCACCGACCCACATGGGAAACATTACTTTATCTTTTCTAGACTCACTGAAATTGACTTGATATCCAAAGCCATTCTGATTCTCAGTGATATAGAGACAATGTATTTCTGTCTCATTTGCAGGCTAGAACAAGTTTTGCAACGAAGGATCAGAGCTGTGAAGGATCAAAGCCACACCCAGTTTTAGTCTTTTATGAATATCTGATGTTCTGAAACATCCAAAAACACCTAAATTCAATGAACCAATTAAAGCATGTAAAATATATATTTTTAAATGGAACAATTAAACACTTACAAATAATTAAAATATTTAACTAAACTCGATTAATGGAAAATTTGTAATTAAAGCTTTTTTTTTACCTTTGCAGTTGCTCATCTTTGAAGTAAGACCATAAGACCATAAACTTTAGGAGTAGAGTTAAGCCATTTGGCCTATCAAGTGTGCTCTGTCATTTCATCATGGCTGATTCATTTTTCCTCTCAGTCCCAATCTCCTGCCTCTCCCCACTCCCTGAATCTCTTCATGCCCTGACCAATCAAGAATCTATCAGCCTCTGCCCTAAGTAAAAAGACTTGGCCTCCACATTTGCCTGGGGCAATAAATTCCATAGATTCACCACCCTCTATCAGAGCGTGTGTCCTCTGATTTTAGACTCTCCCACCATAGGAACCATCTTCTCCACATCCACTCTATCAAGACATTTTACCATTTGATAGGTTTCAATTAAGGCACCCCTCATTCTTCTGAATCCCAGTGAATACAGGCCCAGAGTGTCAAACGGTCTTCATATGACAAGCCGTTTGATCTTGGAAATATTTTTGTTAACCTCCTTTGAACTCTCTCCAATTTCAGCACATCCTTTCTAAGATAAAGGGCCCAAACCTGCTCACAATATTCCAAGTGAGGCTTCACCAGTGCCTTATAAAGTTTCAACATTACATCGTTGCTTTTATATTCCAATCCTCTTGAAATGAATGCTAAAATTGCATTTGCCTTCCTCATCCCAGATTCAACCTGCAAATTAACCTTTAGGGAATCCTGCACAATGATAAAATAGGCTGTAGTAAGCATGGTTTCCTCAAGGGAAAATCTTGCCTGATAAAGCTGTTGGAATTCTTTGAAGAAGTAACAAGCAGGGTAGACAAAGGAGAATCGGTTGATGTTGTGCACTTGGATTTTCAGAAGGCCTTTGACAAGGTATCACAGATGAGGCTGTTTAACAAGCTATGAGCCCATGGTATTACAGGAAAGATTGTAGCATGGATAAAGTAGTGGCTGCTTAGCAGAAGGCAAAGGGTGGGAATAATGAGGGTGCCTTTTCTGACTGGCTGCTGGTGACTAGTGGTGTTCCACAGGGCTGTTTTGGGACCGTACCTTTTTATGTTATATATCTCTGATTTATATGATGGAATTGAAGGCTTTGTTGCAAAGTTTGCAGACAATATGAAGAATGTTGGTGGGGCAGGTAGTTTTGAGGAAGTAGAGAGGCTACAGAAGGTCTAAGACAAATGAGAAGAATGGGCAAAAAAACACAACATGGAATAGTGTTGGGAAGTGTATGGTTATGCACTTCAGTAGAAGAAGTGAAAAGGTTGATTATTTTCTAAGTGGAGAGAAAAAAACAAAAAAAAAGGTGCAAAGAGAGGATTCCCTAAAGGTTAAGTTGCAGGTTGAGTATGTGGTGAGGAAGGTAAATGCAGTGATAGCATTCATTTCGAGGACTAATATTTGAAAACAAGAATGTAATGTTGAAACTTTATAAAGCTCTGGTGAGGTCTCACTTGGAGTACTGTGAGCAGGTTTGGGCCCCTTATCTTAGAAAGCTTGTGCTAAAACTGGAGAGGGTTCAAAGGATGTTCACAAAAATTATTCCAGGATTGAATGGCTTGTCATATGAAGAACGTTTGATGATTCTGGGCCTGTATTCACTGGAATTCAGAGAATGAGGGGTGACCTCATTGAAACTTATTGAATGGTGAAGGGCCTTGATATAGTGGATGTGGAGAGAATGTTTCCTATGGTGGAGAGTCCAAGACCAGAGGACACAGTCTTAGAATAGAGAGGTGTCCTTTTAGAATGGAGATGAGGAGGAAATTATTTAGCCAGGGAGTGGTGAATCTGTGGAATTCTTTGCCACAGGCAGCTGTGGAGGCCAAGTCTTTATGTAAATTTAAGTCATAGGTTGATAGATTCATGATTGGTCAGGGCATGATGGGATATGGAGAGAAGGCAGGAGACTGGGGCTCAGAGAAAAATTATATCAGCCATAATGAAAATGCAGAGCAGATTCAATGGACCAAATGGCCTAATTCTGCTCCTATATCTTATGGTCTACATCCCTTTGCACCTCAGATTTTTGTAATTTCTCTCCATTTAGAAAATAGTCAACCCTTCCATTTCTTCTACTAAAGTGCTTGACCATAAACTTCCTGGCACTGTATCTATCTGCCATTTCTTTGCCCATTCTCCTAATCTGTCTAAGTCCTTCTGCATTCTCTGTATCTCCTCAAGACTATCTGCTCCTCCACCTACCTTTGTATTATCTGCAAACTTTGCAACGAAGCAATCAATTCCATCATCCAGATCATTAACCTATAACATAAAAAGAATCAGTCCCAACACACACCCCCATGGAACATCACTATTCACCAGCAATCGATGAGAAAGGGCACCCTTTATTCCCACACTTTGCCTCCTCTCAATCAGCCACTGCTTTGTCCATGCTATAATCTTTCCTGTAACATCGTGGGCTCATAGCTTGTTAAGCAGCCCCATGTGTGGCACCATGTCAAAGGCCTTCTGAAATTCCAAGTACAAAACATCAACTGAATCTCCTTTGTCTATCCTACTTGTTATTTCTTCAAAGACTTCCAACAGATTTTTCAGGCAAGATTTTTCCTTGTGGAAACCATGCTGACTATGGCCTATTTTATCACGTTCCTCCAAATACCTTGATATTTCATCTTTAATAATGAGTCAACATCTCCCAACCACTGAGATCAGACTAACTGGACATTAATTTGCTTTCTTGTCCTACTCTCCCTTCTTGAAGAGTGGAGTGACATAAGCAATTTTCCAGTCTTCCATTACATAATCTAGTCATTCTTGAAAGATTATTACTGATGCCTCCACAATCTCTTCAGCCACTTCTTTGAGAACTCAGGGGTGTACACCATGTGGTCCAGTTGCCTTATCTACCTTCAGACCTTCCAACCAATTTTTGCTCTATTTTATGCCCTCTCTTTGGCTTTTATGTTGGCTTTAACTTCCCTTGTTAGCCATGGTTGTGTCATCTTGCCTTTAGAATACTTCTTCCTCTTTGGGATGTATATATCCTGCGCCTTCTGAATTGTTTGAGAAAATTCAGCCATTGCTGCTCTGCTGTCATCCCTGCCAGTGTTCTTTTACAATCAATTCCTGCCAACTCCTTTCTCATGCTTCTGTAATCCCCTTTATTACTTTGTAAATACATCTGACTCTAGCTTCTCCTTCGCAAATTTCAGGGTGAATTCAATCATATTATGATGACTTGCCCCTAATTCTTTTACCTTAAGCTCTCTAATCAATTTCAGTTCATTGCACAACACCCAATCCAGAATAGCTGACCGCTTCATTGATTCAATCATGAGCTGCTCTAAAAAGCCTTCTTGTAGGTATTCTAGAAATTGCCTCTCTTGGAATCCAGCACCAACCTGATTTTCCCAATCCACCTACAAATTGAAATACCCCGTGACTATTGTAACATTGCCCTTTTGGCATGCATTTTCTATTTCCTGTTGTAACTTATAGACCACCTCCTTACTACTGTTTGGGGGTCTGTATATAACTCCCTTCAGGGTCTCTTTACCTTTGCAGTTCCTTAGCTCTGTCCATAATGATTCAATGCATTTTGACCCTATGTCATCTCTTTCTAATGATATAATTTCATTTTTTACCAACAGAGCAACCCCTCCCAATCTGCCTTTCTCCCTGTCCTTTCAATACAATGTGTATCCTTGGACATTAAGCTCCTAGCTGTAATCTTCTTTCAGCCTGATTCAGTAATGCCTATAACATTATACTTGCTTATCTGTAACTGTGCTACAAGTTCATCAACCTTATTCTGTATACTGCACTAATTCAAATGTAACACCTTCAGTCCTGTATTCACCCTTTTCGATTTTGTCCGCATTTTATGTCACATCTCATCCTGTTGACTGCAGTTTTGCTCTATCATCAACCTGTCCTTGCTAGGAGTCTTACTACACATTGCCTCTGTTTGTACCCCAACTACCTCATCTTCAGCACCACCACTCTGGTTCCCATCCCCTTGCCAAATTAGTTTAAACCTACCTGAACAACTCTAGCCAACCTGCCCACAAGGATATTGGACCCCCTCCATTTTGATGTAACCCATCCCTTTTGCGTGGGTCTTACCTTCCCCTGAAGAAATCCCAATGATCGATAAATCTAAACCCCTGCCCCTGCACCAGTTCCTCAGCCACACATTCACCTGCCAAATCATCCTATTCTTACCCTCACTGGCACATGACACATTACACAGGCAGCAATCCAGAGGTTACTACCCTGAAGGTCCTGTTTCTCAGCTTTCTGCCTAAAATCCCACTTCAGGGCTTCCTCACCCTGTCTACCAATATTATTGCTGCCAATATGTACCAAGACTTCTGGCTGCTCATCCTCACCTTTGAGAATGCCGTGGACATGATCCAAGACATCCCCGATCCTGGAAGCAGGGAGGCAACATGCCATACAGATGTCTCTATCATGCCCACAGAACCTCATCTTTGTTCATCTGACTAAAGAATCTCTTTCAGTCCTCTTCACCTCTCTTCTGAGCCAAAGTACCAGACTCAGTGTGAGAGTCCCGGTCACTGTGGCACTCTCCCGATAGGTTGTCCCCCCTCAGTAGTATCTAAAGTTATATACTTATTATTGAGGGTACAGGCAACAGGTGTACTCTGCACTAGCTGTACATTTCCCTTACTTCCCCTGACCACCACCCAGTTATCTATCTCCTACAACCTAGGGGTGACTACCTCCTTGTAGCTCCTGTCTATCACCACCTCATTCTCACTATGAATCACTATTGTTTTAGCCAATCAGTGGTGTAGTGGCATCAGCATTAGACTTCAAGGCAAATGGTCCCCAGTTCAAATCCGGTCAGCTCCTTGAACACTTTCCATTTGTGTTGGGTTGAGCATCGAGCTAGCAACTTGGCCTCGTAAAAGTAAAGCAATCAAGTGCTACGGAAATAGCAAAAATGCTGCTCAGTGTTCCATAAGGTGCAAAAAGGAACAACAACTATTGTTTCGACAAGCAGAATAGACATTGGAGAATCGGTGAATTTTGGGTTTCAGAAGGCCTTTGACAATGCACGTGAGGCTGCTTAGCAAGATAAGAGCCAGTGGTATAGGTGTAGGAGTCTATGGATAGAGGTAGTACCTGTGATGTTTAGCAGCTGCACTCTACTTAGTTGGGTGGATGGTTATCACTAGTCCTCTTCCATCTCCTAAACCTCTCATATCTGCCTCCAAGTGGCATATCCCAGTACACCACTTCAGCTGGTGGTTTAAATGATATGAGGGGCTTTTGGACCTCTTAATTAAGAAAGGATGTGCTGACGTTGGAGAGGGTTCAGAGGTAGTTCATTGAAATGATTGTAGGAATGAAAGGGTTATCATCTGAGGAGCATTTGATAGCTCTGTGCCTGTAAATGCTGGAATGTAGAAAAATTTAAGGGAGATATCATTTAAGCCTATTGAATGTTGAAAGGACTAGATAGAGTGGATGTAGAGAGGATGTTTCCTATAGTGGCGGAGTCTAGGACTAGAGCGCACAACCTCAGAATAGAGGAATATCCATTTAGAATAGAGATGAGGAGGAACTTCTTTAGCCAGAGGGTGGTGAATCTTTGGGATTTGTTGACACATATTGCTCCAGAGGCCAAGTTATTGTGTGTATTTAAGATGGAGGTTATAGAATTTTGATTAGTTAAAGCGTGAAAGGTTATGGGGAGAAGACAGGAGAATGGGGTTGAGAGGAAAAATGGATTGGACATGATGAAATGGCGGAGCAGACTCAATGGGACAAATGGTATAATTCTGCTGCTATCTTTTGTGGTCTCATTATTACTGTTGCATGTCCCAACAGATCAGATTAGTCTATTGTCATATATACCAGAAAGCAGTGAACTTCCTTACTTGCATAAAGCCACAGAGTAATCAGTATACATGGTAATAATAAATACAACGATAAAAACAGCAGTAATTGCAAAACAAACAGAGTAGTGTAAAGATTGTGCAGTAATCTGATTTGTGGCAATAATGGAATAACTGAGAGAGGTAGAATTAAGTTTCTAAGAATGTTACACCACTACTGGGAAGGGGATGTGAAAGATGTGATTGGTTCAGAATCACATCAGATAGTAGTGGGGAAGAAGCTGTTCTTGAATCTGGTCATTCTGGCTTTGAAGATTTTATATCTTATCCCAGAAGATCAAAGGGATCATAGAGAGTGGCTAGGGTGGCAGGCATTCTTGATGATATTATTAGCCTTCCTCAAGAAATGCACTAGGAAGATGGATTTGATGGATGGAAACGATGAGTCCGTGGTGAACTGGGCAGTATTTACTCAGTTCTGTCAGTTCTAGCAGTGCGTTTGCCATTCCAGGCTCGGATGCAGCCCTTCTCGATATGCTCTATAGAAGTAATCTCACCTGGTACAGATTTGGTGGTAGGTCACCTACTGAAGTTGAAGAACAACACCAAGTTCAGGTTTCGCTGCTAGGCATTAGTACAATGTAATGATGCCTGTGCTGAGGAATGCCAGAATTTTTCCAAAGGTTCTAGTCAATGATGGCCATTTGCTTTACCTAGAAACACAAGAATAAATGGAAGTTTTTTACTCACTTGGATGACAAAAGGTACGGAATACAATGCCGTTATTGACTTGGCATAATTCAATTCTTTATTCTGAAAAACTTTGATCTGAGTTACTTGAGACATCCAAATCAAATCAAATCAAGTTTAGTTATCATTTAGCCATACACGGATACAGCCAAACATGACAGCCTTCCTCAGTGGCCAAGGTGCAAAACATTCAAAATAGTTAGGGAAAAAAAAACAAAAGAAATTCCAGCTCCACAAAATTAAACTCATAGATTAACATTTAAAGCTAAATTTCTTGTAAATTTATAATAAATGTATAATCTGGCACCATAAAAATGGAATTTCCTGGTTTGTCCAGTTTGAAGAAAATGATTTGATGCATAAATTTATCTAAACTCCTAATTTAAAGTAGCCTTATCAAGAGGGAATTTTTAAAACAACTGCTTGAACAATACGTTAGTGTGTACCCCAAGGAAAAGATTCTTAAAAAATAATAAAAGTAGATTAAGTAAACTCAAACAACAACACACACAAAATGCTGGTAGAACACAGCAGGCTAGGCAGCATCTATAGGGAGAAGCGATGTCGACGTTTCGGGCCGAGACCCTTCGTCAGGACTAACCAAAAGGAAAGATAGTAAGAGATTTGAAAGTAGAGGGGGGAGGGGGAAATGCGAATTGATATGAGTAGACCGGAGGGGGTGGGATGAAGCTAAGAGCTGGAAAGGTGATTGGCGAAAGTGATACAGAGCTGGAGAAGGGAAGGGATCATGGGATGGGAGGCCTCAGGAGAAAGAAAGGGGGGGAGCACCAGAGGGAGATGGAGAACAGGCAACCAACTAAATATGTCAGGGATGGGGTAAGAAGGGGAGGAGGGGCATTAACGGAAGTTAGAGAAGTCAATGTTCATGCCATCAGGTTGGAGGCTACCCAGCCGGTATATAAGGTGTTGTTCCTCCAACCTGAGTTTGGATTCATTTTGACAATAGAAGAGGCCATGGATAGACATATCAGAATGGGAATGGGACGTGGAATTAAAATGTGTGGCCACTGGGAGATCCTGCTTTCTCTGGCGGACCGAGCGTAGGTGTTCCATGAAACAGTCTCCCAGTCTGCGTTGGCTCTCGCCAATATATAAAAGGCCACACCGGGAGCACCGGATGCAGTATACCACACCAGCCGACTCACAGGTGAAGTGTCACCTCACCTGGAAGGACTGTCTGGGGCCCTGAATGGTGGTGAGGGAGGAAGTGTAAGGGCAGGTGTAGCACTTGTTCCGTTTACAAGGATAAGTGCCAGGAGGGAGATTGGTGGGAAGGGATGGGGGGGACGAGTGGACAAGGGAGTCGCGTAGGGAGCGATCCCTGCGAAAAGCAGAAGGGGGGGAGGGAAAAATGTGTTTGGTAGTGGGATCCCGTTGGAGGTGGCAGAAGTTACGGAGAATTATACGTTGGACCTGGAGGCTGGTGGGGTGGTAGGTAAGGACAAGGGGAACCCTATCCCGAGTGGGGTGGCGGGTGGATGGGGTGAGGGCAGATGTGCGGGAAATGGGAGAGATGCGTTTGAGAGCAGAGTTGATGGTGGACAAAGGGAAGCCCCTTTGCTTAAAAAAGGAAGACATCTCCTTTGTCCTGGAAAGAAAAGCCTCATCCTGAGAGCAGATGCGGCAGAGATGGAGGAATTGTGAGAAGGGGATAGCCTTTTTGCAAGAGACAGGGTGGGAAGTGGAATAGTTCAGGTAGCTGTGAGAGTTAAGTAAACTCATTTTTTTCTTATTGTTACCTGTAACCAGATTGTTTCATTATGAACTGTGAAGATGCCTAATGGCATTAGTTCTGCATGTCTGCACAAAACGTGTCTTGATTATGCCATTTATCAAATTTGTGTTCAATTTTTTGTAGTTTTAATTTTACAGATGTCTCTAGAGTATAATTATTTACATCATTATTGGAGGGCCAATCCACTGAGAAAATATGGATAGAGGTCAAAAATAGGAAAAGTGCAATCACTGATGAGATTACATTAGTAATTAGTAATCTTCGACATTAGAAGAGGATTTTCAGAGAAAATTTGCCCGATTCTCTCTATTAGAGATCACATCTTATGAAGAAAGGTTGAGCAAGCTGGGGCTTTTCTCTTTGGAGTGAAGGAGAATGAAAGGTGACTTTAATAGAGACATAGATAGAGTGGACAGCCAGCACCTTTTTCCCAGTGCAGCAATGGGGAAAGGGCATGATTTTAAGATTAGAGGAAAGTATAGTGGAATTGTCAAAAGGAGATTTTTTACACAGAGTGGTCAGTGTGTGAAATGCTAGTGGTGTTGGCAGAGACTGATACATTAGAGATATTGAAGAAACTATTACTGAAATTCTGGCTGACTGCTGCCACAACAACTCTCACTCAATGTCAGCAAGACCAAGGAGCTGATCATTGACTTCAGGAGGAGGAACATGGAGATCCATGAGCCAGTCCTCTTCGAGGGATCAGAGGTGGAGAGGGTCAACAACTTTAAATTCCTTTGTGTTATAATTTTAAAGGACCTGTCCTGGACCCAGTATGTAAATCCAATTATGAAGAAAGCAAGGCAGCATCTCTACTTCCTTAGAAGTCTGCAGGGATTCCGCATGACATCTATTACTTTGATAAACTTCTATAGGTGTGCCTCACTACTCTCTGCTGCCTGTTATGCCTCTGGTGTTTTGGGCAGCAATGAAGGTCCTCCATCTCTGGTGATCACAGTGAAGGGTTTATTTCATTGTGTCAGTAGCTCAGTTTTCATATTGTTAGTCATGTAATTTCCAGGTGGTGACTCAGGAATTCCATTGCATTCAGATGTTTTCTTCATTGTTGTTTCCATACCTGTTTTGTTTACCATTCAGGGTTGTTAGCCCCGAACTCTATAGATGTGTAGTGGAGAGCATATTAATGGTTGCTTCATGGCCTGGTATAGAAACACCAATGCCCTTGAACAGAAAATGCTACAACAAATAGTGGATACAGCCCAGTCCATCATGAGTAAAGCCGTCCGCAGCATCTACACAGGAGAACAACATCCATGGTTGAGGACCCCCACCACCCAGTCCATGTTCTCTTGTCACTGTTGCCATCAGGAAGAAGGTATAGAAGCTTCAGGACTCATACCACCAGGTTCAGGAACAATTATTTCCCCTCAACTATCAGGCTCTTAAACCATTGGGGATAATGTCACACAGCTTTACTTGCCCCCATCACTGAACTGTTCCCACAACCCATGGGCTCACTTTCAAGGACTCTTCATCTCATGTTCTCAATGTTTGTTTGTTTGTTTATTTATTATTTTCTTTTGTATTAGCACAGTTTATTCTCTTTTGCATATTGGTTGCTTGTCTGTCCTGTTTCATTAATTCTTCTTCTTCTCTCTTAGATTTACTGAGTATGCCTGAAAGAAAATGAATCTCAGGGTTGTATATAGTGACATGTACAGTTTGCACAATGATAATAAATTTACTTTGAACTCTTAAGATACACACATGAGTGAAAGACTGGAGGGCTATGTAGGAGGGAAGGATTAGATTGATTTTTGGAGTAGGTTAAAAAGTTGGCACAACATTGTGGGCTGAAGGGCTTGTACTGTGCTGTACTGTTCCATGTTAACAGCCAGCAAGAGATAGAGGAGCAGATGTGCAAGTATGGATCTATTTAAAAATAATGGGATTGTAGTGGGTGATTTTCTCTTCCCCAATATTGACCTGGGATTGAATTAGTGCAAAAAGCTTAGGATGGGCAGAATTTGCTCGAGTGTCTTGAACAGTGTATAGATAGTTCAACTGAAGCAGGGGCCATTCTGTATCTTGTACTGGGACACAAGCCTGACCAGGTAACTGATGTTTCAGTGGTAGAGCATATTAGAAACAGAGATTGATACATATCTCTGAATAAAAATAAGTCTGGAGCTAGAGGGGAAGTATTACATTGGGGCTGGGCAAATTGCAGCATCATTAAGGAGGAGCTTGGGAAAGTAAATTGGAAGCAGCTGTTGTTGAGTTAGTCCACATCTGACATGTGGAAGTGATTTAAAGACCATCTGGCCAGAATTCAGTAAGGAAGAAGGACAAAGCCAGTAAGAAAAGGGAACCATGCAAGATGAGAAAAGTTATAAATTTACTCAAAACTAAAAAGGAAGTGCATGTAAGGTTTAGGAAGCTGAACTCAGACAGGGCCTTTGAGAAATATGAAAAAAGCAGAAAAACCTGGAGAAAGGAATTAGAAGGGCTAAAAGGGGACAAAAAATGTCCTTGACAGGGACGATTAAAGAGAACCCCAGGGCATTATTTGAGTACATTTAAAACAAGAGGATAACTAGGGAGAAGGTAAGACCATTCAGGGATAAAGGAGGGCATTTATGCTTGGTGTCAGAAGATGTCGGTGAAGTACTAAATGAGTACTTAGCATTAGAATTACCAAGGAGAGGGATATAGAGAATAGTAAGATCAGTGTAAGCTACCCTAATATAGAAACATAGAAAACCTACAGCACATTGCAGGCCCCACGGCCCACAAAGTTGTGCCGAACATGTCCCTACCTTAGAAATTACTAGGATTACCCATAGCCCTCTATTTTTCTAAGCTCCATGTACCTATCCAAAAGTCTCTTAAAAGACCCTATCATATCCACCTCCACCACTGTTGCCGGCAGCCTATTCCATGCACTCACCACTCTCTGCATAAAAAACTTATCCCTGACATCTCCTCTGTACCTATTCCCCGGCACCTTAAACCTGTACCCTCTTGTGGCAGCCATTTCAGCCCTGGGAAAAAGCCTCTGGTTATCCACACAATCAATGCCTCTCATCGTCTTATACATCTCTGTCAGGTCACCTGTCATCCTCCATCACTCCAAGGAGAAAAGGCCGAGTTCACTCAACCTGTTTTCATAAGGCATGCTCCCCAATCCAGGCAACATCCTTGTAAATCTCCTCTGCACTCTTTCTATGGTTTCCACATCCTTCTTATAATGTGGCAACCAGAACTGAGCACAGTACTCCAAGTGGGGCCTGACCAACGTCCTATACAGCTGCAACATTACCTCTCGGCTCCTAAATTCAATTCCGTGATTGATGAAGACCAATATACTGTATGCCTTCTTAACCACAGAGTCAACCTGCGCAGCTGCTTTGAGCGTGCTATTGACTCGGACCCCAAGATCCCTCTGATCCTCTACATTGCCAAGAGTCTTACTATTAATACTATATTCTGTCATCATATTTGACCTACCAAAATGAACCACCTCACACTTACCTGGGTTGAGCTCCATCTGCCACTTCTCAGCCCAGTTTTGCATCCTATCAATGTCCCGCTGTAACCTCTGATAGCCTTCCACACTATCCACAACACCCCCAACCTTTGTGTCATCAGCAAACTTACTAACCCATCCCTCCGCTTCCTCATCCAGGTCATTTATTGAAAATCACGAAGAGTAAGGGCCCCAGAACAGATCCCTGAGGCACACCACTGGTCACTGACCTCCATGCAGAATATGACCCATCTTCAGCCACTCTGCCTTCTGTGGGCAAGCCAGTTCTGGATCCACAAAGCAATGTCCTCTTGACATAATAGGCATTTTGAATCAAGAATGAGATGATGTTGGGTCTCTTGAAGAACATTAACATGGATATTTCCCAGGGCCTGATGGGATTAATACCAGGTTATTTACTGAAACAAGAGAGAAGATAATTAGACTTTGTCAAAGGTGTTTGTATCTTTGCTTGCCACAGGTGAGGTCCTGGAGGACTGAAGAATAGTCAATGTTATTGCTATATTTAAGAAGGGACATAGGGATAATTCAGGAAATTACAGGCCAGTGAGCCTCACATAAGTGGTAAGGAAATTGTTGGAGAAGTTTCTTGAAGGTAGGATTTACTCACATTTGGAAGATATATGATCTATACATCACCAGTAGATAGGGTTGTATAGAGAGCTTTTGTCACATGGTCTTCATAAATCAAGGCATTGAATGCAGGAATTAGTATGTTATGTAGAAATTATATAAGACATTGGTGGGGCCAAATTTATAGTATTATGTACAGTTTTGTTTACTTAAGCTTGAAAGAGTGCAGAAAAATGTACATTGATAATGCCAGCACTTGAAGACCTGAGTTACAGGGATAGGTTGAATAGGTTAGGAGTTTATTCCCTGGAGTCTGGGAGAATGAGGTGAGGTAGACAAAATTATGAGGGATATAGATAGGGTGGATAGCTGCAGGCATTTTCCACTCAAAGTGGGGGAGACTAGAGCATAGGTTAAGGGTGATACATGAAATATTTAAGGCGAACCTGAGGAGGGAACATCTTTACTAAGATCATGGTGCGAATATTGAGCAGGCTGCCACCAGAAGTGATGGATACGGGGTTGATTGCAACATTTAAGAAAAGTTTGGATAAATACATGAATGGGAGGGGTATGGAGGGCTATGGTACAGGTGCAGGCAGATGGGACTTGACAGAAAATCAAGCTGGCATGGACTAGATCGACCAAAATACCTGTTTCTGTGCTGTTGTGCCCTATGACTCTTATCATATATTGAGTATTTCTTCAGTTGCCAGTTGCACTTTTCTAGAGATTAACATGTATCAAATAGGTATGTTAAAATAGACAACTACAGTGCCATGCAAAAGTTTGGGCACCCCTGGTCAAAATTTCTGTTACTGTGAATAGTTAAGTGAGTAGAAGATGAACTGATCTCCAAAAGTCATAAAGTTAAAGATGCAACATTCTTTTCAACACTTTAAGCAGGATTAGTGTATTTTTTTTGGTACAATTTTAAAGTGAAAAAAAAGGAAAGGAGCACCATGCACAAGTTTGGGCACCCCAAGAGATTTGAGTTCTCAGATAACTTTTCCCTAGGTCTCAGACTTTAATTACCTTGTTAGGGCTATAGCTTGCTCACAGTCATTGTTAGGAAAGGCCAGGTGATGCAAATTCCAAAGCTTTATAAATACCCTGACTCCTCAAATCTTGTCCCAACAATCAACAGCCATGGCTCCTCTGAGCAGCTGCCTAGCACTCTGAAAATTAAAATAAATGATGCCCACAAGGCAGGAGAAGGCTATGAAAAGATAGCAAAGCATTTTCAGGTAGCCGTTTCCTCAGTTTGTAATGTAATTAAGATGGCAGTTAATAGGAACGGTGGAGGTCAAGTTGAGGTCTGGAAGACCAAGAAAACTTTCCAAGAGAACTGCTTGTAGGATAGCTAAAAAGGCAAATCAAAACCCCTGTATTACTGCAAAAGACCTTCAGGAAGATTTAGCTGACTCTGGAGTGGTGGTGCACTGCTCTACTGTGCAGCGACACCTGCACAAATATGACCTTCATGGAAGAGTCATCAGAAGAAAACGTTTCCTGCATCCTCACCACGAAATTCAGCATCAGAAGTTTGCAAAGGTACATCTAAACAAGCCTGATGCATTTTGGAAACAAGTCCTGTGGACTGATGACATTAAAATAGAACTTTTTGGCCGCAATGAGCGGTATGTTTAGAGAAAAAAAGGTGCAGAATTTCGTGAAAAGAACACCTCTCCAACTGTTAAGCACGGGAGTGGATCGATCATGCTTTGGGCTTGTGTTGCAGCCAGTGGCACAAGGAATGTTTCACTGGTAGAGGGACGAATGAATTCAATTAAATACCAGCAAATTCTGGAAGCAAACATCACACCGTCTGTAAAAAAGCTGAAGATGAAGCGAGGATGAATTCCACAACAGGATAATGATCCTAAACACACCTCACCTCACAATGGACTGCCTCAAGAGGCGCAAGCTGGAAGCTTTGCCATGGTCCTCATGGTCCCCTGACCTGAACATCACCGAGAATCTGTGGATAGACCTCAAAAGAGCAGTGCATGCAAGACGGATCAAGAATCTCACAGAACTAGAAGCCTTTTGCAAGGAAGAATGGGCAAAAAATCCCCCAGACAAGAATTGAAAGACTCTTAGCTGGCTACAGAAAGCGTTTACAAGCTGTGATACTTGCCAAAGGGGGTGTCACTAAGTACTGACCATGCAGGGTGCCCAAACTTTCGGGCCCTTTTTTTGTTATTTTGAAACTGTAAAAGATGGAAATAAAAAAGTAATCTTGCTTAAAATATTAAAGAAATGTGTCATCTTTAACTTTATGCCTTTTGGGAATCAGGTCATCTTTTTCTCACTTAGCTATTTACAGCGACAGAAATTTTGACCGGGGTGCCCAAACTTTTGCATGCCACCGTATGATGAAAAATGTGCTAATTTCAAATATTTCAAAGTCAAATATTTTGATTAAACTTCAGGTTGACATTTTTGATAACTAACAATAGACTGAACACACTTCTAAGCAGCATTTTTCTGTGGAAGATTAGATACTTCTTTTAATCTTGTCACATAATTAGCTTAGCCTCTGGATAATGCTGAAGGAGTTGCTCAGAGAAGTATCCTTGGCTAAACCATCACCTATGCTTAATAATTGACAACCATATGTATGTCATAAAATCAGAGGTGAGGATGTTCACTAATGTTTATTTGATAATTGGATGTCGTTTAATTCCATTTTTTGCTCTTCAGCAAATAAAGCTGAACCAAGAGCTGCAAGCCAAAGTGAGCCAATAAGTGACAAGTAATTATGCTACAAATGTACTGTGCTATGAACAGCTCCAACAAGACAGACTAAACAGAGGCATTTTTATCATCAACAAGACAAATTAGAATGAATATTTTCCATTTGCCTGGATCAGTACAGCTTCCACAAAAATCAACATCCCCTAGATTTGTGCTCCATGTACTACTGTGCTGTTCACCAAGACTATTCTGGCAGCTGCTACTCAACCTCAAACAAATGAATTAAATAAATATCACATCATAAATTCTCACTGCTTGAAATTCGTCATATTGGTAGACAGAATTGTTATAAATGAAGTTCATGGTAAATATTGTTGAAGACTTGGGTAAAGTGGATTTCTTAGTAATTAGCTTGTGAATAGAGTCCAAGTTTTTTGACCTGACCTGAATTTCCTTTAGAGGAAGAAAGCATCCTCTATGAGGTTTTACATCCTCCCCACGGAATGTGTGGGTTTTATCTGGGGTTCTGGTTTCCTCCCACAGTTGAAAGACATAGTAGTTAGTAGGTTACTTGGTCATTGCAAATTCTCTCAAAGAGCTTAAAGTTAATTCAGAGGTTGCTGGGTGGCCAGGCTTGAAGGGCTGGATGTGCTTGTACCATGCTGTATCTCCAAATAAAATAAAGGGTAAGGATGTGGGAAGTTTTGAGAGAGCATTTGGGAGCTTAGGATTTCAGCAGTTGAAACCACATCCACCAAAGCTGGAACAACTCAGTTTAGGGTCGTGGAAAAGTATGGAAGGAGTTCAGTTTTTTTGTGAGGCTGTGAAACTCAGGAAGTTTGCAAAATCTAGGGGAGCAAGACAATGGAGGAAGTTAAAGCAAGGGTGGGAACTTTAAAATCTTAGCTAGAGTCCAGAAGCAGTCAAATGCTAGACAGTGATGATGGAACAGAACTTACCATTTAAAACTTAATTGCTCTCAAGTTTGTAGAAAGTGCAAGGCCAGAGACATTGGCATAAAGGACAGCAGAAAATATGGTAAGTTAGAGGTACACACTGTATACATAACTTAGCAATAAATTAAAAACAGTAAGTA
This sequence comes from Hemitrygon akajei, assembly GCF_048418815.1. Classification (NCBI taxonomy): domain Eukaryota; kingdom Metazoa; phylum Chordata; class Chondrichthyes; order Myliobatiformes; family Dasyatidae; genus Hemitrygon; species Hemitrygon akajei. The sequence continues at coordinate 83,420,962 of NC_133124.1, forward strand.
CAGAAATATAAAGCAGGGGAGGCAGCATCAGTGTAAAGATAAACAGAGTTAAAATTTCAATTGAATTGCTTTTAAAGGGGATAAATAAGTTTTAAGTTATTGAGAAAAAGGAAGATGGGATACAGGCAAAGAGAACAAGGAGAAAGCCTGGGACAAGATGGAGATGGGATAGATTTTGTGGTCTGAAATATATCTGGATCAATTACAGAGGAGAGCAAGAAAATTGATGGTGAGAACAGTGTTTGTGATAGGGGTTCAAGACCTTCAAACTTCAACTGTATACCATGGAAACTGTAACAGGTTTTAAATGGTGTTGCTGACAAGTAACATATAAATTGGAGAAATAGGATAGAATTAAAGGTTTCAAAGGTACATTTAATGTCAGAGAAATGTATACAATATACATCCTGAAATACCTTTTCTTTGCAACCATCCACGAAAACAGAGTGCCCTAAAGGATGAATGACAGTTAAATGTTAGAACTTGAAAGCCCTCCCCCAGCTCCCCCTCCCACATGTAAGCAGTAGCAAGGCAACAATCCCCCTTCCCCCACCAGCAAAAAAAGGCATTGGCACCCACCACTGCTCACTCAAGCATGCAGCAAAGCATCAACAAAGACACAGACTTGCAGTACCGCAAAAACTACTCGTTCACCCAGCATTCGACATACTACAGGCTCTCTCTCTCTCTCCCTAATAAGGGAGAAAGAGATGTGTCTATATCACAGCAAGGGGGAGACATAACAAACAACTTGTGGATTTACAAAATTAAGGATATATCCTTAGGAATATCTTAAGAAGGGAAATTATTACATGAGTTAAAATGCAAAAATATGCAGAAGATAGAAATGTGGAAATATGTAGATGCTGGATATCTAAATAAAACAAAAAAATACCTGAAATGCTCAGCAGGTTATGATAGCAACTGCAGAAAGAGGAGCAGAGTTAACATTTTGGTTTCAGATGATTGGTAACAACCTGGAGCATTGTCTTTTTTATTTCAAACATGAGAAAATCTGCAGATGCTGAAAGTCCAAGCCACACACACAAAACTCTGGAGGAACTCAGCAGGGCAGGCAGCATCTATGAAAAGAGTAAAGAGTTGATGTTTTGGTCTGAGACCCTTCATCAGGACTGGAAAAAAAAGATGAGAAGTCAGAGTAAGAAGGTGGAGGAGGGGAGGAAGAAGTTCAAAGGTGGTAGGTGATAGGTCAAACCAGGATGGGGTGGGGGTGAAGTAAATAGCTGGGAAGTTGATAGGTGAAAGAGATATAGGGCTGGAGAAGGGGGATTCTGATAGGAGAGGGTAGAAGAAAGGGAAGGGGGAGGAGCACCAGAGGGAAGTGATGGACAGGTAAGGAGGTGAAGAAGGTAAATGGGAGTGGGGAATGGTGATGGTGGGGGGGAGATTGCAATTACTGGAAGTTCGAGAAATCGGATGGAATACAAGGTATCCACTTCTTCTGGTAGATGGAGTGTAGATGCTCTTTTTTATTTCTCTGTATATACAGCTTCACTTTATATGTATTTTTAGTGATGATTTAATTATTTATTGTTTTCTGGCTAGAACTGAATAAGAACAGAAGTAAAAAATGTTGGAGAATGCCACTTGGCTTCTCATTTGTTCTGCCATTCAACAAAATCATGGCTGAGTTTTAATTCAGTGTGACTTTACTGCAGTAATAACTAATCCTTTGGATACAGAAGAGACTACTGGGATTCAAATGGTAGTTTCACATAGGATGGCCACAGGTCTAGGAGGCTACAAAATGTTCAAGGTTTTGAGGAGGAAAAAGAGATTAGAAGTTCGGCTGCAGCTCAGTTACACTCTTCTTAGATCAGGCATGGAATGCTGTTAGCATCTGTGAACACCTCATACTAGTTAGTTCAGATAGTAGAGGAAATTCAGTGTGGATTTACCAGAATTACACTGGAGTTAAGTTAAGAAACAAACACATAAAGTAAGGATGTACTTAGAAGTTCTGCTGATTTTATTTATTTATTGAGATACAGCATGGAATAGGGCCCTTCTAGTCCTTCAAGCCATGCCACCCGGTAACCCTTGACTTAACCCTAGCCTAATCGTGGGACAATTTACAATGATCAAGGTAATAAGGTCAACTGCATGGGTTGATAAAACTCTGTACATGGTCTGTGGTGTCCTGAGCTGAACTGCATAAAAATTAGAGCTGAATTTTTCAGCAGTGAAGTTAGGAGGTTTTTTTGTGTGTGAAATAGTTATTAGATTTTTTAACTTAATTTTACAAATGGCAGTTGATACTAGATTAATCAGTTGACTTATTAATTTAACAAAACAAGTAGATGGGCCTTATATTTGCTGAACAATGCTCCATTGTCAAGTCACTTCTAGTGTACAACACTGTCCTCTGACAAAAAGGTTCACATTGAGTCTCTGTAAAATACTTCTCATATCTGAGAAATTAGTGTTAAAATTCACTATCACCTTCTCTATGCCAATATAGCCTTGTCGATTAATGAAAGGGGTAATTGGTTTATTATTGTCAAATATACTGAGATACAGTGAAAAATTGTTTTGCATGGATCCAAACAGATTATTCCAAATATAAGTACATCGAGGTACAGCATTACCAAGGGAAAAGCAATAACATGATGCAGAATATAGTGTTACAGTTGCAGAGTAAGTGCAGTGTAGATCGACAAATAAGGTGCAAGGACCATGACGAGGTAGGCTGATAGAGCAGGAGTCCATCTTTGTTGTATAAAAGCTTTGTTTCAGTGTCTTATAACAGGGTAGAAACTGTCCTTGAGCTTGGTGGTGCTGTTTTCAAACTTTTGTATCTTCTGCCTAATGGGGGTGGTATGAGAAGATGAAATGACAGGAGTAGGAGAGGTCTTTGCCAAGGCTGTAAGAACAGTAGACAGAATGAATGGAGGGGAGTCCATGCCTCAGGAGCATACAAAAGTCCTCTGTAAGCAGTGGAAGGAGTGCACCACTTCACAAGCCACCCATGGCCTACCTGAAAGAATCTGTAGTTTTTATATTAGCTTTGTTACCCAACTGAGAATCTACAAAATTGGCATGGAAGCAAATCATCTTTGATCCTGAGGCATTCCCTAAAATGAAGCAGCTAAAGGGGCACCTGAGCCAAGATCATGACAATACTGAGGGAGTCCTTAGGCTGACATTAGTTTTAAGTAGTACTTTTGATTAACTGGAACTTATCAAGTCTAGCACATGGTGAATAATGGCTTTTTACTGTGATTGGAATTCTTTGGTATGAACTTGGATTAATTAGTTTCATCGTTTGAACAAATAAGATAAGTCATCTTCTACAATTTGTATTCTCAGTCCTTAAACTAGAATTAATTCTAGAAACTGCATTGACTAAATGTTCCTGGTCATGCACTTGATATTCACTTTTAACACTTAAGTCATCAAGCCATTTGGAAAGAATTTGAAGGATGATAATTATGAATTCTGTTAGTATTGAACATAGATTTAAATAATCTAACAAACTGATGGCTTCAGTCATCTTTGCTTGCTGCCCCATACAAATGCTAGTTTTCCTGTGATTATGATAACGTTATGTTCAAGTAATTTTGTAATGAAGAAGCTAAATACCTGTAATGTTACAAATTAAATTCTATGTCATACTAATATGTGTAATTTGTCTATATTTATAGATACAATCTATATCAATGGAACATAAAAATAGCAACATGATTAGATCACATGATTGTTTCTAATTGCTCTGTCATTCAGTAAAATCATAGTCAATCTGTTAACTCAGCTTCACTTTCCTGTAGCAATCCCATGTTCCTTAATTTTCATGATAATTAAAAATATGTCAGTCTCTGACTCAAATATACTGAGCAACTGAAACCTCACAGTCCTCATCTGTAGAATATTCAAAAGTTTTACAGTTGCTGGATGAAGACATTTATTTGTATTATCAATAGTAATAACCAATTCTTATTTTGAGTCAGTAATCCTTGTTTCCAAAATCGCGGTTGGAATAGGACCATAAGACCATAGGATATAGGAGCAAAATTAGGCCATTTGACCCATCAAGTCTGCCCACCATTTCATCATGGCTAATCTATTTTTGCTCTCAGCCCCAATCTCCTGCCTCCCCCCACCCCTGTATCTCTTTATGCCCTGACCGATCAAGAATCTATCAACCTCTGCTCATGAAGACTTGGTCTCCACAGTTTCTTGTGGCAATGAATTCCACAGATTCACCACTCTCTGGCTAAAGAAATTCTTCCTCATCTCTGTTCTAAAAGAATACCCCTCTATTCTGAAGCTGGTCCTCAGGTCTTAGACTCCCACCACACGAAACATGCTCTCCTCATCCACTCTAACAAGCCCCTTCACCATTTGATAGTTTTCAATGAGGTCACTCCTCATTCTTCTGAATTCTTGTGAATACAAACCCAAAGGCATCAAATGCTCGTCGTATGACAAATTGTTCAATCCTCGAATCATCTTCAGTACAGCCTGAAACATTGACTGTACTCTTTTCCATGGATTTTGGAACAAACTGGTTTTTCCAGAATAAACCCAGTGAAACTTCACTGCAGTTTTTCTATTGCAAGTGTACAGTATCCTTCCTTCATTAGACAGATTAGACCTGCATACAATATTACTTTTGAAGTATGTCATGCCTTTTAATGTAATTTCCCAATTTATCATAGTCTTATTCTTCATTTTCCTGTTCCTTATTAATGTCTTGGTCCTCATTTACTGAAATTTGGAATTTACTGATCCGCAGGCTTATTACTGTTTGTGTCAGATTTATTTTTTATTTGATCTAACAAAAGTACTTTTGATAGTACGAGTATTTTGCCTAAAAAGAATGGATGCTGCTTCCAAACTATCTGTTAATTTTTTAATAGTTATTCTTTGCTTGTTTGCTGTCTTGGGTTTCAATGCAGCTTCCCATTTTCCCATTTCTCATGCTTCTACAATTTACTTCATTCAGATTTAAGACTCTTGAGATGGACTAATTTTTAAATTCAGAAATATACTTCATTCACATTATATACAGTATAGGAAATAAAATCAGTACATATTACTTACTATACCATCAAATTAATACATTTGCTGGCAGTGCATCAGTGTTGCTCATGTTTCTTGACTACATCCATGAAGCATTTGAGAGGTTGTTACACAGAATCCAGCCTTCTAGTGTCCAGTCAGAGCAGAATATTAGACTGTGTTCCTTCCCCACAAAGCCTTTGTAATTGTTGCACCAAGTATCAGTATCCCTTCAGTGTATAGACAATAGACAATAGGTGCAGGAGTAGGCCATTCAGCCCTTCGAGCCAGCACCACCATTCACTGTGATCATGGCTGATCATCCACAATCAGTACCCCGTTCCTGCCTTCTCCCCATATCCCTTGACTCTGCTATCTTCAAGAGCTCTATCTAACTCTTTCTTGAAAGCATCCAGAGAATTGGCCTCCACTGCCTTCTCAGGCAGAGCATTCCACAGATCCACAACTCTCTGGGTGAAAATATTTTTCCTGAACTCCATTCTAAATGGCCTACCCCTTATTCTTAAATTGTGGCCTCTGGTTCTGGACTCACCCAACATCGGGAATATGTTTCCTGCCTCTAGTGTGTCCAATCCCTTAATAATCTTGCACACACACAAAATGCTGGTGGAACGCAGCAGGCCAGGCAGCATCTATAGGAAGAAGCACTGTTGACGTTTCGGACCAAGACCCTTCGTCAGGCCTGAAACGTCGACAGTGCTTCTTCCTATAGATGCTGCCTGGCCTGCTGTGTTCCACCAGCATTTTGTGTGTGTTGCTTGAATTTCCAGCATCTGCAGATTTCCTCGTGCTTGCGCCCTTAATAATCTTATATGTTTCAGTCAGATCCCCTCTCATCCTTCTAAATTCCAGTGTATACAAGCCCAGTGGCTCCAATCTTTCAACATATGACAGTCCCACCATCCCGGGAATTAACCTCATGAACCTACGCTGCACGTAGACCAAAACTGAACACAATACTCCAGGTGTGGTCTTACCAGGGCTCTGTACAACTGCAGAAGGACCTCTTTGCTCCTATACTCAACTTCCCTTGTTATGAAGGCCAACATGCCATTAGCTTTCTTCACTGCCTGCTGTACCTGCATGCTTACTTTCAGTGACTGATGAACAAGGACACCTAGATCTTGTTGTACTTCCCCTTTTCCTGACTTGACACCATTCAGGTAGTAATCTGCCTTCCTGTTCTTGCCACTAAAGTAGATAACCTCACATTTATCCACATTAAACTGCATCTGCCATGCATCTGCCCACTCACCCAACCTGTCCAAGTCACCCTGCATTCTCCTAACATCCACCTCACATTTCACACTGCCACCCAGCTTTGTGTCATCTGCAAATTTGCTAATGTTACTTTTAATCCCTTCATCTAAATCATTAATGTATTTGTAAATAGCTGCGGTCCCAGCACCGAGCCTTGCGGTACCCCACTAGTCACTGCCTGCCATTCTGAAAAGGACCCGTTAATCCCTACTCTTTGTTTCCTGTCTGCCAACCAATTTTCTATCCATGTCAGTACCCTACCACCAATACCATGTGCTCTAATTTTGCCCACTAATCTCCTATGTGGGACCTTATCAAAGGCTTTCTGAAAGTCCAGGTACACTACATCCACTGGCTCTCCCTTGTCCATTTTCATAGTTACATCCTCAAAAAATTCCAGACGATTAGTCAAACATGATTTCCCCTTCGTAGATTCATGCTGACTCGGACCAATCCTGTTACTTATCCAAATATGCTGCTATTTCATCTTTTATAATTGACTCCAGCATCTTACCCACCACTGGTGTCAGGCTAACTGGTCTATAATTCCCTGTTTTCTCTCTCCCTCCTTTCTTAAAAAGTGGGATAACATTAGCTACCCTCCAATCCTCAGGAACTGATCCTGAATCTATAGAATATTGGAAAATGATTACCAATGCGTCCACGATTTCTAGAGCCACCTCCTTAAGTACCCTGGGATGCAGACCATCAGGCCCTGGGAATTTATCAGCCTTCAGTTCCATCAGTCTACCCAACACTATTTTCTGCCTAATGTGAATTCCTTCAGTTCCTCCGTTACCCTAGGTCCTCTGGCCACTATTAAATCTCAGAGATTGTTTGTGTCTTCCCTAGTGAAGACAGATCCAAAGTACCTGTTCAACTCGTCTGCCATTTCCTTGTTCCCTGTAATAAATTCACCTGTTTCTGTCTTCAAGGGCCCAACTTTGGTCTTAACTAATCTTTTCCTCTTCATATACCTAAAGAAGCTTTTACTGTCCTCCTTTATATTCTTGGTTAGCTTACCTTCATACCTCATCTTTTCTTCTCGTATTGCCTTTTTAGTTATCTTCTGTTGCTCTTTAAAAATTTCCCAATCCTCTGGCTTCCCACTCGTCTTTGCTACATTATATTTATTCTCTTTTATTTTTATACTGTTCTTGACTTCCCTTGTCAGCCATGGTCTCCCCCTACTCCCCTTAGAATCTTTCTTCCTCTTTGGAATGAACTGATCCTGCACCTTCTGTATCATTCCCAGAAATACCTGCCATTGTTGTTCCACTGTCATCCCTGCTAGGGTATCCTTCCAGTCAACTTTGGCCAGTTCCTCCTTTATGGCTCCATAGGCCCCTTTGTTCAACTGTAATACTGACACTTCCGATTTTCCCTTTTCCCTCTCAAATTGTAGATTAAAACTTATATTATGGTCACTACCTCCTAAAGGCTCCTTTACCTCGAGTTCCCTTATCAAATCTGGTTCATTACACAACATTAGATCCAAAATTGCCTTAACATAAGTATCTGGTAAGCTTCTTCTTGCTCATTCTTCACCTGAAAGTGTATAGCTAGGTGTGTAAGATTGGCTCTAGGTGCTGGGTTGTGTTGTTTGTGTGGATTGTGGGAATTACAGAAGCATGAGAGAGAAGCTGGCAAAAGTTGATTGGAAGGGGATACTAACAGGAATGAGGGCAGAATGGCAATGGCTGCAGTTTCTGGTAGCAATATGGAAAGTGCAGGATAGCTCCACCCCAATGAATAAGAAGTATTCTAAAGGCACAATCAGGCAATTGTGGCCAAAAAGGGAAGTCAAAGCTAACAAAAAAGCAAAAGAGAAGTCAGATAATACAGCAAAAAATAATGGGAAGTTAGAGTACTGGGAAAATTTTTAAAACCAATAGAAGGAAACTAAAAAAAAACCATAGGGGAGAAAAGATGACATTTGAGGTAAGTTAGCCAATAATATCAAAAAATGATACCAAAAGTTTTTTCAGATATATAAAGATTAAAGTAGAGGTAAGAGTAGATAAAGCTAGTCAATATACTCTCCAGATGTCATGGATGTTTTAGATGTCATGCCAAATCTTTGCAAACACCTAAGGAAGTAGAGGTACTGCTGTACTTTCTTTGAAATAGCACTTAAATGCTGTGCCCATGACAGGTCCTCTGAAATAAAAGCTCCTAAGAATTTTATGTTGCTGACCCTCTTCACCTCTGATTTTTTGATGAGGACTGGCTCATGGACCTCTGGTTTCCTTTTCCTGAAGTCTATAATCAATTCCATGGTCTTGCTGACATTGAGTAAGAGGTTGTTGTTATGACACCATTCAGCCAGATTATCAATCTCCCTCCTATATCCTTTGAGTTGGCCTGTGACAGTGGTGTCATCAGCAAACTTGAATATGGCATTTGAGCTGTGCAGAGCCACAATGTCTTAAGTGTAAAGTGACTAGAGCCTGGTGGTGCAACTGTGCTGATGGAGATCGTGGGGGAGATGTTGCCAATCTGAACTGACTGGGGTCTGCAAGTGAGGAACTCAAGAATCCAAATGCACAAGGATGTATTGAGGTCAAGGTCTTGGAGCTTATTGATTAGTGTGGAAAGAATGGTGGTATTGAATGTTGAGCTGTAGCCCTAACAAATCAGATTCAGATTCAGTTTATTGTCATTTAGAAACCACAAATGCAATGCAGTTAAAAAATGAGACAATGTTCCCCCAGAATGATATCACAAAAGCATATGACAAAACAGGCTACACCAGAAAATCCACGTAACGTTTGGCAATCCCAATCCGGAGTCCGGAGAGACTGCTGTGTATTAATATCGCGCTACCGTCTAGCACGTTCCCTGGAAAGGAGCTCCAAATCCACCAGACAAAAACAAGACCAAAAACTAAAGCTACAAGACCTGCACAAAACCACATAATTACAACAGTGCAAACAATAGCATAATTGATAAAAAAAACAGACTATGGTACAGTAAAAATAGTCCAAGATGTTAAAGGACTGTAAGTTCAAAAGAAATCACCACAGTTTCCACAAGTCCCCAGGGTCCCGACAGACTCGCCATCCCACGCCGGCGGCAGAAGGGAGTACCCCCACTATGGACTTCCAAGGCGCCGCCCGACTCAGCCTCGCAGACGCAGCACACAATGAAAGCTCCATCGAAACCAGCCTTGCAGACGCAGCACACACCGAAAGTGACCTGAGTCCGTTGAAAGGACTCCGAGTCTGTCAAACCTCCAAGCTGACGACCATCCGCTCCGGCACAGCTTCTCCAAGCACCATCCTCTGCTGAGTGTATTAAGACGGCCCCGCCAACGGCCATTAGCAACGCAACCCCGAGGACTGAGGGCCTGTTCTTCCCAGCAGAGTCCTGGACCTCACAGCAGCAGCAGCAACGAAGAAGGTCTTCCTGGAATTTCCTGATGTTTCTCCGTGCTTCCACGTTCGCTTTCCATCGATTATGATTGCGCACGGCACCCCACTTCACAAATAACAGATAATCAGTTCTGGAGTGGCCGCTGCAAGCTGCGTCGCGCCGCCATCTTGGATATATATATATACACACACACACACACACACACACACATATACATATATATATAAAATATATATATATAATCAGAGGAAGATTAAAAATTTGGCAGAGTAGTGCTGCAACAACAACCTCTTACTCAATATCTGCAAGACCAAGGATCTGATTATTGACTTCAGGAGGAGGAAACCTGAGACCCATGAGCCAGTCTGCATCAGGTGATCAGAGATGGAGAGAGTCAGCAATTTCAAACTCTCTGTGTTATCATTTCAGACAACCTGTCCTGGGCCCTGCAGATAAGTACAATAATGAAGAAAGCACATTAGTGACTGCTTTCTTAGGAGTTTGTGGACATTCGGCATGATGTTTATAACTTTAACAAACTTCTTGTAGATGTGTGGTGGAGACTATATTGACTGGCTGCATAACTACAAAGTTCTACAAAATGTAGTGAATATTGCCCAGTCCATCACAGATAAAACCCTCCCCACCATTGAGCATATCTACACAGGGCATTGTCAGAGAAAAGCAGCATCCATCATCAGGGAGCCACACCACCCAGATCATACTCTCTTTTTGCTGCTGCCTTCAGGAAGAATGTACTGGTGCCTCATGAATCACACCACCGGGTTCTGAAACAGTTATTACCCCTCAACCATAAGGCTCCTAAACCAGAGGGGATAGCTTCATTCAATTTCACTTGCTGCATCACTGAACTGTTCCCAGTTCCTATGAACTCACTTTCAAGGACTCTTCATTTCATGCGATTGATATTTATGTTTGTTTGTTTGTTTGTTTATTTATTGTTGTTATTTTTTTCTCTTTCTTTTGTATTTGCACCGTTTATTTCTTGCACTCTGGTTGTCTGCCCTGTTGGTGCAGTTTTTCATTTAGTCTGTTATGGTTATTGAATTTATTGAGTAGGCCCACAAGAAAATGAATCTTGGGATTGATATATGATGATATATATATACTTTGATAATAAATTTACTTTGAACTTTCAAAAGGGATGTCCGGTAGATGAATATTACTGGAGCACCCTTTTGAGCAGGCTCATTCAGCTCTGCTGTCATAAAGATTGTTATGGAAAATCTTTCCTACCAAATGCACTAAGCATATACATCAGTTCATCTCTGTGCAACAGAACACACATCACAGAACAATAGTCTCTGTTTTATTATTTTGTTATTATTATTGCACATTAATAAATTATTACTGTGTATATTATTATTCTGTACTTTATTAGTAGTTAATATTATGTTTATTATTATTGCTATGTGTGTTTTAAAAGGTTGCTGCAGCCAACCAGAAAAGGCTTCCTTTATTCCCACTGTTACGTTCCCAGTAACCGGGTGACTTACCAGCAAAGATAGAGAGGTCCGCTGAAGCCTGATGATACTATTTTCAAACGTTTTATTTATAAAGGGGCACAAACGTATGGTTAATACAAAACATTCAGATCATATACATCGTCAAAACTCAATCTAAAGCACAGGTATAGTAATAATCAATCAAAAATAAGCTCTATCATTGTCTAGGGGATACTGAGTCCAATGGAATATAAGAGTCACTCAAAGTCTGCAGGCTTCCCCGTTTCGGGAACCGCTGGCATTTCACGTGTTGGAGAGAGAGAGAAGGAACACTTGCCCGTCGTCCTTGCGAAGCAAATCCCTGTTGTTAGTTAAAGCGGTTTTTCCTTTTGGTTTCAGCCACAGACTCCCGATCCGGAATCTAACGCACGTGGCTTCCTTCAGAATGGCTTCCTGCTCCGACGGGAAGCGCTATCGTGTCTTCTTCGTGTGTCTCCTTGGTGCGTCTGAGGCCCTGCCTTGGCAGCCCACCTTTTATCTGGACTGGCAGGGTTGTAGATGTCAATCAGGGTGGGGGTGAGGCAATCTTTCCCCCATCACCCATCTCACATTGCCCTGAGGGTTTGCACGTAGGCCAGTTCCTTATTCCACAAAGGTGTCTCCCAAGACAATGGCTATGTCCAAGGCTTTTGTCTGGCTGAGCGGCCAGCCCACATTCCAAACCGTAAGGCTCTCTCTCTCTCTCTTGCGATTCTCACAAAGGAGGGGGCTGGGGTCATGACACCACACTTTGCCTTCTGTCAGTCAGCCAACACTCTATCAATGCTAGAACCTTTCCTGTTATACCATGTGCTCTAAACTCGTTAAGCAGCCTTGTGTGCGGCACTTCGTCAAAGGCCTCCTGAAAATCCAAGCACTGTACACATCATCCAATGATTCTCCACTGTGTATCCCACTTGTTAGTTCTTCAAAGAATTCCAACAGATTTGTCAGGTACACAGCCTATTTTATCATGTACCTCCAAATAACATGAAACCACATTCTTAACTATTGTCTCCAACACCTTCCCAGCCACTGAGATTAGACTAGCCTCAGATGATTACTTTCAAGGTTTCAAAGGTACACTTAATGTCAGAGAAATGCATACAATACACATCATGAAATTCTTTTGCTTCACAACCATCCACGAAAACAGAGTGCCCCAAAGAATGAATGACAGTTAAATGTTAGAACCCCAAAGCCCCCCCAACTCCCCTTCCACAAACAAGCAGCAGCACAGCAACAATCCCCCTCCCCCACCAGCATAAAAAAGCATTGGTGCCCCCCACCAAGCACTCAAGCATGCAGCAAAGCATTAACAAAGACACAGACTTGCAGTACCCCAAAGACTACTCGTTCACCTGCTACTTCAACCTGGTTCTCTGTGTCTCTCTCTCCCTAATAAGGAAAAAGAGGTGTCCCAATTTCACAGCAAGAGGGGAGAAACAGCAAACAGCTTGTTCATTTGTGATGTTAAAAGTCTGCTACGTCACTTTTTCCGAGCACTGTGCCCAAAGAACTCGGGTCTCTGGGCACACAGCCAGCTAGCTGCTTTTGATCTTCCATCTCCCAGGACACACCAATTTTCTGTGGAGGCATTGACCTCAAGTTTGCCTGCATCCAGAGCCACAAAATCCCAGAACCCTGAAGGCATGCAAGTCTTCCGGGCCGGATTCTTGACATATTGAATAGCGCCCAGTCGTGAGACCCCGAGAGCGGCTCCCATTCCCGCAAAGAACCAAAGCATGTAACTCCAGGTCAGGGTCATCAGAAGAACCATGAAAGGGAAAAATAGAGATATTAAAGATAGAAATAGAGCTTTTTCTGAAGATTCAAGCAAAGGATTCGCCTTTAGCTGCCATCATCCTACTAAACTCCACCTACCTATATTTTAGTATATATAGAAATATATCCTTACTTTAGAAAGATTGTAACTAATGTCTTCACAACCTCTTCAGCCACCTCTTTCAGAACCCTGGTGTGTTACCATCTGGTCCAGGTGATTTATCTACCTTCAGACCTTTCTGTTTCCCAGGAACCTTTTTCCCTAGTAATAGCAACTTCACACACTTCTGCCCCCTGACACTCTTGAATTTCCAGCATACTGCTAGTGTCTTCTACAGTGAAGACTGATGTAAAATGAAAGGGTTACCGTATGAGGAACATCTGGCGGCTCTTGGACTGTATTCCCTGGAGTTCAGGAGAATGAGGGGGGGGGGGGATCTCAGAGAAACATTCCGAATGTTAAAAGGCCTGAACAGATTAGATATGGCAAAGTTAGTTCCCATAGTAGGGGAGCCCAGGACAGAGAAGCGGAGAAATCAGAGGGTAGTAAATCTGTGGAATTTGTTGCCACGAGCAGCTGTGGAGGCCAAGTCATTGGGTGTATTTAAAGCAGAGATAGATAGGTTCTTGATTAGCCAGGGCATCAAAGGGTATGGGGTGAAGGCAGGGGAATGGAGATGATTAGAAGAATTTGATCAGACCATGATTGCATGGCCGAGTGGACTCGATGGGCTGAATGGCCTACTTCTGCTCCTATATCTTATGGTCTTATGGTCTTAAAATACTTATGCAATTCATCCTTGTTCTCCGTTACTACCTCTCCAGCATCTTCTTCCAGTGGTCTGATATCTACTCTTGTTTCTCTTTACACATATATCTGAAGAAACTTTTGATATTCTCTTTAATATTATTGGCCAGCTTACCATCGTATTCCATCGTTTCCTTCTTTATGACCTTTTCAGTTGTCTTCTGTTGGTTTTTAAAAGCTTCCCACTCTCTAACTTCCCACTAATTTTTGCTCTATTATATGCCCTCTCATTGGCTTTATGTTGGCTTTGACCTCCCTTGTCAGCCATGATTGTGTTATCCTGCGTTTAGAATACTTCTTCCTCTGTGGGATGTATATATCCTGAGCCTTCTGAATTGCTCCCAGAAATTCCAACCATTGTTGCAATGCCATCATCCCTGCTAGTGTTCCTTTCAAATGAATTTTGGCCAGTTCCTCCCTCTTGCCTCTGTAATTCCCTTTACTCCATTGTATTAATGATACATCTGAGTTTAGCTTCTAATTCTCAAATTTCAGGGTGAATTCTATCATATTATGATTACTGGCCTATAAGGTTTTCTTTACCTCAAGCTTTCTAATCAATTCCAGTTCATTGCATAACACCCAGTTCAGAATAGCTGATTCCATAGTGGGCTCAACCACTAAAAAAACATCTCATTGGCATTCTAGAAACTCCCTCTCTTGGGATCCAGCACCAGCTTAATTTTCTCAATCTACATGCATATTGAAAGCCCCCATTACTATTGTAACATTGTCGTTTTGACATGCATTCTCTATCTCCCATTGTAATTTGTAGTCCACAACATTACCACTGTATGTGAGTCTGTATATACGGTAACTCCCATCACAGTCTATTTTACCCTTGCTGTTCTTAAGCTGTACTCACAACAGATTTTGATCCTATGTCAAGTCTTTCTATTGATTTGATTTCATTTTTTACCAACAGAGCTCCCTCCGCCTACCTGCCTGTCCTTTCAAATTGTGAATGCTAAATGCATTTTCTGTTTTTATTTTATATTTTCAAAATCTGTAATTTTCTTTTTAAATTTTTGTTATTTAGTTCCTGCATTATTTTAGTTTGACTTTTGCTTGTTATTTAATATACATTTTTAAACTATTCTATTACCTTACGTTTCTTGCTTCTATAACACCATGATATGAAGAAATATGAACTCAGTGATTACTTTATCAGGGATACCTGCTTGTAATGCAAATATCTAATCAGCCATTCATGTGGCAACAACTCAATGCATAAAAGCATGCAGACATGGTCAAGCGGTTCAGTTGTTGTTCAGACCAAACATCAGAATGGTGAAGAAATGTGATCTGAGTGACTTTGACCGTGGAATGATTGTTGGTGCCAGACAGGATGGTCTGAGTATCTCAGAAATTGCTGATCTCTTAGGATTTTCACACACAACAGCCTCTATAGTTTACAGAGAATAGTGCGAAAACAAGAAAACATCCAGTGAGTGCCACTTCTATGGGCAAAAAAGTTTTGTAAATGGGAGAGATCAAAGGAGAATGGCCAGACTGTTTCAAGCTGACAGGAAAGCGAGAGTAACTCAAATAACCACACATTGCAACAGTGAGGTACAGAAGAGCATCTCTGAATGTGCAATATGTTGAACCTTGAAGTGGATGGGCTACAGCAAGCAGGAACACATGCATACAGAAATACAGGCAGTGGCCACTTTATTAGGTACCTCATATACCTAATAAAGTGTCTATTGAGTGTAAGTACCTTCTCTTTTTTGTTGCTGCAGTTCAGTTTTGATCTGCTATTCTGTTGTAGGTGGTGCGTTCAGTTCCTATCTTGAGTCAATAACGTCTAGAACAAAGAGTTGCAGACCTCTATCTAATTTACACAACTGAGTTAGGCAGCAACAAAATATTTCTACATAAGCATTACACGCTAGCCACAACATCGAGCTCTTCTGTCACCTCTGTCTCTGAGTCCATTTCTTTGACAAAGATTCCACACCTCGTGCTGATAATGCCTTCTTCTATCTCCAACCCTTCCACTCTGCTTGGAAATCCCGCTCTGATTCACTGTCTGATCTGGATTTTTTCATCTCTAATTGCCGATGAGACATCAGTCTTGAATTCAACACTCCTCTCTCCTTCTCCAACCTTACCCCTTCCAAATGCACTGCCCTCCACTTTTGCCGCACCAATCCCAACCTTACCATCAGAATCGTAGACAAAGGGGGTGTTGTTGTAGTATGGCATACTGACCTCTACCTTGCCGAGGCCATGTGGCAACTCTCAGACACCTCCTCATATCTTGAGGAGGACCCCACTACCTACCATCAGAAAACCATCTCCGATACCATTACTAACCTCACCCACTTGGAGAACTCCCAACCACTGTCACTAAACTCATAGTACCCTTGCCCTGCACTGGTCGCTTCGAAGTTCTACCCAAGATGAATTGTCTGGGTAAGCCTATTGTCTCTGCCTGTTTTGCCCTACTGAACTTGGTTCTTCATATCTCAATTCCATTCTATTCTCCTTGGTTCGGTCCCTTCCCACCTGCATTCACAATACTTCTCATGCCATAAATCTATTCAGTAACTTTCAATTCCCTGGCCCTGACCACCCCATCTTCATCATGGATAATCAGTCCCTATACACATCTGTCCCCAATCAGGAAAGCCTCAAAGCACTCCACTTCTTTCTTGACAAAAGAACCAATCAATCCCCTTCCAACAACATCCTCCTCCATCTGATGGAACTGGTGCTCACCCTGAACAATTTTTCCTTCGGCTCCTCACACTTTCTCCACATTTGAGGGATAGACATGGGCAGTCACATGTGCCCTAGCTATGCCTGCCTCTTCATTGGCTATATAAAACAGTTTATGTTTGAAGCCTTCTCTGGTTATACTCCCCAACTCTTCCTCACTGCATTGGCGTTGTTTCATGCACTCATGCTGAGCTCGTCAATTTTATCAATTTTGCCTCTAACTTCCACCCTGTCCTTAAATTTACTTGGTCCATATCTGACACCTCCCTCCCCTTTTTTGACCTTTTTGTCAACCCACTTCTTTTATAAACCTACTGATTCCCATGGTTATCTCAACTATTCCTCTTCCCACCCTACCTCCTGTAAAAACGCTATTCCTTTTTCTCAGTTTCTTTGCCTCTGCTGCATCTCTTCCCAGGATGTGGCTTTCCATTCCAGGACAACAGAGATACCCTCCTTCTTTAAAGAACAGGTTCCGGAGGATTGGAGGGTTGCAGATGTTGTTCCCTTATTCAAGAAAGGGAGTAGAGATAGCTCAGGAAATTATAGACCAGTGAGTCTTCAGTGGTTGGTAAGTTGATGGAGAAGATCCTGAGAGGCAAGATTTATGAATATTTGGAGAGACATAATATGATTAGGAATAGTCAGCATGATTCTGTCAAAGGCAGGTCGTGCCTTACGAGCCTGATTGAATTTTTTGAGGATGTGACTAAACACATTGATGAAGGTAGAGCAGCAGATATAGTGTATATGGATTTCAGCAAGGTATTTGATAAGGTACCCCATGCAAGGCTTATTGAGAAAGTAAGGAGGCATGGGATCCAGAATTAGCATACCCACAGAAGGCAAAGAGTGGTTGTAGAAGGGTCATATTCTGTATGGAGGTCGATCACCAGTGGTGTGTCTCAGATTTCTCTTCTGGGATCCCTTTTCTTTGTGATTTTCATAAATGACCTGAATGAGTAAATTAAAGGATGGGTTAGTAAGTTTGCTGATGACACAAAGGTTGGGGGTGTTGGGGATAGAGTGGAGGGTTGTCAGATGTTTCAGTGGGACATCGATAGGATGCAAAACTGGGCTGAGAAGTGGCAGATGGAGTTCAACCCAGATAAGTGTGAGGTGGTTCATTTTGGTAAGTCAAATATGATGGCATAATATAGTATTAATGGTAACACTTTTGGCAGTGTGGAGGATCAGAAGAATCTTGGGGTCTGAATTCATAGGACACTCAAAGCTGCTACACCGGTTGACTGTGTGGTTAAGAAGGCATATGGTGCTTTGGCCTTCATGAATCATGAGACTGAGTTTAAAAGCTGAGAAGTAATATTGCAGCTATATAGGACCCTGGCCAGACCCCACTTGGAGTACTGTGCTCAGTTCTGGTCACCTCACTACAGGAAGGATGTGGAAACTATAGAAAGGGTACAGAGGAGATTTACAAGGATGTTGTCTGGATTGGGGAGCAGCCCTATGAGAAAAGGTTGACTGAACTTGGGCCTTTCTCCTCGGAGCGACAGAGGATGAGAGGTGACCTGATGAGAGACATTGATCGTGTGGATAGTCAGAGGCTTTTTCCCAGGGCTGAAATGGCTAACATGAGAGGGCACAGTTTTAAGATGCTTGGAAGTAGGTACAGAGGAGATGTCAGAGATAAGTTTCTTATGCAGAGAGTGGTGAGTGTGTGGAATGGACTGTCGGCAACAATGGTGGAGGCGGATAAAATAAGGTCTTTTAAGAGACTCCTGGAAAGGTACGTGGAGCTTAGAAAAATAGATGGCTATGGGTAACCCGAGGTAATTTTTAAAGTAAGTATATGTTCGGCACAGCATCGTGGGCTGAATGGCCTGTGTTGTGCTGTAGGTTTTCTATGTTTCTAACAGGGTTTCTCTCCCTCTTATATTGATGCTACCCTCACCCACATCTCCTCCATTTCCCACACATCTGTGCTCACCCCATCTTCCTACTACTGTATTAGTGATTGAGATCCTCTTGGCCTACCACTCCACCAGCCTCTGTACCCAACATATTATTCTCTGCAATTTCCACCATCCCCAAAGGGATCCTATCACTAAACATATCTTTATCTCCCCCCTCTCCACCCTGCTTTCCGCAAAGATCGCTCCCTTCACGATTTCTTTGTCCTTTCATCCCTCCCCTCCCTCCTAATTTCCATTCAGGCTTTATCTCTGCCAGCAGCATAAATACTACACCTACCCATATACCTCCTCCCTCCATTCAGGGCCCCAAGTAGTCTTTCCTGGTGAGGCAATACTTCACCTGTGAATCTGCTGGGGTCATCTATTGTGTCCAATACCTGATGCAGTCTTCTCTACATTGTTGAGACCTGTCGTAAATTGCCGTATCACTTTGTCGACCACCTCTGTACCATCTGCCACAAGAGGGACTTCCCAGTGGACAAACATTTTAATTCCAATTCGACATGTCAATCCATGGCCTCCACTTGTACCAAGATGAGACCACCCTCAGGGTGGAGAAGCAATGCCTTATATTCCATCTGGGTACCCTCCAACATGAATATCCATTTCTCCTTCTGGTGAAAAACTCCCCCTAGGTCTCCTCCTCCTTCCCTTTCTCCTATTGTCCACTCTTCTCTCCAAATAGATGCTTTCTTCACCAGTCCTTGACCTTTTCTATCTACCTCTTTCCACTCCCCCTACATTTTTTTCAGGCATCTTCCCCCTTCCTTCTCAGTCCTGAAGAAGAATCTTGGCTTGAATCATTGACTATTTACTCTTTTCTATTGATGCTGCTTGACCTGCTGAGTTCCTCCAGCATTCTATGTGTGTTGTATTATGCAACCTGTCTATATTGAAATGATGTTGAAAATTTTTAGTTTTTTCAGGTGATGTCTTGAGAGTTGAGTTTGGGGAAGAAGAGCAAGCTATTTTGGTTCAAAAATACAATTGTTAATGATTTTAAGGTTTTAACTGACCATCTATCTTAGGTCAATCGTATTATGTTCTTCAGAATGAAAAATTAAAATAAGGTTCAATAAGTTGCCCATTTTACATCGTATTAATACAATTGACTGGATACCATGTGGGATTAAGTAATTTATGCTATTAAAATAGAAGTATCCTTCCTCTAAATTACCACTTATCTAGCAACATCAGATTTGACTTGGCTGTTGCAGCTGAAAGACAAGTTTATATAGTTGGAAATTCAACACTGGGGTTCATTATTTTCTGGTCAGAAATGTAAAGATTTTTGTAATTTTTAAGCAATTATTGGAAGATTGAAAATGACACATTTTAAGCCCTGGATGATTACAAACAGGCATTTCTCCTTCAGTAGCCTTAGCAATCTATCATATAGTTATTTGCTGAAAAATTTATTCAAGGATCTGCTAGTCATTACAATGATTGAAGCTTCACCACTCATAGAGCTGTATAGAACTAAAATGGGCCACCATATCTATGCCAATCTTTTTGCTCAACAACATTATTCCAATTTGACTGCAATAGTTCTTTATCCTCCTGTGCCTTACCTATTTAAATACCTGACTAAACAGCTCTTAAATTTAGTGATTGTATCTGAAGCCATCACCTCTTCTGGTAGTGAGTTCTAGATATCAACTTCTTCATGTGTAAAGGAAAAATTTCCCCTGAAAACTCCTTTAAAGCCCTTTCCTCTCATCTTTAACCTTGTTTTGAGGGCTGCTTCTATCGAAAAAAATATTCTGACCATCTCCCTTAATTATGATATTTACAATTTTATAAACACACTAGCAGGGAAGATGCTGTGGCCAGCATGAACTAATTGGGCTGAAAGACCTGTTTCTGAGCTGTATTACTCTGACTCTATTAGGCCACCCCTCAGCCTCCTTTCTCCGGGTAAAACGACCACAACCTTTCCAATCTCTTTCCCAGACCTAAGGTCCTCAAATCCAGACAGCATCCCGGTGAATCCCATATGCATTCTCTCTAATGCAATCATATCCTTGGAGTAGGGCAAATTATGAGGGCATGAGAGTCTTAAATTGGAGTGGGGCAAATTACGAGGGCATTATGTAGGAACTAAAAAGAGTTTTTTGGGAACACCTTTTTTCTGGAGGTTGTTTAAAGATCAATTGCACAGACTACAGGAAAGTTATGTTCCTGTTAGAAGGAAGTACGGGGATGGAAAGATCAGAGAACTTTGGGTATCCAGATAGGTAATGGATTTCGTCAAGAAGAAAAGGGAAAAGCTTTAGAAGTTATGATCAAATGGAGCACATGGATTATATAGAAGCCAGAAAAGGACTAAAGAAGGGAATTAGGAAAGTCAGGAGGCTCCATGAAAAGTCCTTGGCAAGTAGGATTAGGGTGAATCCCAAGGCACTCAAGTCAAGTCAAGTCACTTTTTTATTGTCATTTCGAACATACTGCTGGTACAGTACACAGTAAGAACGAGACAATGTTTTTCAGGACCATGATGCTACATGAAATAATACAAAAACTACACTGAACTACGTAAAAACAACACAGAAAAAGCTACACTAGACTACAGACCTACCCAGAACTGCATAAAGTGCACAAAACAGTGCAGGCATTACAATAATTAATAAACAAGACAATTGGCACAGTAGAGGGCAGTAAGTTGGTGTCAGCCCTGACTCTGGATATTGAGGAGTCTGATGGCTTGGGGGAAGAAACAGTTACATAGTCTGGTTGTGAGAGCCCAAATGCTTCGGTGCCTTTTCCCAGATGGCAGGAGGGAGAAGAGTTTGTAAGAGGGGTGCGTGGGGTCCTTCATAATGCCGTTTGCTTTGCGGATGCAGTGTGTAGTGTAACTGTCTGTAATGGCGGGAAGAGAGACCCTGATGATCTTCTCAGCTGACCTTGCTATCTGCTGCAGGGTCTTGCGATCCGAGATGGTGCAATTTCCAAACCAGGCAGTGATGCAGCTGCTCAGGATGCTCTCAATATAACCTCTGTAGAATGTGATGAGGATGGGAGGTGGGAGATGGACTTCCCTCAGCTTTTGCAAAAAGTAGAGACGTTGCTGGGCTTTCTTTGCTATGGAGCTGCTGTTGAGGGACCAGGTGAGATTCTCTGCTAGGTGAACACCAAGAAATTTGGTGCTCTTAACGAACTTCAGTGGACTGAGCACACAGCCCTGGGGGGCCCCTGTGCTCAGTGTGATGGTGTTGGAGATGTTGCTTCCGATCCGGACTGACTGAGGTCTCCCAGTCAGGAAGTTTAGTATCCAGTTTGCAGAGGGAGGTGTTCAGGCCCAGTCGGCTCAGCTTTCCAACCAGTTTCTGAGGAATGATTGTGTTGAATGCTGAACTGAAGTCTATGAACAGCATTCAAATGTACGTGTCTTTTTTGTCCAGGTGGGTTAGGGCCAGGTGGAGGTTAATGGCAATGGTGCCATCTGTTGAACAGGTGGGACGGTACGCGAACTGCAGGGGGTCCAGTGAGGGGGGCAGCGGGGTCTTGATGTGCCTCATGACGAGCCTCTTGAAACACTTCAAGATGATGGATGTCAGTGCAACGGGACGGTAGTCATTGAGGCAGGACACTGAAGACTTCTTCGGCACGGGAACGATGGTGGTGGCCTTGAAGCACGTTGGAACGACAGTGCTGCATACTCTATGCATACATCAAGAACAAGAGGATTTCCAGGAAGACGGTAGGACCACTCAAGGATAAAGAGGGGAACATTTGCTTGGGTGCAGAGAATGTGAAGGAGGTACTTAATAAAACTATAAAAGATAGGAGCAGAATTAGGCCATTCAGTCCACCGTGTCTGCTCTGTCATTCCAGTGCGGCTGATCCCAGATCCCACTCAACCCCAAACATCTGCCTTCTTGCCATATCCTTTGATCCCCTGACTGATCAGGAAATGTTCAGCTTCCACCTTAAATATACCCATGGACTTGGCCTTCACTGCAGTCTGTGGCAGAACATTCCACAGATTCACTACCCTCTGGCTAAAACAATTCCTCTTTACTTCTGTTCTAAAAAGTCGGCCCTCAATTTTGAAGCTGTGCCCTTGGGTTCTGGATATCCCCACCATAGGAAACATTCTTTCCACATCCCACCTACCTAGTCTTTTTATATTAGTTCTTAATGAGTACTTCAGTATTTATCAAGGAAAAGGAGATGGAGGACTAGGAGATCAGTGCTGAGTGCATAAGTACTTTGGGGTATTTAGAGGTCAATGAAGAGGTCATGTTGGATCTCCTAATGAGTATTAAGGTGGATGTCCCCAGGGCCTGATGGTATTTACACCAGGTTATTGAAGGAGGCAAAGGACGAGATTGGTGGGGCAGTATCTTCGTATCCTCTCTAGGCACAGGCAAGGTCCTGGAGGACTGGTGAGTGGCTAATGTTGTACAGGAATTATTGCAGAAGCTTGATCGTGGTGTGTCTGTGCGGTGTCTTACTGAAGAATATGGTGACGGAACTACCACTGTATATGATTTAAACAGAAAGACAAGTTACTGAAGTTTTATAGTGACAGTAACATTCTACATTTATTCCAATAAGTCATTTATCATGTGTTTCTTTCGGTTCATTTGAAGCTGTATATTTTTATGTTTTATTGAATATTTCTGTTGGAAATAAAAAAAAATTCTTGACATTATTTCCTAAACAATACAGTATAACAACTATTTACATAGCATTTACATTGTATTAGGTATTATAAGTAATTTAGAGATGATTTAAAGTATACGGGAGGATGTGCGTAGGTTTGGAGCTCTGTCGGGTCCTAAACTCCACCCGCACTGAGACAGGTTAAATAAGGGACTTGGGCATATATGTTGTTTGGTATCCGCGGGGAGTCCCGGAACCAATATGGAGGGATTCTGAAATCTGAAAAATTCTGAATTCTGAAATGCAACTGGCCCCAAAGATTTCAGATAAAGGATTGTGGACCTGTATCTCTATTTAAGAAGGGAACAAGGGAAAATCCTGGGAACTGTAGATTAGTGGATCTCACATTGGTTGTGGGGAAATTGCTGGAGAAAATTTAAGGGTAGAGATAGAATATATGAGCATTTGGAAACCGTGGCCTAATTAAGGAGAGCCAGCTTGGCTTTGTGTTGGGCAGGTCATGCTTGCCAACTTGATTAAGTTTTTTGACAAGTGACAAGAGAGAGTGATGAAAGTAGAGCAGTGGATGTTGTCTACATGGATTTTAGTAAGGTGTTTGACCAAGTCCCTCATGGACTAATCCAGTAAATTAAGATGGATGGGCTTTGGGGTGAATTAGCTATTTGGATTCAGACCAACTTGCACATAGAAGACAGAGGGTAGTGGTCGAAGGAACATTTGTGCTGGAGGTCTGTAATTAGTGGTATTCCACAGGTATCTGTACAGGGACCTCTGCTGTTTGTGATGTATATAAATGACCTGGATGAAAATGTAGATGGATGCGTTAGTAAGTTTGCAGATGGTACCAAGGTTGGTAGAACTATGAGGAGTGTAGAAGAACTGAAACAAAAAAACAGCATGATATAGATTAGTTGCAAATATGGGCAGAGAAATGGCAGATGGAATTTAACCCAGATAAATGTGAGTGTTGCCCCTTGGTAGGGCAAATGCAAGGAGACAGTACACTATTAAGGGCAAGTTTCTTAATGGTGTTGCTTAGCAGAAGAGATCTTGGGGTCCAAGTTCATAGTTTCATGAAAGTGCCTACATTGGTCGATAAGGCAGTTAAGAAGGCTTATAGAATGCATGCTTTTATTAGTTGAGGCACTGAGTTCAAAAGTCAAGAGGTTATGTTGCAACTTTATAAACTGGTTAGGCCACATCTGGAGTATTGCATACAGTTCTGGTTGCCTCACTTTAGGAAGGATGTTGAAGCTTTGGACAGTGTGCAGAAGAGGTTTACTAGGATTCTGCCTGGTTTAAAGGACATGTACTATCATGAGAGGTTGGTCAAACTTGGGTTGTTTTCTGTGGAATGGCAGAGTCTGAGGGGAGATCTGATAGAGGTTTATAAGATTATGAGAGGCATAGATAGAGTAGACAGTGAGTATCTTTTTCCTGGGGTAGAAATGCCCAATACCAGAAGTCATGCATTCAAGGTGGAGAGGGTAGATTCAAAGCTAATACAAGGAGTAAGTTTTTTACTCAGAGCCTGGAATGAGCTGCCTGGTATGACAGCAGAGGCAAGTATATTGGAGGCCCTTAAAAGACTTTTAGATAGGCACATGAATATGAGGAAGATAGAGGGAAATGGACATTGTGTAGGTAGGAGGGTTTAGTTTTTGGGATTTTTTGACTTACTTTTTAGCTAGGTTGGCATAACAATGTGGGCCAAAGGGCTTGATTTGGTGCTGTATTGTCTGTGAAAGTATAGACAGAATGTCAGAGGTAGGTTTTTTTTTCACATAGAGAGTGGTTGGTGTGTGGACCTCATTGCCAGGGATGGTGGTAAAGGCAGGTACGTTAAGGACATTTAAGAAATTCTTAGCACATGGTGAAAGAAAAATGAAGGGTTATGTGGGAGAGAAGTATAACATGATCTTGGAGTAAATTAAAAGGTCAGCAGAAATTTGTGGGCTGAAAGGCTTATACTGTTCTGTACTGTTCTATGTTCTATAACTGTGGTGACCAGAGCTGCACTTAAGACCCTAAGTGCAGTCAAGCTTGTATTTGTAAAGGTGTGACATCATGTCCAAATTTTATATGCCATGCCCCGATTTATGAAAGCAATCATGTCTTTTGCTTCCAGTACAACCTTATCGAGTTGTGTTGCCACTCCCAGAAAACAAAGGGCTTGAACCTCAGTGTCCCTCTGTTAATTAATATCTCTTAGCACCCTAGCATTTACTGTATGTGTCCTATACCTACTTGACTTCCCAAAATGTACCACTTTGCATTTGCTGGAATTAAATTTTATTTGCTAAATCTCTGCTCAACTTTTCATAGAAACATAGAAATAAAGAAGACCTATCTGGTAACTTCTACTTTACAAAAGGACCACTCGACAACTTAATGGCCAAAAGAACATCTTTATCTGGGACGGCAAATGATATTTACAATACAGAGGCTTTCAGGTACCTCGTGCGGCATGGGTGGTGGAACTATATATAATGCATACTGGAAGTAAAACCCCGCCAACCCCGGAACCAGCTTCTTGTTACCAACAGCTTCCCGATTAGTATTAACTTACTTTTAATAATACTCACATTACAACAACCTGCAGCACAATACAGGCCCCTTGGCCCACAATGCTGTGCTGAACATGTACTTACTTTAGAAATTACCTAGGGTTACCCATAGCCCTCTATTTTTCTAAGCTCCATGTACCTATCCAGGAGTTTCTTAAAAGACCCTATCATATCCGCCTCCAACACCGTTGCCGGCAGCACATCCCACACCCTCACCACCCTCTGCATAAAAAACTTATCCCTGACATCTCTTCTGTACTTACTTCCAAGCACCTTAAAACTGTGCCTTCTTGTGTTAGCCATTTCAGTCCTGGGAAGAAGCCTCTGACTATCCACACGATCAATGCCTCTCAACATCTTATACACCTTAATCAGGTCTCCTCTCATCCTCCACCGCTCCTCCAAGGAGAAAAGGCCATGTTCACTCAACCTATTCTAGTAAGGCATGCTTTACAATCGAGGCAACATCCTTGTAAATCTTCTCTACACCCTTTCTATAGTTTCCACGTCTTTCCTGTAATTTGACCTATATCCTGCTGTAGCCTTAGACAAGATTCTTGTTATCCAAAACAACATCAGTTTTGTGTCATTTGCATTAAACCTCCTTTGTTTACATCTGATTTGATAACATATATCACAATCAACAGGGGCATGATCCTTACGGTACATCACTAGTCACAGACTTCCAATCAGCAGAGCATTTTCCACCACTACCCACTGCTTTTTATCACCAAGGCAATCTCGGATCCAGTTAGTCAGCTTATTTTAGATTGCATTCATCTTAATCTTCTGGACAGACTACCATGTTGGATTTTGTTGAATGCCATATTAAAGTAAATATACAGTAGATAACGTCTACCATTACTCTTCTTAGCTGACTCCTCAGTAAGTACAACGAAGTTAATGAGACAAGATTTCAATGCCATGTCAACTCTTGCAGATTAATTCATGTCTTTCCAAATGTACTGTGAGTTTTTGCCTTGTGCACCAGCCTTTTATTTGGCATCTTATTGAATGCCTTCAGGCATTCTAAATAAACTCATATCTGGTGTTTAGATTTTAATGACTTTTCCTGAATGCTAGCATATTTGTCAAACTTGGTTGTTTACTTGGTTGTTTTGCATGAAACTTCTCTAAATGATGAGCTATAGTATTTCTTCCTGGATTATAGACTGCAACATCTTGTCAATAACAAATATTAAGCTAGCTGACATATTGTAGACACACAATTCTAATGGAATCCATGTTATTTAGTTATTCTGGAACAGGTAGCATGGCAAATGGATGAATTTCTGATTATGACCGGCTCAAGCCAGCCCAAAACTATTTGTTATAATTAGCACATGTTACTTACTTTCAGAGTTTTTTTAAAGTTATAGAATAATGCATTAACTGCACTGATGCCATAATTCCCTCCTTGTTTTCCCAGAGAGATGTTACAGTAGAATTCATAGATATCTCTTATTCCTGCACCCTGATACAACAAACTCCCTATAGATTGTTTTGGAGTGGCTGATTACAATTTAAACGAACAGTCTTCTTGATAAGTAAATGGCTGTTTTTCTTGGAGAAAAAATATGAATTTGTAACTGAGGCTATCACAGGTTTTGCATTAATCTGTTGTAGGCTGTCATAGTACATGAAGGCCTGGAGTGCAAAACTAAGAGCTGTACTTCTAAAATGGTGGGTTGCAGGCTCTACTCTGAAGATCAATGGTAGAAACCACACTTAGAATAATGTAATTTAACTTACAAAATACAGTGCAGGTTTGCTTTAAAAGCATTTTATACTTAACAGTTGTATGATTTTTTTTAATGGACAAGAGTTAGAATTTATAACAATTTCTTCATCTCAGGACAGATCAAATAAGTACTTACTGCATTTTATTGATTCACAAACTATATTCAAGCGTTCATGTTAACTGTTTTTAGTACATCATTCAAAAATAACTGTTCAGTATGTTGACACAGAAAAAAATGGCAGCCTGTTTCTGTACCTAACTAACAACGAGATAGGTACCGGTAATCTGTTTTATTAGATAACTTACAGGTCCTGGACACTGGGTTATATTTCTTTGAAATCTGCTTAAGAGGTGAATTGGACTTCATTTAAGGTATTTCAAAAAAGATCTCTACTACAATAATGAAGTACAGTACTACTTTAATACTACATAAGTATCAGTGTTGATTTTTGATGCAAGCAAATAGTAGGATTTGGCTCATTAGAATGGTTATCACTGAGTCAAGTGAAGTTTTGTTTCCTGGAGCTATAATACATACTTTATAGGATTGAATCTTATATCCTTCTGCTTTATTCAAAAAAAAACCCATGGCACTTCAAAGCAACATTTTCAGAAAATTAGAACTGAATAATATGAAGAAATATTATCCCTGGTGACCAAAGGGTTGATTAAGGAATTAAATATTAAATACCATCTTAAATAAAGAAAGAGTAGAAGATTTTGAGGGCAGGAATTCTAAAGTATGCATTGCCCTGGACTGCTGAAGGCGCTTATGATCAGAAAGCACAAAGTGCAGATGCATGAGCTGCAACAGATAACAGAAAAAGACTCATAGTCTATCTTTGCCTTGACGTAATCTTTATACCCTTTCCAGAATGCTACTTAAGAGTTAATTTTAAGGGGGTGGTGGGGTGGGCTCTTCAATATCATACCAGTCTTTTTTCTTTACATTTTAGTCCATGATTTTTTTCTGTTCTCCAACCCAAAATAGTGGCGCAGATTTACCCAAACTCGTCAAGGATTGGCAAACCTAAAACCCCTAACTGGAAATTATTTCACTAGCATGGGGCTTGCTGTTTACAAGTATTTAGTCTGGTTGCTTTAAGTGACACTAAAAATATCAGCAAACAGACTGTTAGTTCGTTTTTGCATTTTCCTTGGTTGACAGTCCTGTGGTGTGGTCCTGTACTTGCCAATCATGATAAACTGTCAAAATGTCAGAGAACTTTGTAAGGATGATGAAGAAATTAACAGAATCCATTTAGTTATTGTGAATTCTTATTCCTGAAATTTCATCAGCGAGCAAACATCTTAACATATGCCATGGCGAAGATGTCAGAAGCTAATATTAGTGTAGATTATTGTAGATGGGATTAAAAAGATGGCGTATACACTAATCCCATTTACTAGCATTAGGTCTGTATCCTATGCCTTGACTACTCAAGTGCAGGTCTAAATGTCTCTTAAACATAATGATTGTACCTCTTCTGTTAGCAATTTCCAGATATTAACTACTCTGTGTAAACAAAAAAAATCTTTCATTCAAATCCGCTTTAATCCTTCTTCCTTTTGCCTTTCTTTTTCTGATACCATGTGTTTGCTTTTGAAAAAGATTCTTGCTGTATACCTTATACAGTATTCCTTTGCTGCAAGAAAACAAAATCTAACCTATCCCTGTAACAAAAATGTTTCAATCCAGGCAACATCCAGCTGAATCTTCTCTGCTCTCTCTCGAATAATCAGAGCAACATACACTGCTGCAAGTACAGTCCAACTATTGTTTTGTAAATTTTTCAACATAACGTGTGAAATTTTATATTATCTGACCTGACCTATGGAAAGCAAGCATGCCATATGCCAGCTTCACCACTTTAGACTTCCAATCAGAAGAGTATCCTTCTGCCACTATCCTTTGCCTCCTATTACCGTGCCAATTTTGGATCCATATAGACAGCTCACCTTGCATTCCACATGTTTTAACTTTCTGGACCAGTCTTTAATTTGGGGTCTTCAGCTGGTGCTATTCTGGATTGCGTGTTGTTGCATGGAATTGATTAGAGAGCTTAAGGTAAAGGAACCCTTATGGACTAGTGATCATAATATGACAGAATTCACTTCGTGATTTGAAAAGGAAAAGCTAAGGTCAGATGCATCAAAGGAATTACTGAGACATGAGAGAGGATCTGGGTGAAATTGATTGGAAAGGAACACTAGCAGAGATGATGGCAGAGCAGCAATGGCAGGAGTTTCTGGAGCAATTTGGAAGGTGCAGCATAGACACATCCCAAAGAAGAAGTAGTATTCTAAGTGCAGGATGATGTAATTGAGGCTGACAAGAAAAGTCAAAGCCAACATAAAAGCCAAAGAGAGGGCAAATAATAGAACAAATATTAGTGGGAAGTTTTTAAAAAAACAACAGAAAGCAACTAAAAATATCATAAAGAAGGAAATGATGGAATACCAATAATATTAAAGAGTATATCAAAAGATTCTTCAGATATATAAAGTGTAAAAGAAAGGCAAGAGTAGATATCAGACCACTGGAAAATGATACTGGAGAAGTAGTAGCGGGGTGGGGGGGGGAAGGAAATGGTGGACAAACTGAATTAATATGTTGCATCAGTCTTCCTGTGGAAGACACTAGCAATATGCCGGAAGTTTGAGAGAGTCAGAGGACAGAAGTGAGTGAAGTTGCCATTACTAGGGAGAAGTCACCTGGACCAGATGGTCTACACCCTAGCATTCTTAAAGAGGTGGCTGAAGAGATTGTGGAAGCATTAGTAAAGATCTTTCAAGAATCACTAGATTCTGGAATGGTTCTGGAAGACAGGAAAATTGCAAAAGTTACTCTACTCTTTAAGACGGGGAAAGGCAGAAAGGAGGAAACTATTGACTAGATAGTCTGACCTCAGTGGTTGGGAAAATGTTGGAATCGATTGTTAATGATCTGGTTTTGTTGCTTCTGGTTTGGAGGCACATGATTAAATAAGCCGTAGTCAGCATGGTTTCCTTAAGGGTAAGTTTTGTCTGACAAAACTGTTGGAATTCTTTGAAGAAATAACAAGCAGGATAGACAAAGGAGATGGACATTGTGTACTTGGATTTTCAGAAGGCCTTTGACAGGGTGCCACACATGAGATTAACAGATTAAGAGCTCATGGTATTACAGGAAAGATACTACCATTGACTAATTGGCAGGAGGCCAAGAGTAGAAATAAAGGGAGCCTTTTCTGGTTGGTTGCTGGTGACTAGTGGTGGTCCACGGGGTATGCGTTGGCATCACTTCTCTTTACATTATAGATGAATGATTTGGATGACAGAATTAATAGCTTTGTGGCCAGATTTGTGGACAATCTGAAGATAGGTGGAGGGGCAAGTAGTATTGAGGAAACAGAGAGGCTATGGAAGGATTTAGACAGCTTAGGAGAATTGCCAAAGTAGTGACAGATGGAATACAGTGTCAGGAAGCTTATGGTCATGCACTTTGGTAGACTATTTCCTAAAATTCAAAAATCTGAGATGCAAGGAGACTTGGGAGTCTTCATGCTGGATTCCATAAAGTTTCATTTGCAGTTTGAGTCAGTGATGAGGAAGACAAATGCAATGTTAGCATTCATTTTGAGAGAACTAGAATATAAAAGCAAGAATGTAATGTTGAGACTTTATAAAGCACTGGTGAGGCCTCACTTGGAATATTGTGAGCAGTTTTGGGCCTCTTCTATTAGAAAGGGTCTGCTGACATTGGAGGGGGTTCAAAGGAGGTTCATGAAAATGATTCCAGGATTGAACGACCAATCAAATGAAGAGCATTTAAATGGCTCTTGGCCTGTATTCACTTCAGTTCATGAGAATTAGGGGTGACTTCATTGAAACCTACCAAACTGTGAAAGGTCTTGATAGAATGGATGTGGAGAATTTCAAGAATTTCAATTTTTATTCCTAAATCTTTTTTTGATATTATTGACTCCAAAATATCTTCTTATCTGTGGCAGAATAAAAATCCTAGACTAGGCAAAAAATATTTACAGAAGCCTAAGAAGGAGGGCGGTTTGGCTTTGCCAAACTTGAGATTTTACTATTGGGCAGTTAATATACGATATTTAATATTTTGGACACAAGAATCGACTACAGCTGCTTGCCCACAATGGGTAAATTTGGAATGTAAATCTGTACAAGATTTTTCATTGTTTTCAATTTTAGGATTTTCACTTCCTTTTTCTTTATCTAAATTGAATAAACAAATAACTAATCCTATAGTCAAATATACATTGTGA
Organism: Hemitrygon akajei; assembly: GCF_048418815.1. Lineage (NCBI taxonomy): Eukaryota > Metazoa > Chordata > Chondrichthyes > Myliobatiformes > Dasyatidae > Hemitrygon > Hemitrygon akajei. The sequence continues at coordinate 83,452,613 of NC_133124.1, forward strand.
ATTTGGTTTCAATTTCATAAATTTTTTGGTTTGCATAAGTTTATTTTATCATGCCCTATAATATCTAACTATTTTTTTCGGCCCTCTTTTATGGATCAAGCTTTTCTTTTATGGAAAACAAAAGGTATAACATGTTTTCGTGATTTGTTTTTGGATGATAGCGTTATGTCCTTTGAACAGCTGTCTAATAAATATAATTTACCTAAAACCCATTTTTTTAGATATTTGCAAGTTAGAAATTTTTTGTATAATGAGTTACAGTCTTTTCCGAAACTATGTCCATTGGACATTACGGAAAGAATTTTAGCTCTGAATCCTTGTCAAAAGGGTTTAGTAGCTGTCATTTATAATATGATCATGAAAATACAGCCAGAAGTATCAGAAAAAATTAAGAAGGAATGGGAAGAAGAACTTCATTGTCTTATATCCACTGAGCAGTGGGAGAAAATTTTACTATTAGTCAATTCGTCCTCTATTTGTGCTAAACATGCCCTAATACAATTTAAGGTTGTACATAGAGCTCATATGTCTAAGGATAAACTTGCTCAATTTTATTCTCATGTTAATCCAACCTGTGACAGATGTCATTCTGATGTTGCTTCATTGACCCATATGTTTTGGTCTTGCCCTTGTTTACAAAATTACTGGAAAGATATTTTCAGTATTATTTCAAGAGTTCTGAATATCAATTTCCAACCACATCCTATTACTGCAATTTTTGGTTTACCAATGGTGGATAATAGTCGTTTATCCTTTTCATCTCGACGAATGATTGCATTTGTTACATTAATGGCTAGAAGATCTATTTTATTGAATTGGAAAGAAATTAATCCTCCAACTATATTTCAATGGTTTTCTCAAACTATCTCTTGTTTGAGCTTAGAAAAAATTAGAAGTGTTGTTTTTGATCCTTCAGTTAAATTTGAAGAAACTTGGAGACCATTTATGCAACATTTTCATATGAGTTAAATTGTCTTTTCCTAAACCTCACTTTTATTATCCTTAATTATTTGGATGGAGGTTCAGAGTTATTGGCACTGCTGTATATATCTAACATTATGCAATGGCCCATGTTGGTTAGTGTTTTTTTCCTTCTCTTTTTTTTGGGGTTTTTTTTTCTTTTTATTTCTTTTGTTCATTAATACTATGAGTTTGGGAGGTTATATATATGTTGATTATTATATATTTGAATGTCTACTTAAACTATCAACTATGTACTCTCAAACACTTTGTAATCATGTTTCATTTATGTTTGCTTAAAAATTAATAAAAAGATTTAAAAAGAAAGAAAGAATGGATGTGGAGAGGATGTTTCCTATGGTGGCAGAGTCTAGGACCAGAAGACACAGCCTCAGAATAAAGGGGCGCTCTTTTAGAAAGGAGATTAGGAGGAATTTCTTTAGCCAGAGAGTGGTGAATCTGTGGAATTTGTCTCTACAGGCAGCTATGGAGGTCATGTCATTGGCTATATTTAAGGCAGAGGTTGTTACATTCTTGATTAGTCAGGACATGAAGGAATGTGGGGAGAAGTCAGGAGATTGGGGCTGAGAGAGAAATGGATCAGCCATGCTAAAATGGCAAAGCAGACATAATTGGCCAAATGGGCTAGATCTGTAGCATTCAAGTCTAGTGATCCAGGACCAAGAAGGCCAGTTACAACATATGGAGGGCTATCTCAAGAGCAAAAAAAAAACTCCAATTGAGATTAGAGGCAGAATTGGATGTATGCCAACTCTGCCAGTTGTGCAGGCCATTACTTCCTACAAAGCGAAACCTAACATCATGAAACATCAGTGATGTTTCACTCCCAGATGAGCTCAATGCCTTTTTTATACATACTTTGAAAGGGAGTATATATGAGGATCACTACAGCATCCAGTGACCCTGTGATCTCTGTCTCAGAGGCCAACATCAGAGTGTCTTTCAGGAGGGTGAACCTCGCAAGGTGACAGGTCCCAATGATGTACCTAGTAGGGCTCTGAAAATCTCTGCCAACCAACTGGTGGGTGTGTCCAGAGACATTTGCAATCTCTCATCGCTACTGTCAGAACTTCCTACCTTCCTACCTTCTTCAAAAGGGCAGCAATCATACCAATGCCTAAGAAGAGCAAGGTGAACTGCCTTAATGACTATCATTCAGTACAACTCACATCCATGGTGATGAAGTGCATGATCAAAATAAGCTGCAGAAATTTGTGAACTCATTCAGCTCCCTCTTGGGCAACATCCAGGACATCTTCAATGAGCTATGCCTCAAAAAGGCTGCATCATTAAAAAGCCCTATTACCTAGAACTTGCCCTCTTCTCATCAGGGAGAATGCACAGGAGCCTGAAAACACGCGCTCAACAATTCAAGAATAGCTTCTTCCCCTCTGCCATCAGATTTATGAATGGACATTTAACTCATGAACACTACCTCACTACTTTTTCTTCTCATTTTGCTCTATTTATTTAATTAAACTTTTTGAAGTAGAGCAGATTCGAAGAACCAACTCTGCTCCGATACCTTATGGTCTAGATATATTTATAAGGTATTGCAAAGTACTGCTGCCACACGAGAACAAATTTCACAATGTATGCCGGTGATATTAAACTTGATTTTGATTTTGAACAATCTGGAGCAGGTCAGTATTAAGAAGGATGAGGTGTTGGATGTCATGGAGCATATAACATAACATGTTAATGTCCCATGACATCCAACATGTTGATAAGTCCATGGGCTAGATGAGAACTTTAGGAAACATATAAAGAGATTGCTAGGGCCCTGTTAGTGATTTTTCCATCTTTATTAACCATTAGTGAGGATAGCTAATGTTGTTAAATCCTTTATTTGGAAAGGAAAACAGGGATAAGTCAATCAAGTAGCTATGGGCCAGAAAGCTTTGCATTAGTGGTAGGGAAATTAATGGAGAAAATCTGAAGGGGTAGGATTTACATGTATTTGGAAAGACAGAGGTTGATCAGGGATAATATGGCTTTCAATTGGGAAATAGAAACATAGAAAACCTACAGCACAATACAGACCCTTTGGCCCACAAAGTTATGCCGAACATGTCCCTACCTTAGAAATTACTAGGCTTACCCATAGCCCTCTATTTTTCTAAGCTCCAAGTACCTATCTAAAAGTCTCAAAAGACCCTATCATATACGCTTTCACCACTGTTGCAGGCAGCCCATTCCACGCACTCACCACTCTATACATAAAAAAACTTACCCCTGACATCTCTTCTGTATCTACTCCCCAACACCTTAAACCTGGGTCCTCTTGTGGCAACCATTTCAGCCCTGGGAAAAAGCCTCTGACTATCGACACAATCAATGCCTCTCATCATCTTATACACCTCTACCAGGTCACCTCTCATCCTCCCTCACTCCAAGGAGAAAAGGCCAAGTTCACTCAACTTATTCTCATAGGGCATGCTCCCCAATCCAGGTAACATCCTTGTAAGTCTCCTCTGCACCCTTTCTATGGCTTTCACATCCTTCCTGTAGTGAGGCGACCAGAACTGAGCACAGTACTCCAAGTGGAGTCTGACCAGGGTCCTATATAGCTGCAACATTACCCCTCGGCTCCTAAATTCAATTCCATGATTAATGAAGGTCAATACACCGTATGCCTTCTTAACCACAGAGTCAACCTGCGCAGTTGCTTTGAACATCCTATGGACTCGGACCCCAAGTTCCCTCTGATCCTCCACACTGCCAAGAGTCTTACCATTAACAGTATATTCTGCCATCATGTTTGACCTACCAAAATGAACCACTTCACACTTATTCTGTCTTCCTAATTTGATTGAGTTTTTTGAAGAGCTAAGTAAGAAGACTTATGAAGCTAGGACAGTAAACATTGTCTGTTCTGACTTTCTCTCTTTCCAAGGCTACACTCTTGCTCCTGATATACTTATAGAACGTCAGAGGAATCTCCTTAATCTTAATTGCCAAGAGTATTCCACGGCCCCTTTTTGCCCTCCTCATTTTATCCCTACACATCCATACTTGTCAGAGATCCTATCATTCTAGGTAGCTCGATCTGCTATATGCATTTTTTTCTGATCAATTCCTCATTTTTTTCATCCAAAATTCACTAATTTTTCCATCTATGCCTTTCATTCTTGCCAGAATGTATTGGCCATATGCTGTTACTTTCTTTTAAGACTCCCATTTGTCATCTGTCCTTTTACCTGCAAGCATCTGTTCCCAGTCTGCTGCCACCAGGTTCTCTCCTAAGCTATTGAAATCACCCTTTCTCCAATTCAGGACTTTAACTTAAGAACCAACCTCAACTGTTTCCATAACTGCCTTGAAACATATAGAATTATAATCACTATTCCCAAAATCTGTCTAACTGATACTTCCACTATCTGTCCAGTTTCATTTCCTAAGGTAAGATTGAGTACAGCTCTCTGTGCAGTAGGACTATTGATCTATTGCTCAAAAAAAGCTGCCTTGGATGCACTTAACAAATTCCATGTCATTCTAAGCCCCTTTGCTGAAAGGCAATCCCTGTCAATACTGGGAAAGTTAAAATCCCTTCCCATTGTAACCCTATTGCTATCTTTTCTGTAATCTGCTTCCCAATCCTGTATCTCAAAATGCTGCTGACTTCTGCGAGACCATAAGACCATAAAACATAGGAGCAGAATTAGGCCATTTGGCCCATCAAATTTGCTCCACCATTCTTCATGGTGGATTTATAGTCACTCTCAACCCTGTTCTCCTGCCTTCTCCCCATATCCTTTGATGACCTTAGTAATCAAAAACCTATCAACTTCCACGTTAAATATACCCAATGATTTGGCTTTCACAGCAGTATATGGCAATGAATCCCACAGTTTTCACTATGTTCTGGCTAAAGAAATTCCTCCTCATCTCTGTTCTAAAGGTACATCATAGTATTCTGAAGCTGTGCCCTCTGGACCCAGCAAAGTTATCACTTCTCTCCCTCATTCCTACATTCTATCTGTATATCCTTATTAGATATCTTCTCCAAGTATTGATGTTATGTTCTCCCTAATAAAAAAAATTCTGAGTGCTGACCCAGCTCTCAGCTCATCTGCCTTGCTTGTGTGGCTTCTTCTAGTAGTGTAGATGCATCTAAGCCTGTGGTCCCTCCCATGCTTCCCACTCTGCCTCTATCTACTCTGCCACAGGATAGCTTGATGTATCCTCTACACTTTTTATTCCCAACTGCTATATTGCTGCTATGTTTCCCAATTCTCCCACTCCCTCCCACACCAAGTTAGTGTTAGGCCCTCCGAAGTAGTCATCATGAATATTCGAAATACTCCCTAATCTCCCATATCCTGCAGGAGGAATATACCACTGCCCCAACCTCCATATCCTTTACCACCAGTCCTTTCCACTAAGAAATGAAAATGAAAAAGCATAACTGATCATTACTTACTATTATGTTTGTTCTTAATAAAGACAAACTTTGCATGGGTTTATGTTAGAACAATTTATTACTGAACTGCTGCTCAGCCCTGTGCATGTGTAAGCAGGTCACCATTGTAGCTTCTGGTTCCAGGTGAGTCCCTCACATTGTCCACTGGGACAAGGCACACATAATAACACATCATCTCCCTTGAAAGAAAAACAGATGTAGATTATAGATTATTTACCTCCATTATGGCCAAACAATTAGAAGAGTTTCTACCCATACTGATACATAACGATCAGACAGGTTTTATACAACAGTGGCAAACACAAGACAATATACGAAGGACACTTCACATTATGGATCATATACAAAAAAAAATCAAAGCAATAGTGATAAGCGTGGATGCTGAAAAGGTATTTGATTCAGTTAATTGGAATTTTCTTTCCAGATTTTTACATAGATTTGGTTTCCATGACACAATTATTAAAACTATACAGACACTATATGACAACCCTACTGCTAGGATTAAAATCAATGGATATTTATCAAATAGTCTTACCCTAGAAAGGGGCACAAGGGGCATGGTCACCACTACTCCACATTATATCTGGAACCATTAGCTCAATACATCAGACAAAATGAAGATATCAGGGGAATTACTATTAAAGGGACAGAGCATAAATTGGCCTGTTACGTGGATGATATTTTGATCTATCTGGGGCAACCAACATACTCTGTACCTAAATTGATACAGTCCTTTGAACAATATGGTCAATCATCAGGATACAAGATCAACATAGATAAAACCCAATTACTTTCATATAACTATAGCCCACCAAGAGAAATTGAAAGTAGATATCCCTGGGCATGGCAAACAGAGTCTTTCAAATATTTGGGCATCATTATGCCAAATGATTTGGCAAAATTATCAGCCTATATATAAAGAAATTATGGAAGATATAACAAGATGGAACCTAATTTCTTTTTTTTTAGTTTTGGTTCAAGGATTGAATCTATTAAAATGAATATACTGCCCAGACTATTATATCTCTTTCAAACCCTAGAAATAGAGATTAATCAAAATAAATTCAATGAATGGAACAAGATGTTATCAAGATATATTTGGCAAGGTAAAAGGCCCAGAGTTCATCTCAAAACTTTGCAATTAGCCAAGGAAAAGGGAGGATGGGGCCTACCTTCTCTTAGAGATGATTATTTTGCAGCACAGTTGAGAGCTGTGATATGTTGGTGCAACCCATCATATGATGCTCAATGGAAAAACTTCCCATTCCCATACAGGCAATTTTGTCTGATAACAACCTACAAAGGTACATAAGTACTATTGATAAGCCATGGGTGAAATGGACTCTTAAAATATGGAAAACTATTATAAAAGAATATAAACTAGAGGGAGATATTGCAATTCTTAAAGGTATGCATATGACTCAGATTTTACGCTGAAAAAACTGGATGCTGGATTTAAGGACTGGATAGCTAAAGGAAAAACAGTTCTTTGCAATATAATGAAAGAAGGAACACTGTTCAGTTTTGAAATGCTTAAAGAGAAACACTTATTAGAAAAACAAGACTTTTATCGGTATTTACAGATGCGACAATATGTTAATAGGATGGTCAAAAATGTAACCAAGGTGAGAACATGTTTGATAGAGCTATTTAGAAAAGCATATAATTCAGGTAACGGTAGTAGAATCGTTTCAAGCATGTATAAGGGTTTGTCAAATCTTAAAACACATTCGACTTCGTACATTAAAACAAAATGGGAGAAGGAAGGAGGGATAATTATATCTGAGGAAGAATGGACAATAATATGGAGGTATCAATGGAAGTGTACCAGTTCACAGAAATGGAGGGAGTTCGGATGGAAAAACTTGATGTTTCATTACACCCTCTCAGAAATCCCATTATGATAGAAACCTAGCAGGCCAGGCAGCATCTATAGGAGGAAGCACTGTGGACGTTTCGGGCTGAGACCTGACGAGTCCTGACGAAGGGTCTCAGCCCGAAATGTCGACAGTGCTTCTTCCTATAGATGCTACCTGGCCTGCTGTGTTCCACCAGCATAGGACCAGCATAGCATATAGGAAACTGATACAGGACTTTGTGATATGGTGCAACTCAAACTACCTGCGTCTCAATATCACCAAGACCAAGGAGATGGTGGTGGACTTTAGGAGATCTAGGCCTCATATGGAGCCAGTGATCATTAATGGAGAATGTGTGGAGCAGGTTAAGACCTACAAGTATCTGGGAGTACAGTTAGACGAGAAGCTAGACTGGACTGCCAACACAGATGCCTTGTGCAGGAAGGCACAGAGTCGACTGTACTTCCTTAGAAGGTTGACGTCATTCAATGTCTGTAGTGAGATGCTGAAGATGTTCTATAGGTCAGTTGTGGAGAGCGCCCTCTTCTTTGTGGTGGCGTGTTGGGGAGGAAGCATTAAGAAGAGGGACGCCTCACGTCTTAATAAGCTGGTAAGGAAGGCGGGCTCTGCCGTGGGCAAAGTACTGGAGAGTTTAACATCGGTAGCTGAGCGAAGGGCGCTGAGTAGGCTACGATCAATTATGGAAAACTCTGAACATCCTCTACATAGCACCATCCGGAGACAGAGAAGCAGTTTCAGCGACAGGTTACTATCGATGCAATGCTCCTCAGACAGGATGAAGAGGTCAATACTCCCCAATGCCATTAGGCTTTACAATTCTACCACCAGGACTTAAGAACTTTTTAAAAAGCTATTATTAATGCTTTTTGAGATAGTGATTTAGATGCATATCATATTTTTTTACTGAGTTAAGTATTGTATGTAATTAGTTTTGCTACAACAAGTGTATGGGACATTGGAAAAAAGTTGAATTTCCCCATGGGGATGAATAAAGTATCTATCTATCTATCTATCTATTTTGTGTGTGTTGCTTGAATTTCTAGCATCTGCAGATTTCCCCGTGTTTGCATGATAGAAACCTCCCTGTTTGCCGGAGAAATGGTGGAAATCAAGGTGCAAACCATTATCATATTTTCTGGGAATGTTCCGTTATCAAAGACTATTGGAATTGGATGCACAATACCCTATAAGACATCTTTAAATGTGAAATACCCTTAGAAAGTAAGACCATATATTTTGGGTAAAAACCTCAAGAATGGTTGAAAAGAGATAAATATTTAATGAATATACTGCTGGTGGCTGGTAGAAAGACTTACTAGGAGATGGTTATCACAGGAGAGCCGAACCTTAAATGCATGGATGGACATTACAATGGATATTTACAAAATGGAGAAGATAACAGCATATGTTAATCATAAGTTGGAACAATTTGATTCATACTGGGAAAAATGGTTTAACGACCTTACACCTCATAGGCCTGATTTTATTCTCACAAATCAACGAATATGTTGTAAAAAAAAATCACTCCCCACTTGTATATAGATTTCTCCTTTCGCTTGTTCTTTCTTTCCTCTCTTTTCTATAAGTGTATACCTCAGATAAGTATGTGGAGATTTGTGGCATATATATGATATATGTGTACAATATCTGAAATACATCTTATGGAAATGTTTGATGATGAACTTCAATAAAAAATAAATTACAAAAAAAGAAAGAAAAACAAACAGAATACTATGTCCTCATAAACCTGCAAGGAATAATAATCCTTTCCAATGAAAATATCTATATTCCAGAGCCAGTCTGTCTTCTTTTTTGTCAAATTTTCAACTGTTCAACATTTCAAATTCAATTGTAATGACCAACTACAGTCTCTTATTAATCGGCAATTTTCAATCAGTTTCTGAGGCAGTTTAATGGTCCTTTTTGATTTCTATTTGTTTCCACAGGTGTATTGCTTGTATTTGCTGTATTAATATTTGTGTCTTTCTGAGAACTATGATCAATATGTTCATTTTTTATATATGCTGGGCCCTTTGATATACTGAGAGGTGATGCTGTACAACCATGGGTTGGAGCTTGTGGTTGTTTATCCACGCAGTTCCTTCTCAGAGGTGTCTCTTGCCCCATCTGGATCTGGTGGGAATATAGAGCTACTTCCTCTTGCACGTATGCTTGGATGGACTACGTGCCAGAATCGTGGTCTCAGATTTGCACTTGGTCTCCAGAATTCAGGACTGGTAGGTGTTTCACAGACTTGTCGTGATTCTGTTTCTATTTTTCTTTCCCTTTGAGCCAATTTGATCTTGTGTGCTCCTTTAGGTGTCAACAGGTCTTCATGCACTGGAAGGTTAGTGTGTATGCATCAACCCATCAGCATTTGGGCTGGTGAAAGGCCATTTTGCAGTGATGCACTTCTGTAAATCATTAGCCTTTTGTGGAAATCCTCTCATTCATCTTGTGTATTCTTGATGAGGCCCTTCACTACCTTGACTGAACTGTCTGTCAGGCCATTAGAGTTTAGGTGATGTGGGCTTAACGTTATATGTCGAGCCCCTCCCCCCAAACATTGCCAAAGGACTCAAACTTACAGTAAAAAAAATTGTGGACCGTTGTTTGATACTACTTCATATGGTTCGAGGGCGATGACTGCTTTGCTGGATGTTGATTGCAGGGTTGCAACCTCTGGGTAATTGGAAGAGTATTCTTACAACAATATGACTCTTCCCATTACAATTAAACAAATCCACTCCAACTTTGAAGTAAGGCCTGTCTGGTACAGGGCGTGGTGTAAGTGGTGTGCTTGCTGTTTTAGTCTGTAGGTAAGGCATATTTCACATGAAGCAATGGTCTGGCTGATGTCTTGGTTCATTCTTGGCCAGTACATCACTTCATGAGCTCTACATTTACAATATTCCTCACCAAGATACCCTTCATGTATCTTATGAAGCATTTCCTTGTGTAGTGACATTGGAATCGCAAACCTGTTCCCTTTGAAGACCATATCTTTCACTACTGACATTTCAATTCTGCATGCCTAATAATCCGGAACATACATTGAACAGTCATTCTTAGCTGCTAGCTATCCTTTCCATATTGTATCTTTGAGTTCTTTCATTGTTTCATCTGACCCTGCTGCTTTCCTTATCTGCTCTGTTCTATCAGGTGATACTGGAACGGAGGTGACAATCATATCAACATAGTCGTGTACATCTGCATTAGCTTCTTGGTCACTGTTTTCTTTCTTGTCAACTGCTCGAGGTAATGTATCAGCAGCAAACATATATTTTCCTGGTGTGCAGATCATTCTCACAACATATTTCTGCAGCCTTGTCAACATGTGCAATATCCTCATGGAATAGCCACTTGGTTGTTTGGACGTAATTGAGGCCAGTGTTTTATCGTCTGTCTCCACTTCAAAAGCTTGTTCGTAGATGTACTAATGGAAGCTTTTGCATACGTATGTGCTGGTGTGAAGCTCTTTCTCTATCTAGGTATAGCTGGCTTCCACACTTGTTAAAACCGTTGATGCATAGGCCACAGGTTGCCATGTGTCATCATGTTGCTGCAGTAGTACTGCTCTAAAGCTGTGCCGGATCTTAATACACCTTTACAGATCATAAAACTTCAGCACACACTCTTCAGTTTTGATTCTATTCAGTGTCTGTAAACATTCTTTTGGTCGTGAGACCAAATCCGTTCAAAGAGTGACCTATGTGATGCTTACACTGTTGACAATAGAGGGATAAACCTAGCTTGGTAAGTCACCATCCCCAAGAAATGTCTCAAATCCTCTTTGTTTTGGGGCCTGTCCATGTTTTCAATGACTGATATCTTTTGAGAGTCAGGCTTTCCTCCCTCTTCAGATATGACATCTCCTATAAAGATCATCAAACTCACATTTCTCTTTAGTTAATTTCAAATTGACATTCTGTGTCACACCAAGCACTTTTCTTAGTGTCGGGGAGTAGGAGTGAGTGCCATTGCTAATACAAAGGAGAAGTGTTAGGCAAACTGAAAGGTGTTAAGGTGGATAAGTCACCCGGACCAGCTGGACTACATCCCGGAGTCCTGAGAGAGGTTGCTGAAGAGATAACGGATGCATTGGCATTGATCTTTCAATAATCACCTGATTCTGATATGGTCCCAGAGGACTGGAAGATTGCAAATATCATTCCACCACAGCAGGACTTAGACAAATTGGAAGAAAAAGCAAAAAAGTGGCGGATAAAATACAGTGTTGGGAAATACATTTTGGTAAAAGAAACAATAGTGCAGACTATTATCTAAATGGGCAGAAGGTTCAAAATTCAGAGGTGCAGAGGGACTTAGAAGTCCTCGTGCAAGACTCCCAGAGAAGGTTAATTTATTTCAAGGGGAATAGAATATAAAAGCAAGGACATAATGCTGAAGTTTTATAAGACACTTTGAGTATTGTCAACAGTTTGGGGCCCCATATCTTAGAAAGGATGTGTTGTTATTTTAGAGAGTCCAGAGGAGGTTCACGAGGATGATTCTGAGAATGAAGGGGTTAACATATGAGGAGCGTTTGACAGCCTTGGACCTGTACTCACTGCAATTTGGAAGAATGCGTGGGGATCTTATTGAAACCTACTGAATGTTGAAAGGACTAGATAAGATGGATGTGGAGAGGATGTTTCCCATGGTGAGGGTATCCAGAACTAATAATAATAATAATAATAATAAATACTTTATTGATCCCAAGTGGGAAATTATTTCATTACAGAAGCAACATTTAAAAGCACACTTAGAAATGTGCAGACTTAACTAATAATAAAGTACAGAGTAATAATCTGTACAATAATAATTTGCCAATGTGCAATAATATGCAATAATAATGTATGAAATAATAAAACAGAGACTATTGTGCTATGATGTGTGTTCTCCTGTCACACAGAAGTGAATTGTTGTGTATGCTTATTGCATTTGGTAGGAATGAGTTTCTGTAACGATCCTTGTGACAGTGTAGCTGAATGAGTCTGGTCGAAAGGGTTCTCTGTTGATTATTCAGTACTCATGGAGAGGATCTACCAGATTGTTTAATGGATAACAGTTTGTTCAGTGACCTCCTCTCCACCACTAACTCCAAAGAGTCCGGGTTGTAGCCAAGGACAGATTCAGCCTTTTTGATCAGTTTATTTAGTCTTTTTGCATCACCAGCACTGATGCTACTCCCCCAACATAAAGCTGCAAAGAAAACTGCACTTGCTACAACAGACTGGTAAAAGATCTCTAACATCCTGCTGCACGCATTGAAGGATCTCATTTTCCCTATAAAATAGAGTCTGCTCATCCTCTTCTTGCAAAGAGACTTGGTGTTGGTTTTCCAGTCAAGTCTGTTGTCGAGGTGAATACCCAAGTATTTGTACTCCTTCACCACCGAAACTTGTTCTCCCAGAATATATAGAGGAATTGTCACAGTCCTCTTCATCCTAAAATCAATCAATATCTCCCTGGTTTTGGCCACATTCAGGAGCAGGTAATTCCTCTCACACCACTCCACAAATTTGTCCACCAGTCTTCTGTACTCTGACTCAGAAAAAGAGGGCACAGCCTCACAGTTGAAGGGCGGCCTTTTACAATAGAGGTAAGGAGGAATTTTTTGAGCCAGAGAGTAGTGAATCTGTAGAATGCTCTGCTAAAGACTGTTTCAGTGGGTATATTTAAGATGCAAGTTGAAGAGGCCTCGTCAGTGGGTATATTTAAAATGGAAGTTGTTTGTTTCCTGATCGGTCAGAGCATCAAAGGATATGACAAGAAGGCAGGTACATGGGGTTGAGTAGGATCCGGGATCAGCAATAGTGGACTGGTGGAGCAGACTCGATTGACTGAATAGCCTAATTCTGCTCCTATGTCTTATAGTCCTACATACAGGATTCTAACCAAGAGCTCTATGTGCTTTTAGCACAGCTGAGGGTACTGCATGATAATTATATTAAGGTAGGCATGACAAGACAGGTATTCTTCTATATAGCATACTATAATACTTGATGAGAGAGCTTAAGGTAAAAGAACCCTTAGGGGAAAGTGATCATAATATGATTGAATTCACCCTGAAGTGTGAGAGGAATTGGCCAGATTTGATTGGAAAAGAACACTGGCGACAAGATGACGCCAGGGATCATTCCCTCCGTGACTACCTGGTCCACACGTCCCTCCCCACAGAACTCCCAACTGGCACACTGGTGAAAAGATGACGACAGAGCAGCAATGACTGAAATTTCTGGAAGGAATTTGGAAGGCACAGGATTTAAACATCCCAAAGGGGAAGAAGTATTCTGAAGACAACATGACATAACATGACCTAACCAACATAAAAGATAAAGAAAGGGCATAATATAGAGCAAAAAATCAATGGAGACGATTGGGAAACTTAGAAAACTGAAAAAGTCATTAAGAAGGAAAAATTGGAAGAAAAAAGTATACTGGCAAATAATATTAAAAAAGATATCAAAAGTTTCTTCAGATACATAATGTGTTAAAGAAAGGCAAGAGTAGATATTGGACCACTGCAAAACGATGCTGGAGAGGTAGTAATGGTGGATAAGGAAATCGTGGTGGAACCGAATAAATATTTTGCATCTGTCTTCACTGTGGAAGAAACTAGCAGTATAGTGGATGTTCCAGAGTGTCACATTTCAGAAGAGTGTGAAGTTGCCATTACGAGGGAGAAAATTCTTGGGAAACTGGAAGGTCTGAAGATAAATAAAACAGCTGGACCTGATAGTGTACACCCCAGGGTTCAGAAAGATGCAGCTGAAGAGATTGTGGAGACATTAGTAATAATCTTAGCAATAAGCTTCTGGAATACTGGAAAATTGCAAATAACTGGAAAATAGGCCAGTTAGTCTGACGTCAGTGGTTGGGAAGATGTTAGAATCGATTATTAAGGATGTGGTTTTGCAGTACTTGGAAGCACATGATAAAATATGTCGTAGTCAGCATGGTTTCTTCAAGGAAAAATCTTACCTGACAAATCTGTTGGAATTCTTTGAGGAAATAACAAGCAGGATAGACAGAAGAAATCCAGCCTCTCTCGCAACTTCCGCCACCATCAACAGGACCCCACCACCGAGCACATCTTTCCCTCCCTGCCCCTCTCAGCTTTTTGCAGGGATCGTTCCCTCCGTGACTTCCTGGTCCACACGTCCCTCCCCACAGAACTTCCAACTGGCACTTATCCCTGCAAGCGCAAATGCTACACCTATCCCCACACCTCCCCCCTTACCACCATTCCGGGCCCTAGACAGTCCTTCCAGGTGAGGCAACACTTCACCTGCGAGTCTGCTGGAGTCGTCTATTGCATCCGGTGCTCCCGGTGTGGCCTCCTCTACATCGGCGAGACCTGACGCAGATTGGGGGACCGCTTCGTTGAGCACCTATGCTCCATCCGTCACAATAGACAGGACCTCCCGGTTGCCACCTACTTCAACTCTGCCTCTCATTCTCATCTAGATATGTCCATACATGGCCTCCTCTACTGCCATGATGAGGCCAAACTCAGGTTGGAGGAGCAACACCTCATCTACCGTCTGGGTAGCCTCCAGCCTGGTGGTATGAACATTGAATTCCCCAATTTCCGGTAATTCCCTCCCCCTCCCCCTTCCCCTATCCCAGCTCCCTCTCTGCCTCTCTCCCCTTTCAACTTTCTGCTTCTTTATCTCTACAGTTCTTTCATGCTTATCCCCTCCCCTTCCCCCCTTTATCTTTCCTCTGATTGGTTTTCCACCTGGCGCCTCTAGGCCCTACCCCCTCCCCTATCTCTGTTACTGGGCTTCAGTCCTCTCTTCCCCCCTGTTCCTGATGAAGGGTCTTGGCCCGAAACGTTGGCTACTCTTTTCTCATGGATGCTGCCTGACCTGCTGAGTTCTTCCAGCGTTGTGTTCGTATTCTATAGACAAAAGAGAATTGGTTGATGTGTTTTTGAACTTTCAGAAGGCCTTTGACAAGGTGCCACAAATGAGGCTGCTTAACAAGTTAAAAGCCCATAGTATTACAGAAAGCATACTAGCATGGATAAAGCAGTGGCTGATTTGCAGGACGCAAGAAGTGGGAATAAAGGGAGCCTTTTCTGGTTGGCTTCTGGTGACTAGCGGTGTTCTACAGTGTTGGGACCGCTTCTTTCTACATTATACATCAATGACTTAGATGATGGAATTAAAACCATAGAACATTACAACACAGAAACAGGCCTTTTGGCCCTTCTTGGCTGTGCTGAACCATTTTTCTGCCTAGTCCGACTGACCTGCACCTGGGCCATATCCCTCCAAACCCCTCTCATCCATATACCTGTCCAAGTTTTTGTTAAATGTCAAAAGTGAGCCCACATTCACCACTTCATCTGGCAGCTCATTCCACACTCCCACCACTCTCTGCATGAAGAAGCCCCCCTAATGTTCCCTTTAAACTTTTCCCCCTTTACCCTTAACCCATGAATTCTGGTTTTTCTCTCCCCTGGCCTCAGTGGAAAAACCCTGCTTGCATTCACTCTATCTATACCCATCATAATTTTATACACCTCTATCAAATCACCCCTCATTCTCCTATGCTCCAGGGAATAAAGTCCTAACCTATTAAACCTTTCTCTGTAACTCAGTTTCTCAAGTCCCGGCAACATCCTTGTAAACCTTCTCTGCACTCTTTGAACCTTATTAATATCCTTCCTGTAATTAGGTGACCAAAACTGCACACAATATTCCAAATTCAGTCTCACCAATGTCTTATACAACCTCACCATTACATTCTAACTCTTACACTCAATACTTTGATTTATAAAGGCCAATGTACTGTTGGGTTTAATTAGTATTTGGGTTTTTAATTAGTATTTGGGTTTAATTAGTAGTGGGGTTAATTTGTGTCGGGGTTAATTCGGGACCACCATTACAGGTCAGGAGTGGCTCACGTAACGCACATCATGTTAGCTGGAATGCGAGGGAGGGGGAGCGAAACTGGGGACCCCGCTACACCGATACTATTTGTCACGCGATACAGTAAACAAAAGAAACTCGTGAGCATCTGGCTATGGGCCAATAGATGGACACGAGTACCTGATATTACCTAATATGTAACGGGGTATTGTGGTGGGGGGAAAGAGGGATATAAATAAGAGCAGATTGTAAGGAGAGGCCAGAAAGCGCGCCTTCTCCAGCGATTCCGTCGACTCGCTGTGCCAGTTACGATTCCAGCCAATAAAGCCACGTGTTGCTACATTCCGGTGTTGGTTGTCTCTCTTCCTAAAAGAATACAGGGCAGAATTTCAAGCCCAACATTACCAAAAGCTCTCTTTACAACCCTATCTACTTGTGACACCACTTTTAGGGAATTATGTATCTATACTCCCAGATCCCTCTGTCCTTCTGCACTCCTCAATGTCCTACCATTTACCTTGTATGTTCTACCTTGGTTTAACCTTCTGAAGTGCAACATCTCACACTTGTCCGCATTAAACTCCATCTGCCATTTTTCTGCCCATCCCTCCAACTGGTCCAAATCCCTCTGCAAGCTTTGAAAACCTTCCTCACTGTCCACTACACCTCCAATCTTTGTATCATCAGCAAGTTTGCTGATCCAATTTGCCACATTATCATCCAGATCATTGATATAGATGACAGATAACAATGGACCCAGCACTGATCCCTGTGGCACACCACTAGTCACAGGCCTCCACTCAGAGTAGCAATCTTCCACTACCACTCTCTGGCTTCTTCCATTGAGCCAATGTCTAATCCAATTTACTACCTCTCCATGTATACCTAGTGACTGAATCTTCCTAACTAACCTCCCATGCGGGACTTTGTCAAAGGCCTTACTGAAGTCCATGTATACAACATCCACTTCCCTTCATCCACTTTCCTGGTAACTTCCTCGAAAAACTCTAATAGATTGGTTAAATATGACCTACCACGCACAAAGCCATGCTGACTGTTTCTAATAAGTCCCTGTCTATCCAAATACTTGTAGATCCTATCTCTTAGTATTCCTTCCAATAATTTACCTACTACCAATGTCAAACTTACTGGCCTATAATTCCCCGGCTTACTTTTTGAGCCTTTTTTAAACAACGGAACTACATGAGCTATCCTCCAATCGTCCGGCACCTGACCCGTGGATATCGACATTTTAAATATTTCTGCCAGGGCCCCTGCAATTTCAACACTAGTCTCCTTCAAGGTCCGAGGGAATACCCTGTCAGGTCCTGGGGATTTATCTACTCTGATTTGCCTCAAGACAGCAAGCACCTCCTCCTCTTTAATCTGTATAAGTTCCATGACCTCCCTACTTGTTTGCCTTGTTTCCATAGACTCCATTCCAGTTTCCTTAGTAAATACAGATGCAAAAAACCCATTTAATATCTCTCTCATTTCTTTTGTTTCCATACGTAGTCAACCACTCTGATCTTCAAGAGGACCAATTTTATCCCTTACGGTCCTTTTGCTCTTAATATACCTGTAGAAGCTCTTAGGATTATCCTTCACCCTGACTGCCAAAGCAATCTCATATCTTCTTTTAGCCCTCCTGATTTCTTTCTTAAGTATTTTCTTACTCTTTTTATACTCCTCAAGCATCTTATTTCCTTCCTGTTGCCTATACATGTTATACATCTCGCTCTTCTTCTTTATCAGAGTTCCAATATCCCTCAAGAACCAAGGTTCCTTATTCTTATTCACTTTGCCTTTAACCCTGACAGGAACATACAAACTCTGCACTCTCAAAATTTCTCCTTTGAAGGCCTCCCACTTACCAATCACATCCTTATCAGAGACAACCTATCCCAGTCTACACTTTTTAGATCCTTTCTCATTTCTTCAATTTTGGCCTTTTTCCAGTTTAGAACTTCAACCCGAGGATCAGATCTATCTTTATCCATGATCAAGTTGAAACTAATGACGTTATGATCACTGGAACCGAAGTGTTCCCCTACACATACTTCCGTCACCTGCCCTAACTCATTTCCTAATAGGAGATCTAATATTGCATCCTCCCTAGTTACATCTATATATTGATTTAGAAAACTTTACTGAACACATTTCACAAACTCTAACCCATCTAGACCTTTAACAGAATGGGAGTCCCAATCAATGTGTGGAAAATTAAAATCCCCTACAATCACAACTTTCTGTCTCCTGCAGTTGTCTGTTATCTCTCTGCAGATTTGCTCCTCCAATTCTCGCTGACTATTGGGTGGTCTATAATACAACCCTATTAATGTGGTCATACCTTTCCTGTTTCTCAGCTCCACCCATATGGCCTCAATAGACAAGCCCTCTAATCTGTCCTGCCGAAGCACTGCTCTCATATTTTCCCTGACTAGCAAAGCCATCCCCCACCCTTCATCCCTCTGCCTCTATCACGTCTGAAACATTGGAACCCTGGAACATTGAGCTGCCAGTCCTGCCCCTCCTGTAGCCAAGTTTCAGTAATGGCTATGATGACATAATTCCATGTGTCAATCCAGGCCCTCAGCTCATCTGTCTTTCCCACAATACTCCTCGCATTGAAATATACACACCTCAGAAGATTGTTAACACCACACACAACCTTACTATTTATGACTTTGCATGAACTACTAACATCATTTATTTTTACCCCTGTTCCACTATCTACTCTGGCACTTCTGGTTCCCATCCCCCTGCAAATCTAGTTTAAACCCACCCCAATAACACTAGCAAACCTCCCCGCAAGTATATTGGTCCCCTTGTAGTTCAGGTGTAACCTGTCTCTCTTGTACAGGTCCCACCTGCCCCAGAAGAGGTCCCAATGATCTAGAAATCTGAAACCCTGCCCCCTACACCAGTTTCTCAGCCACGTGTTCATCTGCCAGAGCATCCTACTCTTACCCTCACTGGCACGTGGCATAGGCAGCAATCCGGAGATTACTACCCTCGAGGTCCTGTTTTTCAACTTCCTACCAAGCTCTCTGTACTCACTCTTCAGGACCTCCTGACTCTTTCTACCTATGTCATTGGTACCGATGTGTACCACGACATCTGGCTGATCACCCTCCCACTTCAGAATGCTGTGCACGCGATCAGAGATATCCCTGACCCTGACACCTGGGAGGCAACAAACCATCTGGGAGTTTCAATTATGACCACAGAATCTCCTGTCTGTACCCCTGACTATGGAGTCCCCTATCGCTACCACTCTCCTCTTCATCCTCCCTCCCTTCTGCACTGCAGAACCAGACTCAGTGCCAGAGATCCGGCTGCCGCGGCTTGTCCCAGGTAAGCCATCCCCACCTCCCCTCAACAGTATCCAAATCGGTATACCTGTTCTGGAGGGGAATGGCCACAGGGGAACCCTGCACTACCTGCCCTTTCCCCTTCCCTTGCCTGACGGTAACCCAATTACCTGTGCCCTGTTCCTTAGGTGTAACTACCTCCTGGAAGCTACTATCTATAAACTGCTCAGTCTCCCAAATGATCCAGAGGTCATCCAGATCCTGCTCCAGTTCCCTAACGCGGTCTGTTTGGAGCTGCAGCTGGATGCACTTCTTGCAGGTATCGTTGTTAGGGACACCAGAGGTCTCCCTGACTTCCCACATCCTGCAAGAGGAGCATTCCAACCTCCTGCCTGGCATATTCTCTAGTCTGAACAAAAAAAAGAAGAAAAACAGAAACTTACCGGAACCTACCCTCGCCTCTGCCTGTTTCTCGCCGAGGTCTGATTGAGCCAAAGCCGTCCCACTCCGACTCAGTCCACTCCAACGATGGCCGCTGTATATGGTGGTCTCCCTTTTAAACCTTGGCACGCTACGTCACGCGCCTGCGCAGTAGAGCCTCTTTTCCCCGATCAGTTAAAGAAAAGAAAAATGACCTTCCCTCCGTGATACTTCAGTCTTTCACTCTCAGCCTCTTGCTTCAATTGAAAAGCAATTGATGGCTTTGTTGCAGTTTTGAGCTCTTTATATTAGAAAGGATGTTCTGAGATTGGAGAGGGTTCAAAGGAGGCTCACGAAAATGTTTCCAGGATTGAATGGCTTGTTATATGAAGCACATTTGATGATTGTGGGCCTATATTCACTAGAATTCAGAAGAACCACTTTATGACCACTTCAAAACCTATTGAATGGTGAAAGACCTTGATAGAGTGGATGTGGAAAGGATGTTTCCTATGGTAGGGGAGTCTAAGACTAGAGGGCACAGCCTCTGAATAAAAGGGTGTCCTTTTGTAAAGTAGATAGAGGAAATTCTTTAGCCAGGGAGTAGTGAATCTGTGGTATTTGTTGCCATAGGCTGCTATGAAGGCCGTCAATATGAATATTTAAGAAAGAGGTTGATAGATTCTTGATTCGTCAAGGCATGAGGGGATACAGGGAGAAGGAAGGAAATTTGGGCAGAGAGGCATAATTGATCAGCTATGATGAAATGGTGGAGCAGGCTCAGTGGGCCAAATTGCCTAATTCTGCTCCTGTAGTGAATGGTTTTATAGTCTTATAACACATAATCAAAACTGTTGTGATCCAAGTGTCTGCCAATGTCTGCAGCTCAAGTTGTTTCAGCTTGGAGTTGATGAGCTGAAGTCCATAATTTGGACACTACTCAGAGGAGAATAATTCCAATTTTTTTCAGTCTCTCCATGCAGCTGATTCCTGTCCCTGTTGCTTGGATAGCAAACCTTCTTTGTATTCTATCCAAGGTTTACACATCCTTCCTAGAATGTGGTGCCCAGAATAAAACATAGTATGGCTGTTGAGGGTTATTCAGTACCTTCAAAGGCTATCATAACTTCCTTGTTTATTTTACATTCAGTTGGAAGTTGAGATATTTTCTGAGAAACCTGAAAGCATTTGCCATTATACTGCTATGACTTCTTTGAGGGCTTGCTCTGAATGCTAACAAAAGACATTAAGTTTATTTGAATGGTAAAATGCCTCACCTGATCCAAAACTGAATCCACGTGCCAAATAAGGGGCACTATATTGTGTGATGCAGGGTAGGATGGAGTACTAAAGTATGTGTTATACCAGTAATTTAAGTAGAATTAATTTTGCTTGGACATCATAAATCATTGTCTATTGTTAATGTGGAATACTTGTTTCCATTCAATTTTATATATAGGGCCAGCATTTTCTTTTCTGTGTGCAGGTGAAGGGAATAATAATGTTATTACAAGAAAACTAGAAGTTTCCACACCCCTGTGTACACCAGAGGTTCTCATTACATTGAATATGTAATGTGTATGTAACTCTCGCTTCAGCTAGTGGCTTAATATAGGGGATGATAACCCCCGGCCCAGCCAAACTTAAGAAATCTCGTTTGGTCGGATGCTGTGCGATGTGTCCCCCGTTACAAATCAGCATCCCAAAATGACAAACAGTACACAATATGCGATTTAACGATTAAGCTTTATACTTTATACTTTGATTATACTTTGACTATATGGTTAGTAAAGAAATGAAAAAAAGAATAAAAAGGGCCCAAACTTATTAAACAGTCTGTTGTGCAATGTTGGAGCTCACTGATAAGTCAATTGTTCACCATCGACCTCCTCCAATCATCACTGCCCTTTGGACCCTTGCTCCAAGTCCACCCCATCCGGTGGTCTACCAGCTCTCTCCATTCACGTCTTCTCACCTCATCTCTCCCCGGCAAAAGACTGCGAAAATCTCTCTTTCAGCTCACAAGAAAGAACAACTGCATTCCTAACCCCGTTATCTCTAGTCATAACCCAAACATTGCTGCTACAGAGAAACCATTACATTATCAGCGAAACCTTACAGCATGTTACACTATCTCCCCACTAAATTTAGTCATGTCCTCATGATGAAAAGGCAGTGACATAGTTCCCCAACACAGTAGGGGTCACACTCTGTTCTTCTGGTGCTACGTATACCAACCTATCTGGTGGTCTCCTAATTCTCTGAGACCTCCGCACCCCATCATCTAACTCTTCAGGTTCCAACACTACTGGGGATACTTCTGGTCTACCTGGCGAGGCCTCCCCCGATCTATCACTTGTACCTACCTGCAATTCGGAGCCCTCTGGTCCGTGATCAAACCCCGCTTCCTCCCCTGCAGAGTTCCGCTGCAGCCCAGGCTGCCCACAGATATGTCCCTCCACTTCACCTGTCTCAGTGGGAGAAGGGCCAGGTGTCTCTTCCTCAGTCACAGGAGAGTTAGCAAAAGGCAGCATATACCACACATCCAGGTCCTCATCCTCCGATATCAGTATCCATCTCAGGGGTGGGGGCCAGCCTAAACTTGCCTGTTGGGGCCCGTTAGTTCCCCCGCATTTCCGAAGAGTCCTCTTAATAGGTGTAGGCTCCAAGTTGAGCTCTGGGTCTACCTGCACCTCCTGACGCAAGGACAACAGATGATTCTGATGGAGAATCTTGACAGGCCCATCCCATCCTCTGGTTTCACCTGGAAAACTGGTAGCTTTGGCATCTAACTCTCCATCACATAGGGCGTAGCTGCCCAGCAGTCAGCCAACTTATGCTTTCCAGGTAGCCCCAAATTCTTTATGAGGACTCTGTCTCCCGGCAGGAGTTGGGAGAACCTCACCTTTTGATCATAACTTCTCTTATTCCCTTGACTCTGCTGGGCAGCTACGACCCCAACTAATTCATAAGCCCTTTTCAACTCTCTTCGGTGGTAAATCACCCTCGTCAGTCCCAAAACAAAGGTCTATGGGCAACCTTGCCTTGCGCCCAAACATCAGATAATATGGCGAGTACCCAGTAGCTTCATTTCACGTACAGTTATAACTGTGAACCAGATACCCAATATGTTAACTCCACCTGCCCTTCTTGTTGATGTCCAGGGTCTCGAGCATGTCTGGCAAGGTCCAATTAAACCTCTCTGGCTGGGGAATCACCCTATGGGTGATAGGGCATGGTCCTCGACTTCTTGACTCCAAGCATGCCCAGTAACTCACGGATGAGTCTGCTCTTGAAATCCCATCCCTGATCACTATGTATTCACCTGGGAAGGCTGTAATAAATGAAATGCTTCTCCCATAACACCTTTGCCACCGTAGACGTCCTCTGGTCCTTGGCAAGAAAAGCCTGAGCATATCTAGTGTTGTGGTCCGTGATGACTAAAACATTTGTCTTGTTGCTGGCATCAGGTTCTATTGACAGGAAATCCATACACACCAGGTCCAGAGGCCCCACACTCTGAAGGTGGGACAAGGGAGCTGCCCGTGTAGGCAGTGTCTTCTGCCATGTGTATCGAACGCATGACTTGCAGTATTCTTCAACCTCTGATTTCATGTGGGGACAGTAAAACCGGTCTCTGAGTAATCCATAGGTCTTTTCCACCCCCAAATGTCCAGAATATTCATGAAGTGATTTCAACGCCATCCTCCGATACTTCTTGGGCAGAACCAGCTGGCAATGCCAGGGTCGGTCTGGGAGTGATGTGACCCATTTCTTGAATTACAGCCGAGTCCATTTTCATAGTAAGGGAGGCACTGACCCGTGTTTCGTCCTCTCCACCTGAGCCATGTCTCCTTTTTTGAACGCTGCCCAAATGGTACCAATGCCGGGGTCATCCCGCTTAGCAGCAGCCACTTCCCCAGAACTCAATTCCAGCAGCTGATTTGTCTTCAGAGTAGTCAGGTTACAGTAAACTTGGGCATCATCAGAAGCCCCCAATTGATCCACCGCTTACTCCTGCCCCTCCTTTTCCTCTGCCTTCATGGTGGTGGCAAACTGACACAGGGCTTTACCCCCAGGGCAGGAACGCTCTCCCACTCTTTGTCTCTGTCCAACCCCTTATGCGCACGTCAGGACAAAGCATCAGTATCAATGTTCCCGCTTCCCAGCTGGTACTTCAGGCTGAAATCATAATCAGACAACGCCGCCATCCACCAATGGCTTGTGGCATCCAATTTCACTGAGGTCAGGATACAAGTTAGGGGTTTGTTGTCTGTCCTCACCTCAAATTTGGCACCATAGAGGTAGTCACTCAGCTTATCCACCACTGCCCATTTCAACACCAGAAATTCTGACTTGTACGTGGGATAGTTTTTCTCGGAGGGCGATGGACTCTGGCTGAGAAACGCAACGGGCCTCAACCCAGAGCCCTGATCCTGATACAGGACACCCCCTAAACCCTCTCGGCTGGCATCCATGTGCAGTATAGGGAGTCCGCAAAAGCCAGCACCGACGCCTGGGTCAGCAGCTCCTTTAGCAACTGAAAGGCCTCCTCACATTTTGCATCCCACCTCGGTCCAAAGGGCTCTGAGTGGCTAAGATACTCTCCACCCTCCTGTCCTTTTATCTCCCATCCCCTTCTTCCCTAAGGGAGGGTAACTGCACAGAAGCTGATTCAAAGGGTGACTCACTTTCGCATAGCCTTTCACAAACTTCTGATAGTAAGCACAGAACCTGAGGAACGAGCGCAGAGCACTCACAGTCTGAGGTCTTGGCCAATTGATAACCACCTCAATCTTAGCTGGGTCTGTAGCTACTCTATCCCATGAGTCTATGTGCCCAACATAGCTAACAGACGTTTGGCAGAACTGGCACTTGTCCGGGGTAGGTTTTAACCCTTCAGCTTTCAGGAGGCCCAGCACCTTCAGCAGCCTCGCTTCATGTTCTTCCAAGGTGGATCCAAATACTATGAGGTCATCCAGGTATACCAATACCTCAAGTAAGTTCATATCCCCCACTGTCTTCTCTGTGACCCGCTGGAAGATTGCAGGGCCTCCGGATATGCCCTGGAGCATACTTTTGAGCTAGAAAATTCCCAGGGGACATATAAATGCTGTATTTTCTTTGTCGGCCTCACTCATGGGGCTCTGGTAATATCCATTCCTCAAGTCCAGCACACTGAACCACCGCACCACTCATGCAGGCCAGCACGTCTTCAATCCTCAGGACAGTATACTGATCAGGGATGGTGAGCCTGTTCAGAGTCCTATAGTCCACACACATACATACCTTCCCATTCTTCTTTCGGGCCACTACTATTGGGGACGCATAGGGGCTTCGGAACTCATTGATGATCCCAGCTTCCTTCAACTTACACAAATGCTGCTGAGTGTCTTCCACCTCTGCAGGGGCCAGTCGCCACAACCTTTCTCTGAACCTGGATAGTGTGATGGATGCTCTTGGAACAACCCACATCAAACTCGTCAGTGGAAAAGACACCTTCCAGCTTCAGAATCTTCTCTACCAGCCTCCTCTTCCAACTCACAGGAACCAGAGAGTCCCTGAAGTTGAATGACTCAGCGGTTAACTTTTCCCCCTTTTCCAATAGTTTCTCCCCAGTGTGTCTTCACAGGGGCACTAGACATTAAGATCACCGGGAACAAATGCTCCAGGCTCATCCCCCGCTTGAAGGTGACACTGCTCCTTGAAAATGTCCTGGGTACTTTGTAGTCTAGTAGCCAAGATGGAGCCGACTAAATTTACAAGCCCTCTGCAGCTTCTTTCAGTCCTGTCCAGTAGCCCCCTCCCCCCCAATACCAGACAGTGATGCAGCCTGTCAAAATGCTGTCCACGGTACATCTATAGAAGTTTTTGAGTGTATTTGTTGATATACCAAATCTCTTCAAACTCCTAATGAAGTATAGTTGCTGTCTTGCCTTCTTTATATCTGCATCGGTATGTTGGAACCAGGTTAGATCCTCAGAGATCTTGACACACAGGATCTTGAAACTGCTCACTCCCTCCATTTCTGATCTCTCTATGAGGATTGGTATGTGTTTCTTCGCCTACCCTTCCTGAAGACCTTAATCAGCTCTTTCATCTTACTGACGTTGAGTGCCAGGTTGTTGCTACAACACCACTTCACTAGTTGGCATATCTCGCTCCAGTACACCTTCTTATCACCAACTGAGATTCTACCAACAATGGTTGTATCATCAGCAAATTTATAGATGGTATTTGAGCTATGCCTAGCCACACAGTCATGTTTATATAGAGAGTAGAGCAGTGGGCTAAGCACACACCCCTGAGGTGCAGCAATGCTGATCATCAGTGAGGGGGAGATGTTATTACCAATCTGCACAGATTGTGGTTTTCCAGTTAGGAAGTGGAGGATCCATTTGCAGAGGGAGGTACAGAGGCTCAGGTTCTGCAACTTCTTAATCAGGATTGTGGGAATGATGGTATAAATGCTGAGCTATAGTCAATGAACAGCATCCTGACGTAGGTGTTCGTGTTGTCTAGGTGGTCTAAAGCCATGTGAAAAGCCATTGAGATTGCATAAGCTGTTGACCTGTTGTGGCAATAGGCAAATTGCATTGGGTCCACGTCCTTGCTGAGGCAGGAGTTCAGTCTAGTCATGGCCAACCTGTCAGAGCATTTTATCACTGTAAATGTGAGTACTACTGGGTGATAGTCATTAAGGCAGCTCATATTATTTTTCTTAGGCACTGGTATTAATGTTGCCTTTTTGAAGAAGTGGGAACTTCCCCCCATAGCAGTGAGAGGTTGAAAATGTCCTTGAATACTCCTGCCAGTTGGTTGGCACAGGTTTTCAGAGCCTTACCAGGTACTCTATCGGGACCTTCTGCTTTGCAAGGGTTCACTCTCTTTAAACACAGCCTAACATTGGCCTCTGAGACAGAGATCACAGGTTCATCATGTGCAGGAAGGATTTTCACAGCTGTAGTTATGTTCTCCCTTTCAAAGCGGGCATAGAAGGCGTTGAGTTCATCTGGTAGTGAAGCATCACTGCCATTCAAGCTATTGGGTTTCGCTTTGTAGAAAGGAATGTCTTGTGAACCCTGCCAGAGTTGTCATACATCTGATGTCGCCTCCAACCTTGTTTGAAATTGTCTCTTCACCCTTTAAATAGCCCTCCGCAAATCATACCTGGTTTTCTGGTATAGGCCTCGGTCGCCAGACTTCTATGCCACAGATCTAGCCTTCAGCAGACGACGTACCTCCTGGTTGATCCATGGCTTTTGGCTTAGGAATGTACAGTAAGTCTTTGTAGGCACACACTCATCCACACAGGAGTTAATGAAGTCGGTAACAACTGCAGCATACTTATCCAGGGTCGAAGATGAATCCCTGAATACAGTTTAGTCCACCAGTCCTGTAGGTGCTTCTGTGCTTCCCTTGTCCATACCTTCTTGGTCCTCATTACTGCTGCTGCAGTCTCTGCTTGTACTCAGGGAGTAGAAGTACAGCCAGGTGATCAGACTTCCTGAAGTGAGAGAGTGGAATAGCGCGGTAGGCATTCTTGATGGTGGTGTAACAATGATACAGTGTGTTGTTTCCTCTAGTATTGCAAGTGATCTGTTGACAGTAATTGCTTAGTGACTTTTTCAGACTGGCCTGGTTAAAATCTCACAAGCTGATGGTGAAGGCGTTAGGGTGTGCTGTTTCGTGCATGTTGATCCCGTTGCTCAGATCATCTATAGCATGAATAGGTCAGAAGTTGTTTTTATTTCCTGCATAGAGATCACACCCACTCACATTTTGAAGATTCTTTGCTCATTTTCATACATGTTGCTGTAGTAAATAGGTGAGACCGGGTGAGGGGGACCCATATCCCAGCACATCATTCTCCATATATTCTGTTATTTCCAATGGGATCCTACCACTAAGCATACTTTCCCTAACCTCCTGCCCCTTCCATAAGATTGCTCTCTGTATGACTTTTTAATCCATTCATCCTTCCCTTCTGATCTTCTTGGCGCTTATCACTACAAGTGCAGCAAATACTAAACCTCCCCCCTCACCACCACTCAGGGCCCAAACAGTCCTTTCAGGTGAAGCAACACTTCACCTGTAAGTTATACCTGGTGCTCCCAGTGTAGTCTTCTCTATAGCAGTGAGATATGACACAAATTGAGAACCACTTCTTCGAGTGCCTCTGCTTTATCCATCACAGATGGCAGGATCTCCTGGTGGTTACCAATTTCCGCTCAACTTCCCATTCCCATTCTGACCTGTCTGTCCATGGCCCTCTCTACTGCCATAATGAGGCCAAACTCAGGTTGGAGGAATAAAACCTCATACTCTGCCAGGGTACCCTGCAATCTGATGACATAAATTTCAATTTCTCCAACTTCTCATAATTTCTTCCTACTCTTCTTTTTTCATTCATCATTGTGATTACCCTCTCAACCCCTTCTCTTCTCTCCTGCCCATCAGCTGCCTCTGGTAGCCCTCCTCCTTCCCTTTCTTCCATGGTTCACTGTCTTCTCCTATAAGATTCCTCCTTCAGCCTTTTACCTCTTCCACCTATCCCCCCAAGCTTCTTACTTCATCCCCCCACACCCTATTTCTCTCTCACCTGGTCTTACCTATCACCTGCCAGTTTGTACTTTATTCCTACCCACGCCTTCTTATTCTGGCTTCTGCCCCCTCCCTTTACAGTCCTGATGAAAGGATGGCCCAAAATGTCTATTCCCCTTCATAGAATCCCCAATGCCATTAGGCTTTACAATTCTACCGCCAGGACTTAAGAACTTTTTAAAAGCTATTATTAATGCTTTTTGAGATAGTGATTTAGATGCATATCATATTTTTTTACTGAGTTAAGTATTGTATGTAATTAGTTTTGCTACAACAAGTGTATGGGACATTGGAAAAAAAGTTGAATTTCCCCATGGGGATGAATAAAGTATCTATCTATCTATCTATCTATCTATCTATAGATGCTGCCTGACTTGCTGAGATCCTCTAGCATTCTGTGTGTATTGCTTAAGATTTCCTGTAGCAACTCTTGTGTTTATAAGAGCTGAAGGAACTCAGTGTAACATCAGTTGAGAGAAATAGACAGTAAAAGTTTTAGGTCACGGCCCTGCATCTGGACTAAGATTCCAGCATCTGCAGGCAGTCCTTTGTGTCTCTGTTAAGAGTTGACCTACTAAAACAACTACATTTAACACTCATTTCACAGAAAAATTTCACAAATGAAATTATTTAGCGTGCCCATAATTAAATATGTTGCACAACATTGCCATTTGATTTAATGCCCTTCAACTACATATTCAATCTGCCTTGTCTCACCATTGATGTCAACAAGGAGTCTCTTATTTTTTACTGTATTTGAGCTTGAAGTATTTGTCCACTTACAATGAAAACAGATTATCAAATCCAAAACACACTGTGTCTGTCTGTTTTCCTGTGTACGTGACAATGAAAAGAGAGTGGCTTTTTACAGCCAAATATGATATGTTATGTGATACAGCTGAGACTAGGAATATTCATATTTTCAGCAAAATAGTTTGCACTGAATGAGCTGATTTGAATTGTGTCAAGGCTAGTTTAACAACATAAATTATTGTTTAGCTTAAAGCCAGAAAAGTAACTTTAAATCAGTAGATTTCATGGAAAATTTGAATTAAGTCTTTTAGTTTGTACCAATTGTTTCATGTCCTTCATACATTCCAAATTCCAGAACATTTCAAACAAAGTAATACTTCATGAAAATCTGACCATACTGTCAACATAC
Organism: Hemitrygon akajei; assembly: GCF_048418815.1. Lineage (NCBI taxonomy): Eukaryota > Metazoa > Chordata > Chondrichthyes > Myliobatiformes > Dasyatidae > Hemitrygon > Hemitrygon akajei. Next base: position 83,482,282 of record NC_133124.1, read on the forward strand.
AGCAGACTTCCTCTTTTACACTTTGGTGATGCTTCCTGACTTATGTCTCATAATGAAACCTTAGCAACTAGCAAGTATTTTATTGTTTCAGAGTTGAAAATTGGCAATTGGTGTGAAAATTTAGTTGGTAGGATTAAAAACCCACTGGAATATGCTTGGGCAGGAGAAAGGAAGTAAATGATTTGTTTCTCTGGCATTACTTTCATCTAAATATCTGAGTATGAACAACCTTTATTTCAGCATGCATAATGTTGCTAAATAACCAGCAAGCTACTCTGCCACAGAACTATCTGTACTTGTTCTGTAGATTTGTAGTGAGTATTATGAAAGGGTAGGAACTAAACCAGTCAGTTGATTAATGTTTGTCTTCCTCTTTTCTGTCCCTTTGAGCATTTCATCTTGAACATAAATTGACATAGATTGCTTTGCCTTAGTAGGCAAATATGACAGGCATAGACAAGATGGATGCTAACAGTATTTTTCCCAGAGTAGAAGAGGCCAAAACTAGGTATATAGATTAAAGATGAGAGTGGAGAAATTTAATAGAAACCTGTGGGGCAACTTTTTCACACAGAGGATGGTGAATATTTGGAATAAGCTGCCAGAAGTGGTTAAGGCAGGTACAATAATATCACTTAAGCAGCACTTGAGGAGACATTGGATTGCATAGAGGGAGATAGTTATAAAAAGATGCTAATTGGCACATTTTGCGGTGCCACAGTTTATAAGGAGACTTTGCATCGCGTGGGGGGGGGGGGGGGAGAGAGAGAGATTTAAAAGAAGCGAGCGGGGGCAGCTGACACGTTTTGCATGCCACAGTTCACGGGGAGACATTAGATTGTGCATAATTAGGCACTTGGCAAGGTGCAATGATAAGAAAATAGATTTAAGTGGAGTAGCCATTGTGTGAGTAAGCCAGTGTTAGAGTGGGGAGTTGAAGCTTTGGCTCATCGAGGCTTCAGCAAGAAGAGGCGTGCGCTGTAGATAGATTATTTTTTAATCATTATCTATTCTTTCTTTATTTTTTTTGCACATTTAGGGCAGTGGGATGCCAGGGAGGATAGTGGAATGCTCCTCTTGCAGGATGTGGCAAGGAGGGGAGATCTTCCGTGTTCCTGATTACTATACCTGCAAAAAGTGTATCCAGCTGCAGCTTCTAACAAACCATGTTAAAATGAACTCCAGATCATTTGGGAGACTGAGGGGTTGATAGACAGGACATACCAGGAGGCAGCTGCACCCAAAGTGTAGGACACAGATAACTGGGTGACCATCTGGAGGAGGAAAGGAGATAAATAGACAGTGCAGAGAATCCCTATTGCCATTCTACTCAACAATAGGTATACTGCTCTGGATTCCATTGTGGGGGATGACCTAGCAGAGGAAAACCACTGCAGTTAGGGAACAGAAAGAGGTTCTGTAGATGAGAACGAGATGCCTGGATGTATATTGCCTCAGAGGTGCCAGGGTAAGTGACATTTTGGATCAAATCTGCTGCACTCTTTCATGGGGGGGGGGGGTGGTGAGCAGCCAGAGGTCATGGTCCACATGGGTAGGAGGGGTGACAAGGTCTTGCAAATGAGTTCAGAGAATTAGGTACTAAATTAAAGGACGGGATCTCTGGGGTTGTGATCCCAGGATTGCTACCCATACCATGTGCTAGTGAGGCCAGAGCTAAGGAGATGGTGCAGGAAGGAGGACTTCAGCTTTTTGGATCATTGGGCTCTCTTCCAGGGAAGGTGGGACCTGTATAGAAAGGACGGTTTGCACCTGTACTGGAAAGGGTCTAATACCCTAGTGGGAAGAAGTGCTCCACGGAGATGGAAATCATAGCATCAGAACAGTTGGTGGAGTGGTTGTGGAGAAATATGTTTTTATGCCTACATACAAAGTTAGGCATCAAAAGGTCAAGCATTGTGGGACTAATATTCTGAGTTGTGTATATTTCAATGCAAGGAGTATTGTAGGAAAGGCAGATGAATTTAGGGCATGGATTAACACATGGAATTATGACATTATATAGCTACTAGTGAAACTTGATCGCAGGAAGGAGAGGACTGGCAGTTCAATATTCCAAGGTTCTGTTGTTTTAGATGTGATAGAGCAGGTGGGATTAAAGGGGGAGATGTGGCATTACTAGTCAAGGAAAATGTTATGGCAGTGCTCAGTCATGACAGACTGGAGAGCTTGTCTAGTGAGGATTTATGGGTAGAACTGAGGAATAAGAAAGGCTGCCCACGTTAATGGGGTTATATTATAGACCAACCAACATTACGTGGTATTTAGAGGAGCAAATTTGAAGAAAGATTGCAGACTGTTGCAAGAAACATAATGTTGTGATAGTTCTTGATTTTAACTTTCCTCATATTGACTGGGACTCCCATACTCCCACTCCCATAGATGAGAAAGAGTTTATCAAATGTTTTCAAGAAAGTTTCCTTAATCAGGATGTAGAAGTCCCAATAAGAGAGGGTGCAATATGAGATCTCCATTTAGGGAATGAGACAGGGCAGATGACATAAATTTGTGTAGGAAAACAGTTTGCATGTAGTGCTCATAATGCTATTAGTTTCAAGGTAATTATGGAAAAGGGTAAGTCTGGTCCTCAGGCTGAGATTCTAAATTGGAGAAAGGTCACTTTTGATGGTACTGAAAAGGATCTGGCAAGTGCGGATTGGGGTCAGGTTGTTTTCTGGTAAGTGGGGGCCTTCAGAAGGGAAACTTAAAGAGTACAGGGTTTGTATGTTCCTGTTAGAATAAAAAGCAAGGAATAACAGGTTTATGGAACCTTGGTTTTCAAGAGATATTGAGACCCTGGTTAAGAAAAAAAAGAGTTGCTTAGCAGCTATAGGCAGATAGGAAAAAATGAGGTAATTGAGGAGTATAAGAAATGCAAGAAAACACTTAAGAAGGAAATTAGGAAGGCTAATAAAAAGGCATGAGGTTGCTTTAACAGCAAAGGTGAAGGAGAATCCTAAGGGTTTCTGCAGATAGGTTAAGAGCAAAAGGATAGCAAGGGACAAAAATGGTCCTCTTGAAGATCAGAATTCTAATTTATGCATGGAGATGAAAGAGATGGGGGAGATCTTAAATGGATTTTTTACAACTGTATTTACTCAGGAAATGGACACAGAGTTTATAGATATGAGGTAATTGTGAGCTCATGAATGCTGTACAGATTACAGAGGAGGAGGTGTCTGCTGTCGTAAAGCAAATTAGGGTGGATAAATCCCCAGGGCCTGACAATGTGTTCTTTTGGACCCTGTGGAAGACCGGTACATAAATAGTAGGGACCCTAGCAGAGATACTTAAAACATCCTTAGCCACAGGTGAGGTGCCAGAGGATTGAAGTATAGCTAATATTTTTCCTTTGTTTAAGAATGGCTAAGAATAGGTCAGGAAATTATATGCTGGTGAGCCTGACATCAATAGTGTGAAAAGTATTCAAAGGGACCAGATATTTAAGTATATGAATAGATAGGGACTGATTACGGATCGTTAACATGACTTTGTGCATGGCAATTCATTTCTAACCAATTTTACTGAGTTTTTCAAGGAAGTTACCAAGAAAGTTGATGAAGGCAAGTCAGTGGATGTTTTCTACATGGATTTTAGCAAGGCCTTTGTCAAGGCCCCATGTGGAAGGTTGGTCAAGAAATTCATTCACTTAGCATTCAAGATAAGGTGCTAAATTGGATTAAATATTGGCTTACAGGAGAAACCAGAGAGTGCAAGTAGATGGTTGCATCTCTGATTGGAGGCTTCTGACTAGTGGAGTGCCTCTAAGGGATCAGTGCTGGGTCCACTATTGTTTGTCATCTATGTCAATAATCTGGATGATAATGTGGTTAACTGTATCAGCAAATTAACAGATGACATCAAGATTGGAGGTGTAATAGACAGTGGGGAATTCTATCAAAGCTTGCAATGAGATCTGGATCAGCTGGAAAATGGCTAATAGAACTAAATGCAGGCAAGTGTGAGGTGTTGCACTTTGTGAAGACCAACCAGAGTAGTTCTTACATAGTCAGTGGTAGGGCAGTAAGGAGTCCGGGATCTGAAAATGCTGATCCATAATTCTTAGAAAGTGGCGTCACAGGTAGATAGGGATGTAAAGAAAGTTTTTGACCTATTGGCCTTCCTTTCAATGCATTGAGTACAAAGTTTGTGATGCTATACTGAAATTGTAGAAGATATTGGTGAGGACTAATTTGGAGTATTGTGTGCAGTTTTAGTCATCAACCCACAGGAAAGACGTAAATAAGATTGAAAGAATGCAGAGAAAATTTACAAGGATTTTGTGGGGACTTGATGACCAGAGTAAAAGGGAAGGGTTGAATAGGTTAGGATTTTATTCCCCAGATTGTAGAAGATGGAAGGGAGATTTGATAGAGGTATACATTGTAATGAGGGGTATAGGCAGGGTAAATGCAAGCAGGCTTTTTCCACTGAGGTTGGGTGAAACTACAATTAGAAGTCATGGGTTAAGGGTGAAAGGTAAAATGTTTATTTGGAATCTTCTTCACTTAGAGGGTGATGAGAGGGTGGAACAAGCTGCCAGAGCAAGTGGTCAATTTCAACATTTAAGATAAATTTGGATAGGTACATAGATGGGAGGGGTATGAAGGGCTATGTTCCAGGTGCATTGCACTGGGACTAGGCAGATTAATGCTTCGGCCTATTTCAGTATTGTAGTATTCTATTACTCTATGACTCTTGAATAGGTGCGCACAGGGGCAGGGCTTCAAGGGAAATGGACAAGAGTTTACAACTCGCTGGATTGGCACCATGGTCAACATGGAGTTGTTGAGCCAAAGTGCCTGTAACTATGTTCTATTGCTCTATGACTCTTCAGCATGCAAGCTTTTGGAACTCACTTGGTTTATTACTTACCTCAAATATATCTCCATGCTTAACTTCACAAGTAATTGCTATTATTCTGACTCAGCTTCCAATCCTCCATTTCACTATTCTTCAAAAAAGGGATTATAATCTGAGCAATAATATAGAATGCATCAATAAGATGTATTTCACATGGAAACCTGGAAGGTTTTTGTGGAGTAAGATTGCAGAACCAAACTGATGAAACCTATTTCCTCTTTTACATTCTATTTAAGAGTTCACAATACAGTATATTCATATTGTATTTTTTCAGTAAAAAAATGAGGAGCAGCTGTTTTCTGATAAGTAGAGACACAAAAGACTGCAGATGCTGGAATTTGGAATAGCACAGAAAGTGATGGAAGAACCCAAATAACTCTTATTATCTTTGAAAGTAACATGCATTAATTTGTAATGAGATTGATGAGTAAAACTGAATACTTATAGACATTTCATATGATGAAAGCTATTCTGCCCATCACATTTGTGGTAATGCTGGGGTTATTTCATTTCCGTGCTGTTATCTATCACCATTTTCTTGATATTAAATGTGACCTTATTAAATGCTGGGCATCAGCATAACAGAAGACCTATCCTGGGCCCAACACATTGATGCAATCATGAAGAAGGTACAGGCACTGCTATATACATTTAATGAGGAAATTTGGTATGTCACCAACAAATTTTTACAGTTGTACCGTGAAGAGTATTCTGACTGGTTGCATCATCAACTAGTATGAAGCTTCCAATGCAACATACACAACACAAACTAAAGAAAATCTGCAAATGCCGGAAATCCAAACAACACACACAAAATGCTGGAGGAACTCAGCAGGCCAGGCAGTGTCTATAGAAAAAAGTACAGTCGACATTTTGGGCGGAAACCCTTCGGCAGGACTGGGGAAAAAGAAGCTGAGGAGTACATTTAAAAGTTGGGGGGAGAGGAGAGAGAAACACAATGTGATAGGTGAAACCTGAAGGGGGAGGAATGAAGTAAAGAGCTGGGAAGTTGATTGGTAAAAGAGACAGAACGACATGGAAGAAAGAAAAGGGGGAGGAGCACTAGAGGGAGGTGTTGGACAGGCAAGGAGATGAGGAGAGAGAGGGCAAAGGGGTTGAGAAATGGTGAAGAGGGGTTGGGGAGTATTACCAGAAGTTCGAGAAATCAATGTTCATGCCATCAGGTTGGAAACTACCCAAACGGAATATAAGGTGTTGTTCTTCCAACCTAAGTGTGGCCTCAGCACAACAGTGGACGAAGCCATGGATAAATATATCAGAAAGGGAATGGATAGTGGAATTAAAATGGATGGTCACTGGGAGATCCTGCTATTTCTGGGGGACAGAGAGTAGGTGCTCGGTGAAGCAGTCTCCCCAACTATGACGGGTCTCACCAATATACAGGAGGCCATACCGAGAGCACTGGAAACAGTATATAACCCCAAAAGACTCAAAGGTGAAGTGCTGCCTTACCTGGAAGGACTGTTCAGGGCCCTGGATAGTAGTGAGGGGGATGAGTAGGGGCAGGTGCAGCACTGGTTCCACTTACAAGGATAAATTCCAGGAGGGAGATCAGTGGCGGGGGGGGGGGAATAAATGGACAAGGGAGTCGCATAGGGAGTGATCCTTGCAGTAAGCAAAAAGTCGGGGGGGGGGGGGAATGGAAAGATGTGCTTGGTGGTGGGATCCTGTTGGAGATGGTGGAAGTTTTGGAGAACTATGTGCTAGATGCAGAGGTTGGTGAGTTGTGGTAAGTGGGGGCAAGAGGAACCCTATCCTTGGTAGGGTGGTGGGAGGATGGGGTGAGAGCAGATGTGCATGAAATGGAAGAGATGTGGTTGAGGAAAGTGTTGATGGTGGAGGAAGAGAAGCCTCTTTCTTTAAAAAAGGAGGACATTCCTTCGTTCTAGAATGGAAAGCTTCCTCCTGAGAGCAGATGTGGTGGAGATAGTGAAATTGAGAGAAAGGGATGGTGTTTTTAGAAGTATAGGATGGGAAGGGGTATAGTCCAGGTAGCTGTGAGAGACTGTGGGTTTATAATAGACGTCAGTGGTTAAGCTGTCTCCAGAGATAAAGACAGTGAGATCGAGAAAGGGGAGGGAGGTGTCGGAAATGGACCAGGTAAATTTGAGAACAGGGTGGAAGTTGGAGGCAAAGTGGATGAAGTCAACAAGTTCAGCATGGGTGTAGGAAGCAGCTAAAATGCAGTCTTCGATGTTGTGTAGGAAAAGTACGGGATTGTCACCAGTGTAGGCTTGGAACATAGATTGTTCCTCGTAGCTGACAAACAGGCAGGTATTGCTGAGACCTATGGGAGTGCCCATGGCTACACCTTTTGTTTAAAGGAAGTGGGAGGAGCCAAAGGATAAATTATTTAGAGTGAGGACAAGTTTTGCTAGGTGGAGGAGAGTGGTGGTGGAGAGGAACTGGTTGGGTCTGGTGACCAGGAAAAAACAGAGAGCTTTAAATGCACAGGAACACAAGAGGCAGCAGAGGATGTAGACTCAGCCAGCTCCATCACACGCACAACCTTCCCCACCATCGAGGACATCTTCATAGGGGTGCCTCAATAAGGCAATATCCGTTATCTGAGACCTTTACCAACTGGAACATACCCTCTTCTCATTACTACCATCAGGAGAAAGTACAGAAGCATGAAGACTCACACTCAATGTTTCAAGAATAGCTTCTTCCCTTCTGTCATCAGATTTCTGAACGGTCCATGCACACTACCTCTTTTTCTCTATTTATGTATTTTCTATTGTAATTTACAGTACAGTAATTGTTTTCAGGTCTTCCCTAGTATTGGTACCACAAAACAACAAATTTAATGACACATGTCAATGATAATAAATTGACTCTGACTCTATTAACAGCAAAATAAGTGGTTCATGAGAAGACTTGTATTTAATTTTCTCTGTAGTTATTCACTTAACAATATATGTGATCTACAAGTAAGAGAATAACTGAGGAATGAATAGGGCACATTACAGGTGTAATGCGCTGTAAGGTTTCACTGCTAATGTAGTGGCCTCTCTGTAATGTTTCACTGCTAAGATATTGGTTTCTCTGTAGCAGCAATGTTTGGGTATTGACTAGAGATAACAGGGCTTTGAAATGTGTGCTATCCAATGCGGGGCACGTTGTTCTTTCTTGTGGGTCTGGTAGGAGGGATTTCACAGTCTTTTGTCAGGGAGAGATGAAGAGAGAAGACATGGATGGAGAGAGTTGGTAGACTGCCGGACAGAGTGGACTTAAAGTGAGGGTCCAAGGGTTGGCTACGCTCAGCAGAGGTCAACGGGGAACAAACAGACGGAACCATGAGCTCCCACATTGTGCACTAGACTGTTTCGTGAGAATGGGCCCTTTTTCTTTTTTTTGTTTCTTTACTAACCATATAGTCAAATTAGGAATTATAAAGTTCAATCATTTAATTACATATTATGTACTGTTTGTTATTTTGTGGTACTGATTTGAAACGGGAACACATCACGTCGCATCCACCCAAACAAGATTTCTTAAGTTTGGCTAGGCTGGGGGCTGTCTTCCCCTAGACTAAGCTGCTAGCCAAACCGAGAGTTACACGGTTAAATGGAGGTGAATGCAAAAGATAAGAATTTAACTGAATATTTTGCAGCTGCTTCACAAAAGAAAAGGATAACATCAGTATAGTATTTGAGGAAGATGAGCGCATAATATTTAATTGAATAACATACTAAAAGAGGAAGAATTGAAGGATTTTGTATCTTCAATAGGAGACAAATCTCCAGGCCTAGATAAATTGTTACCCAGGCCATAAAAAGTGGGGGAGGAAATTACAGAGGCTCCATCTATCTTTCAGAGATGGCAACAGGAGTGGAATAAGAATTGAATGACTGATAATGGTGTACATATTTTGATGAAGGAAGATGAAACCCTGAGTATTTGTTTCAGCATGATTCATGGGCTAAGTATCAAAATCAAGTTTTAGGGGACATTTAAAACCTTCAGTTAGATGAGATTAATCAGGGACAGTGAGCATTCATTTGATAAGGGAGGATTGGGACAGACCAGCAAGATTGAATGTTTTGAGAAAAGTCATGAGGTTAGTTTATTTGATGTATTCTCAACGGATTTTGATCCCAAATGGCCGGCTGGTCAAAAAAATAAAAGCATCTCCAATCCAGGAATTGAGGCTAATTGGATTCAAAATTGTTTTTAAAGCAGGAAACAATAGGTAATGGTGAATGTTTTATTTTAGTAATAGATGGCTGTTAATAGTGGCATTCCATGGGGCTTGGTATTTGGTCCTTTGCTTTTTGTAATATATATTGATGATATGTATTAAAAGGTAGGATGCTTGAGGACATTTGCTGGTGATAAAACTGTGCATGCCGTTGATAGAGAGGAGCAAAGTTTTAAAATTCAGGAAGGTGTAAATTTTCTGAAAATTGGACAGAAAATGGCAAATAGAATTTAATTCAGAGAAATAAGAGATGCTTTTGCAGTGATGGAACAAAATGATGGAAAAACAATGAGTGGTGTTGAATAACAAAGAGACCTTGCAATATGTGTGCAGTTAGGAGTACAGTTAAAAAGCCAGTTAAAAAGGGAAAGGGGACACTTTCCTTTATTAGCTGGAACATAGAATTTCAGAGCAAAGATCATATGCAAAAATATTTGGGCCACAGTTCGAGATGCCAAATATAATTCTGGTTATCACAATACAGAAGCTGTGTGATAGTGCTGGAGATAGTGCAGAGAACATGGAAGATAATTTTACCAGGACTGGTAATTTTTAGATGTAAGGGAAGATTGGATAAAATTAGTGTTATTTCCTTCAGAATTGAGGAGACTGATGTGTAAATTATAAGGGTCCTAGTCAGAGTAGATGGGAAGAATGTATTTGTTACAATTATATAGACACATCACCAGGGAAACAGAGCATAATGTTGGTCCCTTACTTAAGAAAGGATATTGTAGACAGCTCAAAATAGACTCACTGGACTAATCTCTTTACATTTATAAATTATTCTGTTTAATATTTAAATGTACTTAACACTATTTTATTCTTGAGTTCTAACTGTAATTCCATGTCTTTTTTGTTGTAAATAAAGGATTAGTACTGTCATGCTCACTTTGCATGTCAATTTATTCAGTTGCTGAGGCTACTGATTAAGTTGTTAAACCAATTATTTTATCTCCTATTTGGTACTATTTAGCATTATTTGGATTCTTAATGTCACTTGCTCGTGGTGGACAGCAATGTTCTTTCAAAATGGTGTAATTTGTTTTGGGCATTGTTGCACTTGTACCAATTCAAAGCCTTCTTTATTCATGGGCAAACCTGGCATGTTAACCAACTTTTTTTTTGCTCATACTTTATTTTTGGTGGCGTCCTAAATGTTGATACAAGCTGGCACCAGAAAGTGGCAGGTCTTAAGAGTGTAAGTCTGAATTCCCATTTAGGACTACTACAGTTGAAATCCATAGTTATAGCTACAGGAACTTCAGTAAGCAACATCATTTACAGACATTTAAAAGATTTACCAACCCCAGACTGCAGCATCAGGTCATGAGTATAGTTTCTCAATGCCTTCTATGCTTGCTTTGAAAGGGAGAGTATAAGTTCACCTGTGAAGATCCCTGCTGCACCTGATAACCTTATGATCACTGTCTCAGAGGCCGATGTTAGGCTGTCTTTAAAGAGAGTGAACCCTCGCAAGGTGGAAGGTCCTGATGGATTACCCAGTAAGGCTCTGAAAACCTCTGCCATTCAACTGGCGAAAGTATTCAAAGACATTTTCAACCTCTCACTGCTACAAGCGGAAGTTCTCACTTACTTCAAAAAGGCAACAATTATACCTGTGCCTAAGAAAAATAAAGTGAGTTGCCTGAATGACTATTGCCCAGTAGCACTCACACCTAAAGTGATGAAATGGTTTGAGAGGTTGATCATGACTAGACTGAACTCCTGCCTCAGCAAGGATAGATAGATAGACAGATAGATAGATACTTTATTCATCCCCATGGGGAAATTCAACATTTTTTTCCAATGTCCCATACACTTATTGTAGCAAAACTAATTACATACAATACTTAACTCAGTAAAAATATGATATGCATCTAAAATCACCCTCTCAAAAAGCATTAATAATAGCTTTTAAAAAGTTCTTAAGTAGTTTACTTAAATACATTGAGTCCTAACCCCGGCACTTTAACATATCTTACTCCTGGCGGTTGAATTGTAAAGCCGAATGGCATTGGGGAGTATTGATCTCTTCATCCTGTCTGAGGAGCATTGCATCGATAGCAACCTGTCGTTGAAACCTGTCTCTGGATGGTGCTATGTAGAGGATGTTCAGGGTTTTCCATAATTGACCGTAGCCTACTCAGCGCCCTTCGCTCTGCTACCGATGTTATACTCTCCAGTACTTTGCCCACGACAGAGCCCGCCTTCCTTACCAGCTTATTAAGACGTGAGGCGTCCCTCTTCATAATGCTGCCTCCCCAACACGCCACCACAAAGAAGAGGGCGCTCTCCACAACTGACCTATAGAACATCTTCTGCATCTCACTACAAACATTGAATGACGCCAACCTTCTAAGGAAGTACAGTCGACTCTGTGCCTTCCTGCACAAGGCATCTGTGTTGGCAGTCCAGTCTAGCTTCTCATCTAACTGTACTCCCAGATACTTGTAGGTCTTAACCTGCTCCACACATTCTCCATTAATGATCACTGGCTCCATATGAGGCCTAGATCTCCTAAAGTCCACCTCCATCTCCTTGGTCTTGGTGATATTGAGATCTAGACCCATTGCAATTTGCCTATCGCCACAATAGGTCAGCAGCAAATACAATCTCAATGGCTCTTTACACGGCTTTAGACCACCTAGACAACACAAACACCTATGTGAGGGTGCTGTTCATAGTCTATAGCTCAGCATTTAATACCATCATTCCCACAATCCTGATTGAGAAGCTGCAGAATCTGGGCCTCTGTACCTCCCTCTGCAAATGGATCCTCGACTTCCTAACTGGAAGACCACAATCTGTGTTGATTGGTGATAACATCTCCCCTTCGCTGATGATCAACACTGCTGCACCTCAGGGGTGTGTGCTTAGCCCACTGCTCTACTCTACTCTCTATACCCATGACTGTGTGGCTAGGTATAGCTCAAACACCATCTATAAGTTTGCTGATGATACAACCATTGTTAGTAGAATCTCAGGTGGTGACAAGAAGGCATACAGGAGCGAGGTATGCCAACTAGTGGAGTGGTGTCACAGCAACAACCTGACCCTCAATGTCAGTAAGACGAAAGAGCTGATTGTGGACTTTGGGAAGGGTAAGATGAAGGAATACATACCAATCCTCATAGAGGGGTCAGAAGTGGAGAGAGTGAACAGTTTCAAGTTCCTGTGTGTCAGGAGCTCTGAGGATCTAATCTGGTCCCAACAAATTGATGCAGTTACAAAGAAGTCAAGACAATGGCTATACTTCATTAGGAGTTTGAAGAGATTTAGTATGTCAACAAATACACTCAAAAACTTCTATAGATGTACCATGGAGAGCATTTTGACAGGCATGGGGGTAGGTGGGGGCTACTGCACAGGATTGAAAGAAGCTGCAGAGGGTTATAAATTTATTTGTCTCCATCTTTGGGTACTAGCCTACAAAGTACCCAGGACATCTTCAAGGAGCGGTGTCTCAGAAAGACAGCATCCATTACTAAGGACTTCCAGCACCCAGGACATGCCCTTTTCTCACTGCTACCATCAGGTTGGTGGTACAGAGGCCTGAAAACACACCCTCAGTGATTCAGGAACAGCTTCTTCCCTCTGCCATCTGATTTCTAAATGTTGGAAATCCAAGCAACACACACAACTGGAGGAACTCAGCAGGCCAGGCAGTATCTATGGAAAAGAATACAGTCAACATTTCGGACTGAGACCTTGCTGAACTGGAATTTCTGCTGCATATTCCTGTCATTTTGGATTGTCATGTAGAACTGAGACAGTGTGGGTCTTTTCTGCTTTCCCTTTGGATCATCTCTGCTGTAATAGAGAGGCTTTCAATTTGCATAAGGGAGAATACATCAAGAGGATTGTCTTGTTCTGTAATTTTTTCCAGTATTTCCTTTTCCAAGGGTAAACAGGACAATCTATCCATATTAATTGTTCTCTTAAATTTAATCTTCTAATTGTGTCCTCCAAGATACAGAGCACATATCTGCATTCCTGCTACTACAGTTAGTGGAATACACTTTTGTAGATTGAGAATGGACACTAGTGGGTGATGATCAGTAATGAGGATAAACTGTCTCCCATACAAGTACCTCCATCCAAATTCAAGGCTTCTCTGTCAATCTGTGCATAATACTTTTCTGCAGTGGTAATGGAATGTGATGCAGATGCTATAGGGCATTCACTTTCATCGCTCATATCATGTGACATGACTGCACCTATACCATAAGGTGAGGCGTCACAGGCCAGTTTCAATGGACAATGTGGATCTTAATGTGTGTGTACAGTGTTCGAGGTTACCATTTCCTTTTCCGTTTTGAAAGCCATCTCACACTGCTTTGTCCAATGCCGTTTCTTTCCAATCTGCATAATGAGTTCAAGGAGTGGAACACGGTAGCCAGGTTTGGCAGGAACCTGTAATAGCAATTGACAAATCCTAAAAAGGACCACAACTGTGACATGTCCTTTGGCCTTCAGGCATCTACCACTGCTCAAATTTCTCAGCACACTTGTGTAATCCTTGTGCTTCACTTGTCACGTCGTGCTTCAAATCTTTTTAACACTGTCTTAAGGTTTTGGAGATGTTTCTTGTCATCCTTACCAGTAACAGTGAAGTGTCCAGGTATCACTGTGTGCCTGGGCAGCCTTGTAGTGCCTGGTCCACAGTTTTCTGCCAGAGTGCAGGTGCAGATGCTACTCCAGAAATAAGCCTATTATAGTGATAAAGCCTTTTGTGAGTGTTTATGGTGAGAAACACTTTGGACTCTTCTTCCATCTCAATCTGAAGGTAGGCATTGGCTGTCCACTTTGTTGAAGTGTTTCCCTCCAGAAAGGTTTGCAAAGATATCACCTATACTGGGCAGAGGGTATTGATCTACTTTCAGTGCTTGGTTGATGGTGACCTTAAAATCATCACAGATCCTGACAGACCCATTCTTCTTGGCTACTGGGTCCAACGGCATTGCCCATGGGCTCCATTCAACTTTGGAAAGAATTTCTTCAGCCTCCATGCAGTCTAACTCACTGGCTACTTTATGACAGTGGTATAAGGAACCGGATGGACTTAGCAAAACTTGGGTGCTGCATTTTCATTTAACACTATTTTACCCTTGATATGCTTGAGTTTTCCATGCCATCCTCGAATATAGTTGTGGCATCATCCTGTATCTTTCTTAATTCGCTTTCAGTTCACTCTATTGCAGGGGATGTGGCATGCAAATGATCAATGGATCTCCAATCAAGATTCAAGTATGTTTATTATTGAAGAATGTATAAATTATACAACCTTGAGATTTGCTTGCTCACAGGTAGCCATAAAGCAAGAAACCTAAAAGAACCCAATTTAAAGGGGTAAAAAGAATAAAAATAAAATACCAACTCTTGATGAACAAGAGAAGGAAAAAAATACAAGCCAATTGAAGCAAACAACTGCATTCTGAAACAGAAATGAGTCCACAGATCTGAACCCTGGAGTAGCCCGGAGTAGGCCAAGCCTTGCAAATCAGTTTATCATATTAGCAGTTTTAGTTGTCTCAGCTAATCTCAGCCCTATAGTGCTGATCCTCCTGTTTTTTTTTTTACCATATACAAGCTCACTGTGGCTTGTTGGTTGTTGTATTTCACTGTCACGAACATCATTCCCAAGGGAGTTGTCTTTTCTCCAGTATAAATTCTTAGTTGATTAATCTGCAGGATTTTGTTCATTATCTTTGAAATGCCGCTCAAACTTGTTTTGTGGAATGACTGAAAAAGCCGAGCCAGTGTCCAATTCTTTTTATTTAATTTTCCATTCACTTCTGGTGTAAGGCCGTATTGCTTGTTTGTTATTAGTTTTTACATTGTAAATCTTAAGGCTAGCTATTCCAGTGTCACTCTCATCAGTATCAGATTTTTCATCAACAGCATACAGATTAGGACTCTTTTTGAAACTTCAACTTGACTTTTTTATCTCTACCCTGTGCTGTCCATTTATTTTTGTTGGCCCGACATGCTCTTTATATGTGTCAAACCTTGTTGCGTTTTCTGCAAGTTTCACCTTTAAACCTGGTGTGTACGAGGCCGTATGTTAATGGTAACAATTTGTTCATCTAGGCCAGTTTCCGTTTAGACATTACAATTTTGCTGATCCCCACTTTCATTCTGTCTGCAACTCAATTGTGTCTCTGTCTACGGTTTCCATTTAAACAGCAATTTCAACTGCTCTTTTAAGTTGAAGCTTTTTTTTCGGTTAGGAGCCATTTTTGAACTCTTTCTTTTAAGATTCCACAAACTAAACAATCACACAATGCATCATTAAGCCCATCACTGAAATGACATTCCTAAGACAACATCTTCAATTCACCCATGGACTCCCCTTCTTTTTGATTTCACTTACAAAACCTAAAGTGTTCTGCAATCAACAATGTTTTTGGTTCTAGATGTTCCTGCATTACTTACTATATCACCAAAGCTCATTTCAGCTGGTTTGGTTGGAGCAGTCCAGCTTTGAAGCAAACTTTAAACCCAATGCACTCAGCAAAATTGGTATTCATTTCTCATTGGCTATTTCATTTCCTTTAAAATACTGTTCAATTAGCTGGGTATATATGAACCAGGGACCCACTGAACAATCGTATGAGTCTATCTTCCTGATGTAGCCAGCCATTTCTGCACTTTTTTTAATGACTATTATCAACCAGTGCTCAATGTTTATGAACCCATGAATTCTTCTATTTTCTGCCCTTTTTTGATAAACTCAACTGTGTTTGCGTGTGCTGTGCTGCACTTTTTCTTGTTGTTCCTCGTTGTGTGTTTCTGCGCTTCAGCAGGTCAATAATTGTACTGGGTATGTTTTTGAGATTGGACCACACATGGATGACCCTACCAAGAGCCAAATCATAAAGCCCTGACTCCAGTCAACATAGCTGTCCAAACCACAACTAATACTTAGATCATGCTGCTGTTTAGTGAATACAGCTCAGCAGTCAACACCATCATATTCTCAGTACATATCAACAAGTTCTGTACTCCCTCTGCAATTGGATTTCTGACTTCTTCATTGGGAGACCACAGTCAGTACAGATTGGAAATAACATCTGCTCCTCACTGATAGTCAACACTGAAGCACTTCAAGCATGCATGCTTAGCCCACTGCTCTACTCTCTTTACACCCAAAACCATGTGGCTAGGCATAGCTCAAACACCATCTATAAATTTGCCGATGATAAAACTATTGTTGGCACAATTTCAGAAGGTGATAAGGAGGCATAAAGGAGTGAGATAGATCAGCTGGTTGACTGGTGCTAAAACAACAATTTTGCACTCAACGTCTGTAAGACCAAGGAATTGATTGTGGGCTTCAGGAAGGTGAAGTCAAGGGAACACACACCAGTGTTCATCAAGGAATCAGCAGTGGAAAGGGTGAGCAGTTTCAAGTTCCTGGGTGTCAACATCTCTGAGGATCTATTCTGGGCCCAACCTATTGATGCAATTACAAATGCATGACTGAGGCTATGTTTCATTAAGAGTTTGAAGAGACTTGGTATGTTACCAAAGACTCTCACAAATTTCTACAGGTGTATAGTGGAAAGCATTTTAACTGGTTGTATCACCATCTAGTATGGAGGGACCACTGCATAGGATCAGAAAAAGCTACAAATTCAGCCATATCCATCATGTGCACGAGCCACCCCAGCATCAAGGACATTTTCAAAAGGCAATGCTTCAAATGGCAACATCCGTCATTAAAGATCCCCCCCAACTTCAAGGACATGCCCACTTCTCATTGCTGCCAACAAGGACGAGGTACAGGAGCCTGAAGACGCACTCTCAATGTTTTAGGAACAGCTTCTTCCCAACCATCATCATGTTTCTGAATGAACAATGAGCTCATGTACACTATCTCACTTTTTTGTTCTCTTTTTGCACTACTTATTTTATTTTTATATATAAATTTGGAATTTGTTTTAAATTATGTATTGCAATGTACCGCTGCCACAAAACAACATATTTTGTGAGATATGCCAGTGATATTAAACTTGAGTTTGATTCTGAAATTCCACGTGCTAGACCCAGTAATGATGAAAATCAGGCAATATATTTACAATCAGCATGCTGACATAGTACCAGGGCACTTATCCCCCTTGGTGGTAGTCATCATGGATTAAGATGGTGTTGTAAAAGGCTGGGAAAGTAACTGCAGTGTATTTTGCAATTAGTACATATGCCTGCTATTGTGAGCTGGTAGTGGAAAAGGTGAATGTGGTGAATGAGGTACCAAATAAACCGTCAAGATTCATAAAAGTTGTTGGTGCTGCATATCATGTTCCATATTGCTCCCGACCTGTGTTTTCCAGATGGTGGAAAGAAAGGAGTGACAGAGGCAAATTGATAATGGGGTCCCAGCATGGTAATGTTTTTAAATGTCTCTCTTGTTGGAGATGGTTACTGTATTGCACTCTAGTGACATGTATATTACAGGTGTGTTGCTTGGATTTCCAGCATCTGCAGATTTTGTCGTGTTTGTGAATGTTACTTGCAATGTTTCATCCCTTGGCTGAATGTTGTCTAGGTCTTGTTGCATGCAGACTTGGATTGTTTTGTTTACTGAGGAGTTGCAAATGGAATTGAACATTGTATGGTCAAAGGTCAAAGTATATTTATTATCCAAGTATGTATACTGTGTACAACCTTGAGATTCATCTTCATGCAGGCATCTACAAAACAAAGACACACAATAGAACCCATTAAAATCCGCATACAACAAAATCCATCAAACACCCAATGTACATAAAAAGAACAAGTCATGCAAACAATAAAAAATAGACAAATAACACAAAGAGCATTAACTGCAGAGTCCCTGAAAGTGAGTCCAGAAATGGAGCCACTAAGGTGAGTGAAGCTGGTCCTGGAACCTGTTGTCTCACTTATGATCATAATTTAATAACCCCACTTCTGATCTTCCACTGGAAGGAGGACAGCTGGGGAACTCTTGTTGTGATTTTCTACAACAGTGATGATTACATTTATCAACCAAATTCACATTCCTTTGTATGACACATGACTCCAATTACAGTACTAGGTGCCTGTTGACTTCAGTTTTATCAGGGCATCTTGATTCCACAGTTGATTGAAAGTTGCCTTGATATCAAGGGTAGGTAATCTAATCTAATCACTAGAATTCAACTCTTTGATTTAACCTCTACTGAAGTATGGAGCTGAGTGATCCTGGTTAGCCACAGTCCAGGCATCAGTGGGTTATTAATGAGTTGGTACCATTTAAAAGTAGTGTTGACAACTTCTCATCTTGCTGATGTTTGATATGAAACTGATTGGACAATAATCAGATTCTATCTGTCCTGCTTTTTATGAACAGGGCATTTTTTCACATTGTCAGGAGCTGTTCTTTGGCTCCACCAAAGCTGATTCTACTAATTGATATTCTGAGTTAAGATTTTACCTCCCATCTGCCTTTATTCCATTCTTTAAAATTGCTTGTAGCTTTCCATTTGGCATAGCTTCATTAAAAAAAAATTAGCCTGTCTATATCCTTTAAAAGTCTCTTTGCACTCTCACTGCTATATACATTTTCAATCTCTCATTGCTACAATCTGAAGTTCCCACCGCTTCAAAAGGGCAACAATCATACCAGTGCCCAAGAACAGCAGGGTGAGCTGCCTCAACTACTATTGCCCAGTTGCACTCACACCTTCTGTGTGAAGTGTTTTGAGCAGTTGGTCATGGCCAGAATCAACTCCTGCCTAGGCAAAAATCTGGACGTGCTACAATTTGCCTTCGCCATAATAGGTTAACAGCAGGTATGATCCCATTGGCTCTTCACGCGGCCTTGGATCACCTGGACAAAACTAATATTTATGTCATTCTACTGTTTATTGACTACAGCTCAGCATTAAACACAATCATTCCTACAGTTCTGATAAAAAATATCCAAAACCTGGGCCTCTGTACCTCCCTCTGCAACTGGATCCTTGACTTCCTCACTAGAAGACCATAGTCTGTTCAGATTGAAGATAACATCTCCACCTTACTGGTAATCAACACTGCTGCATCTGAGGGACGTGTACTTAGCCCAAAGCTCTACACTCTCTATACACATGACGATGTGGCTAGGCACAGCTCAAATGCCACCTGTAAATTTGCTGATGACACAACTATTGTTGGCAGAATTTCAGATGGTGACGAGAAGGTGTACAGGAGCGAGATACATTAGCTGCTTGAATGGTGTTGCAGCAACAACCTTGTACTCAGCGTCGGTAAGACCAAAAAATTGATTGTGGACTTCAGAAAGAGTAAGGCATGGGAACATATACCAGTCCTCATTGAGGGATTAGCAGTGGAAAGGGTGAGCATTTCCAAGTTTCAGGGTGTCAACATTTTTGAGGATCTAACCTGGGCCAAACATATTGATGCAGTTACAAAAAAGGCACAACTGCAGCTATATTTCAATAGGAGTTTGAGGAGATTTGGTGTGTCACCAAAGACACTTGCAAATTTCTACAGATGTACCACAGGGAGCATTCTAACTGACTGCATCACCGTCTGTTATCCGAGGAGGGTGAGAGACGATGATGGTGCACTGCACAGGAACAAAATAAGCTACAGAATGTTGTAAACTCAGTTAGCTCCATCAGTTATTAGCCTCCCCGGCATCCAGGTCATTTTCAAGGAGTGATGCCTCAAACAGGCAGCATCCATCATTAAGGACCCCCATCACCCAGGATATGCTCTCTTCTCAGTACTACCATCAGGGAGGAGTTACAGGATCCTGAAGGCACACATACAATGATTCAGAAATAGCTTCTTCTCCTCTGCCATCAGATTTCTAAATGGACTTTGAACCCATGAACATTACCTCACTACTTTTTATGTTCTCTTTTTGCACTACTTATTTAACTATATATGTGTGTGTGTGTGTGTGTGTGTGTGTGTGTGTGTGTGTGTGTGTGTGTGTGTGTGTGTGTGTGTGTGTGTGTGTGTGTGTGTGTGTGTGTGTGTGTGTGTGTGTATAGATATATATGAATACACACACACAAAACAGTTTTGCATAGTGTATTGCAATGTACTGCTACCTGATAATGACAAATTGTGAATGGTTGGAACCCATGCATATTTCCATGGGACTCCACTTGTCACACCCTACCAACCTGAGAAGGTTCACCTCATTCCCACTCTTTGTTTCTTCCCTGTGAGCTGACTGTTGATCTACACTGGTCTTGGTGTCATATCCTTTACTATAGCTTCAGCATTTTCCACATTAATGAAGTCTAGCTAACTTTCTTGGATGCTTTTGATATCATCTTCCAAAATTCTATAAATATCTCCATAGCCATGTCTTTTAAAACTCTCGACTGTAGATTACCAAGTGCTTCAGATTTGTACACTCTTTCTGATAAAATTAACACATTTGTGATACCTACCGTCCACATATTTATTTTCAGTGAGACTTGAAATATGTTTCTTAACAATAGTTTGGTCAAGTGAAATGCAAGAACATTTTTGTGATATCAAGGGGATAAAGATTACACAATGCAAAATGGTACATTATGTGAAGTAGTGTGTCAGTCACCTTTTATACCTGCATTATTTTCCTTGGACAAAATTTATTTTGCTTTGGTTCTTTCAATGCAGTTGACAAACTTCTTGTGTTCTAATCAGTGTTGAATGTCTGCCATTAATCTGTGAGCCAAAGTGTTTTTGTGTTATTGAAATGTGAAAAAAACTGATGCTTTAAAATTTTAATTTCATATTGCTGTGGAAGCTTTCCCATTTATACAGTATGTAGGAGAATCATGCTGTAGTAAAATTCACCTTGCAATTTTTTTATATTACATTTGACATTACTACTAGCCTAATAAGTATTTTCAATACTGTTCCCTAATCTTCATTCTGAACCGAACAAAAAAAATAATAAGCAAAACAGCAGAAAAAGAATGATAGAAATATTCAGCTGCACAGGCAGCAAATACTGAAGGGAGAAAAACAATTAACATCACAGCTCCAGACTTTTTTCTCTCACCTTTCTGTTCTCATTCATCTTCTCAGACAGATCAGTTGCTATTAACATCAACCTTTTTCTGCCATCACCACCACTATGCCATTCCTACTTTCTTGGTCTCCACACTACCACAGACATTACATTTGCTATTCATACGCTTCCCCTTTCTCCACAAGAATGTTTGATTTCCAACTTTTCCTAATTCAAATCAAAGTTCAGTGATCTGAAACGTTTTCTGATCAAAAGTCAGTTTGCTTTACCACAGGTGCTGCCTGTCCCAATTTTCCAACATTTTGCATTAATATCTATTGATTCGTTGTTTATTTTTATAAACCTATTAAGTCTTCATTATGAAGGTCTCCGTCTAAAATGTCGACCCTTTATTCCCCTCCATTGATGCTGCCTGACTTGCAGAGTTGCTCAAGTTTTCCAGCATCTGCAGAATCTTGATTTTGTTCCCTTTGTACTCCATTCAGACATGGGGAATAACAAAATCCTTACTCCAATGTATTAAACAAATGCATTGTTTTGCTGAGGAAGGTTTGAAATTCTGTAGTAAATTGTTGAATTACTTAATTAAAGTTTGACCCTGTGCGCTCTTGCCTTGATGTCCAAGCTATATACTCACTCTGGTTTATGTTTTTAAGGATGGAATTGTAATTTATGTACATCCTTCTTATATTTTCAGGTTTCTGAAAATACATAAAAATTGACAAAAATTTGGCAAGAACAATTAGTTATTAAGTCTTGAAAAGTTGTACTTGAAACCCTGTCACCATAGGCTCGAAATGAGTTAGCTATCACTTTGAATCCAACCTAACAGAAAGATAACTCTACAATTCGTGGGGAATAATGATGAGAAGGCCATTTCCAATAAACAAACATGCTGAGGGTAAATGTGATTCAGATAACCACAAAACATAAAAGTTTGAATGTTCCTTTAAGGGAAAATAGGACTGTTTCTTGCATGAATATTGACACACCCATGCAAATTTCCTGTTCGCCAGGAAGCAATAATTTAATTCACACCAGTATAAACTGAGATTAAAATTCTATTGACCAAATATTTTAAGGAATAAGAAACACAATTTTAAAAAGCCCATTACACATGTAGATTAATTAATCTATAGTGTGCACATTATCTTTGGAGCTCATTGTTGTGTAGTCAATCCTGTTTGCATCATTTCATTTATAGACGGTACTGAAGAATTCTGCCTGAAACACAGTCCAAGTGAAGCATAAATAAATATCCACGCAACATCCAAGGACAAAGTGTCAAACTGTCTCCAAGGTCATGTGATAACTGGCTAACTAAAAGTTATCTGCACATTCTCTGTGAGACCATTGTGTCTGCATGATGATTTTCCAACAGTAGTATCTGTCCTTACAAATGAGTTCATGTACCGGTACTTGTTCATGCCCATTCCCATTTTCCTTCTTCTACCAAAATTCCTACACTCTCTCCAGAAAATGGCTACCCTTGAACCCTCTAGAATGTCCCAGGGCATCTTATTGGCCAAAATTTTAAGACAAATCCTATTAACTAATTCAACAAGCCTGACTTATCAATCAACTGAATTACTTTTTCCTTTCTTCCATATACTTATCTAAGAGTCCCTTAAGTGTCCCTAATGTATCTTCCTCTACCACCATTTCAGCAGTGCATTCCATGCAATTACCAGTCTCTGTGTTAAAAGACCTATCACTGATATCCCACCTATTTTTTCTCCAATCACCTCAAACTATAGGGTATTAGCTGTAGAGATGGCTTGCTGTATTCCAGTTGCAGTTGGACTGAGGTAATACAAAACTAAAATATATCCTGAGAAATTTACTGAAGTACTCTATTGAAACACTATTGATTTGTCATTCTTTTCACCTTGTATTTTATGAAAAATAATGTATTGTTTATCTCTTGTTTAGTATATCTAACCTAAGTTTACCTATTTTTGAACTAATTGCCAGTCTGTTACACAATTATACCCTGCTTTGTTTTTATAATTGTAAAATTAGAAATTTGACCATTGGGAAGATTATTGCAACTTAAGAATTTAAATGTGGGTGAAATCATGAATGGAGTGTTTCACACATGCTGTTGAGAAAATTTGGTGGAAAGTCTTTCCTCTTCCCAGCTGAGCAATTGCTATGTTTATATTCATTACCATCTTACCCATATGCAGTTGTGATTCACTTTGAAATAACTAAATACAGAGGTGTTGAGTATTACATTAAGTCTCTGCTTCAACATTATCTGGTCTGATCTGGATTTGTGAGTATAATTACAAATATGCTAAATAATACAGAAGTTGAAATGCAAGGTGTCTAGACATGTCTGGTTGGTGGCCTGTGTGACTCTACTTCTCAGGGTTTGTCAGAGATTAGGAGATCTTTAGCAATTCAAAATAACAATGAAATTATGAGATAAGATTGCATTTATAAAATAATATTTCTATCTGGCAAGAATGTAACATGCAAAAAATTATTGAATAGAATAATGTGAATAGATTTTCATGTTGGGGAACTGTGAACAAGTAAGACTTGCACGATCAAAGCATCTTTCACAGGGTCAGATTGTTTCAGTCCCTGAGATTCTTATGAAATATACTCACTTTTGTAACACTGGATGCTCACACAAAATGCTGGAGGAACTCAGCAAGTCAGGAAGCATCTATGGAAATGAATAAACAGTTGACGTTTTCAGCCTAGGTCCTTCTATAGTACTTATTAACCTGTTGCTCAGTGGGGTAATGGATCAGATTGAAGCACTATAGGCTTACCACATCTGTTTGTGTGTAGCATTAGACAATCATAAGACCATAAGAACAGAATTAGGCCATTCAGCTTATCAAGTCTGATCTGCCATTCTATCATGGCTGATTTATTACCTCTCTCAACCCCATTCTCCTTGCCTTCTCCCCATAACCTTTGACACCCTGACTAACCAAGAAACTATCAACCTCTACTTTAAATATACTCAAAGAACTAGCCTTCACATCAATGAATTCCACAGATTCACCACCCTCTAACTAAAGAAATTTCTCCTCATCTATGTTCTAAGTAGATGTCCTTCTATTCTGAGGCTGTGCCCTCTGCTCCTAGACTCACTCATTATTGGAAACAGTCTCTCCACATCCACACTTTCTATGCCTTTCAATATTCGATAGGTTTCAATGAAATCCCCACCTCATTCTTCTAAGCTCTAGCAAGTACAGGCCCAGAACCATCAAAATCTCCTCATGCATTAATTCTTTCATTCCGGAATCATTCTTGTGAATCTCCTCGGGACCTTCTCCAATGCCAGCACATCTTTTCTTAGACAAGGACCCCAAAACTGCTCATAATACTTCAAGAGCAGTCTGACCAATGCCTTTAAAGTTTCAGCATCACATTCTTGCTCCTATATTCTAGTCCTCTCAAAATGAATGCACATATTGCATTTGCCTTCCTTACCACCAACTCAACCTGTAAGTTAACATTTAGGGAATCCTGCACAATGAATCCTGAGTCCCTTTGTACCTCCAATTTTTGAAATTTCTCCCCGTTTAGAAAATAGTCTACAGCTTTATTCCTTCTACTGAAGTGTATGACTATACACTTCTCTGCACTGTACTCCATTTGCCACTTCTTTGCCCAATCTTCCAATCTGTCCAAGTCCTTCTGCAGAGTCCCTGCTCCTGCAACAATACCTGCCCTTCCACCCCGTTTGGTATTAACATCACATGCATATGAACTGTGATTTTATACTACAACTCTCACAGTGTCTTTGTTAGGAATATTTTTTCATCCATTAATCATTGAACAATTATTCTCATTGGCAAGGTATGTAGCTAATATTTCTGAATTCAAAGCAGTAGATTTCTTCCCCTAAGAGACCAAAAGTTGAGTGAGTTTCTAAATTATCTGCTTTACACAACAGATTCTAACAGAATAATTTATTATTACTAGTATATATCATCATTTACAAACCTGAGATTCATTTTTTTGTGGGCAAACAATCACAGTAAATACAAGAAAAACAATAGAATCAATGAAAGACTGCACCCAACAGGATGGACAAACAGCTAATGTTATAAGACAACAAATTGTGAAAATACAAAAGAAAAAAATAAATAATAAAAAATAAATATTGAGAACACGAGACAGAGTCCTTTAAAGTCAGCACATACGTTGTGAGAACAGTTCAGTGATGGGGTGAGTGAGATTATCCCTTCTGGCTCAGGAGCCTGATGGTTGAGGGGTAATAACTGTTCCTGAACCTGACAGTGTAGGTCCTCAGACTCCTGTACCCTCTTTCTGATGGCAGCAGTGAGAAGAGTGCATGGTCTGGATGGTGGGGGTGTACAAAAATGACACATTAATACATAATCACTGATTATAAATTAATAGATTAATTATTAGATTATGCAGGTATGGCCACGGCAGCCATTACTGGAGTTGACTTTGGGCTAGATCAAAGTGGTGGGGCCATGCCCAGGAGCAAAAAATTAACCAATGTTTACCCGATTTAAACTCTGAGCCAGATTAAAAGATTGAGGCATTGTGGCCAAGGGTTAAGGACGAACTGGTGTTCAGCTAACTACTCCATGAGGCTTTACCCACCTTAACCCTGAACTCTGCATCTATCAGCACTCACCTCAGTGATGAACTAGCTTTGTGGCCTGCATCCATCCAGCACTGAACTGGCTCCATAGCTGTGGACTCACATTTGGGGGGACTGCAGTTCATGTTATGTGTGTTACTTGTTTACCTTTTTTATTGTTTGCATGATTTTTTTTGCACATTGGGTGTGTAACTGTCTTTATTGTGTGGGGGGTTTTAATGGTTCTATTATATTTCTTTGTTTTGTGGCTACCTGCAAGAAGATGAATCTCAAGTTTGTATTTGGTATACATACTTTGATAATAAATATGTACAAACAAGCTGGATGAACTCAGCAGGTCGGGCAGCATCTGTTGAAATGGGAAGTCAACAGATGCTGCCCGACCTGCTGAGTTTATCCAGCTTGTTTGTACGTGTTGATTTGACCACAGCATCTGTAGTGTACTTTGTGTTGATAATAAATATACCTTGAAAAGAGAAAACTGAACAATGTGCTTTCCAGCACAAACATGAGGAAATCTGCAGATGCTGGAAATTCAAGCAACACACACAAAATGCTGGTGGAACACAGCAGGCCAGGCAGCATCTAGAGGAAGAACTATAGTTGACGTTTTGGGTCAAGACCCTTCGTCAGAACTAATGGAAAAAAGAGATAGTAAGAGATTTAAAAGTGGGAGGGGGAGACCCGAAATGATAGGAGAAGACCGGAGGGGGAGGGATGAAGCTAAGAGCTGGGAAGTTGATTGGCAAAAGGGATACAAGGCTAGAGAAGGGGGAGTATCATAGGACAGAAGGCCTTGGAAGAAAGAATGGGGGAAGGGAGCACCAGAGAAAGATGGAGAACAGGCAAGGAGTTATTGTCAGAGGGCAACAGAAAAGAAAAGGAAGAAAAAAAAAAAAAATATATATATATATATATATATATATAAGTAGATAAATAAGTAGGGATGGGGTAAGAAGGGGAGGAGGGGCATTAACGGAAGTTAGAGAAATCAATGTTCATGCCATCAGGTTGGAAGCTACCCAGACGGAATACAAGGTGTTGTTCCGCCAACCTGAGTGTGGCTTCATCTTGACAGTAGAGGAGGCCATGGATTGACATATCGGAATGGGAATGGGAC
Organism: Hemitrygon akajei; assembly: GCF_048418815.1. Lineage (NCBI taxonomy): Eukaryota > Metazoa > Chordata > Chondrichthyes > Myliobatiformes > Dasyatidae > Hemitrygon > Hemitrygon akajei. The sequence goes on from NC_133124.1 coordinate 83,509,103, forward strand.
ATGGAATTAAAATGTCTGGCCATTCGGAGATCCCGCTTCCTCTAGCAGACAGAGCATAGTTGTTCAGCGAAACAGTCTTCCAGACTGCGTCGGGTCTCATCAATATATAGAAGGCCACACCAGGAGCACCGGACACAGTATATCACACCAACAGACTCACAGGTGAAGTGTTGCCTCACCTGGAAAGACTGTCTGGGGCCCTGAATAGTGGTGAGGGAGGAAGTGTAAGGGGAGGTGTAGCACTTGTTCCACTTACAAGGATAAGTGCTAGGAGGGAGATCAGTGGAAAGGGATGGGGGGAGACAAATGGACAAGGGAGTCACGAAGGGAGCGAGCCCTGCGGAAAGCAGGAAGGGGGGAGAGGAAAGATATGCTTGGTGGTGGGATCTCATTGGAGATGGCGGAAGTTACAGAGAATTATATGTTGGACACGGAGGCTGGTGGGGCCTGACAAAGGGTCTCGACCTGAAACGTCAACTATACTTCTTCCTATAGATGCTGCCTGGCCTGCTGCGTTCCACCAGCATTTTGTGTGGTTTGCTTGAATGTGCTTTCCAGAATCAACACACCACAAATAAAGAGATGATCTGCCAGCGGCGACCATCATTACAAAGATCTTTCACTATAGTCCAACTGAGTTCTGCTGCTTAATGCTTTTTTTTTAACCCAAGTTAGATCCATTTTTTTCAAAATATATAGAGCTTGAAATAGTCCTTTAATAGAAACAGAATATTAGAATTACATCCACTTAATTTTTATCAGAAAAATGTGACCTTGTTTAAAACTAGATACCGGAAATAGTACTTTGATGGAACTTGTGAATGGAACATTTCTTTTTATTTGGCTACTGTATAAAATTGCCAGTTACAGTTGTGCACCATTTTAGCACTGTGCTGCCAACTGTTGTTATATGCCATCAGTTGTTCAAAGGTTCAAAGGCTCATTCATTATCGAAATATCAACTCTGAAATTTTTTCTCCGGGTAGCACAAAACCAAGAAAGAAAAGAAAGGCAGCATGATCATCAACCCCCAAATCCCTCCTCCTGCACAAAAAAATGAACAAAAACAGAACAGGCACACTGACCCCCAAATCCCCCACCTTGCACAAACATTGAGAAAGATCGGGTGAAAAACACAGAATATATAAATAAAATACTATAAGGCTGAATTAAGTCTATAGTCCAAGTCCACATCCCAAACACAGAAAACCTGGGCAACACTCTCCAGGCACAGCAGCAGGCTTTCCCTTCTCCATTAGCAGAACAATCAAATAACAGGCAGCTGGCGCTCACCCTCTACTCTTGCCTGGATGCTTTAATCTCCCTCATTGCTTTAATCAGTGCACAATGGAAGCTTTAATCGGTGAAATTGAGTCACACATCAGCTTGTTCACCTCAAAGTTTGCGCATGTGGCCTCTGCCTGCTGGAATCCTCTTGGAGACCGCAGAGCACTAAATCACCCCAATGATCTCCAAAAGCAAATCACAGGCTCCAGCAGTTCCAGAATCACATCCAAGATGAAAAACAAACATAAAAGCCATAAAATAAGTGAAATATATCATTTCATGATCTATTCATTTTGGATAGATCATCTATCCAAAAGATTGTAACACAGTAACTGTGTGTTACTGTGTATAACTGTGTGCCTAGGCACAGCTCAAATGTTATTTATAATATCTCCAATGACACCGCTGTTGTTGGCAGAATCTCAGGTGGCTGTGAAGAGGCGTACAGGAGTGAGAAAAATTGGCTGGTTCAGTAGTGTCACAACTACAACCTTGCACTCAATGTCAGCAAGACCAAGGAATCGATTGTGTCCAGTGGAAGGGGAAATCAGGTGAAAACACACCAGTCATCATTGAGGGGGTCAGCAGTGGAAAGGGTGAGCAGCTAGCTTCAAGTTCCCTGGCATTAACATCTCAGAGGAACTACTTTGGGCCAAACACATTGATGCAATCATGAAGAAGGCAGGCCAGCAGCTCTGTTTCAATAGTAACACAGCCAAGAAAACTCACCAACATCTCTACTTCCACAAGCTATAAGGAAATCCAGCAAGTCTGTGTCAACCCATACTAAATTTTATTGATGCACCATAGAAAGCATCTCACCTGGACAGCTAACAGCTTAGTATGGCAACTGCCCTGCACATGTCCGCAAGAAACTGAAGAGAGTTGTGGACACAGCTCAGCACATTCTGGGAACTAGCCTCCCCTCTTTGGACTCTGTCTATACTTCTCACTGCCTCAGTAAAGCAGCCAGCATGGTAAAAAATACCATCCACCCAGACATTATCTCTTTACCCCCCTCCTATCAGGTAGAAAATATTTTTTTAAAAACCTGAAAGCACATACAAACAGGCTCAAGGGCACCTCCTATCCCACTGTTATCAGACTCTTGAATGGACCATCATTCCCCCAGAAACTAAACAGTAAACAGGCCTCAATACCCCCTTGTGCAAGTAGTTCTGGGATTTCCTCACTCATAGACCCCAGTCAGTTCAGATTGGCAAAAACATCCCCACAATCTCCATTATCACAGGAGCACCAAAGGGATGTGTACTTAGCCCTTTGGTCTACTCACTTTATACCTGTCATTGTGTGGCTAAGTACAGCTCCAACCCCATGGACAAGTTTGCTGATGACATCATTGTTGTGGGCTGTATCAAAGGGGCTGATGATTCAGCATACAGGAGGAAGATTGAAAACTTGGCTGAGTGGTGTAACAACAATAACCCCTCACTCAATGCCAAAAAGACTAAGGAACTCATTGCAGACTTCAGAAGAGGGAAACCAGAGGTCCATGAGCCAGTAATCATTGGAGGATCAGAGGTGGAGAGGGTCAGTAACTTTAAATTCCTGGGTGTCACTATCTCAGAGGACCTGTCATTTCAATATTATTGCGAAGAAAGCACAACAATGCCTCTACTTCCTCAGGAGTGTGTGGAGGTTTGGCATGCCATCAAAAACCTTGGCAAACTTCTATACTGTAGATGTGTGGTGTAAAGTATGCTGACTGGCTGCATTACGGCCTGGTATAGGAACACCAATGCTTTTGAGTGGAAAATCCTACAAAAGGTAATGGATTTGGCCAGTACATCATGGGTAAAACCTTCCTAACCATTGAGCACATCTACATAAAACATTGCATAGAAAAGCAGCATCCATCATCAAAGATCCCCACCACCCAGGCCATGATCTTTTCTTGCTGCTGCCATCAGGTAGAAGGTACAGGTGCCTCATGATTTGCATCATCATGTTCAAGAACAGTTATTATCCCTCAACCATCAGACTCTTGAACAAAAGGGGATAGCTACACTCATTTGAGGTACTCTGTTATATATTTTTTTCATGTTCTTTATAGATTTGCTAAGTATGCCCACAGAAAAAGAATTTCTGGGTTGTATGTGATGACATATACAGTATGTACTCTGATAATAAACTTTACTTTGACCTTTGAACTACTTGTGCAATAAAATGGACTCTTGATCTCACAATCTACCTTATTATGATCTTGTACTGCACTTTCTCTGTAGCTTTTACACTTTATTCTGCATTGCTATTGTTCTACCCTGTTCTACCTCAATGCACTGCGTAATCAATTGATCTGTATAAGCAGTATGCAAGACAAGCTTTTCACTGTATCTTGATACATGGGACAATAATAAACCAATACCAATCAGCAAATTGAAGCCGGTCTACGGAGCGGAAGACCATGGAATGAGTTGGAGACAGTTCCTTGTCGACCTTATGACCCTGCTTTAAAAAGCAGGTAGGGGCTCTCGGGACTCATCTGCAGAGTGGGAGATCATGGAGTGAGTTTCAGACAGTTCCTTGTGGACTTTATGCACCAGTTTTCAAAAGCAAATGCAGCTTGTCAAGACTTAACTGTGGAGTGGGAGACTGTTCTGGTTAATAGTAATTTAGCAAGGGTGGGGCCATTGTTAGAGTGGACATTATTTAGAGTGCTCAGGCTTTGGTGAGAACAGGCAAAGGCTAGAACTTAAGCTTGAGAAGTTAGAGGTGTAACCTTTAACTTCCCAACATTATATTCCATCTGCCACTTCTTTGCCCATTCTCCTAACCTATCCAAGACCTTATGCAGCCTCCCTGCTTCCACAACACTATCTGCCCCTCCACCTATCTTCATATCAGCCACAAACCTGCCCACAAAGCTATCAATTCAGTCATCCAAATCATTGACATACAACATAAAAAGAAGCAGTCCCAAACTGACCCCTGCAGAACACATCTATGCTCTGTCCATGCTAGTATCTTTTCTGTAATACCATGGAATCTTATCTTGCCAAGCAGCCACTTGTGCAGCACATTGTCAAAGGCCTTTTGAAAACCATTCACCAGTTCTCCTTTGTCTGTCCTGCTTGTTACTTGCTCAAAGAATTCCAACAGATTTGTCAGGCAGGGTTTTCCCTTAAGAGGTTCATGCTGACTTTGGTCCATTTTATTGTTTACCTCCAAGTACCCCAAAACCTCATCCTTAACTATTGACTGCAACATCTTCCTAACCACTGAGGTCAGGTTAGAAGAAGAAGAAGAAAGCCCTTAACTCCGAGTGGAGTCATCAGGACGCCGTCACGACGGCGTTTTTTTATCAAGCTTTCTTGTTTTTATGAGGCCGAGTTGCTAGCTTGATGCTCAACCCAGCACAGATAGAAGGTGTGCAAGGGAGCCGGCTGGATTCAAACTCGGGAGCCTTCACTCCGAAGTCCGGCGCTGATGCCACTAAGCTACCAGCCAGCCAGAGGTCAGGTTAACTAGACTAAAATGTTCAGTCCTTTGGGGCCATGCCAGAATCTAGCTATTGTTAAAAGATCATGACTAATGCCTCAACAATTTCTTCAGATACCTCTTTCAGAACCCTCAAGGGTAGTCCACCTAGTCCAGGTGACTTATCTACCTTCAGACCTTTCAACCCTGCAAGCACCTTCTCCCTAACAATAACAACTACACTCCCTTCTTCCCCCTGACACTGGAAATAAAGGGGGCCTATTTTGGATGGCTGTGTATGACTAGTGGTACTGCTTCTCACATTATATGTCAAAGATTTGGTTTACAGACTTGATAGCTTTGTGGCCAAATTTGCAGCCAATACAAAGATAGGTGGAAAGGCAGGTAGTATTGAGGAAGTTGGGAGCCTGCAGAAAGACTTGGTCAGATTGGGTGAATAGGCAATGAAATGGCAGATGGAATATAGTGCAGGGAAATGTATGTTCATGCAAACAACAGAAAATCTGCAGATGCTGGAAATCTGAGCAATACACAAAAAATGCTGGAGGAACTCAGCAGGCCAGACAGTATCTATGGAAAAAAGTACAAGACCGAAGAAAAAAGCTGAGGCGTGGACTTAAAATGTGGGGAAGGTGAGAGAGAACCACCAGGTGATAGGTGAAACCTGGAGGGAAAGGTTGAAGTAAAGAGCTGGAAAGTTGACTGGTGAAACAGACAGAAGGACATGGAAGAAAGAAAAGAGGAGATGAGCAATAAAAGGAGGTGATGGACAGGCAGAGAGATAAGGATAAAGAGGGAAAAGGGGATGGGGTTGGGGGGCGTTACTGAAAGTTTGAGAAACTGATGTTCATGCCAACTGGTTGGAGGCTACCCAAATGGAATATAAGGTGTTGTTCCTCCAAACTAAGTGTGGCCTCATCACGACAGTGGAGGAGGCCATGGATGGACTTAGCAGAATGGGAATGGGAAGTGGAATTAAAATGGATGGCCACTGGGAGATCCTGCTTGTTCTGGCAGACGGAGAGTAGATGCTTGTTGAAGCAGTTTTCAAATTAACATCGGGTCTCACTGATGTACAGGAGGCCACACTGGGAGCATCAAACACAGTAAATGACCCCAACAGACTCACAGGTGAAGTGTTGCCTCACGTGGAAGACTGCTTAGGGCCCTGGATGGTAGTGAGGGAGGAGGTATATGGGCTGGTGTAGCACTTGTTCCGCTTTCAAGGATAAGTGCCAGGAGGGAGATCAGTGGGGAGGGATGAATGGACAAGGGAGTTGTGCAGGGAGCAGTCCCTGTGGAAAGCAGAAAGTGGTGGGGGGGAAAGGAAAGATGTTCATGCATTTTGGTAGAAAGAATAAAGGCATTGTTTATTTTCTAAATGGGGAGAAACTTCAATACTCAGAGATGCAATGGGACCAGAGAGTCCTTGTGCAGAATACCCTAAAGATTAACATTCAGGTTGAGTCAGTGGTAGGAAAGGCAAATACAATGTTAACATTCATTTTGAAAAGGCTGGAATATAAGAGCAAGGATGTGATGCTGAAGCATTGGTCTGACCACACTTCGAACATTGTGAGCAGTTTTGGGCTCCTTATCTAAGAAAAGATATGCTGGCATTGGAGACGGGCCAGGGGAGGTTCACAAGCATGATTCCAGGTTTGAAAGAGTTAACATATGAAGAGCTTTAGATGGCTCTGGGCCTATACTCACTGGAGTTTAGAAGAATAAGGGGGGATCTCATTGAAACTCATTGAATATTGAGAGGTCTAGATAGAATGGATGTGGAGAGGTTGTTGCCTATAGTGGGTGAGTCTAGAGCCAGAGGAATAGAGGGATGTCCATATAGAACAGAAATGGAAGGAATTTCTTTAGCCAGAGGGTGGTGAATCTGTGGCATTCATTGCCACAGATGGCTGTAGAGACCAAGTTATTAAGTATATTTAAAGTGGAGGTTGATAGATTCTTGGTTAGTCAGGATGTCAAAGTTTAAGGGGAGAAGGCAGGAGAATGGAGTAGAGAGGAATAATAATAAATCAGTCATTATGGAATGGCAGAGCAGACTCGATGGACCAAGTGGCTTAAATCTGTTCCTATGGTCAATGCTGGAAAGAAAGCACCATCTCACAAGTTACCCATTTCTTTCAGGCATTTCCTGGTTCATCTGTAGTATGGTCACAGGTCCCTCATTGAACTTGTCATTCAACTCAGCATCCAAGGAACTAGAATGGAAGCAGCTAGCTATGCTTAATCATGAGAGATAGCCTAAAAAGAATAGTAATACCAGCGTTTTCCAATTCAAATGAATTCCTTGGGTATTGTTCAAGGAAATATAACACAAGATTAAAAGATAAAACTGTTCAAGAGTTCTGAATGATCTTATCAAACTGGTTTCTGCAGAGTTGACAGATTTCAAGATTATGTATCTATACCAACCATTAACTTACTTGAATACTTGAATTGCGCTATCTTGTGAAATGCAATAGATTATGGAATAATGTTATCTTTGATGAGTTTCAGCTGACAAATAATGCTGGCCACTCAAATACTAATACAAAAGTGGTCTTGTGAGTGGAATGAAAATGAACCTCGTATTCCTTGTTTCACATAGACAGCAGCCAATGACACAATTAGATTTTCATAACATTCAGACAGCTTGAGTATCTAATACCTGACTGTCTAGACAATCCATTAACCCTCTGGGGCTATACAGCTTTGCTTTGAGATTGTTTGGTAACCAAGCATAAATAAAAATAACGAGAGCCTCCCATAGCTACACACGTCAATATTTCTGTGTACAGGAACTCTAAGATAATTATTTGCATGACAAATAAATGTTTAACAAGACCTCTTCCCCCACTCGCATTAAAATGATCAGTGAAAATAAATATTCAGATAAATCAAAATGTTGTTCATATGAGATGAATATTATGTAACCCCCTGGGTCGCCTCAGGCTCGCTCAACTCGTTCTCGTCTGGGGGAGAAGCCTTCGGCCCCGCCAAACTGGGTAATCAGCTTGTGTGGATGCTGTGTGATGTCCCCGCCTTGCCAAAGAACAGACAGGACACCATATGCGATTAAATGATTACAGTTTATAAAGATTACTATAACTAGGTAGTTAATAGCGATACAGTATACATGAAGGAAAAGAAAATAAAGAAAAGGTGCCAAACTTATCAAAGTCCAAACCACTTCGTGCACAACCGTTGGAGCTCAATTACTGAAGTCTTCTGGCCACCATTCGATCCCCTCCGAACTCCTCAACTCGCAGCTCAGGACCACCTGAAGTGGTCAACCAAGTACATCTATCTTCGTCTCCTCTCCTGGGGATACCTCCTGGCCTTGGACCCCTGCTTGGGGTCCGTTCCTCGCCCAGTTTACAGCATCGCGTCCTCTCTCTCTCACACCCCCTCGCGTCGATCTCCCCAAAAGCCCGCCAACAATAGTTTACAGACTCAGAAGTAAGAACAACATTAATCCTAATTGGTTTACAAAGGAATACAATTCTCGTTATCAGTAAATTTTAACCCAAACAAGCCTCCAGCACTGTCTCGCAACAAAGAAGCATTCCTACTTTTAACAAAACAAAGAAGTCATTTTGATTAACAAACGCAGTAACAAAGAAAAAGAAGAAACCCCCCCTTTGCACTCTCCCCCCACCAAATAAAAGTCAAAGGGGGTTTTATAATTATATAATTCATTGGACAATATTTTAGATCATGCTATTGATTAAATTGAATAAAATATTCATCTTGTATTTAGAATAAGTTTTGCTTTCAGTATAAAGATATCCAATTGTAATCAGAATATTTGTAATGTTAAGACAGAAAACTAAAACTCTTAAGTACTCGTGTAACTGAAATTTTGTTTCCATTCCTCACTTGATATATGGAGAATGCAAAAGCTAGATAGTGTTTAACAAGTTCTCTCAGTTCACCTAAGTGATATGAGAGAATGCTGTGAACGTTTTTTGGAAAATTGTGTCTTTGAATTCCATTTAATGTAGGTTTGGATAGGACAATGAGTTAATATTGTCCTTTGACTTCACAGCCCAGAGATAAGTGCAGCACACATAGGCAAATGTATTTTAATTTAATCACAAAATCACAGATACCAATTGACATTGATATTTTAATTTTGAAGCATTAAAGATAGGATTTTTAAGTGATTTTTGGTTAAACACAAATTTACAAGGTATGGTAATATGGTTTTGTGCATGAGAAATCACATCTCTCAGATTTGATGTTTTTGAAGAACTCTCCAAGAGGATCAATGAAGGAAGAACAGTAGATGTCTACATGGACATTAGCAGGGCTTTGGGCAAGATCTCATGTAGGAGGCTGATCTGGAAGGTTAGATCACATGGGACCAAATTGGATACAAAATTAGTTTGGTTGTAGGAGTCAGAGGGTGGTAGTTGGAGAATTGTATTTCAGTGTGGAGGCCTGTGACTAGTGGTGTGCTATAGAGGACAGTACTCCTTCCCCTGTTGTCTGTCTTAGATATATATTAACATTTCAGATCAGAAAGTACCTGGCATGATTATTAAGTTTGCAGATGGCACCAAAATTGATGTAGTGGACAGTGAATAAGTTTGTTTAAATTTACAGCAGGATATAGAAGAACTTGGAAAGAAGCAAAGGAATGGCAGATGAAATTTAACTCAGATAAATGTGGTGATGCATTTTGGTGAGTTAAACTATGAAAGTACATACTCAATGAATAGCATAACCTTGGGATACAAGTACATAATTCCCTGAAAGTAGTGACACGGATAATGAAGAGCATATATGAAGACCTGCCTTCATTAGTCAGGGCATTGAGTACCAGACTTGGGACACCATGTTATACCTGTAGGAGATGTTGGTCAAATCACACCATTTTGTGATGTTGAGATGTTGAAGAATCTTGAGCAATTGTGATTGCTAAGCTATAGGAAGGATGTGATTAAGCTAAAGAAACAGGAAATATTCATAAGGATGTTACTTGGTCTGGAAAGACTGGATAGTATGGAATTATTTCTTTGGAGTGAAATAGGCATAGATGAAGTAGATGGTCATAGTCTTTTTTTTCTGGAGTAGGGAACCCTAAAGCTTGAAGCAATAGGTTTCAGGTGAGAGGAGAAAGATTTAAGTGGGGATGCTGGAATCTGGAGCAAAAAGCAAATTGTTAAAAAAGTAACTTGGGGGTCAGGTAGCATCTATGGATACAGGGGAGTAGTTGACATTTTGGGTCAAGACTCTGCATCAGGACTGAGAGTGTAGAAGGGAGTTAGCTAGTTTAGGAAAGCGAGGAAGGTGCCAGCAGATAATAGATGGTAAACACAAAGTACACTGCAGATGCTGTAGTCAAATCAACACGTACAAACAAGCTGGAGGAACTCAGCAGGTTGGGCAGCATCCATTGACTGCTTGTTTCAATGGATGCTGCCCAACCTGCTGAGTTCCTCCAGCTTGTTTATCCAAGATAATAGATGGGTTCAGGTGAGAAAGGAAGGATGAAACTAGGTGGGCGGAATGTAAGGCTGGAAGTAGAGTCAGAGACAGGAGGATGATAAATGAATATAACAAAAGGCTTAGCTTCTGGAATATGAGTAGTAACTAAGGTGATAAGTAGAAGCAGATAAAGGAGGAAAGGGTAGGCAGATGGAATCACTGGGGAAGGAAGAAGAAACTGAGTGGCAGCTTGAAAATAGTAGAGGTGGGACCTAAGATTCACAACATAAATAGATTAGAAGGAGAGGGATTGGAACACAGGATACAAGCTTTAAAAGAGCCTTCCCAGGCAATTTTTCACATAGAAGGTAGTGAGTATATAGTGCTAGATGATGTAGTAGATGCAGGTACAATTACAATGTTTAAAAGACCTGGTTTTTTAGATACATGGAAAGGAAAGGTTTAGAGGGATATGGTCCATAAACAGGCAAAGAGACTAACTCAGAAGGTATCTTTGTTCATACGGATGAGTTGGGCCAAGGGACCTAATTCCATGCTGTATGACTCCAGAACCTTAGATTAATCATCTGCGGCAATAGTAGGGGCAACATCACCGAGTCAATGCTGCCTGAATTGCAGTGTGGATTTAGGAAGAACAGGAGCACGATCAACATGATCTTCACCTCCCTGCAGCTTCTGGAAAAGTGCCAGGAGCAACATCACGACCTGTTTATGGCCTTTGTTGACCTCTCCAAAGCATTTGACACTGTGGAAAGAGAACTCTTATGGGATGTCCACCTCAGGTTTGGCTGTCCCAATAAATTTGTTAACATCCTCCATCAGTTCCATGATGGGATGACTGCTCGGGTGACCATAGGAGGATAAGAGTCCAAGCCCTTGCTTGTACGCACAGGGGTGTGTGCTAGCACCAGTGCTCTTTAACATCTTCCTCTTGTGTTACCAAGCTTCTCCACAACGAGATTGAGGATAGCAGTGGTGTGGCAGTGGATGTCAGATTAGATGGCAACTTCTTTAACATCAGGAGGCTCCACACAACCACCAAACTCTGTAGAGAGCGGGTCTTGCAGCTGCAGTATGCAGATGACTGTGCTCTTGTGGTGATGAAAAGCTGTCAGTAGTACCATCTTTCAAATATCTGGGAGCATTCTCTCTGAGGATAGCGGCATTGACAACGACATCCAGAGCTGCATTAAACAGGCATCAGCTGCCTTTGGGAGACTTTGGTATAGAGTCTTTCAGAACAGGAGCCTTTGTCCCTCCACAAAGGTCGCTGTATACCAAGCGGTCTGTGTTACCACCCTCCTTTATGGCTGTGAAGCTTGGATAACCTACAGCTGTCATGTCAAGTCCTTGGAACGCTTCCATATCAGCTGCCTTCAGTGCATCCTGGGAATTACTTGGTGTGAGCAGGTGCCTCACTGAAATACTTGTAAAGACCAACTGCAGAAGTATTGAGGCCATTATCACCCAGCGTCAGTTGCAGTGGCTGGGGCACGTGATAAGGATGCCCCCATGTTGGCTACCCTGCAGAGTGTTATACGGCCAGCCTCATCATGGTCGACGTTCAGCTGGAGGGAAGCGCTATAAGGATCAGATGAAGAATGTTTTAAGGAAGTGCAAGATCAGACCTGAAGACCTGGAGGATGTTGCTACTGACCATAACACATGGCGACAGCTGTGTAGGGATGGGGTTCGTATTCCAGAGATGGAAAGAACAACCGGAAGACAGCAGAAGAGAGCCAGGAGAAGTGCAGCCATGGTTGCCATCACTACCACCACTACCACATATACATGTCCCACCTGCAATAGAACTTGTGGGTCCAGGATAGGACTGTATAGTCATCAAAGATCTCACTGTTAAAGGAATGGACGTCGTCATCGGATTCCAATGGACAACCAAAGAGATTAATCATTTTATTGGACTGGTAATCCAGAGATCTGGACTAATGATACTAAATACATCTGGAATTCAAACCTAGCACCAGTTACAATGATTGGATTGCAAGATCACATCAGGTTTATTGATGTCCTTTAGTGAAGGAAGTCTACTGGTCTGGTGTGTATGCAACACAGATAAATTGCTGGAGGAAGTCAGCAAGCCAGGCATAATCTGTAGAAAAGAGTAAACAGTCAATGTCTCAGGCCGAGACCCTTCATCTTGACCTGAAATGTGGAGTGTTTACTTTTTACCATAGATGCTGCCTGGCCTGCTAAGTTCCTCCAGTGTTTTGTGTGTGTTGCTTTAGATTTCCAGAATCTGCAGATTTTCCTGTGTTTGTGTAAATCCATTTTGAATCTTAACTGCCTTCTCAGTGACCAAGCAAACCACTCAAATACAGAAGAAATTTGGATTGGACAATAAAAATGATCTTTTCCAATATCACCTGCATCCCATTAATTATTTTTATAAGGATGTCTTTATTGGCCTTGTACATTTGAGGCTAACATGAATTTTAAAAGCTTGCATTTTTCTTTTGAGTTAATCTAATGTTTTTATACCTGCCAGACTTTTCCAAATGCTTACATTCAAAGATATTCTTAACAAAAACTGTCATAAATTGTTTCATTTATGCAGCCAGTATAGAATGTCTTCACTTTCTTTGAAGTTTTATTGGTAAATTCCCTTATCGATACTACTTGGTAGTTTTTTCAAACTGTCTCCAGGATATGGGGCAACATTTTGCCTCTGAACTGGAACTCATGAATCGTCTTTTAAATGATTCTTTTTTACTGTTGTTAGACTATATAATAGTGTATTAACAGTCATCCAGGGAGGATGGAACTAACATGTGTGAAGACCTATCTGAGTAGGGATTGTAGGTTCTTTCACTGAGATGCCTTTGTGAATCTTGACTTCATGGTCATTTCCTGCAATTTTATTAGATTCACATTTTTCTAACCTTGAACACTCCTCTAGAGTTTGTAGATCATAATCACGCTACTTTGTTATGCACAATGTAAAGTCAGCTGTTGATTTCTTCTTTTACAACTTAGAATCTTGGAGCATGAGTAGGCCTCTTAGCCCCTCATAAATTCTCCATGGTTGATCAAATTATAAACCCTAGTGTGCATTCTGTTCTACCCAAAGTAACTTGAAAACATTGAGTCTCTGCCTCAACAGTCTTTTGAAGACGACAGTCCAAAAACAACAGATCAGTTCACACCTGTGGGAGGAGAAACAGAGTTAACATTGTTTCTTTTTATTGTCAGATGTACTTCATGCAGTTAAAGAGTTGTGTGGCATCCAGACAAATGCCATGCATTATTACGAGGTAATAAAAGAAAAAAAATGCAGAATATACTGTTGTAGTTACAGGGAAAGTATAGTGCAGGTAGACAAAAAAAAATCAAGGAATTAGATTGGGAGATTATGGTCAAGATCAAGGATGCGATCATTCAGCCTTTTCCACTCTCCTGAAGGGCAGAGTACATACCACCAGAGCAGCTCCCCTCCTATTGTTTTCAGATCCGTGAATGGACCTTTTGTACACAAAGAAGAAACAAACTCTTGAAATTTTAATCTCCAAATCTATCTAGTCCAAGCTCTTGCATTCATTTGTCTGCCCACACTGAATTTTCTCTGTAACTGTTTTCTGCTTTCTTTTAGTACCTAACATAAATATATATGATATGATCTATCTGAATGGCACATAAAACAAAAGCTTTTCATTGTGTCAGTATATGTGCCAATAATAAACCAATTATATATCAATCCTTAGCAACACACACAGAATGCTGGAGGAATTCAGCAAGTCAGGCATCATCTGTGGACATCCTATAAATGCTGCCTGACTTGCTGAGTTCCTTCAATATTTTGCATGTGTTGCTCAATGTTTCCAGCATCTGCAGAATCTGTTATGCTATGATGTTCAATTCTACATTACAAATTCCTGTTGAAGTTATTTCCAAGCAGCCTTTGATTTTCCATAATTCTATTATTTTTCTCTGCAATAGTATTCTATTGGACTTGTGACAGATCTGAATATATGGGTCAGTCAGAAGGTTGAGTTGAGTGTTGGCAGATGAAATTTAATCCTGACAAATCCAAAATAACACATTTTGAGAAGTCAAATAGGAGTCAGATATATACGGTACATAGTAGGACACTAAGGAATAGTGATGAACAGAATGACCTTGGGATTCAAGTCTATAGTTCCTTGAAAGTGAAAGAGATATATGGCATCCTTCCAGGGATAGGATAAAAGGACTGGAAGAATAAAGTACTGTATAACTTTACAAAACACTGTTCTTGGAACAAGCATTATGTACAGTTCTGGTTACAACATGACAGGAAAGATGTGATTGATCTGGGGTAGTACAGAGATTTACCAAGTTGTTACCTATATATTGGGCAATCTTAAATATGGACAGAGAATGGTTGGGTTGGGCTAGTTTTCCTTGGAGCAAAGGAAGCTGAGGCATGACCTTGTAAATGGATATAAGATTGTGAGAGGCATAGATGGGGTAGGTAGACAAATGAAAATCAAATTTTGCACTGCAGATACTGAAAATCTAAAATAAAAACAGAAAATGCAGAAAATATCAAACAGGCCAGGGCAGATCTGTGGAAAGAGAAACAGAGCTAAATTTTCAGATTGGAATCTTTCATCAGGGTTCTTTTTCTCTTTCTTCAGATGTGGCCTAGCTTGCTGAGTACTTTCAACATTTTTGTTATCTTCAATAGAATTTTTTTTCCTTTGAAAATAAACATGAGGACATGGGATTAAGGTGAGAGGAGGGAGTTATAAAGGGGATCTGAGGGGTATGTTTTTTACACATTATGGTTGATATTTAGAACTCGTTGCCAGAGGAAGTGGTGGGATCAGATGCAGTTATTACAGTTGAGATGTTTTAGACAGACAGTTAAATAGGCAAGGCAGAGAAGGATCTTGTCCTAAAGCAGGTAAATGGGATTGGTGTAGGTGGGGAGAAAGATCATTGTGAACATGATGGACCAAATGCCCCTTTTCTTTGCTGTGCAGTTCTATGGCTCCATAAATGATCTAAAACAGGAGTAACACCTGAATTTGTCATTGTGAATTTATCTTAAACATTTTTATTTATAATGTTCAATACTGAAAAGTTTTGAATTTTATAGGAAGATGTGGTTTTGTCCAGGTCACCAGAAGAAAATAAGTGAATTGTGATTAGGTTACTTGGATTCTTCTTTCTATCCATCTATCCATTTATCCATCACTCTATCTATCCACCTATCCATCTATCTAGTGCAGAACAGGTCAAAGGAGCTGCACTGCCCAGCAACCCACCTATTTAACACTAGCCTAATTACAGGACAATTTAGAATGACCAATTAATCTACGAACTGGTACATCTTTGGATTGTGAGAAGTTTGATATCATCAGCTTGGCTTCTTTAATAAAGAAGATAAGAAGTACTCTGTCTTCTTATACCTATAAATCAGGCTTGTCAGCAGATCTTTTGGTATTGTGAGCAAAATCTTCAGTACTTTTAATTTAGTCTTACGCTGAAAGTATCCTATTTTCATAAGACGCAGAAAGAAACTGTTCCACCAATCTACTCTCTCTCATGCATCTTTAACTACAAAACCCCTCCCAATTCTCCTTTCGCACACCTATTCACAAAGGATAATTTACAGTAGCCAGTTAGTCTACCAATCAGTATTTCTTTGGAAAGTGGTGGAAATCTGAGCATCTGAGGAAAATCAAAGTACTCTCAGGGAGAACATGCAAAGTCCACACAGATCTGTACCAAAGGTTGTAAAGCTATGAAGCAATAGCATTGTCACTGTACCACTATGCCACTTCCTCGAATAATCTCATAATGTAACAGGTCTCTGCTTAGAGTGCAAAACCATAACTTCCTTATCTGTGTTTTGCAAGGTGACATACTGCATGGCAAAACTCACTTTTAGTATTTCTCTAACAGCATTGATCAAGCTTCCTTTCTGATCTCTGTCTCCTGCATTGTTCTGGTAAGCTCTGCAGAAACTTGAAGATCAGCTCTCCACATTTTGATTAAATGTTCTGCAATCTTTTGAGCTCAATATTTATTCTAACACTTTCAAATCATAACTGTTGACCTATTTTTCAGACAACAGTTGTTGACAAGTTTCAGTTTCTGAACCAATATTCTCTCTCTATCAACACAGTCTTTTTCCTTGATTCTACTTTCATTTCTGACATTAATCATTTTTATCTCCCACCCTATCACTGATTCTGTTTTTCTTCCCTCCCAATTTTCTGCTGTCTGTGTTTAGTTTAAAACTGTACTATTTCTAAAGGTTTCTAGTTTGATACTTCCTGCTTGGTTCACTGCATGGTTGCTGGTAGACTATTAAGTTCTTCCAGCATTTTATTGGACTTCCAGGCAACTATAACAACTTGTGCCTATCCAGTGCACTACCGCACAAGACCAGAATTTCATTGTCCTCACCAAATTGTTTTTGTTGCTCAAATATTTAATCTATATTGATAGCCAAAGCATTCAGAATATGGTCTCCACTAAGCATTTCCCAAACCAATTGATTTTGAAATATTTAATCTCTGAAGATAGATTTTTTTGCTAGATTTCTAATCCTTTCCAATCCTTTCTGATTCATGAATTTTTCCTTGATGTGGTTTCAAAATGCCACTCACATACCTGTTTTGATATGTGATGCTTAGATTTTGACGATGGTGTTCGTTCCATTTCTGTCATAGCTAAGATGTTACCTAATTCACATATGCAAGAATTGCTGACAACTGGATAGTAATTAGAAAGTGATTTTATAAACTCCATGAATATCAGCTGTAGTGCCTTTGCTGTTGAATTGAGCAAGATCAGTTAAATTGGCATAATTCCACCTGGGATATTCTCACTGCTTAGGTAATCACTAGGACTTCACAGAGAATTATTTTCCAATTATATGGTCAGAAATAAACAAGGCAGCTGACAGTTGGAAGACTATTTACATAACTGAAGTGCAAACAGCTTCTCAGATATAGAAATTAATTGATGTTGGTGACAATTACACTACAGGTAAAATACTGTATTTCTAATTCTCTGTTGGTCTAACAAAGAATGGAATTGCATAATCTCCAACTGGATGATCCTCTTTCATTTCCAAATCCTTCAATTTTAATTCATTCTTGAACATTTTAAAGTCAGTTAGCAACAAGACTAGTATTGAAATTTCAGACAATCCCAAATGTTACTATCTCTGAATCATACTTATTATTTACAGCTTTGAAAACATATTTATACCCATAGGAAACATCTATTTTGTTAGTTTTATTTTTCCCTGATGTTAAAGAAACAGGAAAGTGTTTTGGGAATTGCCACAAGATCATTAACAGGCTCGTAGAGGTAAATTACAATGGAAATATTTGCAACTTATTCCAGTTCTTAAAATATAGACATAAAACAGTTCAATGCTGAAACAGGCCCTTGGCCCACAGTGTTTTTGCACGAAACATGATGTCGTATCTGCTTCCACTTCTATTTCTGGCAGCCTGTTCAACCTATAACTGTTTTTAAAAAAATTGCCCTGAACATCTCCTTTAAACATCCCTTGCTAAGGTGAACATCCCTTCTCACTTTAACTATATGTCTTCCAGTGTTTGACATTTGTACTGGAAGAAAGATTCTGACTATCTACCATATCTGTGCCTCTCATAATTTTATATACTTCTATCAGGTCTCTCATTAGTTTCTCCAAAGTAAATAACCCAAATTGTCCAACCCATCCTTATAACTCGTACCTTCTAATCCAGGCAACATCTGGGTAAATCATTTCTGTACCCTTTGCAAAGTCTCCACATCCTTCCTGTAAAAGGGCAAACAGAAATATATGCAATGAAATGGGTGACCAGAATTGCACACAATAACATAAAAAAAAGCTGAACATTTAGTGCTAAAATTCCTTTCGGACTGAGATTGCAACGCTATAGAGCTATGTAGCTATTACTTGTGTCCAAAGTATTGAGCAGGTGTTAAGTGATTTACCTCTTTTGTATAGAGATCTATATATGATATTAACATATGTTTGGGTGAGGACTTTTAATTTAATTTCATGTAGTTCTAGTTTTATTGAGATACTGGTACCAGCTATATTAACTGCATAAATGAAAGAGAATGAACTTTGATAGATAATTTTCTGTTGTTCATTTTGTGTACCTTTGTTTTCAGGTGAAAAGTTTAAAAAAAACTGCAATTGCACTAGTAGAAATCTGAAATAAAAACAGGCAATGCTGGAATGACTCAGCAGGCCAGGTAGCTTATTGTGCATTAAAAACCAGGCCTAACATTTCAGGGTGATGACCATTATTTTTGATGACCTTATCCTTCTAAGAATGAGAGGTTGCTGGTTTAGCTGGTGATGTCAATGCTTCCTAAGATAAGGGGCCCAAACCTGCTCACGACACTCCAAGTTAGGCCTCACTAGTGCTTTATAGAGTCCCAACATTTCATCCCTGCTTTTATATTTGAGTCCTCTTCAATTGGAATTGCTACTGTTGCATTTGCCTTCTTTATCACAGGCTCAACCTGAAAATATACCTTTAGGGAATCCTATACAAGGACTTACAAGAACCTTAGTGACTCAGTTTTTAGTATTTTTTCTCCATTTAGAAAATAGTCAACTTTTTCAATTCTTCTCACAAAGTCCATGACCATATAAAATTTCTGACATTGTGTTCCATCTACTATTTCTTTGCCCATTTCCCTAATCTGCCTATGACCTTCTGTAGCCTCCCTACTTCCTCAAAACTACTTGCTCCCACCTATTTTCATATCATCTGCAAATTTTGCAACAAAACCACCAGTTGCATCATCCAAATCCTTGACATATAACATAAAAAGAATCAGTCCCAACACAGATCCCTCTAGTCACTGGCAGCCAACCAGAAAAAACTCTATATATTCCCACTCTTTGCTTTCTGCCAATCAGCCACTGCTTTAACCATGTTACAGTCTTTCCTGTAATACCATGGGCTCATAGCTTGTTAAGAGACCTCATGTGTGGCACCTTGTCAGAGGCCTTCTGAAAATTCAAAGAACAGAATATCAACTGATTCTCCTTTGTCTATCATATAACCATATAACAATTACAGCACGGAAACAGGCCATCTCGGCCCTTCTAGTCCGTGCCGAACGCTTACTCTCACCTAATCCCACTGACCCGCACTTAGCCCATAATCCTCCATTCCTTTCCCGTCCATATACCTATCCAATTTTACTTCAAATGACAATATCGAACCTGCCTCTACCACTTCTACTGGAAGCTCATTCCACACAGCTACCCCTCTCTGAGTAAAGAAATTCCCCCTCGTGTTACCCTTAAACTTTTGCCCCCTAACTCTCAACTCATGTCCTCTTGTTTGAATCTCCCCTACTCTCAAAGAAAAAAGCCAATCCATGTCAACTCTATCTATCCTCATCATAATTTTAAATACCTCTATCAAGTCCCCCCTCAACCTTCTACGCTCCAAAGAATAAAAACCTAATTTGTTCAATCTTTCCCTGTAACTTAGGTGCTGAAACCCAGGTAACATTCTAGTAAATCTTCTCTGTACTCTCTCTATTTTGTTGACATCTTTCCTACAATTCGGTGACCAGAACTGTACGCAATACTCCAAATTCGACCTTACCAATGCCTTGAACAATTTTAACATTACATCCCAACTCCTATACTCAATGCTCTGATTTATAAAGGCCAACATACCAAAAGTTTTCTTCACCACCCTATCCACATGAGATTCCACCTTCAGGGAACTAGGCACCATTATTCCTAGATCACTCTGTTCTACTGCATTCTTCAATGCCCTACCATTTACCATGTATGTCCTATTTGGATTATTGATATGGTGCAACTCAAACTACCTGCGTCTCAATATCACCAAGACCAAGGAGATGGTGGTGGACTTTAGGAGATCTAGGCCTCATATGGAGCCAGTGATCATTAATGGAGAATGTGTGGAGCAGGTTAAGACCTACAAGTATCTGGGAGTACAGTTAGACGAGAAGCTAGACTGGACTGCCAACACAGATGCCTTGTGCAGGAAGGCACAGAGTCGACTGTACTTCCTTAGAAGGTTGGCGTCATTCAATGTCTGTAGTGAGATGCTGAAGATGTTCTATAGGTCAGTTGTGGAGAGCGCCCTCTTCTTTGTGGTGGCGTGTTGGGGAGGCAGCATTAAGAAGAGGGACGCCTCACGTCTTAATAAGCTGGTAAGGAAGGCGGGCTCTGTCGTGGGCAAAGTACTGGAGAGTTTAACATCGGTAGCTGAGCGAAGGGCGCTGAGTAGGCTACGGTCAATTATGGAAAACTCTGAACATCCTCTACATAGCACCATCCAGAGACAGAGAAGCAGTTTCAGCGACAGGTTACTATCGATGCAATGCTCCTCAGACAGGATGAAGAGGTCAATACTCCCCAATGCCATTAGGCTTTACAATTCAACCACCAGGACTTAAGAACTTTTTAAAGGCTATTATTAATGCTTTTTGAGATAGTGATTTAGATGCATATCATATTTTTTACTGAGTTAAGTATTGTATGTAATTAGTTTTGCTACAACAAGTGTATGGGACATTGGAAAAAAAATTGAATTTCCCCATGGGGATGAATAAAGTATCTATCTATCTATCTATCTAAATGTAGGACCTCACTCTTATCGGCATTAAACTCCATCTGCCATCGCTCAGCCCACTCTTCTAACTGGCCTAAATCTCTCTGCAAACTTTGAAAACCTACTTCATTATCCACAACACCACCTACCTTAGTATCATCTGCATACTTACTAATCCAATTTACCACCCCATCATCCAGATCATTAATGTATATGACAAACAACATTGGACCCAGTACAGATCCCTGAGGCACACCACTAGTCACTGGCCTCCAACCTGACAAACAGTTATCCACCACTACTCTCTGGCATCTCCCATCCAGCCACTGTTGAATCCATTTTACTACTTCAATATTAATACCTAAAGATTGAACCTTCTTAACTAATCTTACATGCGGAACCTTGTCAAAGTCAACATAGACAACATCCACTGCTTTACCCTCGTCAACTTTCCTGATAACCTCTTCAAAAAGTTCAATAAGATTTGTCAAACATGACCTTCCACGCACAAATCCATGTTGACTGTTCCTAATCAGACCCTGTCTATCCAGATAATTATATATACCATCTCTAAGAATACTTTCCATTAATTTACCCACCACTTACGTTAAACTGACAGGCCTATAATTGCTAAGTTTACTCTTAGAACCTTTTTTAAACAATGGAACCACATGAGCAATACGCCAATCCTCTGGCTCCATCCCCATTTCTAATAACATTTGAAATATTTCTGTCAGAGCCCCTGCTATTTCTACACTAACTTCCCTCAAGGTCCTAGGGAATATCCTGTCAGGACCTGGAGATTTATCCACTTTTATATTCCTTAAAAGTGCCAGTACTTCCTCCTCTTTAATCGTCATAGTTTCCATAACTTCCCTACTTGTTTCCCTTACCTTACACAATTCAATATCCTTCTCCTTAGTGAATACCGAAGAAAAGAAATTTTTCAAAATCTCCCCCATCTCTTTCGGCTCCACACATAGCTGTCCACTCTGATTCTCTAAGGGACTGATTTTATCCCTCACTATCCTTTTGCTATTAATATAACTGTAGAAACCCTTTGGATTTATTTTCACCTTACTTGCCAAAGCAACCTCATATCTTCTTTTAGCTTCTCTAATTTCTTTCTTAAGATTCTTCTTACATTCTTTATATTCCTCGAGCACCTCATTTACTCCATGCTGCCTATCCTGCTTGTTGTTTCTTCAAAGCATTCCAACAGATTTGTCAGGAAGATTTTCCCTTGAGAAAACTATGCTGACTATGGCCTATTTTATCATGTGCCTCCAAATACCTCAAAACCCCCACCACAGTCACTTCAGCCAGCTCTTTTAGAACCCTAGGGTGTACACCATTTGGTCCAGTTGACTTATCTACCTTCAGACCTCTCAGTTTCCTAATAACCTTCTCTCTAGTAATGGTAACTTCATATACTTCATGACCCCTGATACTTGGAATTTCCACTATACTGCTAGTGTCTTCCACAGTGAAGACTGTTGCAATATACTTATTCAGTTCATCTGACATTTTCTTGTCCCTCATTATTATGTCTCCAGCATTGTTTTCCAGCTTTTGGAAATCCATTTCATCTTTCTTTTACACTTTATTAATCTGAAGAAACTTCTGGTATTCTCTTTAATATTATTGGCTAGCTTACTTTAATGTTCTATCTTTACCTTCTTAATGACGTTTTAGTTGCCTTCTATTGGTTTTTAAAAGCTTCCCAATCTGCTAACTTCCCATTAATTTTTGCTCTTTTATGTGCACTTTCATTGGCTTTTATGCTGGCTTTGACTTCTCTTGTTAACCCCAGTTGTGTCATCTTTCCTTAAGAATACTTCTTCCTCTTTGGTATGTATATATCCTGTGCCTTCTGCATTGCTTCCAGAAATTCCAGCCATTGCTGTTCTGCTATCATCCCTACCAGTGTTCTTTTCCAGTCAATTCTGGCCAACTCCTCTCTCATGCCTCTGTAATTCCCTTTACTCCACTGTATTATGGATATATCTGACTAGCTTCCCCTTTTCTCATCAATTCAATCTTTCCATATAACTCAGATCCTCCAGGTCCAGCAAAATATTTGTAAATTTTCTCTGTACTCTTTCAACCTCATTTACATCTTTCCTGTAGATAGGTGACCAGAACTGCACACAATACTCCAAATTAGGCTTCACCAATGTCTTATACAACTTCAATATAACATCTTATCTTCTGTACTCAATACTTTTATTTATGAAGGCCTATGTACCCCTATCGACCTGTGACTCCACTTTCAATGAATTATAGGCCTGTATTCCCTGATCTTTTTGTTCTACCATACTCCTCAGTGTCCTACCATTCACTGTGTAAGACATACCTTGGTTGGTCCTATCAAAGTGCAACACCTTGCACTTGTCTGCATTAAATTTCTTCAGTCATTTTCTAGCTAGTTCAGATCCTGCTACAAACCATGCTAGTCTTCCTCGCTGTACACTACACCACTAATCTTGGTGTCATCCGCAAATTTGCTGATCCAGTTAACAACATTATCATTCAGATTATTGATGTAGATGACAAACAACAAAGGACACAGCATTGATCCCTGCAGCACTCCATGAGTCACAGGCCTCTGTCAGAGAAGCAACCATTTACTACCACTTTCTGGCTTCTCCCACAAAGCCAATGTCTAATCCAAAATACTATCTCATCTTGAATGCCGAACAAATAAATCTTCTTGACTAATTTCCCATTTGTGACATGGTTAAATGCCTTGCTGAAGTCCATATAGACAACATCCACTTTCTTGTCTTAATTAAATTTCCTGGTAACTTCCTCAAAAAACTCTATAAGGTTGGTTAGACATGATCTACCATGCACAAAGCCCTGCTGATCATTCTTAATGCAGTCTATGTCTATAAAAATACTCATATATGCGGTCCCTTAGAATATCTGTCAATAACTTTCCCACTACTGATATCAAGCTCACTGGCCTATAACTTTCTGGTTTATTTTTAGAGCCTTTCTTACACAGCGAAATAACATTGGCTATCCTTCAATCCTCTGGTACATGACCTGCTGCTAAGGATGATTTAAATATCTCTGCTAGGGCCATGTTAATTTCTGTACTTACCTTCTGAAGGGTCCGAGGGAAAACCTTGTCAGGCCCTGGGGATTTATTAATTTCTAATTTGCCTCAAGACAGCAAACTCCTCTTCCTCCTCTGTAATCTGTATAGAGTTAATAAAGTTGATGCTGCTTTGCCCCACTTCTATAGACTCTGTGTCTGTCTCCTGAGTAAATGCAGATGCAAAGAAATCTATTTAATATCTCCTGCATCTGTTTTGGCTCCACACATGGATTACCATTCTGATCTTCCAGAAGAACAATTGTTAAGAACAATCCTTTTGCTCGTAACACATCCACAGAGTCCCTTAGGATTCTCCTTCACCTTGTTTGCTAAAGCAACCTCATGCCTTCTTTTAGCCCTCCTGATTTCTTTCTTAAGTGTTCTCTTGCATTTCTTATAAGCACTCCATTTGCTCCCATCTGCCTATGCCAGCAATGTGCCTCTTTTTTTTCTTATGAAGGGCCTCAATATTTCTTGAGAGCTAAGTTTCCCTACACCAATTATCTTTTCTTCTGACAGGCACAAACAAGCTTTGCTTTCTCAAACTTTCACTTTTGAAGACCTCCCACTTACCAAGAACCTCTTTGCCAAAAAACAGCCAATCCACAATCCACCCAATCCACACTTGCTAGATCCTTTCTGATACCATCAAAATTGGCCTTTCTGCAATTGAGAATCTCAACCCGCAGGCCAGACCTATCTTATTGCATATTTGTTTTGAAACTAATTGCATTGTGATCACTAGATGCAAAGTGTTCCTCTATATCAACTTCTGTCACCTGCCTTGTCTCATTTGTTAATAGCAGGTCACATTGGGTGTTATCTATATGAAATTTGCATGTTATCTCTGTTGCTGCATGTTTCCTTCCAGATTCCAAAGACAAGTATGCTGGTATCATAAAATATGTTCATGCTTCATTTCACCTAATTGTGTTATTTTATGTGAGAAAGATTTGCTTGTCAAATTTTATTTGATGCAATTAAATACCAGGCAGTTTCATAGATTAAGCATAATAGTATCTGACTGAACCTGTAGTGGTAACTGAAGAAATGAGTAAAACAAATAAAATGTACCTAGGAAAAATAAATAAGTGAGAATCAACATGAGAAACAAAATGAGAAATGGCAGATTAACTTAATACTTTGCGTGGATACTTTGCATCAGTCTTCACTGTGGAAGATACTTGCAGTGCGCCAGAGTGTCAGGGAGCGGGAGTGAGTGCCATTGCTATTACAAAGGAAGAAGTGCAAACTGAAAGGACTTAAGGTGGATAAGTCACCTGGGCCAGATGGACTACATCCCAGAGTCCTGAGAGAGGTTGCTGAAGAGATAATGATGCATTAGTCATGATATTTCATGAATCACTTGATTCTGGCATGGTCCCAGAGGACTGGAAGATGACTTAAGAAGGGAGGAAGACAAAAGAGAGGAAATTAGAAGCTAGTTAGCCTAATCTCAGTGGTTGGGAATGTGTTGGAATCTATTATTAACAATGAGGTTTCGGGGTACAAAATAAGTCAAAGTCAGCGTGGTTTCTGTAAAGGGAAATCTTGCCTGACAAATCTGTTAGAATTCTTCTAGGAAGTAACAACCAGGGTGGACAAAGGAGCGGCAGTGAATGTCATTTACATGGATTTACAGAAGGCATTTGATAAGGTGTCACACATGAGGCTGCTTAACAAGATAAAATCCTATGGCATTACAGGAAAAATACTGGCATGGATAGAGGAATGGTTGATAGACAGGAGGTAGCGAATGGGAATAAAGGAGGGCTTTTCTGGTTGGCTGCCAGTGACTTGTGGTGTTCCTTAGGGGTCAGAATTGGTACCACTACTTTTCACATTGTTTGTCAATGATTTAGATAATGGAATTGGTGGCTTTGTGAACAAAGTTTATGGATGATACGATGTTTGGCAGCTTTCGGCCTGTATTCAATGGAATTTAGAAGAATGTGTGGGGATCTCATTGCAACCTACTGAATGTTGAAAGGACCAGCTAGGGTGGTTGTGGTGAGAGTGTTTCCTATGGTGGAAGTATCCAGAACTAGAGGGCACAACCTTAAAATTTACAACAGAGGTAAGGAGGAAATTTATTAGCCAGAGAGCGGAGAATCTGTTGAATGCTCTACCACAGACTGTGGTGGAGGCCAAGTCAGTGGGTATACTTAAGGCAGATGTTGATTGTTTCCTCATCTGTCAGGGCATCAAAGGATATAGCAATAAGGCAGATGTATGGGGTTGAGTGGGATCCAGGGTCAGCCATGATGAAATGGTGGAGAAGAATCAATAGGCTGAATAGCCTAATTATGCTCCTATGTCTTATGGTCTTATGTCTTACTTCCTGCAAGGTGGCATTTAGCAGCTTGGTGGCAATAGACATCTTTATGCCTCTGCAACATTTGTAGTCAGTGCAGCTTTTAAGACAAAGTTGGCAAAAGCTTATCAACTATTGTCATCTATTTTTGCACCATGGGAATATACTGATAGAAAAGTAAAGGATTAAGAAACTATAAAAAGGTTTTGATATTCATTTATGACATTCCAATGAATAGTTATTTGAATATTTGAATTTATTTAAATCTTACATTCATCCCACATCATGAGGGAGTAAAAATCTTTGCGTTGTGACTCAGTCACAATGTACAGATATGTGAATGTACAAGTCTAATGGCTTGTAGAAAGAAGCTGCCCCATAGCCTGTTGGTCCTGGCTTTAAAGCTGTGGTAGTGTTTGTCAGACAGCAGCAGCTGAAACAGTCCACAATGATCTTCCAGGCCTTCTTTCTACACCTGCTGCTGTAAGTGCCCACAATGGAGGGAAGTTCACATCCACATATGTGCTGGGCTGCCCGGACTTTCTGCAGTCCAGTGATCAGGTGCAGTTCCAATACCAGGAGGTGATACAGCTAATGAGGTTGCTCTCAGTAGTGCCCCTATAGAAGATCTTGAGGATCTGGGGGCTCATGCTGAACTTCTTCAGTCACCTGAGGTGGAAGAGATGCTGTTGTGCTTTTTTTGACACACAAGCCACTGTATACAGTCCAGGTGAGATCTTCGGTGATGTGTATACTGAGGAACTTGAAACTACTCACCCTCTCAACTGCAGACCCATTGATGTTGATCGGACCGAGCCTGTCTCTGTTTGTCCTGTAATCCACAATCAGCTCTTTTTGTTTTTGGATATTGAGGGAGAGGTTGTTATCTTGGCACCACTGTGTCAGGGTGTCAACCTCTTCTCTGTAGGCTGTCTCATCACTGCTAGAAATAAGGCCAATCAAAGTCATTCATTTGTGAATTTGATCAGCAGATTGGAGATGTGTGTGGCAGCACAGTTATGGGTGTAAAGGGAGTAGAGGAGAGGACTCAGGACACAACCCTGGGGGGCACCTGTGTTGAGGGTCAGAAGAGCAGAGATGAGGGAGCCCATCCTTACCACCTGTCCACAATCCAATAGGAAGTCTAGGATCCAGCTGCACAAGGCAGGGTGCAGGCTGAGGTCTCTGACCTTCCATTCAAGTCTGAAGGGACTACTGAACTGTAGTCCAGGAACAGTGTTCTAATGTATGCATTCCTCTTCTTCAGGTTAGTGAGGACAGTGTGTAGTGCTGTGGCTATGGCATCATCGGTAGACCAGTTCCATTGGTAGGCGAACTGTAGGGGGTCCAGTGTGGGTGGTAGCATGCTGCAACCAGCCCGTCAAAGCACTTATAATTGAGGTGAGTGCGACAGGGCACCAATCATTCAAGCATGCTACCTTGATTTTCTTAGGTACAGCAACAATGATGGACGATTTGAAGCAGGAGGGTACTACATACTGGGAGAGGGAGCTGTTCATTTTGAAGATCATGTGGTAATATTGGAATGTGTCCAAGATTTTCATGACATTGTATTAGTATTAAATGGAAGTTTTTTTTAAATGACCAACTTTATATTTGCCTGATTTCTTTGGTATTGTCGTGCGATCTGTACTCAACTTAAAGATGTCAATAAAAAATTCACATTCAGTAAAGATGGTGTCATAATCCTCATCCTGACCATATGCAGGCAGAGCTGTTTAAAGTGAATGCTTTGTTGATTTTTTTTTAGGAAATGCTGCTTATTCTTTATCACTTGTGTGATTGGCATGCAGTTTTAAATGTGACTTTTGAGAACTGAACATTCATTTCCTAAGCACTGGAATTTCCCCAGTATTTTGCCAAAGAATGTTTTATATTAAAATATGTAGAGCTTCAAATGTATCGTATTATCTTGTGTGTTCCTTTCAATTCCAGATAAAGGGATCCTGTTACAGTATAAATTGACAAATAATATGTGAAGATAATGTCTAACGCATACAGATATTTTAAAAGTCAGGGTAGTAAGACAAGAAGCAAAAAGAAAAATACTTTCAGGATCTGCTGAGTGTTGTCCTATGCATTTGTTAGCCACACTTAAAACAGTTTGTTCCAGTTTCTCTTGTGGTGAGCTGGCTGAAGGACTCAAATTAAAGTGTCTAGTTCTGTTCCTGTTTATTTAACTTAAGTAAACAATTCGCAAGAAAGCTTTTGTCAAGCAAAAGGGGCAAGTCTACAAGAATTATGTTTTCACATGCAACATCCTGCTATATTGTATATTCTCTACCACGGATTTCAGTTGATTCATGGTTATTGTGCTGTATGCCACAGTGTTTCAGTCTAGCACCTGGGGACTTGTTATATCTGCAGTTCATCAAGCTGTTAAGTTTCATGCTGCTTACCTCACAGCTCTGCATTACTCAACTCTAAAAAACATGTTCAATGGCAGCTGGATCGACACCGTAAAGCTGCACATTTTATCATGCAGACTGATAATCTGAATGTCACCACGGTGAAGGTCAGGCAAGCAAATGACTGGATTTGGGGAAAAGGTAAAAGGAAAACAGACACTAGCATCTTTAACATCTTTCAATGTCTCAGGATACCCCCAAAGTATATTAGAGTCAATTAAATAATTGCAATGTATTCAATCAGATTGTCCACACCAAACTCCTACGGGAAGATAACCAGTTTTGAATGATGTTGATTTGTGTTGATTATTGGCCATGTGACTGGGAAAAATCACCTGATCTTCAAAATGGGGACTTTTGAGAACAGAGTGAAAAATTAATAACACATACCTTAATATAATACAAATGCTAGGGTTTGCAAAAGAGAAATGCCTTAATGTTTGTTTCAATTTAAATATTTCATGACCCGTTTTTAAAACAGCAAAGAAAATGTTAGGGCTAATTAATTCTTCTTCAAATTTAAATGTCCTGATGTGACATTCTAAGCAAATGACTTACTTTTTCTTTTGTGTTTTGTCATTTCAGCTGAACAAGAATTTGTGAAGATAATCATCATTGTTGCAGTAATGACTGTGATGGTAGTTGTAATCATTTGCCTGCTAAACCATTACAAACTTCTAACACGGTCTTTCATAAATCGGCAGAGTCAAGCTAGACGGCAAGAGGAAGCATTGCATCCTGTAAGTTTAATAAGTGTTTACATACTCAAAATGGAAACAATTTTCACAAAATGGAAATGCAGAAGTAGCTTAAACATCATTTCAAAGATGTATTAAATGCATGATTATCTTTATTTTTATTTACTGCGTATTCTGCTGTTGAACTGAATTTTATTAAGTGAGTGAATTTGCATTAACTTGTCTTAATTCTCAGGATGTTGAAGTGTGCCAAAAAATATAGCTGCTTCTAAAAATCTTTATTGTTCCATTTTTTTCCAAAACATCTCCATTTTGTCAGTGGACATTCATTTTTATGTTTCTAATGTAATTTGTGTTAACTATTACAAGTGAAAGGTAGAAACTTCCTCTCTCCCTTTCTCTTCACCATCTACACCTCGGACTTCAACTACTGCACAGAGTCTTGCCATCTTCAGAAGTTTTCTGATGACCCTGCCATTGTTGGATGCATCAGCAAGGGAGATGAGGCTGAGTACAGGGCTACGGTGGGAAACTTTGTCACATGGTGTGAGCAGAATCATCTGCAGCTTAATGTGAAAAAGACTAAAGAGCTGGTGGTGGACCTGAGGAGGGCTAACGCACTGGTGACCCCTGTTTCCATCCAAGGGGTCAGTGTGGACATGGTGGAGAATTACAAATACCTGGGGTTACAAATTGACAATAAACTGGACTGGTCAAAGAACACTGAGGCTGTCTACAAGAAGGGTCAGAGCCGTCTCTATTTCCTGAGGAGACTGAGGTCCTTTAACATCTGCCGGAAGATGCTGAGGATGTTCTACAAGGCTGTGGTGGCCAGTGCTATCATGTTTGTTGTTGTGTGCTGGGGCAGTAGGCTGAGGGTAGCAGACACCAACAGAATCAACCAACTCATTCGTAAGGCCAGTGATGTTGTGGGGGTGGAACTGGACTCTGTGACGGTGGTGTCTGAAAAGAGGATGCTGTCTAAGTTGCATGCCATCTTGAACAATTACTCCCATCCACTCCATAATGTACTGGTTAGGCACAGGAGTACATTCAGCCAGAGACTCATTCCACCGAGATGTAACACTGAGTGTCATAGGAAGTCATTCCTACCTGTGGCCATCAAACTTCACAACTCCTGCCTCGGAGCGTCAGACACCCTGAGCCAATAATACGTACACAACGCTGGAAGAACTCAGCAGGTCAGGCAGCATCTGTGAGAAAAGATCTTTCCTCTGATTGGTTTTCCACCTGGCGCCTCTAGGCCCTCCCCCCTCCCCTATCTCTATTACTTCCCCCCCATTCCTGATGAAGGGTCTCGGCCCAAAACGTTGGCTGCTCTTTTCTCACGGATGCTGCCTGACCT
Organism: Hemitrygon akajei; assembly: GCF_048418815.1. NCBI lineage: Eukaryota > Metazoa > Chordata > Chondrichthyes > Myliobatiformes > Dasyatidae > Hemitrygon > Hemitrygon akajei. The sequence goes on from NC_133124.1 coordinate 83,539,808, forward strand.
GCTGAGTTCTTCCAGCGTTGTGTACGTATTCTTTGATCCACAGCATCTGCAGTTGTATTTTTGTACCCTGAGCCAATAGGCTGGTCCTGGACTTATTTCCACTTGGCATGATTAACTTATTATTTAATTATTTATGGTTTTATATTGCTATATTTCTTCACTATTCTTGGTTGGTGCGGCTGTAATGAAACCCAATTTCCCCTTGGGATCAATAAAGTATGTCTGTCTGTCTTCTGAAGAGAAGAGATTGCACAATTCCATGTTTAAATACAAGATATCAATTATAAAGCTGTTGGGCCTTGTCACAATCCTCCTGGTATCATACATCATAAAACTCTTTAAACACAAGAGCTTCTGCAGTTGTTGGAAATCTTGAGCAGCACATACAACATGCTGGAGGAACTGAGCAAGTCAGGCAGGATCCATGGAAAGGAATAAAAAGTTGATGTTTTGGGCCAAGGTACTGATGGAAGGGCCTGATGAAGGCCTAACTTGTTGAGTTCTCCAGCATATTGTGTGTATGTGGCTCTTAAAATTCAGTGTTTGCATTAGGTTAGGAATCTGTGTTTGAGGCAAATAATCTGAATTAACTTTTTTTAAAACTGGACTGATGAGTTTTAAAGTGTGGTCTGGGCAGATAATTAAAGTACAAAATCGGTTGCACAAAGAGTTGATTAGATGGATGATAATTAAGAAATACATTCAATTATTAATTACCCAGAGGCTAATTACTGAATCAGAATCAAGTTTATTATCACTGACATATGTCATGAAATTTGTTTTTGTGGCAGCAATAAGTGCAATACATAAAATAATTTGACATAAAAGGCATTGATCATGTGGATAGTCAGAGGCTTTTTCCCAGGACTGAAATGGTTGCCACAAGAGGACACAGGTTTAAGGTGCTGGGGAGTAGGTACAGAGGAGATATCAAGGGTAAGTTTTTTTACTCAGGGAGTGGTGAGTGCGTGGAATGGGCTGCCGGCAATGGTGGTGGAGGCAGATACAACAAGGTCTTTTAAGAGACTTTTGGAGAGGTACATGGAGCTTAGTAAAATAGAGGGCTATAGGTAAGCCTAGTAATTTCTAAGATAGGGACATGTTCGGCACAACTTTGTGGGCCGAGGGGCCTGTATTGTGCTGTAGGTTTTCTATGTTTCTAATTACTATTAGTTAAAATAAGATATAGTAAAAATAAATAAGTAGTGCAAAAAGAGCAATTAGTGAGGTAGTGTTCATGGACTGTTCAGAAATTTGATAGAGGGGAAAAAACTGTTTTAAAAATGTTGACTGGATGTATTCAAGCTCTTGTACTTCCTTTCTGATGGTAGCAATGAGAAGAGGGCATGTCCTGGATATACTGGCTTTATGATTAACCATTTGAGGGAGAGAAAAAAAGCTCACACTTCTAGCTCAGTGACTGGTAGGAAGGTGCAGTACTGTGATTACCTCCTTTGGTTGCAGTTGACTGATTTTGTTCTTTTCAGGTGGTGGTTTTTGTCAGGAATACTACAAAATCCCTGCTCTGATAGATAGATAGATACTTTATTCATCCCCATGGGGAAATTCAACTTTTTTTTCCAATGTCCCATACACTTGTTGTAGCAGAACTAATTACATACAATACTTAACTCAGTAAAAAAAATATGATATGCATCTAAATCCCCATCTCAAAAAGCATTAATAATAGCTTTTAAAAAGTTCTTAAGTCCTGGCGGTAGAATTGTAAAGCCTAATTGCTCTGTACCTAATCTCAAATTTCCTGTGGGATAAGAACTTTTCATTGTCCTGGGGATGTGTAAGTTTCTTCAGAATGCCCCCACACCTGCATGTGGAGTAGATAGAGGAAAATATATGTTGTATTGCTATTGGATGGCCAGTCAACATTCCCAAAGCAGTGGCAAAACTAGATAGGTTCTTGAAGGCTATTGAGATCATTGGGTAATGAGCAGTGGTCCTATTGGTAAAGCAAGGTCCTACCAGTAATTCCTGTTTTTGCTGATTAGCCTGGCAGAGGTGGAAAATGAGTTTGTAAAAAGAGGACAGAGCCTCAAGTATTCATGTGGATTTGAATATAGGTCAAGTTGCTAAAGTCTTGCTTTGTGTAGTGGGTGTAGGGGAAAGTGCTACTCAAAACTGAAGTGTTGACCATTCATCTTGATGGGGCTGGTTACTGGGCTGTTTTACATTATTCATTTTGTTTTGCATTATCTGTGAAGGTGCTTCCCTCCATTATCCTGGATAAATGAAGTGAAAATTTGTAAAATGACTCTTTTCTTCTATAATTCTCTGTATGATTGAACTTAATCCATAAACATTTGAAGTCGTATGATTTTTAACATCACCATTGCTATTGTGAACATTTTTATTTTCTAGACTATTTGGGAGTGTTTGAATAAATGCCTTTGTGGATATATAGCCAAGAAAAGGCAGATAAGTTCAATTTCTCCCAATTAATTTAAAAAAGTTAGCAGACCATGGGTGTCTGTTTTTACTTTTATGGAGTTAATAGTTTTTAAATCATTGCCACAATCATAAAATGAAGTTAGATTGGGTTACAATTAAAAGGCCTGTTGTCTTTTAAAACTAACTATACACAATTTCACTTGTGTACTATTCTAGAAACCTCATGCCCCAACCTACACCTTTATTCACCTCAACAATGATACAACCTACTACAAGAAATTTAATTCTCTTTCATATACAAAAACTTCTAACATTCTCAAAGAGTAAGTGGAAAACATTTACAGAGATTTTGAGAGAGTGCAGATGCTGGAATAATGAGAGAAGCTAGGAACAATCCCTTTAGGCGAGGCAGCATTTCACCTATAAATCTATGAGTGTCAATTGTGCATTCGGTACTCCTAGTATGAACTCCTCTACCTGACATGCATATTGGGTGATTGTTTTATTGAGCATCTTCAATCTGTCTACCACAACAGCCAGATACCCCAGTGGCCAGCTATTTAATTCATTATACTTTATTGTCACCAAACAATTGATACTAGAACAGGACAACTTCCATACCAGGTTGTGATGCACCCTAGAAGAATGCTTTCTATGGTGCATCTATAAAAATTAGTGAGGGTTTTACGGGACAGGCCAAATTTCTTCAGCTTTCTCAAGAAGTAAAGGTGCTGGTGGGCCTTCTTGGCAGTGGACTCTGCTTGGTTAGACCAAGTCAGGTCATTTGTGATATTCACCCCGAGGAACTTAAAGCTTTTGACCTGTTCCACCTGCGCACCACCGATGTAGATGGGGTTGTGCGGTCCGCTACTCCTTCTGAAGTCAACAACCAATTCTTTCGTCTTGCTGACATTGAGGGATAGGTTATTGTCTTCGCACCATGCCACCAGGTTCTTAATTTCCTCTCTGTACTCAGACTCATCATTAGCCAAGAAACGGCCCACAATTGTGGTGTCATCAGCAAACTTGTATATTGAGTTTGATGGAAACTTGGCTACACAATCATGGGTGCACAGTGAGTACAGCAGGGGGCTGAGTACACAGCCTTGTGGGGCACCGGTGCTCAGAGTGATTGTAGAGGAGAGCTTGTCCCTATTTTTACAGCCTGAGTCCTGTCTGTGAGGAAGTTGAAGATCCAGCTGCAGATCTGAGTGCTAAGACCCAGCTGCAGATCTGAGTGCTAAGACCCAGGTTCCGGAGCTTAGGAATCAGTTTATTTGGAATGATGGTATTAAAGGCAGAGCTGTAGTCGATGAAAAGGAGTCTTACATATGTGTCTTTATTCTCCAGGTGTTCTAAGGAGGAATGTAGTGCCAGAGAGATGGCATCTGCCGTTGACCTGTTGCTCCGGTAGGCAAATTGCAAAGCGTCGAGGTTGACCGGCAGGTTATGGTTGATGTGTGCCATAACCAATCGCTTGAAGCACTTCATAGCAATTGATGGTAGAGCCACAGGTCGGTAGTCATTCAGGCATGCCACCTTGCTTTTCTTCGGCACCGAGATTATCGTTGCCTTCTTAAAACACGAGGGGATCTTAGACTGAAGCAGGGAGCAGTTGAAGATGTCAGCAAACACTCCAGCTAGCTCACTTGCACAGGCCCGGAGAACCCGTCCCGGGACGTCATCTGGGCCCATCGCCTTCCTTGGATTTATCTTCAGGAAGGCTCTTCTAATGTTTTCCTCGATGACGATGAATCTTGATGCCACCAGGTCCGGTTCATCCAGAGGGAGCTGGACGCTCCTCTTCTGTTCAAATCTTTCCATTTCCACATTGACATGTCTGTCCATGGCTGCCTTTACTACCATGTGATTGCAATGAGGTAGTCTCTTGATTTTTCTAACTTTTGGAAACTCTTCCCCTTTTTCTCTCTCTCCCTCTACCCACCCAATTTGCTTGTCCCTGAGTACCCTTTCTCATTCCTCTTACCTGCCCTAGCCTTCACCGTCCTCCCTCTGGATCCACTTCCCTCTCTCATCATTCAGCTATCATCTGCCAGCCAGCTCGTGCTCCTTCCTTTCCTATTCTAGCTTCTTATTCTGACTTCTAATGCCTTTCTTTCCAGTGTTGATGAATGTCTTGGCCCAAAATGTCATCTGTTTTTTTTCTCTCCATAGATGCTGCCTGACCTGCAAGTTCCTCTAGCATTTTGTGTGTGTTGAATGACATTAAAAGAGTAGGAAGTTTAATGTATTTTATTGCTACATCAAGAAGCATTTTTTAAAGTAGTTTTGGTTAACATTTTACTTTTCTGCTATTGATGTTGCTAACCACAAAGAGATTAAGAAGAATATACTGGGCATTCTACAGATTTTTAAAAACTATAGTTATTTCACAAAGTTATCTTCAATTCAGGGATTCTTTAAATCCTCTTCTAATTTCATGTTCATTCATTATCAGAAGGCTCCTATCATCCAATGCTGCCATAATTACTTTAAGTTTTTAGGTATCTCGTCCAACTAGGATAAGATATGGCACAATAGTTCAGTGTTTCTTCTGCCATCTATTTTTTTTTTTGTTTTTCTCGGTCCATGTGTTCTTTTTTTTTCTGTCTCTCACTCTATGCTTTTATTTTGTTAGGTCTAGCGCAACAGTCATTCCACATCTGTTACTATGCCAGAACTGTCTTTTTAACTATATCATTTCTCACAGCATTTAACTTGATATTATATTGCTCCGTTTAGATTTTGCTGCAACTCCTTTCAACTTTTCTTTGCCCAGGCCACTTTAATACTGTTGATCCAACAATGTATTCTACCAGTTTAATGCCACTCAGTTAATTGACATGTTCTTCCCTGATTATATGGCAGCCAGCATTCCGTATCCTAAATAATTTCTATCACTGGCTATGTAGACAAGCAATAACAAACAACAAATGGATCAATCTAATTGCACCATCCCATTTTGAACATGGAGCAGAAATATGATCATAATAATGCCTGGAGTTATCCATAATGAGAGCCAAGGCATTTTGGCAGGTAAAAGAGAATATTTCATCTGAAGGATATACCATTCACCTCATGTGAATATGTTTGATGCTATCCTAGCTGTGATTATTCAACATGGGAGAAGCCAGATTTTAAACATAATGCTTTCATGTTTGGTGACTATGAAGCGTATTGGTTGAGACATTTCACACACTTGGCTGTCATTGCTGCACAGCTGCTGTTCATAATGCTGCCTAGAGGTATGTAACCTTGTCCTGTATTTTGTTTCTCTGTGCAAAGGCATTAACAAGAAGTAAATCATACAAGTACTTAATGTAGAAAATAATACAAGGATACATATGATTAAGGAAGGAATAGGCTTGCGCAGAGCATAAGCACCCATTTAGATTAGATGAATCAAATATTTTTTCTCTCTGTGTAGTCTGCTCTAAGCAAATGTGGATTCTGGATGAAAGATTTCTGCCCAAAAGATTGACTGTTTATTCCCCCCCCCCCCAAGATGCTGCCTGTCTCACTGAGTTCCATCAGCATTTTGTGTGTGTTGCTCAAGATTTTCAGCACCTGCAGAATCTCTTGTGTCTATAAATCTGTTCCTAACTTCCCATAAGAACACAAGAAAATAGGACTAGGCCACTCAGCCCCTTAAACCTGCCTCACCATTCAATATGATCATGGCTGATCTAGGCTGGTTTCAACCCCTCTTATGTTCCAGTTCTCCATAATCATTAACTGCTCAATTCTTGCAAGCCTTTACCAGGATCCACGAACTACATGCTGTGCCTTAATTCAGCATCGTCCAAGGACAGAGTTCACACAATTGGTACAGAGATTTGATGATGTGCATCTGGTTGAAAAGGTGTATGAAAGATCTATGGGATAAATGAGAAGAAGCAAGTAAAATGGGATGAAGCTCACATAGGGTGCAAATCTGGGTGTAGGCCATTCAAGTTGGATGGTATATTTTACAGCTCAGGCAACTGCCAGTCTTCCATTTTAAAAAAATACCTTGCCCAGCCTTGCACCCTGGAAACTTTCCAAGGTGCAAATCCATGGTCTATCGAGACTAACGGAGGCCTGCACACACAGACACACACACACATTTCTGTGTTTTGGATTCTATATAAACATCTGTGCTAAAAATTATAAAGTTGGGTTGTGTTTATTGTTCTAATTAGTTAATATATAAAATATTTTTCCATAAATTATTTAAATTTTGAAAGCAATTTTTACATAGGTTTTGCATTATGAATGCATAATAAAGAATATGAATATTAAAAATAAACTTGGCAAAGAGAAAGGATCTAGTACTTTACCAGCATATAGGATGAATAAACTCTTCTCAGGCTTCGAGCCAGGTTGGTACAGGTTTCGATTTTAACCAACATTTCAATGACAAGCTCTGCTGTCTTTGTCAGGGATGATGCCTAGCATATCTAGTCTGGACTAGACGTGCCTAGGCATCATCCCTGATGAAGATAGCAGAGTTTGTCATTGAAACATCAGTTAAAATCGATACCAGGCTGGAAGCCCAAGAAAAGTTTAGATGAAACTTAGCAAAGTAAATTATGGTAAATTTTCATCCATGTACATGTTTAAAAATAGATATTATAATACATATGTTTAATTCTATAATTAATTTCTCCACTTTGGAGAAATCGAAAAATTACTTTAGAAAAATGTTGTGGAGTTCAAAGTACCATGATTGGGTGAATAACGTTACGTTCTTGATGGCTGTCATCTACAGTCCCAGAAGAAGCTGAGCTTCATTAGCTCTATAAGTGGCTTGATCAAGTCTCATAACTTTTCACTCCACAGTTCTAATAGTGAAACATTGCTTTGTGCTCTTGCTTTTTATGTAACTTATTCAAAATAATTATATATTTGGTACATATTTTGAGTATTTTATTTCTAACATCTATATTAGTAAACTATCAGTAAAATATGAAATATTAATATATTGTATTATAGTTACCAATTTTTTTTACTATAAACAGATATTAGAACTTTTTATAAGAAATAAAAAAGGAACTGCATTCCGTTTATTGTTGCTGTAAATTCTTTTTCTTCAAGTTCACATCCACCTAATGAGCATTTTATTGATAAAGCAACTGTAAAATGCTCAAAAAGCAGAGTGTCCATGGATAAAACCCAATTAATTAAATAAAAGAATGCACAGTGGTATGCATACTCAGACTTTACAGTGCTTTTTCTTAGAGAAAGCAACTGTGTGGGAGTAATTCCTTTGGGTTCATAATTATGTCAGTTAAGTATATTATATTTTTCCTTGGATGAGCCCAACCTATTTGTGTATCCACGGTGGATATCATTGCATTAATGATTATTTTGTTATTTAATCTGGTAACTGTTAATTCATCAGCCTTGTCTTTACTAACTTATTTTAGTTTCAATGAAATGTTTTTGGAACTTTGAATTCAGAAAGAACACCAATGAATTTATGAAGAATATGATGTCACCATCTGAGCATATTAGACTCCAGCAAGTGATTATAGGAATGTTACAAAGGAGTAGGCCATTCAGTCCTTGAATTATAAATATCAAATGCATGAGGACCTTTATGATAATCAGTAAATTGTCTAGTAGTAGGATATGCAGAATAGTACTACTACGTCAACTCAGGCCTGGGGGGCTGGTGTCGGGCACGATGATGGACTCTCCACTCCTCCCTCTCCCTTATCAGTGTGTTCAGTTCATCTACGTTAGCCGCGGTGCTATCTTCTAGGAGCTTGTTGACCATACTCTTGGGAGGGTACCCAGGGTTCATCCTTCCATGCTTGGGCTCCCATGTGATGACTAGGCTGGTAGGTAGCTCAGGGTAGCGTAGACAGTGCCCTGCTAGCTGCAGTCTTCTCGCCTTGATTTTAGTAGTGAGCATCGGTAAGTCGTCATAGAGCTCGGCGTTCGCCATGTGCTGTTGCCAACTCACATCAAGAGCCATCCGGAGCATTTGTGTATAGCAACCATCTAGTGACTTTCGCATGGTCTTGATGAGTGTCCACGTCTCGCATCTGTACATGAGAATGGACTCTATGACTGCTATAAAGATCCTCTTTTTGAGCCCTCTGGTCAGGTTCGAGCTCTAGATTTACTTCATGTCATTCATAATCCTCCACACCAGCATCTTACGTATCTTTATGTCCTTCTCTGAATTCATTATTCTTGACCCGAGGTACTTGAAGTCTAAGACTTCAAGACTTTACGGTCTTGAGAGTACCTTCGTTGCAGTTGAATGCCATGTACTGTCTTTTTAGCATTTAGATGAAGTACAACTTTATTGCACTCAATTATCACTTTTGTCAGTAGCTGCTGTGCTTCCTCCATCTGGTCAGAGAGCAGATAGATAGATAGATAGATAGATAGATAGATACTTTATTCATCCCCATGGGGAAATTCAAAATTTTTCCAATGTCCCATACACTTATTGTAGCAAAACTAATTACATACAATATTTAACTCAATATAAATATGCATCTAAAATCACCCTCTCAAAAAGCATTAATAAATAGCGTTTAAAAAGTTCTTAAATAGTTTACTAAGAAATACATTGAATGGTAACTTAAGCTCAGTCCTGACCCCGGCACTTTAACATATCCTACCCCTGGCGTTTGAATTGTAAAGCCGAATGGCACTGGGGAGTAATGATCTCTTCATCCTGTCTGAGGAGCATTGCATTGATAGCAACCTGCCGCTGAAGCTGCTTCTCTGTCTCTGGATGGTGCTATGCAGAGGATGTTCAGGGTTTTCCATGATTGACCGTAGCCTACTCAGCACCCTTCACTCTGCTACCGATGTCATACTCTCAGTTCTGTGCCCACGACAAAGCCCGCCTTCCTTACCAGCTTATTAAGACGTGAGGCGTCCCTCTTCTTAATGCTGCCTCCCCAACACGCCACCACAAAGAAGAGGGCGCTCTCCACAACTGACCTATAGAACATCTTCAGCATCTCACTACAAACATTGAATGACGCCAACCTTCTAAGGAAGTACAGTCGACTCTGTGCCTTCCTGCACAAGGCATCTGTGTTGGCAGTCCAGTCTAGCTTCTCGTCTAACTGCACTCCCAGATACTTGTAGGTCTTAACCTGCTCCACACATTCTCCATTAATGATCACTGGCTCCATATGAGGCCTAGATCTCCTAAAGTCTACCACCATCTCCTTGGTCTTGGTGATATTGAGACGCAGGTAATTTGAGTTGCACCATATCACAAAGTCCTGTATCAGTTTCCTATACTCTTCCTCCTGTCCATTCCTGACACACCCCACTATGGCCGTGTCATCAGCGAATTTCTGCACATGGCAGGACTCCGAGTTATATTGGAAGTCTGATGTGTACAGGGTGAACAGGACCGGAGAGAGCACGGTCCCCTGCGGTGCTATGTCATCTGCAAAATCGAGATCTGTGAGCGTAACTGGTCTGACCCTTTTGGTTCGTCCTGGTTTTATGGTAAAACCAAGCTTGTCATGATCTTTGGTAGCTTGACGTAGAGCGTAATCAAGGACAATTATAAAGATGTAGGGTGCCAGAGTACCTCCTTGCAGCACACCAGCTAGGAGCTTGAACACTGCTGTTTCTCCGTCTGGTGATACAACTTTCACCATGGCCTTGGTATAGCTGGACTCTATTGCTCTCTGTAGACGGTCTGGCACTCCGTAAGCTTTCAGGATCTTCAGCATTTTACCTTGATGTTAGTGGGTGTGAATAAATTCCAATAACCTCAAATATTCTCAGGAATGAAGCTCAATTTTTAGACTTTTTTTTCTACTGGCAAAATCAGCATTTACTGTTTATCCCTAACTGCCATTGAAAAGTCTAACTGTTAAAAGATACTCCCAAAATAAAGCTCCGAGATTTGGACCCAGCAATGATTGTAACGGTCACAGGTTGGGAGATGTTGACAGAGTAGCCTTGGCAGTACATTTTGTAAACAGTACCCAGTCTCACTGTAGTTTGATGCTAGAGGATAGGGTACCAATCAATTAGACTTTCTCATGTTTGGCATTGGGCTTCTTGTATGATCTGCACTCAGTCAAGCTATTGGGAATACTTCATTAAAGTCCAAAGTAAATTTATGTAACATGGGTTTACTCTGGTTCAAAGGTTGGCAATCAATGGTGATGGTGTGCTGCAGGGGTTGGTGCTGAGCCCGCAACTGTTCACAATATATGTTAGTTATCAAGTGTAGTGTATCTAAGTTTGCTGATGATGCTAAATTGAGTGGAGTGGAAAAGTAAATTGTGCAGAAGATATGGAAAGTCTGCAGAGAGATATAGATACTGTAGGTTAAAGAAGAAGAAGAATAGCCCTTAACTCGGCAGTGGAGTTACTGGGGCACCGTTTTTTGATGGTGTTTCCGTAGCAAGCTATTCTTGCTTTCACAAGGCCAAGTTGCTAGCTCAACGCTCAACCCGACTTGGATTTGAACTCAGGAACCTTCGCTCTGGAGTCCGGCACTGATATTATTACGCCATCAAGTGGGAATACTGTAGGTTAAGTGAGTGGGCAAGGGTCTGGCAGATGGAGTAGAATGCTGTTAATGCAAGGTCATCCATTTTGGAAGAAAAAATGAAACAGCAGATTACAATTCGAATGGTAAAAAAAAATTGCAGCATGCTGCTGTGCAGAGGGACTTTGGAGTGCTTGTGTATGAATCGCAAAAGGTTGGTTTGAAGGTGTAGCAGGCTATCAAGAAGGCAAATGGAATGTTGGCCTTCATTCTTAGAAGAATTGAATTTAACTGAATTTTGCTAGAGGGGGTGCTGCAACTGTACAGGGTACTTGGTGAGGCTGCACCTGCAATACTGTGTGCAGTTCTAGTCTCCTTTCTTGAGGCAGGATATACTAATCTCGGAGGCGGTGCAGAGGAGGTTCACCAGGTTGATTCCAGAGATGAGGGGGTTAGACTAGGAGGGGAGATTGAGTTGCCTGGGAAGGTACTCACTGGAATTCAGAAGAATGAGAGGGGATCTTATAGAAACATAAAAAAATTATGTAAAGGATAGCTAAGATAGAGGCAGGAAAGTATTTTCTACTTGTAGGTGAGACTAGAACTAGGAGATAGAACCCCAAGATTCAGTCAATTTAGGATGGAGATGAGGAAGAACTACTTTTCCCAAAGAGTGGTGAATCTGTAGAATTCTCTGCCCAATGAAGCAGTGGAGGCTACCTCAGTAAATATATTTAAGACAAGGTTGGATAGGTTTTTGCATAGTAGGGGAATTAAGGGTTATGGGGAAAAGGCAGATAAGTGAAGATGAGTCCATGGCCAGAGCAGCCATGATCTTAGTGAATGGCGGAGCAGGCTCAATAGGCCAAATGGCCTACTCTTGTTCCTATTTCTTATGTTCTGATGTATCCACTACTTTTTGTATGATTTTCCATTCAAGGACACGTGTGTTCCCATACCATCAATATCCTGACCTGTAGACTGACAGCAAATCCTTGGTGTGTTGGGATTTGAGTCTGTCACTACCAGATGCGCAGCTTTGTGCACTCACATACCCAGTGCGTATGTGGTTGATTCAGTTGATTTTCTGGTCATTGGTGATCCACAAGAAGTGGGGACTCAAGAATGGTGATGATATTGTTTTTCAAGATTAAATGATAAGATTCTCTCTCTTGGAACATAGAATTGTTACAGTACAGGATGTCAGTCCACAATGTCTGTGTTGAACAGAATGCTGAATTAAACTAATCCCTTCTGCCAGCACCTTGATAACCATTATTGTATCTTCTTCAATTACTACCTGTCACAATGGCACATACCTCTCCGCTTGAAAAAAACACATCCCTTTTAAACTTTCCAGCTCTCACCTTAAAGCTTCTGAACCCTCTCCAAAGCCACTACCTCTTACCTGTAATGGGGCAACCAGAACTGCACACAGTAGTCCAAGACTGCTTAACCAACATTTTACGCAGCTGCAACATGACTTCCTGACTGAACCCCTCGTGATCAAGGTAAACCTGCTACATTCCTTCTATGGACTTGCATTGCCGCTCACAGGGAGGTAAGGATTTGGACCCCAAGATCCCTCTGTATGTACTGTAAATGCTTTTCAGGATCCTGCCATTAACTGTATATTTTCCCCTTTTATTTGACTTACCAAAATGCAATATCTCACACTTGCCTGGATTAAATACCATCTCCTGTTACCTCACACATAATGTATTTTAATTATGTCCCACTATGTCCTTTTGATGACCACCTTCACCCTCTACAACTTTACTAATTCTTGTCTTGTTTGCAAACTTACTAACCAATCCGCTTACATTTTTGTTCAATTCATGTAGATGCATCACAACTAACTGAGGCTTCAGCACTGATCTTTGCAAAACACTGCTTGCCACAGGTCTTCCACCATGACCCATGTCTTCAATGGGTAAGCCAGTTTTGAATCCAAACTACCAATTCACTGTGGATCCCATGCATCTTAATCTTCCTGATTATCTACCATAATGAATTTTGTAGAACACTTTCCAAATAAACACTACTGTCTCATCTACTCTCATCAATCACCTTAGTCACCACCTCAAGACTCAATCAAATTTTTAGGACATGATCTGCCCTACACAAAGCTATGCTGACATAGCCCATGTTCTTCCAAATGTGAGTAAGTCCTATTCCTAAGAAGCCTCTCCAATAGCTTCCTTACCATAAATGTGAGGCTCACCAGCCTATACTTTCCTGGATTATTGCTGTGTCTCTTGAATAAAGGAACAACACTGTCTACTCTCCAGTCGTCTGAGACTTCACTGGTGCAGATGGACATTGCTTGGGATTTCTGTGGGGCATGGATGTCACTTATTTGCCCATTCCTTCACTTGTGCAGGTCTTGCAACATACAGACATGCTTCATTCTCTTATGTACTTTGAATGGAACTGATAAATTCTGTAATCATCAGCAAAATCTACAATTGTAGCCTTATGGTGGAAGAAATGTTGTTGTTGATGATACAGCTGAGAATAGCTATGCACAGGACATAGTGTATAAGATGATAAGAGGCATTGATCATGTGGATAGTCAGAGGCTTTTTCTCAGAGCTGAAATGGTTGCCACGAGGAAAAAGGTTTAAGAGGATATGTCAGGGGTAAGTTTTTTTTACTCAAGAGAGTGATGAGCTGGAATGGGCTGCCGGCAACGGTGCTGGAGGCGGATATGATAGGGTCTTTTAAGAGACTTTTGGATAGGTACATGGAGCTTAGTAAAATAGAGGGCTATAGGTAAGCCTAGCAATTTCTAAGGTAGGGACATGTTCAGCAAAACTTTGTGGGCCGAAGGGCCTGTATTGTGCTGTAGGCTTTCTATGTTTCTATGTTAGACAACTACCTTGAGAAATTAATGGGATGATTGACTCCCAAAGACCATAATCATCTTCAATCAATGGACTATGGGTAGTGAAGTTGCACTGTCAATTTAAATTACTTGCAAATTCTTTTTATGGTATCATGGTAATGGATGACAAACATTTACAATAACTGTTTCTAACTTTTAAAATAGTGGAAATATTTACAATTTAAGTCTCATTAGAAGGAGAGTTATTTGGATAATTGCCATTGTTAGCGCATGCCATTTTGTTTTCATGTCTTAATGTGATTGTTTTGACTAGACATTACTGTAGGAGTTTGATTTTGTTCATGCTTCTGATTCTACGTTAACAAATTACAGATTTGTTAGTCTATAATCTATTCTAGGGAAGCTTCTAGAATCTATGATTAAGGATCCAAGTGACTGAGCACTTGGAGAAATTTAACTACAGCTTTAGGTACAGGAGTGTCTGTGTCTGTAGTTAATATGAAGTCCTAGAAAGCATTTGATAAAGATCCATCAAACAGGCTGTTAGGTTGAGATTTGTAGGATTTTGACCCATTAATTTTGAACAAATGGGAATATATTTCCAAATCAGGACAGTTTGTAATTGTAAATGGGAAACAAAAAAAAGGCTGCTTTGTCCTTTTTGAATGGTGGCATAGTGAACATGAAAGAAGCCATATAACTGCTACAGCACATCATGAGAAATAGTAAATTTTATATGTAGCTACCAAAAAGTAAAAACCTACAGATGCTGGAAATCCAAAATAAAAACAGAAAATTATCAAAATATCAGCAGGTCATGCACCATCTGTGAAAGAGAAATCCAGAATTAATCTATCAGGTTAATATATGAAGGGCTAAATATTTCTTACCCCACAGATGCTGCCTGATATCACAAGTATATCCAGCATGTTGTGTTTTTTAAATTATGTAATACAGCTATGTTGTTGCAATGATGGAGAAACACAATATTTGAGGGGTGGATAAAATGCCTCTCAAAGGGGTTGCTTTGTCCTTAATGGTGCTGAGCTTCTGAGATGTCCATTGCACACTCAATGTGCCCTGTAGCTGATAATTTGATGATAGTCGGGGGGTAAATCATTTATAGATTAACCTACTTTCATCCTGTTCTGGATTTGGTGGTTAATCCTGTTAAATTTCTGGACTTTTGCCTGTGGTGATTTGGTAATGTTAATGGCATTGTGTTTCAGGAGGAGGTGCTTATGCATTCTTCAGACATATCATACAAATATTAATACTTATTTACTACTAGATACTTTATACTTTATTCATCCCCATGGGGAAATTCAACATTTTTTCCAATGTCCCATACACTTATTGTAGCAAAACTAATTACATACAATACTTAACTCAGTAAAAATATGATATGCATCTAAAATCACCCTCTCATCACTTATCTCAAATTTGGGTTTTGATGGCCTAATAAGTACTGTAGACAAAAACAAGGGGAGGAAAGATTACATGTGTAGACAGAAATACAGGGCTGTAAGTACAATAAATTCATCCAGAATCTTATTAAATAGCGGAGCGAGTTTGTGGTGCTGAAGGGTCAACTCCTATTCTGAATTCATCCAACTGCATGTATTTTCATACAAAGGAAATCCTTAAAAGAAAATGCTCCAGTTAGCTACAGTTTCTGAATTAATTTATTTAAATAAGTACCTGTTAATTGATGGTATTAAAATATTTTTATTGTGAGTGCTTAAAATGTTTTAATATTTCATTTTAAAATCATTTAATGGACCTTTATCATGGGAAAGATTTAAGAGTTTTTGAGTGGTGCAGTTGGTAGAGCCACTACCTTACAATGCCAGAGTCCCAGGTTCAATCCTGACCTCGGGCTCTATCTGTGTGAAGTTCCTATATTACCTGTGTGACCATGTGGGTTTCCTCTGTGTGCTCCAGTTTCCTGCAACATCCTGAAGATGTGCTGATTGGTAAGTTAATTGCCCACTGTAAATTGCCCCAATGAGTGGTAGATTCTGGGGCAAATTGATGAGAATGTGGGGAATATGGAAAGGATTAATTTAAGTGTAAATGGGCTAATGGTCAATGCAGACTTAACAAGCCAAAGAGCCTGTTTACGTGCTTTATCTCTTTTTGACTTTGATTATTTTGAACGTTTGTGAATGCAGAAACACTTTAAGATTTAGACAAAATTGACCATAGTAAGCAATAGTTTAACCCTTTGATCTGTGGCAGGGCTTGTATTTCCATCAGGATGGCCAGGTCCTTTTCTTATGTACGTGTCCTTAAATCTAAAAACATGGAAATTCTGATTGAAAGTGACTGAAAAACTATGGATTTGTTTTTACTTCTGGGTGTATCATATGGTATGTGTACTAAAAGCATTAAAGTTTTCTTACGAAATGCTTCAAAAATTGGCTAGTAAATTTTTGCCAACTGTGCACATCTAATGATACTAACAATGGATTAAAATTTAATGAACCTTTAAATTCAGATGTTAAAACATAGTTAAAATGATTTGAAATTTCTTCTTATAATTGACAATCTTTGCTTTTACATTTTCACGTAAATAGTTAGAGTTATTGTCTAATTATAACAGGAAAATAATTACAAGTTTTAAGTTAATTTTGTCCTAATTAGCATTACAAGAAATACTGGTGTACTGTAAAAAGCATCTATCAATAGAGAATGGTCTGTGGAATATAATTACTTTGTCGTGTCAATCTGTTTATAAATTAATTATTTCTAAGAGCCAGTTTCTTTAATGTTAGAGTTTGAATGTAATGATCCTAATCCAGGTACAATACTACTATTTGGACAGCAGACTGCTGGCATTCACTCTGTCACCAGTGAAACTAATTGTAAAAGGACAAGACTAATATTTTCATTTTGTATATGCTGATTTTTGTGAAATGTTACTCAATTGTAAACTACTTATCCTTTTAATTAGGAAGGGTGCCTATGCCCATCAAACAGCAGCACAGTATCTTGTCACAGTGCTTCAGAGGTAAGGTATAGCTAAATGTTCTATAATGGGAATATGGAATAAATATGTTGAATAAAATGTGTGAACCAAAGGAAAATGATAGAATAATGATAAACAAATAGAGCTGCAGATGTTGGAATCTGAAACAAAACCAGAAAAGCTAGAAAACAAAACTCACAGTCAAGCAGCATCTGTGGAGAGACGAGCTCACATTCTGTGTTGATAACCCAACATTTCTAATTGTGTTTGTCAGGGAATAGTCATGCTGTCTTATATGATCATTACAAACGTAATTAATGGCCTCTTATCCTAAACTCTAGGGAGGATCAGCCCTAGTCTACTGAATTTTTCCTTCAATAAAAGAGCTGCTCCCATCCTTCCCAGGAATCAGTTTAGTGAACCTATGCTACGCTTCCTCTGTGACGTGCATCATTCCTTGGATAGGGAGATACACTCTCACTAGGTCCTGGTATAGTTACAGCAACATCTCCACTCCTATTCTCAAATCCTCTTGCAGTAACAGACAATATTTTGGGTCTTCCTAATTCCTTGCTGGACTTGCATTTAATCTGCCAGTGATTCATTTACTTGGATATTTGGACCTCCCTGAACATGGTCAACTTTCAAACACTCAGAATATTCATTTTTTTAAAAAATCTACCGAAGTGGATGACATAACATTTTATATTCCACCTATGTCATTTCCCATTCGTAATCTGTATGTCCCCTAAGGCCTCTGAATTTTCATCATAGTCCACACTGCCATCTAGCTTTATATCATCAAGAAACTTGCACACATTATACTTACCACATTATCCAAATCATTGACATAGAATATTAGCAGTTGGGGCCCAACATCAATGCTACTGGCACTCAGGTAATCAGATTCCCAACCTGAAAATGACTTATTTATTCCCACTGTGTTTTACTGAGTGGCAGAGCAGTCTCAAGGAATATATGGCTCTCTGATTTTTTTTAATAAGATGAATAACTTAGATGTTTTAAATCTTTTAGCTTTCAATTTTCATCTTTTATAATTTAACCTTTCTCTTTAAATAACTTTTTATTCCAATGCTATAAATTATGCTACATTTTGTCTCATTTTTAAAGCTCCAAAACTTGTTCTTAAAACTCTATAATTTACTGTTATCCAGAGCTTTGCTGTGTTACATCCTGTTAGGCTGTTATTAATTTCAGTTTACTACACGCTGCTATCATGGATACCCTGGGTAATACTACCATTACTTCTTTTCTGGATGGTATGAATGTGCACCCATTACTGTATAATATTGCAGTAATTCTTGCACTACCATCTTATCAGTGTGAACATGGAAATCTTAGTAATCTTTGACTTATAGATCTTGTACATCTTATTTTTAAGGTAACCTTTTTTCTTTCATTTTTCTCTTCTAATATTTGTACATCTGTGCACTTGTAATGCTACTGTGACACTAATTTCCTTTGGGATCAATAAAGTATCTATCTATCTACCACAACAGATACAAATCCAAAGCTAGTTTGTGCTGTGTAGTTGTGAAGTCCAAATAATACTGGTGGCTGCAGCTCTGATATTAGCTGATTACTACTTTTTTTAAATCAACTATTTTTATAATGGTACTATTGCTCTTCAACATAATGGACCTATGGTTAATGTTATTTTGTGTAAAGCTAAAAGGTGCATTAAACAATTGCATTTTCGAAGCTGTAAAAAGATGTAAAAGTTCTCATTTCTTCAGTCCAAATCTAGTGTTGAAATGTTTTTTTCTTGCTTTCAGTTGATGTATTCTCCAAGATCAAGAGATAGATCTTCAGCCCCAACTTTCATACCGAGAGAGCGCATTAGCCGCTTCCAACCTACATATCCTTATGTGCAACATGAAATTGATCTTCCTCCCACCATTTCATTATCAGATGGAGAGGAGCCCCCTCCATATCAGGGACTGTGCACACTGCAACTTCGAGATCCAGAACAGCAAATGGAACTCAATCGTGAGTCTGTCAGGGCACCACCTAATAGAACTATCTTTGATAGTGATTTGATTGACATCTCTATGTATAATGGAGGACCACGCCCGCCAAGCATCAATTCTGGCATAAGTGCAACTAATTATAGCAGCAACAGGAGGATGGAAGGACCACCACCCACTTACAGTGAGGTTATGGGTCACTACCCAGGATCAGCTTTCTTCCATCATCAGCACAATATACCATCTCCACAGGGTGACAATGGACACTTTCAGCAAAACGATGAAGACAACACAATCGTCTCATTTCAAGGAAAATATTCACATATGGGAAAAATGGTTTGACTGGCTCTGTGAGTGCTTTAACTGAAACGGGTGGAGCATTGTGTGCCTGGACTTCAGTGACATAGGTGTTCCTTTGTGGGAATTGGTTGGTAAAACCAAACACAAAATTCTGTTGTTTTCTTTAAGGGAGTGCATGATATGTTAACCCTAACAATTTACCTTCCACTTTGACAAAATTGCAGTGTTTGGCAAACTGTTTTTAATCTGGATTATTTAATTTTGAAGATGCTTAATAACCAATTTCTTCTATTGTCTTGTAGGTTGATTTTTAGTAACTGAATTGCTCAAAGTGGATGCTTAAAGCATTTATATTAAGAAGTTTTTGGCCAGTTTTGTGATATTATCAAATAAAAAAATCTTAAATTCTTTTTGATTTATGACAAAGGTGGAAGAACAAAACACAATGATTTAACTCATTTGTAAAAAATTGAAATATTGCACTATTTTCTTGTTCGGTGAGGGTGGGGGGGAGGAATGAAATTGCTTTATGGCGAGCTTTAATCTCATTTTTGTCTTCGCACCTGTTGATCAGAACAGAATTACCAAGGACACAGGGGAGTAGCATTTTCAGAGGATGGAGTCATTTCTGAAGTGGTTTCTGGTGACAGCCTAACACAGGAAATGGCAAATGCAGGGACACAAAATGCTGACTGTCATCACAACAAATATAAGTAATACCAATATGATGAAATTTTTCATCATGAAACCTACCTGATTTAAGGTTAATGCTCAGTTGTTCCAAGTTTTCAGCAGCTTAGAATGAACAGTGATCGATATTTGCAACTGCTCAAAGATATTTGCATATTTGCACTTGCTTATTCTTCTCTCCCAATACATTGGAATTAGTTAAAAGGCATCATGTAGAATATGTAAGTTTGCAAAATAAACTTTACATTACTTAAAAATTCTTAATATTTGCAAATGTGATGAAACAATTCAGTTTCATTTCTGCAGAGAAAAAACTAAAACAGATTTAAGTTCTATAGGTGGAACTTAGTGTTTAGATTATTTCTAGATCAGTCTAGATATGCAGTGGCTAAGATCTATGTTAAATTTAGATATGGATCTACTGTTAATTTTTACTGAAGATGTAAATTAATATTTCCAAAAATATCAACCACATTTAAGCTGTGTACTGCCTATTGTTTTTGGAATTTTTCAGATATTTACAGCCTATTTTGATCAAAAACTAAGGTTGAACATGTGCAAAACACTAAAGCAATGCTATTCCCAGTGAATTTGGAACATTTTCAATGTGATCATCATTTTATATGCATGAATTAGCATCAGATGAAATATTACCAAGAGCAGACTGAAAGCCACTGGGAGTTTCCAAAGGTGGCATAAGAGTGCAGCACCCATTCTTAACTGATTTTCAAAAATATTTTTGAAATTACCTGTAAATACTTGAAATATTATTGACTTTGACAGTCAATTTTCCTTAATCCTTAAAGAAATTTTAGTTAAAAACACAGAAAAGCTGCTGATCATTAAATCCTGCATATTTTTAACTATACTTATGTACTTTTACAGTTCACGGAAAACAAAAATATCTGAGAGATGGTCCTGCTTTCAGAAAATAGCTTTTAAAAGTGACTGAATGCTGAGATACATGATATTTAGCAGAAAGCAATATGTATTCAAAAAGCAATGCTTACAAATTTCACTGCTCTTGGTTACACATTACTACCTGAAGGATGAGAATGACAATAGGAAGATATTAACCTTCATTAGTTCGTTTCTTACAGATGACTTTACATGCACTTCATAGTTGGTTATAAAAATGGAAATAGTATAAAATGGCTGTTCAAAACAAATTAAAGTGAGATATAAACACGAGATTCTGCAGTTGTTGGTAATCTTGAGCAATACAAAATGCTGGAAAAACTCAGCAGGTCAGGCAGAATCTATGAAGGGAAATAAACCTTGACTGAGCCCTTTCATCATAAGGCAACCTGGCTTGTTGAATTCCTCCAGCATTTTGTGTGTGTTGTAAAAGTGAGATGGTTACTTCCATTACTATAACTTACAACTCTTGCCGATTATGGTGGTTTCCCCCCAATAATTTAGCATGGCCCTATTATGACATCAGTGTGTTGTTAATGAATCATTACAGCTTAGCACTAAAAAGTGTTTTGCTTGTGTCACATGCCAAATGATTACTTTCCTATCTTGTCACATGCCCTCCTCCTCTTTCTCCATGCAGAAGCTATAATGTGGCAAGCAAAGATTCAGAGCCTTCCTACACATAATGCATGGTTGTGCTTAAAAAGAACCATTTGTCAGGGCAGATGTGTCCAAATGAATGATGATCACTATGCTGTGAACAACATACTGGGCTAAAATGTACATTTGGTATGTCACTGAATATCTAATACTCTGCCTTTTGTAACACAAAGGAAAAGCTTTATGTATATATAGGTATAATCAACATATTAAGGCAGTTTTTCTATTAAATAAAGCATTATTAAAGTGATATTTACTATAACTGATCTAGATAACTGCAGATTTGTATAGAGGTTAAAATTCAACAAGTCATTCCACCACCTTTTACAGTTTCCTAGATTTGCTTTTTTTGTGTCTTTGTAATGTTTATATCATAACAGGTATAACTATTAATGTATTTTCAGAGTATCTTCATGGATTTGGTCACCGTTTTTCTGAAGGGCTATGAAGGATCCTTTTAGAATCTTGCCTCCAAATTTAGCCTCTTCCCATTGCATAAAACTTCAAAGAATGGCATGAAGTCAGAACTAATCTCAGACAAGGTTTAATTTCTTAAACCTGCTAGAAGAGAAACCTTAATGCTATCTTTGCTATTGCAGCTGCATTTTCACAACACGAGGCAATATGGCACTTTTGCTATTTAAAAGATATTTCATATTTGACCTTTTTCATGCCTTGCTTTCCTGTCTAACTCTTGAATGAAACAATTTTATTTGCTGTGTTTCTTCGGTTCTTGAGCAATTTTGTTGGTAATGAAAGCTGTATTATTTTCAGTGAATGACATTTAACTTGTCCTATGATGTTGCTACTTCTATTGCTGCTATTGCTTTTAATTATTTGTATATCATTTATAATTACATGGTACATCGTAAGACATGTTTTTTTATCTTTGCTTACTCTGTTAGCTGTGGTAGAAACTGATCTATATATATTTTGAGGTTTGCATGTGATTAGTACATGAGCAGATAAGGTGCCTCATTTTCAGGTTTGAGCTGATATAGGAATCCCCTTGCACTCTGAGCTCCCACTTAAAATATGGTGCTTCTATTGTTGTGTCTCTTATGTTTATTTGTAAGGTGCTGTATATAACTTAAATATATTATGCACATATCCTACCCAATGGGTAGAAAAATACATTGTTTATAATGTATAATAATGTATAAATGACAAATTTTAACAATGGCATAGAATTTATGAATGCCTACATGTGCTTTGCCCTTTTTTGTAAACAAAAGTTTGCAAAATATTACATAAAAATATCTACTTAGTTTATTTTCCTAAAAATTATTCTGTAATGTTAATGTAAAAAGCTAAAAATATTGAGCTTGATAATGATCCCCTTAATTGGGGGATTGCTAGATGGTTTGTTTGGAAATTCTCAATTGTAAGTGTAATCTTTCAGTTAAGATTTATTAAGTCGGCATTAAAATGCAATAGAATATTAACCATTTATTGTCTTTTATTTGATTCACACCCAGTGAACCAGAATTGATTTAAAGAATGATGTATATTTCTTTTGTTCTTTTAATTACTGAATGGAACATTTAAAATGCTGAATACTTTTAAATGCAGAGAAAATTTAGGAAAGGTAACAGTCAAAAAGTTTGATGGTTATATTCTCAAAATTACTTCATTATTACTAATCGCATCCTTCACTTTTCCTTCACAAACTGTCAGTGTACATTCTGAGAAATGTAGTTGGAATCTGGAGGTAGAGCGAAGGATGAAAAAATTAAGTCTGAATGTCGGGTGTTTTCAAAGTTGATACAGGGCAAAACCTGGGCTGGTATTTAGATCAGAGAGCAAATGGTTCATAATTGCATAGCAGTTTCAAAGCCTGTCAAATGTACCAAAGTGATTGTAACCAGAAATTTTTAAATGTTATGGAATTCAGTAATTTCTAGTTGGTCTTAATTTTGAGTTACAAGATTGCAATGATCAGATGAAACCAAGAGTAGAATAACATTTATTCCTCCAGCTCCCTGTTTTGGGTCTGGAAGAGGATAAAACAGCACTCGCCTATCTAAAGGAGTGACCATGTATGACCTTAGTATTTGCTATTATTTGTTTGATGCAAAGGGCAGAACTAAAAACAATATAAAGGTTTAAATAAAAATCATCTCAAATGTAGGAAATATTATAACTGCATTTGAACAATTTTAACAATTGATACTAGAATGCCAAGTACAATTAACTTATCTAAGCACATGTTAAGCAATGTTAGCATTTAAAAAAAAATTATCCTAATGGTTCCTTGTGACAATATGCAAGTTCATTTTTTTATTCAGAATATCCTTTTTTATAAACACAGCAGTGCTGCTTAGATTAAAATATTCAAATATAGCTGCCAGCTTTCTAGCTTCTAGGACTATGGCAGGCTTTATTCCAGCTTGGGTGCCTCAACTACAGGACTTTTTACTGGAACTTTCAAGCCATCATATACTGTTTTCTTAATTACTGAACAAAACAAAGGATGGGTGTACAGCAATATGTGAAATAGCTGAATGTTCCTCACATTTAAAGTTTTATCACAAAAAGAATGCTGGTAGAAAGGTTAACAATGGTGTTACTTGTACCCTTAGACATCTACAAAGTAAATTGGCAAAATTTGTGTATGGAATTTTTTTAACCAAGTGGTTGTATTATGGAAATCAGTAAATACTATCTACAGAAAAGACAAACTTGTGTATTTGCCTATTTTTAAGCAAACATGGTGAGTCATAGTTTATAGACCCCAGATCCAGTATCATAATACTTTACAGAAGATGTTGCTTAAGAGCTGTTGTAGTCAAAAATAATAGTGGATAGACTGCAGCAATTAAAAAAAAAATCCTGCTTCCTTTTCACTTTGTGTGTTGTTTAAAATGAAACTGAAGAATGTTAATTTACACAAATGATCCCATCGTGTTTTTGTTTTGATAATAAGCCTGTGAAGAACTCTGACCTTTTAATTACGTTAAATACAGGAAAAGACATTCTAATATCTCAATTGCGTTGCTGATTTTAAAATAGTTTGATTTAATCTGTTGGAATAATAAACACTTTTCTCTACATTAATCTTAAGGAAACATATGACAGAGGCTGTTTATTCTGCCCAATCCCAATTTCCATTCTGTAAATTCATGGCCCTGCACCATTTGATTCTTCAAATAGTGCATATGTAATGAGAGGTAAATGGAAGTTCCGCACCTTCCCCAAGGCAAGTGTGGCATGATGCAAGTAAAGGTTCTATTGTGACTTCAACCTCTGAAAAAACATTATTTACCTCATAAAAATTAGTATGGAATGTAAATGGTACTAAAATGAAATTTTCAATTGTTGTAGAGTTTACTTATGGTGTTCCTGCTTCTCCCCCAACACCTCAAGAAGTAGTGGGTTGCCAAACTGTTTAATCCAGCATCTTATGCCTTCACTAGATGGATATTATTCTATAACATGAATGCAAATCTAAATGCTGAGGTTATGCTATTTTTTTCTCCTTTAGTACTGCAGCTAAAAGGTGGTAGTCACAAAACTGCCACGATCCTAATATCAATAAGATACCTATAAACCAAAGATATTGATTAGCTAAGATCCATATAGTGATAATGCAATTAAAACAAAATGGAAATCCGCCATCTCAAAGCCAATTGCATCAATGCCTTTATCAAGCGTCCTCACTCAGGATCCTACTCAAATTTTTTCACTACTTGTATTAAGCATTCTCTTAAGTCTGACTTTTAGTACTGACATTTTCCAACTCAATAAAAATTAGGGAAAAATATCAATAATATCATGGGCTCTTTGGCATCTCATTGGCAGCAAAAATATTTTATTTTTAAAATCACAGACCTAGGCAACAACAAATTAATACAAAGTTACACGGCAATAACAGTAAGTACTTCTGCTAACTCTTGTTACACATTTGTAAGTAACTGAGCATTTAGTGAACATCATCCTTTACTTGATCTCTTCATGTAAGCATCTAAATATAGCAGCAGACTTCTGCTGAGAAGTACTCAATAATTTAGTCTTTTGTCCTGAAAACTCCATACCATTTTAAAGGACAATCCACATTCAACTTTTTTAATCTGTGAGATCAGAAGAGAGCTGGTGGGATGCCACTGCCAAACAGTAATTGCCAAGAACTTGGAAACTTCCACTGTGGCTGACTCATGGATTGCCAATCACTCTGAAAGGGAGAAGCATTGTTCTTAATTAAACAGTTCAACCCATTCATATACAACATGTGTCAATATTCAGAAGAACAAAAGATCATCATCCAACTTGAATCCTAAAATGTTCAGCCAATATGTCAACTGACAATCTATCAGAGGCCACTAATTCCAAGATTTGATAGTCTGAGGCAGATTTTCCCCAATTCTCACCCTGTGGAAGGTATGATTCTCAGTTGTGTTCTTAGATTTTGGAACTGAAAGGCAGCATTAAAAACTCAAACATTACCAGGAACAAATACACGGCCAAACAACGAGCAAGATAACTCTTGGGAGAGTTGACAAGTGCAAGGAGGCATTTTCAAAGACTAGAAGACCTCATGCTTCATTCTAAATTAACATTACTCAAAAAAACCCAAAATGATCTAGGCTGTAACCAGGGGCAACTCATTCAATGACTAAAAGAAACAGAATAATGACAGGTTGGCCAACAATTATACAAGTAGAGAAACTAAATACTCCAGCATACAGTAATTTCCCCAACTTTTATTGAATTGTATACACATTATTTAGTAATACACTTACCTCAATAGCTTCCTAAAATAAATAATCAGATTAATGAGATACAACCTTGAAAACTAATGTGGATGTATTTCTGCCTATGCGGTATGTTGGAAAGCATAAATTAAGGCAAAAATACAAAAAGCACAATCTTTCCTTAGTAAATAGCCAAGGGACAAACTCAACAATAGGGGTTTAGCTGGAACTTGAATAAGATGGCTCCACTGATGGAAATTCGACTCCATTACACATTATAATAGAAAGATATGTTGGATGAGGTACAGAATGGTGCAGGATTTGAAAGGATTGAATATTGAGAACAAGTTACATAAACAAGGACAAAGGAATGAACTACCTTAGTGAACAGACGGACTGACCAATGAATTCAAGGGTTGAGGGAGAAGCAAAAAAGGACATAGAAGTTGAATTCATCAACAGCTACATACAGATAATGAGAAGAAAGCTTTCATAAATTATCGAGTACAGTAATTGAAATGTTATGTTGAAGTTGTAAAACAAGTTGCTTCAAGTTCAAGTTTATTGTTACTCAAACGTATACACGTACACTGCTAAATGAAACAATATTCCTTTGTTCTGGACCACTGTACTCAACACAGTACAGATAATTAACACATGACACACAAAGTAGTATTACAAAATTTAAAATAATAAGGTGCATTTATGACAAGTTTAAAAAGTAAACAGCATAACACTACTGGTACTTCATGTGTGATGAGACCTGGGTAGTGGCAAGGAGTTCAGTAGTCTTACAGCCTTGGGGAAGAAGCTGTTTTGCATCCTAACAGTTCTTATACTAATGCTAAGGTACTTCCTGCCTGACGGTAGGAGGTCAGAGATTGTTAAACTGATGGGAGGGATCATTGACAATGTTAAGGACCCTGCATAAACAGCATTCCTTATAAATATCTATGACGGATAGAATAGGGACCCCATATGATCCTCTCAGCAGTCCTTGCACGACTTTGTAGTGACAAGTGCTCAGACATCTTATAATTCCCATACCAGATGATGATGTTGCTGGTCAGGACCCCGTCAAAGGTTGATGGTGCTCCTATAAAAATTGGTTAGAATGGTGATTAGAGGCAGGGGTGCCTCAGTCTCCTCAGGAAGTGTGGAAATGTTGTGCTTTCTTGACCTAACAGGTGGTACTGGGGGACCAAGTGAGATTGTCTGTTATGTGCACTCCCAGAAACTTGGTGCTCCTACCTCTCTCCACATTTGAGCCGTGTGTGTGCAGGGAGGAGTGGTCAGTCTGCACTGTCTAAAAGTCCAGTCAGCTCTTTGTTCTCGTCCATGTTGAGACCCAAGTATTTGTGCTCACACTATTCTACCAGCCACTCTATCTCCTCTCTGTACACTGTCTCATTGTCGTTGATGAGGCCAACTACTGTTGTGCCATCAGTGAACTTGATGATTCAGTTTGACCTGGATCTGGCAGCGCAGTTATGTGTCAGCAGTGTGAACAACAGCGGCTTGAGCACACAGCCTGGGGGGTTGTTTCTGCCAACACTGACTATGGCCTTTCTGTCAAGAAATTCATGATTCAGTTACAGAGATAGGCATTGAGACCCAAACAGGAGTTTACCTACCAACATCTAAAGGGATGATTATACTAAAAGCTGAAATGAAGTCGATAAACAGCATCCTTACATATCAGACACCATCTTTCATGTGGAATAGGACAGAGTGGAGTGCAGAAACTATGGCATCATCAGTGGACTAATTTGAGTGATATGTGAACTGGAAAGAGCCCAACATAGCAAGAAGATGGGATTTAATGTGATTCATAACCAGGCGCTTAAAGCAATTAGGTGAGTCCTAATTTGAAGTATCATTGACATAGAACATAGAAAGCACAGCACAATACAGGCCCTTCGGCCCACAAAGCTGTGCCGAACATGTCCGTACCTTAGAAATTATCTAGGGTTACCCATAGCCTTCTATTTTATTGAGCTCCATGTACCTATCCAGGAGTCTCTTAAAAGACCCTATCATATCCGCTTCCACCACTGTTGCCGGCAGCCCAGTCCACACACACCGCTCTCTGCATAAAAAACTTACCCCTGCTGTACCTACTCCCCAGCAGCTTAAAACTGTGCCCTCTCGTGTTAGCCATTACAGCTCTGGAAAAAAGCCTCTGACTATCCACACGGTCAATGCCCTTCATCATCTTATACACCTCTATAAGGTCACCTCTCATCCTCCATCACTCCAGGGAAAAAAGGCCGAGTTCAGTCAACCTATTCTCAGCAGGCATGCTCCTCAATCCAGGCAACATTCTTGTAAATCTCCTCTGCACCCTTTCTATGGCTTCCACATCCTTCCTATAGTGAGAAGACCAGAACTGAGCGCAGCACACTGTTACGTAACCTCGTAACCAGGTAACTTACCAGCAAAGATAGCGGGATCAGCTGAGTCAGATGCTACTATTTTCAAACGTTTTATTCAAAAAGGGGCACAAACGTATGGTTAATACAAAACATTCAGATCATATACATCGTCAAAACTCAATCTAAAACACCGGTGTAATAATAATCATTCAAAACACAAGCTCGATCGTCGTCTAGGGGTAATGTAGATTTTATATCGTTCGCTGGATATCTAAGTCTTTTAGATCACGGCAGTTTCACTTAGTTGCCGGCGGAAGTGTCGCGTTGGTGCACTTTTGTTAGAAAGACAGAGAGAGGGATTTAAGAGTTTACCCGATCGGGTTTCCAATCTGGAGTAGTTCAGTTTGTCACGAGCCTCGTTGGGGAATGAACGCTCATCGGTGGCCTCCCCTGTAGCTAAGCCGTCTTCCGTGGTGAAGTCGCCAATCCCAGGCAAGGGAAGGACGCACACGATCCCACCACCGGCTGTCGCAGGATTTCTAGCGTTTCTCCTTAGTGTGTTTCCTTGGTGCGTCTGAGGGTTGTCCCCCCCTCAGACCCTCCTTTATACTTCTTCACGGGATCGCAGGTGTCAATCAGGTTGCAGGTGATGCGATCTCTCTCTCAACCAGCCCACTTTGCCCGAGGGCTTTTCACGTGGTCTCCATGAGACAATAGTCAATGTCGCCTTTATTCTGCTTCTCGGGAAAACGTGGTCTTCCGCACGTCTCTCCCCCACTTGGGTCAGTTGACCCCCCCTTGACTAGGGCTCTTGCGATTCTCACAAAGGAGGGGGCCGAGGTCATAACAACACCAAGTGGGGTCTGACCAGGGTCCTATATAGCTGCAACATTACCTCTCAGCTCTTAAATTCAATTCCATGATTGATAAAGGCTAATGCACCGTATGCTTTGTTAACCACAGAGTCAGCCTGCATAGCAGCTTTGAGTGTCCTATGCACTTGGACCCCAAGATCCCTCTGATCTTCCACACTGCCAAGAGTCTTACCATTAATACTATATTCTGCCATCACATTTGACCTATCAAAATGAACTACCTCACACTTACCTGGGTTGAACTCCATTTACCACTTCTCAGCCCAGTTTTGCATCCTATCAATGTCCTGCTGTAACCTCTGACAGCCCTCCACACTATCCACAACACCCCCAAGCTTTGTGTCATCAGCCAATTTACTAACCCAATCCTCCACTTCTTCATCCAGGGCATTTATAAAAATTATGAAGAGAAGGGGTCCAGAATAGATCCCTGAAGCACTCCACTGGTGACCGACCTCCATGCAGAATATGACCCGTCTACAACCACTCTTTGCCTTCTGTGGGGAAGCCAGTTCTGGATCCACAAAACAATGTCCCCTTGGATCCCATGCCTCCTTATTTTCTCAATAAGCCATCCATGGGGTACCTTGTCAATTGCCTTGCTGAAATCCATATACACTACATCCACTGCTCTACCTTCATCAATGTATTTAGTCACATCCTCAACAAATTCAATTAGGCTCATAAGGCACGACCTGCCCTTGACAAAGCCATGCTGACTACTCCTAATCATATTATACCTCTCCAAATGTTCATAAATCCTGCCTCTCAGGATCTTCTCCATCAACTTACCAACTGCTGAGGTAAGACTCACTGGTCTATAATTTCCTGGGCTATCTCTACTCCTTTTCTTGAATAACGACAGAACAACATCCTCAACCTTCCAAGCCTCTGGAACCTCTCCCATCCCCATTGATGATGCAAAGATCATCACCAGAGGCTCAGTGATTTCCTCCCTTGCCTCCCACAGTAGCCTGGGGTACATCTCGTCCGGACCTGGTGACTTATCCAACTTGATGCTTTCCAAAAGCTCCAGCACATCCTCCTTCTTAATATCTACATGCTCAAGCTTTTCAGTCCATTGTAAGTCATCCTTAATCACCAAGATCCTTTTCCGTAGTGAATACTGAAGCAAAGTACTCATTAAGTACCTCTGCTATCACCTCCGGTTCCATACACACTTTTCCACTGTCACACTTGATTGGTCCTATTCTCTCACAGCTTAACCTCTTGCTCTTCACATATTTGTAAAATGCCTTGGGGTTTTCCTTAATCCTGTCCGCCAAGGCCTTCTAATGGCCCCTTCTGGCTCTCCTAATTTCCTTCTTAAGCTCCTTCCTGCTAGCCTTATAATCTTCTAGATCTCTATCATTATCTAGTTTTTTTTAACCTTCCGTAAGCTCTTCTTTTCTTCTTGGGACTAGATTTACAACAGCCTTTATACACCCTGGTTCCTGTACCCTACCATCCTTTCCCTGTCTCATTGGAACGTATCCATGCAGAACTCCACACAAATATCCAGTGAACATTTGCCACATTTCTTCCATACGTTTCCCTGAGAACATCCGTCCCAATTTATGCTTCCAAGTTCCTGCCTGATAGCTTCATATTTCCCCTTACTCCAATTAAACACTTTCCTAACTTGTCTGTTCCTATCCCTCTCCAATGCTATGGTAAAGGAGATAGAATTGTGATCACTATCTCCAAAATGCTCTCCCACTAAGAGATCTGACACTTGACCAGGTTCATTTCCCAATACCAGATCAAGCACAGCCTCTCCTCTTGTAGGCTTATCTACATATTGTGTCAAGAAACCTTCTTGAACACACCTAACAAACTCCACCCCATCTAAACTCCTCACTCTAGGGACATGCCAATCGATACTCGGGAAATTAAAATCCCCCACTACAACAACCCTGTTATTATTACACCTTTCCAGAATCTGTCTCCCTATCTGATCCTTGATGTCCCTGTTGCTATTGGGTGGTCCATAAAAAAATACCCAGTAGTTATTGGCCCCTTCCTGTTTCTAACTTCCACCCACAAAGACTCTGCAGACAATTCCTCCATGTCTTCCTCCTTTTCTGCTCCCGTGACTTTATCTCTGATCAACAGTGTCATGCCCCCACCTCTTTTGCCTCCCTCTAAAATCCGGCACTTAAAGTAACCATTCCTGTCCCGGAGCCATCCAAGTCCCTGTAATGACCACACATTATAGCTCCAAGTACTGATTCACACTCTAAGCTCATCTGCTTTGTTCATAATACTCCTTGTATTAAAATAGACACATCTCAAACCATCTGTCTGAGCGCGTCCCTTCTGTCACCTGCCTATCCTCCCTCTTGCACTGTCTCCAAGCTTTCTCTATTTGTGAGCCAACCGTGTCTTCCTCCGTCTCTTCAGTTTGGTTCCCACCTCCCAGCAATCCTAGTTTAAACACAACCCAAAAGCCTTAGCAAATCTCCCCACCAGGATATTGGTCCTCCTGGGATTCAACTGCAACCCATCCTTTTTATACAGGTCACCCCTGCCCCAAAAGATGTCCCAATGATCCAAAAATCTGAATCCCTGTCCCCTGCTCCAATCCCTCAGCCATGCATTTATCTTCCACCTCACTCTATTCATATACTCTCAGTGTTCTGGTCACCTACTTGCAGGAAAGATATAAATAATATTAAAAGAGTACAGAGATATTTACAATGATGTTCTGAGATTGAGGACCCAAGTTATAGGGAAAGGTTGAAGAGTTCAAACAGATTTGTCAGGGAAACCATGCTGACTATGGCCTACTTTATCATCTATCTCAAAGTATAATGAAACCATATCCTTAATAATCAACTCCAAGATCTTCCTAACCACTGAGGTCATAATAACTGACCTATAATTTCCTTTCTTCTGCCTCTCTTCCTTCTTGAAGAATAGAGTGATATTTGCAATTTTTAAGTCTTTCACAACTATTCCAGAATCTAGAGATTCTTTAAAGATCATTACCACAATCTCTTCAGCCACCTCTTTCAGAACCCTAGGGTGTTCTAAAGGGATTGGATTATTGAAACGTGTAAAATTCTAAAGGGATTGGACAGGCTAGATGCAGGAAGATTGTTTCCAATGTTGGGGAAGCCCAGAACGAGGGGTCACAGTTTAAGGATAAAGGGGAAGCCTTTTAGGACCGAGATGAGGAAAAACTTCTTCACACAGAGAGTGGTGAAACTGTGGAATTCTCTGCCACAGGAAACAGTTGAGGACGGTTCATTGGCTATATTTAAGAGGAAGTTAGACATGGCCCTTGTGGCTAAAGGGATCAGGGGGTATGGAGAGAAAGCAGGTACAGGGTTCTGAGTTGGATGATCAGCCATGATCATACTGAATGGCGGTGCAGGCTCAAAGGGCCAAATGGCCTACTCCTGCACCTATTTTCTATGTTTCTATGTTTACACTATCTGGTCCAGGTGACTTACCTACCTTCAGACCTTTCAGTTTTTCATGAATCTTCTCCCTATTAATGGTAACTTCAAAAACTTCATGATCCCTGACATC
The DNA here is from genome assembly GCF_048418815.1 of Hemitrygon akajei. Classification (NCBI taxonomy): domain Eukaryota; kingdom Metazoa; phylum Chordata; class Chondrichthyes; order Myliobatiformes; family Dasyatidae; genus Hemitrygon; species Hemitrygon akajei. The sequence goes on from NC_133124.1 coordinate 83,572,537, forward strand.
TGGAACATCCACCATATTGTTCCATCTGTTGCACAAGATTTGATTATAAAATACTGGTATCCATTTTGAGAACAGTGGTGAGCACTTCTGATGCAGCAGGCATGATTAATCTTTCATCAATCATACACTATTATCATTTTGCTATCATTTTGGAAATGTTCAAAGAAGCAATGAGACCACCATCAAGGTCATTTTTAGGTTTCTTGGCAAATGACTCAAGCGTGCAATGCTTTTCAAATGCTTCTTTCATCTTCTGGAACTGAGTAATAACATAGTCAGGGTGTCTTTTACAGAAGTGCTGCTGCAACCTTGATTGTTTTATGGCTTCATTAGACAGTATAGTATTAGAAATAAGACACACAGGGCATCGCTGATCTGACAGGAACAGAATAAAACCATACTCCAGGTATGTAACATTGTATTTATGCACTTTCTGTTTCTTAGCAGGATTAGAATTCAAGGCTTCACTGCCTTCAGACTCATAGAGACGTGTCATCATTAATGGAGTTAAATTAAAATAAAAAATCAACACAAACTGGGAATGCCTATTGGATGGTTACGACAGCAACAAGTTGTCAGGATCAGTCAGGTTAGAGTGCCACCTACGGCCCTCCCCACAAGAATCTTGAACACCCTCTGATGACATGTAACCGCCCCCATTGGAAATCATTGGTTCATTCCAACAATTAAAGTGAGGCTCATTTGCCCACAGTTTCCTGGATTATTCCTATTATCCTTCTCGCTGACCCTCTCTACTTCAGAGGATCAGAGGTGGACTGAATTAAAAGAGATTTTAAATTCTTTGGTGTTATTATTTCAGAGGACCTGTCCTGGGCCAAGTATGCAAGTGCAATTATGAAGAAAGCAAGGCAGCATCTTTACTTCCTTAGGGGTTTGTGAATATTTGGCATGACATCTAAAACACTGGCAAATTTCTATAGATGTGTGGTGGAGAATATATTGACAGGCTGTATCACAGCCTGGTATGGAGTCACCAGTGCCCCTTAATGGAAAATCCTTCAAAAAGTAGTGGATACAGCCCAGTCCGTCATGGGTAAAGCCCTCCCTTGCACTGAGCACATCTACATGGAGTGTTGTCATAGGAAAGCAGCATTCATCATCAGTGACACCCACCACCCAGGTCATTCTCTCTTCTCACTGCAGCTATCAGGAAGAAGGTACAGGAGTCTCAGGATCACACCAACAGGTTCAGGAATAGTTTTACCGCTTAACCATCAGGCTCTTGAAACAAAACAAATAACTTTATCAACTCCACTTGCTCCATCACTATAGACTCACCTTCAAGGACTTTCATCTCATGTTCTCAATATTTATTGCTTATTTATTATTACTATTTCTTTATTTTTGTATTTGTACAGTTTGTTGTCTTCTGCATACTGGTTGAATGCCCAGCTGGTGCTGTCCTTCAGTGATTCTATTATGGTTATTATCCTATTACAGATTTATTGAGCATGTCTTCAAGAAAATGAATTTCAATTGTATATGGTGACATCTATGTACTTTGAGCTTTAAACAAAGGAATAACATTGGCTACTCTGTAGCTCCTGTGGGACTTGCCTGCTACAAGTGAGGATAAATGTGTAATCTTTCCTGTTATAGGCAATTGCCAATGTTATATCTATAATCCAGCACACGAATGTTAGAGCAGGAGTATGCCATCCCACCATTTTAAATGGTTGATCTGCCCCTGGTCTCATCTCCTCTTGTGCACAAAAGTTCTTGGAAGAATATTTAAAAATTCACAGTGTTACTCGTGTGATGTCCTGTTGATAGAATTCTTTAAATTTAGATATTTCTCTGCACAAAGGTAACAAACAACCTACACTGTTGTGATTGCAGCCAATGTTCAAGCAATCTTGTGAATGACAGTTTGCAGTTACACTACTTACCGTTTTTTCTATTAACTGGACCCACTCATTCAGGAAGCCGAGAAGATTCATAGCATCTGGAATATTATCCCCTTCAGAACAGAAAATGAGCAGCACTGCCAATGGTACTCCTTCAGTACAACTACATGAAGAAAACAACAAGACAATCAGCACCAGAAGTTGTAACACTACTTTGTAGTTTTCTTAATTCCATCCAACAAAAAAAAAATTCCATCATCATTAATATAATGAACTAGCAAGTCTAGACACAAAGCTATTTGGAATTCAGGTCAATGCATGATTTTGAGTACAGAACTCCAAGTAGTTTTGTAACAAAGTACCCCCTCTAGTGATCTAGCCAGGAAGTGTCAAAACTCAGCGGAAATTTGAACCAGCTTTAACTGTCAGCAATTTCCCAAAGCCAGAACGTAATTTCAAATGCATTTCATCATACAACCTGTACACCCATGAATTGAAAGATATCCTAAGATTTAAGCAAAGGAGCCTCTGAACAAAACCATGGTTTTCCCATGCCTTATTTCAGAATCAGATATATTAATTAGATTAGATTCAATTTTATTGTCATTGTGACAAGTACAGATACAAAGCCAATGAAATGCAGTTAACATCTAACCAGAAGTGCAAAAGAATAGTGTTATTTACGAAATAACTGTGAATAAAAAGTAAGTGATACAGCATACAGATATAAAAGTACTGAGACAGTACAATATGGGTGCAATACTGCTTAGCGCTGTGATGTGAGGTTCAGCAGGGACACAGCCTCAGGGAAGAAACTCTTCCTGAGCCTGCTGGTGTGGGAGCAGAGGCTCCTGTAGTGCCTACCAGATGGCAGGAGAGTAAAAAGTCCATCACTGGCATATGTCATGAAATTAGAATCAGAATCAGGTTTATTATCACCGGCATGTGACCTGAAATTTGTTAACTTAGCAGCAGCAGTTCAATGCAATACATAATCTAGCAGAGAGAAAAAATAATTAAATAAAAAATAATAAATAAACAAGCAAATCAATTAAGTATATTGAATAGATTTTTTTAAATGTGCAAAAGAACAGAGATACTATATATTTAAAAAAGTGAGGTAGTGTCCAAAGCTTCAATGTCCATTTAGGAATCAGATGGCAGAGGGGAAGAAGCTGTTCCTGAATTGCTGAGTGTGTGCCTTCAGGCTTCTCTATCTCCTACCTGATGGTAACAGTGAGAAAAGGGCATGCCTTGGGTGCTGGAGGTCCTTAATAATGGACGCTGCCTTTCTGAGACATGCTCCCTCAAGATGTCTCAAATCTCAAAGCTATGTGAAGTTGGTGCACCCGATTTACAAATAGACGTGATTTTGTGTAGACACAAAAAACAAAGATTGCTCAGAAAATTCCCACGGAGTGTTGTTTACGTTCAAGAAGACTGCTGGATGGACGAAACAGGTTGCTTGAAGTGGGTTAAAGAGGTGTGGCGTCGACATCCTGAAGGTGTCAGGAAGTAAAAGTCACTAATTGTCTGGGACAAGTTCAAAACGCACTTGTCAGATGAGACAAAAGCAGCTCTGAAAGCTGAAAATACAGACATTGCAGTCACCCCCAGTGGTTTGATATCCGTGCTTCCAGCCACGAGATGTGAGTTTAAACAAAGCAAGGAATTCATGCGTCGACAGTGGAACCAATTTGACTCAAAAACAGCCGGTAAATATGACCTGTCTTCCGTGTATTTGTTTTTCCAAAGTTGGCACCCTCTGTATAAGCTGACACCCTAATTTTAGGACCAAAATTTAGGGCCAAATTCTCAGCTTATACACCGGAATTTACAGTAATTATCTGGATAGACAGGGTCTGATTAGGAACAGTCAACATGGATTTGTGCGTGGAAGGTCATGTTTGACAAATCTTATTGAATTTTTTAAAGAGGTTACTAGGAAAGTTGACGAGGGTAAAGCAGTGGATGTTGTCTATATAGACGTCAGTAAGGCCTTTGACAAGGTTCCGCACGGAAGGTTCAATCGTTAGATATTAATACTGAAGTAGTAAAATGGATTCAACAGTGGCTGGATGGGAGATGCCAGAGAGTAGTGGTGGATAACTGTTTGTCAGGTTGGAGGCCGGTGACTAGTGGTGTGCCTCAGGGATCTGTACTGGGTCCAATGTTGTTTGTCATATACATTAATGATCCTGGATGATGGGGTGGTAAACTGGATTAGTAAGTATGCAGATGATACAAAGATAGGTGTGGATAATGAAGTAGGTTTTCAAAGCTTGCAGAGAGATTTAGACCAGTTAGAAGAATGGGCTGAAAGATGGCAGGTGGAGTTTAATGCTGATAAGTGTGAGGTGCTACATTTTGGTAGGACTAATCAAAATAGAACATACATGGTAGGGCATTGAGGAATGCAGTAGAACAGAGTGATCTAGGAATAATGGTGCATAGTTCCCTGAAGGTGAAATCTCATGTGGATAGGGTGATGAAGAAAGCTTTTGGTATGTTGGCCTTTATAAATCAGAGCATTGAGTATAGGAGTTGGGATGTATTGTACGAGGCATTGGTGAGGCCGAATTTGGAGTATTGTGTACAGTTCTGGTCACCGAATTATAGGAAAGATGTCAACAAAATAGAGAGAATACAGAGGAGATTTACTAGAATGTTACTTGGGTTTCAGCACCTAAGTTACAGAGAAAGGTCGAACAAGTTAGGTCTTTATTCTTTGGAGCGTAGAAGGTTGAGGGGGAACTTTGATAGAGGTATTTAAAATTATGAGGGGGATAGATAGAGTTGACGTGGATAGGCTTTTTCCATTGAGAGTAGGGGAGATTCAAACAAGAGGACATGAGTTGAAAGTTAGGGAGCAAACATTTGCGAGCTTCCAGTAGAAGTGGTAGAAGCAGGTTCAGTATTGTCATTTAAAGTAAAATTGGATAGGTATATGGACAGGAAAGGAATGGAGGGTTACGGGCTGAGTGCAGGTCGGTGGGACTAGGTGAGAGTAAGTGTTCGGCACGGACTAGAAGGGCCAAGATGGTCTGTTTCCGTGCTGTAATTGTTATATGGTTATGTGCTTGTCTCACTGAGGCATTTTTGCCCTCCAACCCCGACTAGTATTTCAACTATCTGTTTCTCTCTGCAAGACAGCCTGAAGTTCCTTTGGTCCTATTTGGAAATGTCACACTAGACCTTTAAATTCACTATCACTCTCTTTGTCAGCAAATACAATGCTTCAATTAAGCTGTTGCTCATCTCTCCTAACCCCCCCCCCGGTGAGGACCCCATTCTTCTTCAAAAAGTCTTTTGTGTAAATAATTTTCTGCTAAAAATATCTTAGCCAGCCAGAATACACTGTAGCTATTCAATACTCAAGAATGCAAGTTAATATGCAATATTTTCTGTGACTTATGATTTTATAGAAGAAGCTTTGCAAGTCAGAAATAAGACAGCATATTGTATTAATCCAAATTACTGCTCAATCTCGAGCATCTGGATCAGGAAACAAATTTAAGTTCAAACCCAGTTGCTCCAGTTTTCATGGTTTAGAGTATCAAATATTATCACATCTAAAGAGATACACATATAAACCGGATCCTTTGTGAACACTACTAGGACTAAGTTCTAGCACTATAAACTTATCAAACTTACCTGTCAGCATAGAGCGATTTTGTTATTCCTCCTCCTGGGATAGAGAGCTCCATTTCCACCTCACTGATTCTTGGGAAAGCTGGTACCTTTTCCATTTCTTTCCATTTGAGGGTCTGGAATTTGTCTCCCACAATGCTCTGCAGAGCAGGAGTTGCCAAATATCGTAGTGGAGTGCTGTGAAGATAGAACAGTTTCTGAAGTGTTAGATTCTCTCCACCTTGTCATAAACCTTTCTTTTTGTCCTTTACTCCATTCATCTTTTTGAACATGTTTGTTCTAATTTTTGCAATTTCAAGCGGAAACATACACTCTTGCTTTTTCACTTAATACTGTATATTATTTTTAGTTTTAATATGCTTGATTGTATTTTAAATTCCACGTTCATCTTTGGTATAATTTAAAAAACAATCAAGTGGCTAGCCTATTAAGGCTGAAGAGAGCTGAACTATGCACAACTAAATTCATGTCATTCTACATGTGCGCAATAGAGAGCATCCTGCATCACTGTATGATATGGAAAGTGCAATGCGGAGGACTGTATGGCTCTACAAAGGGTAGTCAGTGATGCCCAATGCATCACTGGCACAAGCCTGCCCACCATCAAGAACAAAGGTGCTAGAAAAGGGCCAGTAACATCACAAAGGATCCCACCCCGCTCATGGAATTACTTGTCCCACTCCTTTCGGGGTGGAGGCTACATAGCGTCCACAGCAGAATCACCAAACTCAAAACCAGTTAATCTCCTCAAGCAGCAAGGCTGATTAACATCTCCACCCAGTAACACACCCCTCCACACCCCCAACCACCACTTTATCATTTCCTGTCAGTCACCTTATCTAGACACTCCAGTGCCTAGTGCCACTTTATTAGCATACAATTAATGTATATAAGCTATGTTTATAACATATTTATATTTATTGTGCTTTTTTATTATTGTGTTCTTTATCTTAGTGGGTTTTTTTGTGCTGCATCGGAACCAGAATAACAATATTTCATCTCCTTTACACTTGTCTACTGGCACTGGATTTAAACAATATTGAACCTTGAATCTTATCACAGTGTTACAGTAAGTATGATGTAACAAATACTCACAAACAAGTAAGATGTAACCAACATTCAATGTCACCAATTATAATCCATCCCTTAATGCCCCTGACTATAGAAGCAATTAAGAGTCGACAACATTGGCAAGTCTGGATTTATTTATTTAGTGATAGTGTGGAGTAGGCCCTACCAGCCACACCATCTCAGCAGCCACCGACAGAACCTATAAACCCTAACCTAATCACAGGACAAATTACAATTACAGTAAATTAACCTAACCTATCACAGTCTTTGAACCATGAGAGAAAACCAGAGCACCTGGGGAAAAGCCTGCACTCAACAGGGAGGACATACAGACCCCTTACAGATGGCACTGGAATTGAACTCCCAAACACCCCGAGCTGTAAGAGCATCACGCTAACTGCTATGCTACTGTGGTACAAGTCTTTTAAAGTAAAAATGGCACATTTGTGACTTCTATAAATAATTTGGATGAGGAAGTGGAAGAGTGGGTTAGTAAATTTGCAGATGACACAAAGGTTGTTAGTGATGTGGATGATATAGAAGGTTGTCATAGCTTACAATGGGACATTGATAGGATGCAGAGCTGAGCTGAGTTCAATATGGAAAAGTGTGAAAGGATACACTTTGGAAACGTGAAGGCCAAGTGCAAGGTTAATGGCAGGATTCTTAGCAGTGTGGAGGAACAGAAGGATCCTAGGCTCCATGTTCATAGATTTCTCAAAGTTGATAGGGTAGTTATGAAAGCATTTGGTGTGTTGGCTTTCATTAGTCAGGGGATTGAGTGCAAGAACGATGAGGTAATGTTGCTACTCTATAAAACTGGTTAGACCACACTTGGAGTGTTGTGGTCAAGTCTGGTCACCTCATGATAGCAAGGTTATGGAAGCTTCAGAGATGGGGCAGAGGAAATTTACCAGGATAATGTCTAGATTAGAAAGCATGTCTTATGAGAAAGGTTGAGTGAGCTAGGGCTTTTCCATTTGCAGCAAAGTTGGATGAGAGACTTGTTAAAGGTGTATAAGATTGTAAGGGACATTCAAAGGGTAGACAACCAGCACCTTTATCCCAGGGTAGCAACAACACTAATATGCGAGGGCATAATTTTAAGATGAGTGGGAGAACATATGGAAGATGTCAGAGGTAGGTTTCCTTGTCCTTCTCCAACCTAAATACAGATAAGTATTAATTTAAGACCTTACTCATCTCCATGGCTCCACACATAGACAACCATTCTGATCCTCAAGAGAACTCTCCTAAATTAACCTTTTGCTCTTAGTATACTTATAGAATATTTTAGGTTTTTCCTTTACCTTATTATGTCAGAGATATCTCATGGGCCCATTTGGTGCTTCTAATTTCCTTCTGAAGTATACTACATTCCTTATACTCAAGGAACTTAATCCCAGATGCCCATATCTAACATACATTCAGTGGCCACTTTATTAGGATGTTCAAAAGCTAGAAATGTCCTGAACATCTGTCATTACAAAGATCTCTTACTAATTGAATATTCGTCTCCAATTTGTTCTAGACAAATCTGAAGTGACTATATCAATATGCAACAAAATTTGCTGGTAGGTCCAATTTATAGGGTGAAACATTTCTAATAAAAATCTAATAGAAGCACAACAGAAATTCATTAAGGGAGTGACAAGATGTTACCTGACTTGTGGAGTTTGTCCAGCATTTTGCGGGTGTTGTAGAAATAAACACATAATTTTTGGATTGGGAATCTGGTTTTAGGATCCCAGCTGCTCTCAACCTACATCAATCACTGGATCAGGGTATCCAACAAACCTAGATCCTAAGTTTAGTGGCAATTGGTTAGTGAGAGGAATGCAGAGCTTCAGGAACATGAATAGACTGTACGAGTAGGTAAATTGATGGTACATGAAAAATGCAAGGTCAACCACTGTAGTAGAGAAATAGATGGAGTGACTTTTAAGTAGTCAGACTGAAAGGTGGTTGTCTTCTTTAGAACACAAACCACTTCATGCTAACATTCAAATACAGAAAGCAATTAGTAAGGCAAATGGTAAATTGGCATTTATTGCAACAGAATTTGAGAGCAAAGCAAGGATGTCTTGCTCTAATTAATGTCTGGTTTTCGAATATTATGCATATATCTGTTCTGCCTACATTTACAATAGAGGGATTGCAGCTAAGGTTCACCAGACCAATGGCTAGGATGGCAGGTTATTGCACAAGGACAGGCTAAGCAGCTGGCCCATACTCTCCTGTACTTAGAGGAATGAGTTGACCTCATTGAAGTATTCATTTAATGGAGTTAACAGGTTTGATGAAGGATTGTCAAGAACCAGAGGTCAGTCGGACAAAAAAGTTGGATGTTCAGGTTAGAGACAAGGAGGAATTTCTTCATCCTGTCTCTACCGAGGACCGAAAGGGATATAGTGGCTCAGTTCTGCACTAGTTGAAATATATATATATATATATATATATATTTTTAGATATTATCCATCAGTTTAATTTTTGGATTAGAGTAGAAAAGCATGTTGAACAGTAGAGTATTCCAGAGAAGATAAATATGATATTACTCATCAACCATCTCGACTTTGCTACTCCTCTATCCAATTCTAACTTCACTCCTTCTGATCGTACTTCTCTCCACTCTCTCAGCACTAATCCTAACCTCACCATCAAATGTGCAGATAAGAGGGGTGCTGTAGTAATTTGGCAGATTGACCCTTACCCTCTCAGCTCTCAGACACCATCTCTTACACTTGAACAGGATCCCACTAAGCAGCACCTTAGGTCTGAGGCTCTCCCATCCACTGCCACCAACCTCACTGTTCCTTTATCCCACACCTCCTGTTTTTACCTTCTTCCCAAGATCCATAAACCTGCCTATCCAGGTAGGCTTAGGTGTTTCTGCTTGTTCCTGCCCCACCGAACTCTTATCTACATACCCAGACTTTGTTTTATCCCTTCCCCTGGTTCAGTCCCTTCCTATCTACATCCATAATTCACAAGCTCTTGATCTTTTCAATGACTTCAAATTCCCAGGCCATGGCTGTTGCATTTTCACTATGAATGTCCAGTGCCAACACACCTCCATCCCCCACCAGGAAGGCATCAAAGCCCTTTTCCTCTTTCTGGACATGAAGCTTAACCATTTCCCCTCCACCAGCACTCTCCTCCAAATGACGGAACTGGTTCTCACTCTCAAAAATTTCTCCTTTGGCTCTTCCCACTTCCTTCAAACCAAGGTATAGCCATAGGCACTTGCTTGGGCCCCAGCTATGCATGACTTTTTGTCAGCTATGTGGAACAGTCCAAGCTTACACAGGTATCACGCCCCAACTTTTCCTATGCTACAGTGATAACTACATTGGTGCTGCTTCCTGCACTCATGCTGAGCTTGTCAATTTCATCAACTTTGCCTCCAACTTCCAAACCGCCCTCAAATTTACCTGGCCTTCCCGGCCTTCTCCCCATAATCTTTGATGCCATATCCAATCAAGAACCTACCAATCTCTGCCTTAAATACACCCAACGACCTGGCCTCCCCAGCTGCATGTGGCAACAAATTCCACAAATTCACCACCCTTTGGGTAAAGAAATTTCTCTGCATCTCTGCTTTGAAAGGGCGCCCCTCTATCCTGAGGCTGTGCCCTCTTGTCCTAGACTCCCCCACCATGGGAAACATCTTTTCCACATCTACTCTATCTAGGCCTTTCAACATTCAAAAGGTTTCAATGAGATACTCCCTGTCCTTCTAAATTCCAACAAGTACAGACCCAGAGCCATCAAACATTCCTTGTATGATAACCCTTTCATTCCTGGAATCATCCTTGTGAACCTCCTCTGGACCCTCTCCAAGCCAGCACATCTTTTCTAAGAACAGGAGCCCAAAACTGTTCACAATACTCAAGGTGAGGTCTCACCAGTGCCTTATAAAGCCTCAGCATTACAACCTTTTTCTTGTATTCTAGACTACTTGAAATGAATACAAACATGGCATTTTCCCTTCTCTGCCACATCTGCTCTCAGGATGATTTTCATTCCAGAACTAATGAGATGTCCTCCTTCATTCACCACGATCGAAATGCTTAATTACATCCAGTTTTACCCTAAGCATAACACCCTTATGAGCTCTCTTAGGCTCTTCTGATACCTTAGGGCATGTCTTGCTAACGGATGCACAAAATAAATCGAGATAAAGCACAGATGCTCACAGACCCAGTTCAAAGCTATGGCAGTTTGATGCTGAGTGTAGTTCCCGGGGAAGGAGCTTGGCGGTGCCACTCTCGCTGCTCGGGGTGCACGCTGCCTCTATATAGTAACGGCTCACTGCAAAACAAACGCTGAACGCTATTTTCACCTTTTCTCATAAAAGCGAAAATCCTCTTCGGATTTCTTTTGGTTAGCGAAAACAGGTACTAATGTAGGTCTTTCGTAAAAGTGAAGTGGCGTAAAGTGAACTTTCCGAAAACGGGGGATACCTGTATTGAGTATTGTCAATTCAGCCCTCTGGGTTAAAAATGATCTCCACGGGCAATTCAAGCAAGACAATAGCTTAAAATTTAAGGAGTCGTTCCACAGTTGTCTTTTCCATTCAGCTTCCAGTCCAGAACCTCAGAAGCACCTTGGAGTTTGGGTAAGTGTCACCTGTTTCTTTATTTTCCTTTTCTACTTCAGGATCTGAGGCAAATGTAATAAAGGTGGCAAAGTCTTTGCTTTGATTAACACTGAGCTCCAAGGCTCAGTACCTACAATGTGAATGTCTGATGGCATTTGGCTCTTGAGAATGCTAGCATTATGTATGAGGCTAAACTTACCCAATGAGCTGCTGGTCAACACGGTGATGTGCATAGCTGCTGGACAAGAGTATAACCCTACTGAATTCACTTTCTTTAATCCAGGAAAGGAGCTGCTGTCGGAATGTGCGTTGTTTTCCCTATAAAAAGTAAAAGGAACACCAAATTTTAAGAGAGCAGGTTAGCTGACTCATAAGATCTACACTGGAATTTATTCTCTAAACTAGCCTTCCCGATCAATTTCCATACACTTCTCCAATGAAAGGCAGTCAGAAATGTGCAAGATTCCAATTTGCCCTGCATTTCTGCACTGTGGAGCCCAGAACAATAGTGAATTTTATCTGTTCAAATGTTTCCAAAACCTAAATAGGCATGATCCAGAAATGGTCAAACAGCAGAGCAGTGGAATGCAAGATTTCTCCCAGCATTCTGAATTCTGCCCATGTTAAAAGACAAACCTGCTATATAAATAAAACGTGACTGGAAAATATGACTACAGAATTAACGACGTTCTTACTCATTGGACAAACTGCTGATAAGAGTGTTCATCATGCAGCTCTCCTTGTACCACAACCTTTCAAGAACATATGGAAAGGCTGGAGTAGACTATGCAGCTGCACAAGCCTGATCCACCATCCAGCAATTTCTGGTCAGCTCTGTGCCTGATCCATTTCTCCAACAGATTCCGCATGCTGTGACTGCTTAAGAGTCCAATTTCTATAATCTCAGCTTTCAATGTACTCAACATATGAGTATTCATATCCCTGAGGTACAGAATGCCTAGATTTACAACCCCTCATGAAGAAATTAGTTTTTCTCTCAGTCCTAGATGGCTAGGCCCCTGTCCTGAGATTATACGCCCTGGTTTTAGACTCTGTGTCTGACCCTGTTATTCCTTCTCAGAAACCTGCCTCAACAAAACTAACTAAATTCAAATGAAAAGAGGCTGGCTTTAACTTAATCTCATGGGCCAAGTCCATCATCTCTGGAATCAAAGTAGTGAATCTACACTACACTAACTACAAGTCAAACGTATATTTCTTTAGGTCCAGTGATTTCATTCAGCACAGTAAATGAATTCCATCAAACTCTTTTACAAAATAAATATATCTTTTTCAGGCCAGAATGGTGCAACTAGTAGAGTGCTCCAAGGATCAATCTTGGACCTCAATTATTTGTTCTTTACATTAGTGACCTGAAGGAGGGAGCAGAACACAAGGTTTTCATTTTTGCCAATGACACCAAAAAAGTTGGAACAGTTGGATTCTGCAACTGGCCATAGGTAAAATTGAGGAGCAGGAGAGCACTTGGCAATAGGAGTTTAATGTGGGAAAGCTTGAGGTCATCCGATCTGATGGAATAATCAAAAGGAAGACCATTATATACTGTGCTGTGCAAAAGTCTTAGGCACACATACGTATACAGCTAGGGTGTCTAAGACTTTTGCACAGTACTCTATTTGTCAATACGGTAGGCCACACGAAAGGTGTGGGACAGATGGCAGAGAAGGAGTGCCGGGGCAAGGAGTAGCCAGGTACAGACATACCAAACCCTGAGACATCAGGCAAGGCAATTTGATTCCAAACAATTGATTTATTAATCACTGTAGAATGTCTCTCTGTGCTTCCAGTCCCTCCCTCTCTTCCCAACTATGATTCACCTCTCCCTGCCCCCTTTCCACTCTCAGTCCACAAACAAGACCCATATCAGAATCAGGTTTATCACCTCTCAGATATGTCATGGAATTTTTTTTTTTGCGGCAGCAGTTCATTGCAAAACATAAAATTACTACTGTACTGTGCAAAATTCTTACAACACCCTAGCTACCTAGCTAGAGGGCGGGGAACATCATAAAGGACTCCTCCTATCCTGCGCATGGACTGTTTGATCTGCTTCCGTCTGGTAGGCGCTTCAGATCCCTCCAGACAAAGACTAATAGGCATTGGAGAAGTTTTTTCCCTACTGCGGTCACTTTGCTCAACAGTTAACTGCCGGTTAACTGTCGGCTAACTATTACTTGGATTGCATCACCTGTATGTATAATCTATATTTTCATTTATATTTATCATTATTATTGTTATGAGCAGAGAGACAACATCTGCCGGAAGTAAATTCCTTGTATGTGCATAGGTACTTGGCAATTAAAGTCTGATTCTGATTCTATTGTGCCTTTGACTTTTGCACAACACCGTACATGGAGAGGGACTGGAAATGAGTGGAGGACAGAGAGATCTATGTGTTTTGTGCATGAATCACAAAAAAATTAGCAGATAGGTGCAGCAAGTTCTCAGGAAGACAAATAGCAGTTTAGTCTTTATTGTGAAAGGGTTAAGAGTTTAGAAATAGCAAAGCATTGTAACAATTGTAGATGGTGTTGGTGAGACCACTCTTATAAAAACTGTATTGGTCCCCATATTTAAAAAGGATCTACTACTATTGGAAGCAGTCCAAAAAAATTGCTAAGGTCATTCTTAGAATAATAGGGATGTCCTATCAAGAGCAGTCAAAGAAACTGCATCTGTATTTTTGGATATGATCAATACAAGGTCCTACAAAGGGAAAACAAGGCAAATGTTGAGATGTTTCCAGTAACAAGAGTATCTCAAACAGGGGATATAACTTCAATATAAGAGGAAATCATTTAAAACAGAGAGATGTAGGAAATTACTTGTTGCAGAGGGATATGTATCCCTCATACATATTTTCAAAATCAAAGCTAATTTTTGTTCAATTAAGTCATCCCATAGCCCCATGCCATATTTGGTGGAAAGCACTTAATTTTAAATAGACTTAATTCATGAAAGACAGAAACAATGCTCAATTTGCAGCTGTAGTACCCGAACAATTGGTGACCGAATCTGGAGGACTGCCAACTTCTGCTCTCCTGATGCATAAACTGTAATTATAGAGAAAAATCAACACATTAAACACAAGAAGGTAACAAGCTCCCCAGTGAGATTTTGCAGTTATAACAGCCAGTTTCATTATATACCATCAAAAGAAATGAACTTGCATTTGTGTCCAGAAAATAAGTATCACGGACTGGTCTCTACAAATAAGAATAAGATACTACATTTTGGCTGGATGTAATTATAGCTAGAAAACAATTGTAGTTCTAATGAACATCTTTGAAAGTCATACAAAAGAAAATGTTAATGAATACCACACAAAGAGAGTGTTGGAGAAAAACACTCTCGCATGTCTTAGGAACAGGAGTTACTCATCTAACCACTTCATCAGCTAGTTAGAGCATGTCTAATAGTATACATGAGCCATTATCTAACATCTTAAGCTCAGCCCTGAAATTCCTAAATTAACCAGCCTCAATTAAACTTAGCATGAACAGCATGGGCTGAATGGCCTGCTTCTGTACTGTTGTATTAGCAGACAGAAAAAATAAAATCCTATGTGAAGCAGCCTGCTGTCTTTACCCATGAATCACATGTTCACAGTTTATGATTATGTCCACTTGCTCTGGATTTCCCTTACCAGAGGAACGAGTTTTTCCCTAACCTATTACCTACTTTAATCATCCAAAATTGAATTAGATTACATCTTAGCTGCTTAAACTTCCCTGATCTTGACAACCTATTTTCAGTTTAATCATAAGACTAGGAGATATAGGAGCAGAAGTAGGCCATTTGGCCCATCATGTCTGCTCCACCATTGGATCATGGCCGACTTATTTTCCCTCTCCACCCCGTTCTCCTGCTTTCTCCCTGTAACATCTGACACCCTTGATGAATCAATCAACCTTCATTTTAAATACACCCCATGTCTTGGCCTCCACAGCCATCTGTGGCAATGAATTCCACAGACTCAGCACCCTCTGGCTAAAGGAATTCCTCCTCATCTCTGATCTATATTCTATTTCGAGGTTTGTCCTCCGGTCTTAGACCCTCCTACTACTGAAAAATCCTCTCCACATCCACTCCATCTCGGCTTTTCAACATTCATCAGGAATTCATTACCAAATGAAGTTGATACCTAGTTATTCTTCTTTATGAATAGATAACATTCAAGAATCAAGTATCATCAGTATCATTCATGTTGAGTTTATTGCAAAACTTACTTGCAGTAACGTCACAGGTTTCCATTCCAAATATCCTCCAAGAAAGTGTGCCCAGAATAAAAACTCTAGATGCGGGCTTTATAGAGATTTCTACAACTTCCATAGACTTTTTAAGTGTCTTCTATACAAGTATGTAAATCTCTGCTTCTCTTTGGTTCCATATTTCTTGCCATTGAGAAATATTCTTCTCCTCACATTCAACCAATAAGAACCAATGAAGCAAAAGATGACCTTACACTACCTGACACTGAACTTTTAGTCATTCAGCACAGTAACAGGTCCTTCAGCCTAAATGGACCTCAATCCCAGTTCATTATTTACAGATCATTCATCAACACCAGCAACCTCTTCTTGTTTTCATCAACACTACTTACTGTCCCAACAGCATAAAAAGCATCCTTATCAAAATATTCCATCATACTTTTTTGTCCATTAAATTCTTCTGGTCTAATCATTGTTGGTTTAGATGCATGCAATGCTGTATACCATTTTAGTCCTAAAACCAGTATAAACACAAATGATTAATCTAGTTTAGTGACCTTGGTTGAGGAATGATAGATAGAAAAGAGACCATGAGCCTTCGATACAGGATAACACTGGACCATTTATACCTACCCAAAAGAGAAGCTAGGACTCATTTTAACATCTCATCCAAACTCCAACAATCTTGCACTTTGTGTTTTTTTAAAATGCCCATCTCAGAATTTCGCTCAAGCTGTAGACAAGGGGATGAATTTACAATCTTCTGAGAGTGGCACGAATACCCAAGGACCTTAATAATTTCCTTACATAGTTAAGGAGACTGGGATAGTTGGGATCAGCAAATATGACCCTGTCAACACCAAATCCACATTGCCACCTTGTTCCCTAGAATCATTCCACTGCAGGTTTAATGAAGCACAGCCCAAACTCAAGATCAGAGGCAATGAAAGTCTATGGTGCAGTCCAGACTGGTAATGCAGCAACTGGTGGTCTGCATAGTCATCAACAAGTCAACTTCTAATAGAAGTCAACTTTGTACACAAGTCAGAAAATACAACATATTTTAAATATCTCAATTGAATTGTAATGAATGACATCAAAAGCACATACAACTGCTAAGAATAATGACAGAAGGGGAGATTTCTGTTGTCCATAGGAATTAATTTAAGTTAGCTTTTGAATTAACATTATGCACACCTGCTCATATGTAGGGGTATCACAAAGCCAGGTGTTTGTAAATAGGATGGCCACTGCTTTGCCCTCTAGAGGTGCAGTTCATTTTGTATGAACAACAACTCCTTGTCGTAAGCTGTTTTTTATATCATTTCCTTCATGGGTAATTTGGATTTGATATGAAGCGCATCGTGGAAAGACATCTATCTCCATCCTCTCTTTACTTGCCCTTGAAACAGCAACATCTGTGAGTCTTTAAGTTTTTGTTAATATTGGCAAATATTTAGTAGATATATTTTGAAGTATTACGTTTACTGTTATTAATAAATAGTTATGCATGAGTTTACTTCTATTTACACGGCATAGTTATGGAGTACTGTGTATTGCCTTGGTTGAAACTGACTGAAATAATCAACAGTATTAGAATATACAGCCGTGCGACAATGCTGTACTTAACCTTCTGCAATTTCCCAAGGAAGATCTCGTTAAAAACCTTGAAGAAAGCTTCTGTCTCAGGTGATTTTGGAGAAGGCATTTAACTCACTACATAGCTTTGTACATACACACTGCAAGGGCAGAAGCCACAGTGAATAATTTGCCCAAATGTTGGTTTCCCCTTTGAAGGGCATCCAGGACATCACCAATTACAGGACAAAATCACCTGACTGTGCTGAGGCAGAAAATGATGTGGTGACGAGGAAGTCCCCTCCTACAAATGACCAAGTGCTGTGTCTCACCGTGGCCAATGTGAGAAGAACCCTGTGCAGGGTCAACCCATGGAAGGCTGCTGGACCAGACAATATTCCTGGTAGACTGCTCAGAGGATGTACAGACCAGCTAGCAGATGTTCTCACTGACATCTTCAACATCTCCCTGAGCAGCACCACCGTTCCAACGTGCTTCAAGGCTGCCACCATCGTCCCCATGCCGAAGAAGTCTTCAGTGTCCTGCCTAAATGACTACCGTCCCGTTGCACTCACATCCATCATCATGAAGTGTTTCGAGAGGCTCGTCATGAGGCATATCAAGACCCTGCTGCCCCCCTCACTGGACCCCCTGCAGTTTGCGTACCGTCCCAACCGCTCAACAGATGACGCCATTGCCACCACCCTGCACCTGGCCCTAACCCACTTGGACAAAAAAGACACATACGTTCGGATGCTGTTCATAGACTTCAGTTCGGAGGTCTCAAGATGGCGCTCATGGAGTAAACCGCACTTAGGCTTTGCTCCAAAACTTTTACGTTTTTTAGCCTATAAACACCCCTTAAACTTATTCTAAAGGGGTTTAAATATACTGAATTCTTCTTTTTAAACTATTTGAATTATTCTCAACTTGCTGAAATGTCTAAAGCAAAAGAACCGAAACAGTCGAAAGATTTGGTACCTTTAGAAGCAGTTGCGAAGATTGTGGAAAATAAATTTGAAGAGATGCAGGAAAAATTATTCCTAAGGCTTTCGAAGTATGACGATCGTTTGAAATCACTCGAAGAAAAGTTTTTGGAACTTTCACTGGAATCACAAAAACAACAGGCAAGCATTTTGGCTCTTGAAGAAGCCGCTCGTAAGAAAGATCGTATGATTGAAAAGATACAAGAAGAGCAAACATCGACTTCTCAACAGATGGATCGTTATAAAGTCAAAATTACGGATTTGGAAAATCGCTCTCGAAGGCAAAATCTCCGGTTAATTGGGATCCCGGAAGGATTTGAAAGCGGTGATCTTACCGTTTTCTTCTCTAAATTTCTAGTGGATGTCCTGGGCAAAGAGGTCCTGGATTCCCCCCCAATAATCGATCGAGCACATCGGGTAACAAGATTTTATGCAAGTTCAAGTTCGAAACCGCGGCACATAATTTTGAGGATTCACTATCCTCATATCAAAGATCGCTTGATCCGTATGGCTCGTAAAAAAGGTATGATTATCCATCAAAATTTCAAGTTTCGTATCTTGGAAGACTATAGCCCAGAAGTATTACGGGCTAGGCTGGCTTTCAGATCGATTATGTCGAATTTTCACCAGAAAGGCTACAAGCAAGCGCTGTTATTCCCAGCACATCTGAGAGTCGCCCTGGATGATGGAACTGTTCGGCTGTTTAAATCGCCTGCGGATGCTCAAGGTTTCCTGGATCAATGACATTCTATTGGGCTGATCAGTGTAATTTAGCCTATAAATTTGGATCTATTATGGTTTGATATATGGGTCCTTTTTTTTTATATGGCTTGCATATACTTTTTATATACGATTAAAGCTTTTTTTCCCTGCTAGGTTTATGCCGATTTTATAGTTTTTCATATTATTAATCTATTTGCGTTGAAAATGACCGATTAGGGTTTCTCTTTTGTTCTTCTTTCTTTTTAAAATAAAAAACGATATACGCTTTCCTTTATACTTTTAACATCTGAATATTAAAATTGAGAGAGAAAAAAAAATGGCGTTTCTTCTTCCCGACTGACTCCAGTGTTTGGAGCGTCATAACTGTTTTGATGTATTTGAAAGTTTGAAACTTTTATTTATTGTTTTAATTCTTTTCTTTTAACTTTTTTGTTTATACATTTATAACACTAACTTTATATCTTAACTTTTGTAGTATTACCCTTTTTATAATGTGGGTTGTGTGTATTTTCTTAACTCTATTTCGTTCGAGTTGCCGTCTTGAGACATGGGGGTAGTTTTAGTATTAGCTTGCTCGCTTGCCTTTTTTGGCTTTTTTCTTGGGGTTTCAAGGGTGGTGGGAGGGGGATTTTTCTTTCTTTTTTTGTTTTTTGCTTGCTTTTTGCTTAGTTTTATTTTTTGGGCATATATGAAACTACAAAAATGGCTGCAGTGCTATGACTTCCGGTTTCCTTTTGAGCTTGCTTCCTTCTTCCGGGTTCATGAGTTCACTTTTCTTTCGAACTTATGTATTAACTATAATATATACTGTCATGATGGTTAAGACTATTAATTTCGTTTCTTGGAATACTAATGGTTTAAATCATCCGATCAAACGGAAAAAAGTATTCAATGTATTCCATAGAATGAATGCTAATGTTATCTTTATACAAGAGACTCATGTAAGGAAGATGGATAGTCAGCGCTTGTTTAGGTTCTGGAAGGGCCAACAGTACCACTCAAATGTACAAGCTAAAGTGAGAGGTGTGTCTATTTTTATAGACTCATCTACTGCTTTTATACATCATGAAACAATTTCAGATCCGCACGGTAGATTTTTGCTTATTACTGGTTTACTTTGTAATCAAAAAGTTCTTCTAGTTAATGTTTATGCTCCAAATACTGACTGTCCTGAGTTTTTTAAATGTCTATTTACATCCTTTCCCAATCTGAATCAATATAGATTGATAATGGGCGGAGATTTTAATTGTTGCTTAAACCCTGTGATGGATAGGTCCAAGCCCATTCAAATTTTGCCGAATAAATCGGCTTCTCTTATTAATTCCTTTATGGTTGATTCAGCTATTTGTGAGATTTGGCGTTTTTTACACCCTAATGACAAAGAGTTCTCATACTTTTCCCATGTCTATCATAGTTATTCAAGAATTGATTACTTTTTCATTGATCAGCATTTACTCACAGATGTCATGGATTGTAAATATGACTCAATTACCATATCTGATCATGCACCTTTGAAGTTATCTATTAAGGTGACGGATTCATATACTAGTACGAAAAGTTGGAGGCTTAATCCTGTTCTTTTGCAGGACTCTGACTTTATTAGCTTTATTAAACAGCAAATTGATTTGTTTTTCTCAATAAATTCTACAGCAGAGATCTCTAGTGGAATTTTATGGGATTCTTTTAAGGCATATATTCGTGGACAGATTATTTCATATTCTGCTGGAGTTAGGAAACGAACTAATTCCAAAATATTAACATTAGTTGATAAAATTAAGGCAATTGATAAGATCTACTCATCAACTCCTAGTAAAGAACTTTATAAAGAAAGAGTGGAACTCCAAATGGAACATAGTTTACTATTAACCTCCTCGATTGAAAGTCAGTTAATTAAATCGAAGGCTCAATTTTATACATATGGAGATAAGTCAGGTAAACTACTAGCTAATCAATTGAAAATTGCTTCAGATAAGCGACAAATTACTAGGATTCGTAAACAAGATGGTACTTTGACGATTGACCATAAAGAGATAAATAAAGCCTTCCAAGATTTTTATAATTCCTTATATCAATCAGAATGTACTAAGGACTCTTCTATTATGAATGAATTTTTAGGGAAATTGAATATTCCAAAAATAACTGTTGAAGATAACGTATTTTTGGATACACCTATTACCGAGTCTGAAATAGAAAAGGCTATTTTTTCAATGAACTCGGGTAAAGCATCAGGTCCAGATGGTTTTTCCGTAGAATTTTTTAAATCCTTCTCTTCTATACTTACTCCTTGGCTTTGTAAAATTTTTAAAGATGCATTAAGTATAGGTAAACTACCACAATCTTTTTATGAAGCTTCTATTTCTTTAATTCTTAAAAAAGATAAAGACCCGACTGAATGTGCATCCTATCGTCCTATATCTTTGCTGAATACGGATTTTAAGATTTTTAGTAAAATTTTAGCTATTAGATTAGAAAATATATTACCTCGGATTATTTCTGAGGATCAGACCGGATTTATTAAAAATCGCTATTCATCTTTTAACATTAGAAAATTAATTAACATTGCTTATACCTCTACATCTAAAATCCCTGAATGTATTATCTCTTTGGATGCCGAAAAAGCATTTGATAGAGTCGAATGGTCATATTTATTCAATACATTGCAACATTTTAATTTTGGATCAAAATTTATATCATGGATTAAGTTAATGTATCATAAACCTTTAGCTTCGGTTTTTACCAATAATCAAAAATCCCCTTTCTTTCAATTATTTCGCGGTACAAGACAAGGTTGTCCTTTGAGCCCTTTATTATTTGATATTGCTTTAGAACCTTTGGCTATAGCTATTCGTGAATCACCCAATATTTTAGGCATTACCCGTGGAGAGACGATGTATAAGGTATCATTATATGCGGACGATTTATTATTATATATATCTGATCCTGAAAAATCTATTCCTGCTATTTCTTCTTTACTTGCTCAATTTAGTAATTTTTCTGGTTATAAATTGAATTTTAATAAGAGTGAACTTTTTCCATTAAATATGTATATTCCAATTTATAATCATGTACCATATAGAATTGTTACAGATTATTTTACCTATTTAGGTATTAAAATTACTAAAAAACATAAAGATTTGTTTAAAACTAATTTTTTCCCCTTAATAGATCAAATTAAGCAACTTGCTAATAGATGGTCCCCACTTTCTTTGTCTTTGGTAGGCAGAATTAATGCCATTAAGATGATGATATTACCTAAATTTCTATATTTATTTCAAGCATTACCAATTTTTATTCCTAAATCTTTTTTTGATACGGTTGACTCTAAAATATCTTCCTATTTGTGGCAGAACAAAAATCCTAGATTAGGTAAAAAATATTTACAGAAGTCAAAGAAAGAAGGCGGCTTGGCTTTACCAAACCTAAGATTTTACTACTGGGCAGTTAATATACGGTATTTGATATTTTGGACGCAAGAATTGACTACAGTAGCTGGCCCACAATGGGTAAATTTAGAATGTAAATCTGTGCAAGATTTCTCATTGATCTCAATTTTGGGATCTTCACTTCCTTTTTCGTTACTCAAAATTAATAAACAGATAACTAATCCCATAGTTAAGTATACATTAAGAATCTGGTTTCAATTTCGTAAATCTTTTGGCTTGAATAAGTTTATACTGTCAAGTCCTATAATATCTAATTACTTCTTTCGACCATCATCTATAGATCAGGCTTTTTTCCTATGGAAAACAAAAGGTATAAAATGTTTTCGTGACCTGTATTTGGATGATAACATTATGTCCTTTGAACAGTTATCTAACAAATACAATTTACCTAAAACCCATTTTTTTAGATATTTACAAATTAGAAATTTTTTATATAATGAATTAAAGTCTTTTTCGAAAGAATGTCCACTGGACATTACAGAGAGAATTCTAACTCTCAATCCTTATCAAAAGGGTTTAGTAGCTATCATTTACAATATGATTATGAAGATACAGCCGGATATATCCGAAAAAATTAAGAAGGAATGGCAGGAAGAATTGCATTGCCCTATATCTACTGAGCAATGGGAAAAAATTTTATTATTGGTAAACTCATCCTCTATTTGTGCTAAACATGCTCTAATACAATTCAAGGTTGTACACAGAGCCCATATGTCTAAAAATAAAATTGCTCGATTTTATTCTTATGTTAATCCAACCTGTGATAGATGTCATTCTGATATTGCTACATTGACTCATATGTTTTGGTCTTGTCCTTCCTTACAAAGCTATTGGAAGGATATTTTTAATATCATTTCAAGAGTTTTAAATATTAATCTTCAACCACATCCTTTTACTGCAATTTTTGGTCTACCTATGATAGATAATATCTGTTTATCTGCTTCTTCTCAACGAATGATTGCATTTGCTACACTATTGGCTAGAAGATCTATTTTATTGAACTGGAAAGAAATTAATCCTCCAACTGTATTTCAGTGGCTCTCTCAAACCATTTCCTGTTTGAGTTTAGAAAAAATTAGAAGTGTGGTCTTTAACTCCTCAGTTAAATTTGAGGAAACTTGGAGACCATTTATTCAACATTTTCATGTGAGTTAAATGGTCTGATCCTGAACCTTATAGTTACCATCCTGAATTGTATAAATGGAGGTTCGGAGTCATTGGCACTACTGTGTGTACTTAACATTATACAATTGCCCATGTTAGTTTTTTTTTTTATATTGTTTTTTTTTTCTTCTTTTTTTTGGGGTTTTTTGTGCTTTTTGTCTTAAATCCTTCATATTAATATTATAAGTTTGGGAGACTTTTTATATTGGTAATATATAATTGATTATTAATGAATCTATTGTGTACTCTCAAATGTTTTTTGTACTTATATTTTACTTATGTTATATTCTTAAAATCAATAAAAAGATTTAAAAAGAAAAGAAAGACTTCAGTTCAGCATTCAACACAATCATCCCTCAGAAACTGATTGGAAAGCTAAGCCTACTGGGCCTGAATACCTCCCTCTGCAACTGGATCCTAGACTTCCTGACTGGGAGACCTCAGTCAGTCCAGATTGGGAGCAGCATCTCCAACACCATCACACTGAGCACGGGGGCCCCCCAGGGCTGTGTGCTCAGTCCACTGCTGTTCACTCTACTGACCCACGACAGTGCTGCAACACACAGCTCGAACCATATCATTAAGTTCGCTGATGACACAACCGTGGTGGGTTTCATCAGCAAGAACGACGAGTCAGCTTACAGAGAGGAGGTGCAGCGGCTAATGGACTGGTGCAGAGCCAACAATCTGTCTCTGAATATGAACAAAAGAGATGGTTGTTGACTTCAGGAGGGCACGGAGCAACCACTCCTCACTGAACATCGACGGCTCGTCGGTAAAGATCGTTAAGCGCACCAAATTTCTTGGTGTTCACCCACCTGGTTCCTCAACACCAGCTCCATAGCAAAGAAAGCCCAGCAGCGTCTCTGCTTTCTGCGAAGGCTGAGGAAAGTCCATCTCCCACCCGCCCATCCTCATCACATTCTACAGGGGTTGTATTGAGAGCATCCTGAGCAGCTGCATCACTGCCTGGTTCGGAAATTGCACCATCTCAGATCGCAAGACCCTGCAGTGGATAGTGAGGTCAGCTGAGATCATCGGGGTCTCTATTCTTGCCATCATGGACATTTACACTACATGCTGCATCCGCAAAGCAAACATTATTATGAAGGACCCCACCTACCCCTCATATAATCTCTTCTCCCTCCTGCCGTCTGGGAAAAGGCACCGAAGCATTCGGGCTCTCACAACCAGACTATGTAACAGTTTCTTCCCCCAAGCTATCAGACTCCTCAATACCCAGAGTCTGGACTGACACCTTACTGCCCTATTGTCCTGTTTATTATTTATTGTAATGCCTGCACTGTTTTGTGCAGTTTATGCAGTCCTGAGTAGGTCTGTAGTCTAGTGTAGTTGTTGTGTGTGTTTTTTTTTCTCTGTATTGTTTTTTACGTAGGTCAATCTAGTTTTTGTACTGTGTCATGTAACACCATGGTCCTGAAAAACATTGTCTCATTTTTACTATGTACTGTACCAGCAGTTATGGTCGAAATGATAATAAAAGTGACTTGACTTGATAATTTAGAAACATCACCAGGTCATCTGGGACTTCCTGTTTCCAAAGAAACATTACTCAAAATTTACATTCATAAGTTTCCTGAAGATACTCCTTCTTGTTCTTTTTAAATGCAGAAAGTGATGCCACTTACCCTCAGAGCTGGTGCACATTTCTGAGGAATTTTCCATTGTTGTTGCATATGGATTGTTTCCCACCACTGGAACAAGGCAATCAGTATGAATATAACCAACCCGCGGCAGGTTGAGTGTAGATATTATCAGATCTACTGCTAACTGGCCAACATTGCCGACAGAAACAACTGGCTGTAACATAAAAAAGTTAATTACAGATGGTTAAAATTTTTTAAAACATACTGCTTTAGAAATAAATTCTAACTATCCAACCCTCCTCCTCACTATAAAGCACACAATATTATAGTCAGCATACAACATCAGACCGTAAGACATAGTAGTTGAATTAGGCCATCTGGCCCATCAAGCCTGCTCTGCCATTCAATCATGGCTGATCCCTTTTCCCCCTCCTCAGCCCCACTCGCCAGCCTTCTCCCCGTAACCTTTCATGCCACATCCAATCAAGAACCTATCAAGCTCTACCTTAAATAGACCCAATGACCTGGCCTTCACGGCTGTCTGTGGTAATAAGTTCCACAAATTCACCACCCTCTGGCTAAAGAAATTTCTCCGCATCTGTTATAAATGGACACCACTCTATCCTGAGGCTCTTCCCTCTTGTCCTAGACTCCCCTACTATGGTATTCATCCTTTCCGCATCTACTCTGTCTAGGTCAGGGGTGTCAAACTCATTTTAGGTCACGGGCCGGATTGAGCAAAATGCAGCTTCATGCGGGCCGGATCAGTCGGACGCGTGCGAACTCAGCTTTCGTTGCCTCCGTTTTTTCAGCCTGCTCTCATGTGTCTCAGTCTCTGCTATAACTACAAAGTGTTTCACTTTACAAATTCCGTTTCTTATGAAGAAGACTGCCGAGCAAGACTGCCGAATAAACACTAAAAACCCTGAAAACCTGGTACCTGAATAAACTCAGCATTAGCCATATCATACGCCATAGGCGCTTCGATTACTGGGGCCAGCTTTAATAGTAATTAGATATTATCTCGCGGGCCAAAGATAATTCCACCGCGGGCCGGATTTGGCCCACGGGCCTTGAGTTTGACATATATGCTCTAGGTCTTTCAACATTCGAAAGGATTCAATGAGATACCCCCTCATCCTTCTGAATTCCAGTGAGTACAGACCCAGAGCCATCAAACGTTCCTTGTGAAACACTCTGGTTTCCTTGGCTGCATAAGTCTAGGGGAGACAACCTCCAGCCCTGCCAAATGTGTGAGACTGAGGTACGAGCCCACCCAAAACCCCCTGTTCGTGTGGATGCTGTGTAATTTGTTACTCTGTTACAAATGAGTGCCACAAAATAACAGAGTACATTGCATACAATTAATCCGACCATCCTAATTTGACACACAATTCTCCTCTCTCTTATCTTCAACAGTAACCCAAACATAAGCAGAAAACAAGCAGCTCCCACAGAACAGCACAAAATGAAATACAGAACAGCATATCAGCAAAAAATATGAACCAAGGCATTACACTCGCATGATAACCTTTTCATTCCTGGAATCATCCTTGTGAGCCTCCTCTGAACCCTCTCCAATGCCAGCACATCTCTTCTCAGATGAGCAACACCAAATTGATCACAATTCTCAAGGTGAGGCCTCATATAGCCTCAGCATCACGTCCCTACTCTTGTATTCTAGACTTGTTGAAATGAATGCTAACATTGCATTTGCTTTCCTCACCACCAGCTCTACCTGCAAGTTAACCTTTAAGGTGTTTTGCACAAGGACTTCAAATCTTTGGATTTTCTTCCCATTTAGAAAATAGTCCGCACATTTATTTCTACTACCAAAGAGCATGACCATGCATTTTCCAACATTGTATTTCATTTGCTACTTTCTGCCCATTCTCCTAATCTAAGTCCTTCTACAGCCTACCTGTTTCCTCAACATTACCTGCCCCTCCACTAATCTTTGTATCATCTGCAAACTTGGCAACAAAGACACCAATTCCATCGTCTAAATTATCAATATATCAATATAAGAAGTGGTCCCAACACCAACCCTGCCAAAACACCATTAGTTACTGGCAGCCAACTGAAAAGGATCTTTTTTATTCACACTCATTGCCTCCTACCAACCAGCCAATGCTCTAACCATGCCAGTAACCTTGCTGTCTTTGTTCTATCTTGTCCTGTGTCACCAAATACTCCATAACCTCATCGTTAACAATTGACTCCAACATCATCCCAGCAACTGAGGTCAGGCTAACTGGTCTATAATTTCCTTTTTGCTGCCTTCCTTCTTTCTTTCTTAAAGAGTGGAGTGAGATTTGCAATTTTCCAGTCCTCTGGCACCATGGCAGAGTCCAATGATTTTTTTAAAAGATCATTACCAAAGCTACCCCTTTCACAACCCTAGGGTGCAGTTCATCTGGTCCAAATGACTTATGTACCCTTAGGCATTTCAGCTTTTTGAGCATCTTTTTCCTTATAACTGCACTCACTTCTCTTCCCTCACACCCTTCAACATCTGGAACACTGCTCAAACCAAGTGCTTCTGGCAAAGTGTGTACTTAAATGCACACAGTAACAAACAGCCTTACATTTACTAACCTGTTTTGCAAATATCTGTACGCTAAAGTTTATCGTGTGTATCTTTCCTCACTTTTATCAACAGTCATAGACTGAGTACTGGGGACACACTCTGTAGGAACACTGCAATGGTGGATCTGGAGACATGGGATATTACTGATGCTGGAATATGGAGCAACACACGATCTGCTGGAGGAACTTAATGGGTTGAGCAGTGTCTATGAAGGGAAAGGAATTGCTGATACTTCAATTCAACACCCTGCATTAGGTTGACAGTCTATCTGTGACATTTAGATACTTAAATGGTAAGAGAGGAAAGAGTAGACATTGAAACACTGGAAAATAATTCTGTACTAGTAGTGATGGGAAAAGTAAGAATTTTTTATTATTAAAAAACACAAAACCCCTGATGAAGGGTTTCGGCCCGAAACATCGTCACTACCTCCTCCCATAGATGCTGTCTGGCCTGCTGAGTTCTGCTAGCATTTTGTGTTTTTTATTTATTTCCAGCATCTGCAGATTCACTCGTGTTATCTTTTTATTATTCTTCAGATTGGAACGTACTAGTAACATGCCAGAAATTCTCTCAAGTGTCATAGGGCAGAAGTGACTGAAGTGTCATTACTAAGTTGAAGGTACTGGGGAAGCTGAAATGTACGAAGGAGCATAAATCCCCTTGGCTAGATGGATTACATCTCAGAGTTCCAAAAATGGTACCTGAAGAGTTCATAGAAGCATTTACAGTATAGTAATATTTCAAGAAACACTGGAGTCAGAAAGGATCCCAGAGCACTGAAAAATTGTAAATGTAACAAATGTTTAAAAGAGTGAGGCAAAAAGATAATAAAATATATTCCATATAATATAGCCAGTTAGCCTGACTTCAATGATTAGTAAGATTTCAAAGTCCGTTATTGAAGATGAAACTTCAAAGTACTTGGAAGTACATGACGAACTCAGGTTGATTTTGTTAAGGGGAAACCTTGTCTGACAAATCTGTTAGAACTCTTTGAGGTAACAGTTTCGACAAAAGAGTCAGTGAATGTTGTTTACTTAGATTTTTAGAAGACCTTTGACAAGGTGCTGCGCATAAGCTGCTAAACAAGGTAAGAGACATTGGTGGTTGAGGCAAGGTACTAGCATTGTCAGGAGATTGACTGATTGGCATAAGTCAGAGGTTGCGAATAAAGGGGTCTTTCTTCAGGAGTTCCATGAGGGTCAACTGTTAGGACCACAACTTATCACTTTATATGCTAATGATCTGGATGAAGGAACTGATGGCTTTATGGCCAAGTTCAGAGATGATACAAAGACCAGTGGAGGGACAGATAGTGCTGTGGAGGCAAAATATGCAGGATTTGGACAGGTTGGGAGAGTGGGCAAAGAAGTGGCAGATGGAATACAGCATAGTTAAGAGTTACACACTTTGGTATGAAGACTAAAGGTATAGATAGCTTTCTAAATGGGAGAGAATTCAGAAATCAGAGGGACTTGGGAAGCCCTAAGTCAGGAATCCCTTCAGGTTAATTTGCACATTGAGTATATAGTAAGGAAGGCAAGTACAATGGTAACACATATTTCAATAACATAAAAGAATGACCCACTGCAGCTTTAGAATCATAGATCCTTAGTTACTACTCGAAGAGCCTCTGCATTCAATACAGCATTATCCTCAACTTCTGCCATCTCCAAAATGATCTGCCACAAAACGTAACTTTACCTCCATCCTCCCCTCTGTGATTCCCTTGTCCATTCATCCCTCTGGGCACTTATCCCTGCAAGTGGCTTAAGTGCCACACTTGCTCATTCACCTCCTCCCTCACCTCCACTGAGCCTCAAACAGTCCTTTTAGGTGACGCAACACTTCACCTGTGAATCTGCTGGGGTCATCTATTGAGTTTGGTGCTTCCAATGTAGCCTCCTCTACATTGGTGAGACCTATTGTAAATCGTGGGTGGCTTCGTCGAGCACCTTCGCTTCATCTGCCAAAAGTAGAACTTCCTGTTGGCCAAACATTTTATTTCTGATTTCCATTCCTGTTCTGACATGTCGGTTCATGGCCACCTCTTGTGCCAAGACGAGCCCACCCTCAGGATCCCGGGAAGGTGATAGACAGGTGAGAAAAGGTGAGAGGCCAGAGTGGGGAATGGAAGCGGGGAGGGAAAAATTCTTTTACCAGGAGAAATTCATGCCATCAGGTTGGAGGCTACCCAGACAGGAGATGTTGTTCCTCCACCTTGAGAGTGGCCTCATCTTGGCACAAGAGGCCATGGACTAACATGTCATAATGGGAATTGGAATTAAAATGTTTAGCCACTGGGAAGCTCCACTTTTGGTGGATGGAAAGGAGGTGCTTGACAAAGTGGTCCCCAAATTTACAACGAATCTCAACAGTGTAGAGGACAGCCTCAGGAGCACCGAACTCAAGAGACGACCCCAGCAGATTTGCAATCAAAGTGTTGCTTCACTTGGAATTACTGTTTATGTTGTATATTTAATATTTGAATAATCCTGTATGTATCAATATATATTTATATATTGATTTTGATTACACATTCATAACTGTTTGGAGCCCTCAATGGAGGTGAGAGAGGAGGTGAATGAGCACAAACATGAGAAAATCTGCAGGTGCTAGCAATCCAAGCAACACACACAAAATGTTGGAAGGACTCATCAGACCAGGCACCACATATGGAAAAAAGTACAGTAATCAGTCGACGTTTCGACTGAGACTTTCATCAAGGGAATGAGCAGGTGTAACACTTCAGCCGCTTTGTAGGGTGCGGGTGGGGGGAGGGCGGAACAAATGGATATGGTAATCACAGAGGGAGCAATCCCTTCCTAAAGTGGAGAAAGAGAGGAGGTAAAGGTATGTTTGATGCTAGGCTTGGTGAGACTCTACATCTTGTCTCAGAGACACAAGAGAATCTGTAGATTCTAGAAATCTTGAGCAGTATACACAAAATGCTAGTGGAACTACGCAGGTCAGGTAGCATCAATTGAGGGAAACAGTCAACGTTTCAGCCCAAGCCCTGATAAACAGTTTGGGCCTGAAATGACAACTGTTCATTTCCCCCCACGGATGCTGCCTGACTTGCTTAGTTCCACGGACATTTTGACCAGAAACATCCTACTCCACCACACAGATTAAACGGTCTATTGTCATATGCACATGTGCAATGAAAAACTTACTTGCAGCAGCATTGTTCAACCAGCAGATTGTTGCAATATTATTGTTCCCCACGGACAGAAGCTCCCGCTGTCCTAACTAACATCTTTCCCCACCAAACAAAATCAGGGGAAGTGATTGTCTCATGTGCCAGACTCATTCCTTTCTCAGATGGAAAACGTGAGTGGCGGTGGTCATCTTTTCAGAGCAACGGGAGCTGATAAAGAGAAGCACGCAAAAGGCTACTGACCATGATGAAAGTGTAGCCCCGGAGACTGACTGCCGCGGCCCCACTTGAGACGAACAACACAGTCATCTTGGGTCCCCGAAGCCTCAGACGTCGCCGCCGGCCGCTCTTCTAATGACGTCACTCGCGACCTCGCTTGATCTGGCAGCCTCAGGGCACTTGCGTCACCTTGAATGTCATCTCCATTACTTTTCCTCGCTGATAAATAAATACAATGACTGTGAATTATCGTTTATGGATGTTTGGACTTTATTTAAAATAAAGTTGATCAGGCGTTTGTAATGGGCAGGTGGAAATTCCCGCTCGGTTTTGGCGGCGGTTTTGAACGCTCGGAGGCCCCCTGGTGCTGCGAACAAAGCTCCCCAGTCATTGGGAGGGGGCGGAGTCCGACCGCAGCGTGCGGGGGCGCGTCGGATTGAGTGACATTTGGCGAGGGGCGGAGTCTCAGGTACCATGGCCCGATTGGTGGACTGCTGACGATGTCACCGAGTGGCGGTGCCTGTCGGCCGGGTGACGCATAGCTCCGCCCCTACCCGCTCTTAATGGACCGAGGCCTCAGGTATCATGTCGCTGCCGGTGGAGAAAGCCTCCGAGCTGAAGCAAATCGTTCGCAACCAGCTGACCCAGGTGAGTCCCGACGGTGGGCCGGGCGGTGCAATGATCCCCAACTCTCCGAACGGCTCCCACCCCTTGCCGAGGCTTTTGGCGTTTGTCAGGTAGTCTTAAGTGAACCACGTCCCAGTCCTCTGACATCAAAGTGCCCTATCAATGCCTATGACAGTGAACTTGGGTATTTTAAGTGTGAGAGTGTTTGCCCCCACCATCCTCGGGCAGTGGGCTTCAGGCCCTTTTCCTCGCAGATGGCCGTTTGTAACTTTCCCGGTTGCCCAGCAGCGTTTCACGAGTTGTCATTGCATTTTATTCGGACAGAGGCGAATAAAGCTAGTCACCCCTCATAAGTAGGCTTTGTCATCGGTGGTGACATCCCTACAGCTTCTTCTAAACACTAACACTTTGTAATCCGATTTTTCCAAAAAGTGCAGCAGGTAGTTTTGATCCAAATGATGTGTGCATTTCTGGCGTGACTAATTTATTATCATTTCTGATAATAAATTATGAGTGGTCTATTTAATCTATCGTGCTTGCTGCAGGAACCTTTGAAATGTTTGCTCAAAATTAGCTGCAGTGCGATTCCACTTTTCCATACTGCTTGACTTTTTAATTTAAATGCCTGCCAGTCGTGATAACCTAGCTCTCTGGGGTAGAGAATTCAAAATGCCCACAGCCCTCTGAGAGCAGGCTTTCCTCTGCATTTGTCTTAAGTAGGCAATTTTTCACCTTTTAAAAGTTGTATACTCATAGACCAAAGGCACCATGTGCTCCAATGTTTTCCATACCTCAGCACCTTTAATCTCTGGAACTAACCTCATGAATGTCTGCTACATCTAAAATATTATGAGAAGATGCCAACACACTGTAAAGTTGCACCCAACTTTCCTTTTTTTTCCCCTTGCATCTTACCAAATAAAGGCAATCCCCAGTTTATGACAGGGTTCTGTTATTCAGTGAAATGAACATAAACGGTGTGTAAGAGAGGATCACAGAACCAGTTGTTATAAGGCAGGGGTCCCCAACCTTTTTTGCACCACAGACCAGTTTAATATTGACAATATTCTTGTGGACTGGCTGACCGGGGCGGGGGGGGGGGGGGCGGTGTTAATCACGACTGGAATATAGGTGAAACTATGTCACTTATAAGTGGCTAATTAATACACACAATTTCGTTTCTAAAAGGGTTTATCTAACAAATTTAATGTTAAACACACCGCATATTTTCCTGGCATGAATATAGTGATAAGTCTTATAAGTCAATAGTATCGTAACATTTTAAGTAAAGTTTGGATATAAAACACACAGCGCATATTTTCCTTGTATGAACATATAAAATAATTGCAGCACACCAATATTGGTGAATCAGTGTGAGCCCTGGGCTTGTTTCCTTGCAAAAAGGCAGTCCCATCGAGGGGTGATGGGAGACAGCGATACTCAAAAGGGATTCCTTATGTCCGGTCTATTCCGCTATTTAGTTTTCATTGCAGAAAAGCCCGCTTCGCAGAGACATGATGTTGGAAATGGAATCAATGTTTTTAGTGCTTTCATGTCTATCTCAGGATATTCAGCTTTGACTGTGATCCAGAATGCCGGCAGAGATGTTATGTCAAATATATTTTTCAGCCCGTCATCATTTGCAAGCTCAAGGAGTTGATCTTCTTCCCATGCTGACATGAATGATTCACCAGGGACATTCACAAATGGGTCACAGACCCATTCCTTTGCACATCTTGGGTAATTTGTGGTTGGGAAGTAATGCTCGAATTCTGTTGACAGCAAAGTTAGGTGATCGGGCACCAGCTGTGAGAAGGACGGTGCAGCCTCAGTCTCTCCCAAAATCCCAGCTAATGTTAAAAATATGTCAAATATGCCCCTGTCCACTTGCTGTCCCCACAGTTCCAGTTTGGCTTTGAAAGCAGACACTTTATATGCCAACTTGAAGTCAGTTGTCATTCTCCCCTGAAGTGACAAGTTGAGTTCATTGAGCAGTTTGAAGATGTCACACAGATAAGTGAGCTTTGCTATCCACTCCTCGTTACTGAAGTGTGCTGCCAGTGGTGACTTTTTTCCTGAAAGAAATCTCTGCAGCTGCTCTCTTAATTCAAAAACCCTGGCCAGGGCTCTCCCCCTTGATAGCCTCCTGACTTCAGTGTGTAAGAGAAGGTGTTTGTGCTCTGCATCCATTTCCTCGCAAAGCTGCTCAAACAGACATGAGTTAAGGGCTTTTGCTTTGATGTGATTGATAACTTCAATAAGGTCACTCAATACGCTGTTAAGATCAGGTGACATTTTTTTAGCTAGCCAGCATTTCCCTGTGTATGACACAGTGTGTAGACTGGCATTCAGGAGCAACCTCTTTGACTCGAGTAGTGAAACCAGACTGCTATCCAGTCATAGCTGCAGCCTCGTCTCTGCACATTCCAACACAGAATGACCAGTCCAGTTTGCCTGGCATGTAGTCATTCAAAGACTTGAATAGTTCTGCCCCAGTTGTGTTAGTTAGCAGTGGCAGTGCACACAACATATCCTCATGCACGTTGTCTTGAAATATATATCGCACATAAACCAGCAGTATTGCCTTGTTGTCGACATCGGTAGACTCATTGACCTGGATGGCATACCGTGGTGACTTGTTAAGCAGTTCCAACAGCTGTGCTTCGATGTCCTCCGCTATGTCATTGATTCTTCTTGAAACTGTGGTAGCTGAAAGAGAAACCTGTGCCATCTTGTTAGCTGCAGCTTCTCCCAACAGTGCACAGCACATGCCCTTGGCAGCAGACAGAATCAATTCTTCACCAACAGTAAAAGGCTTCTTAGCCTTAACAATACGGCTAGCCACTAAGTACGACGCTCTCAGAGCAGCAGCATTTGTGGAGGTGGTGGCTCTCAACACTTGCTTCTGTCCCACTTGCTCACGTTTTTCCGCTCAAAAAAATCAACGGGTTTGTCTTTAAGTGCAGGGTGCTTGGACTCAAGGTGCCGAAGCAGCTTTGAGGCTTCATTGCCTCATTAGACAGCTTGTCTCCACATATCACACACAGGGGGCTTGGAGCGTGTGAGTCACCAGTCACATTAAAGCCATATTTTATGTATTACTCGTCGTATTTTCTGTTGAAGGAAGCTTTCTTTTTTTTTGCAGTCTCGGCCTCAGCTGTCTCTGCGTTATCATCATCATTAGGCCTTTTATGTCCCTACCACCTCTTCCAAAGAAACTCTCAAGCGACGTTTGTTTTTTTACTCGTACCGTCTGATGGCCTTGCATGCGTAATGACCTTGCGTACATTCAAGTTCAACAGTGGCCGTGACAGGGAAAGAGGAAAGGTGTAGCTGACTCATATTGTTTCATATCGCCAAATCATTCCTTGCAGCCTGGTACCAGTGCGCGGCCACTGTTGGGGACCACTGTTATAAGGGAGCAAACAGGCTTGGGACGAGCTGCCACCAGCTGGCCTCAATGACTCAATGAATGAGTGCTGTTCCCAGCTGGTAGAATGTGCCTTGGATCTGTTGTCATCTATTATTCTGTTCCCCCAAAAGCTCACTTGAATGTGGTGCCCATAAGTCAGGCATTCATAAGCCAGGAAGGACTTGTACTGGTGTTTGAATGACTGACCTGTAATTAAACATTTTGACCCTGAGTGTAGAACAGAAAGCAGTAGAGAGAAAGAACAGGTCACAATGTCTTCACTGAACACAATGCTGAATTAAATGCAATCTCTTCTGCCCATCCATGAACCATATTCCTCCATTCTTGCATGTTCATGTGTATAACTGTCTCTTAAATGCCACTATCACATTTGCTTCCTATGCTTCTCCTAAACACTAAAGTGCACTAAAAATCTTTACATTACAATGTCATTATGTCAGACCAA
Organism: Hemitrygon akajei; assembly: GCF_048418815.1. NCBI lineage: Eukaryota > Metazoa > Chordata > Chondrichthyes > Myliobatiformes > Dasyatidae > Hemitrygon > Hemitrygon akajei. The sequence continues at coordinate 83,607,937 of NC_133124.1, forward strand.
ACTTTTAAAGCGAAACCCCAACTCAATGTCTGTGGTTGCAAATTATGTACACTTCTCCCAATTACGTTCCCCTAAGATATGTGGAAGTAATGCTCAGAGCCTTAAGTTTTCCAATCTTGCTTTTCTTTACAGCTTGTAACATGTTTCCATTCTTACTAGGACCTAGTACTGGTGGACAGTGATCTGTAACTTTATAAAACACTTGTTTGTCAATATATTATACTGGTATGATACTGGAAATATGGTATAAAGAATATTATGTTCTCAATAAATGTTACGCTTTCTATTCTTTGTTCTTGCATTATTATATTTTTTTCCTAAGTAAGTTGTCTTATGTCGCAGAATGTGCTGGAGAATTATCCAAACTTTACTGATCCAGGAGTACTGTTTACAGGGTATGAGAGAATACCTGATCTTTGTTTAGACAGTGAGGCATCTACGAAATAACTTCACACAGCAGTAACTTTGGGATTAAAACTTACTGCGAATAAATTGTCGTAACTACAATGTGCTAGTTATATTTTTAAGGCCTAGAGTAGCTCGTATATGTAGTAGAAGTATTTAATGTCTTTATCGCTAATACTGTATTTGTAAATGTGGATACAGACTATTGCATAGGAGATGCATTGACACTTGCCTTTCTACTACTTGCTTTTGGAGTTGAAAGCTACTGTTTCTTACTTCCTTGTAAAATTTAAACATAAAATAAATCAAGGTTAGTTTTAAATATTAAAATTAAATGAAGTGTGTCTGAGGGTAAGGGAGTATCAGCTTTAAAGCATCTGAGACTGAGTACAGACTGAGGTTTTTAAATTTTAAATCCAATGTTTTTTAAGATTTTAAACTTTTATGTAGTAGCTGCACTTATTGCATATCTAACAAACTAAGGAGCAAAAATTTTAAGCAGTTGCAAATGGTAGTCTGTATTAGAAAACAACTTCTAGAAAGTCAGTTAGTCTCTGTGCAGAGAGAAAACCTGTTAATACTTCAGCTCAATGTTCATTAAACTTTCTGATGAAAAGTCATTGACCTAAAACATACCTTTTTTCTCTCCTCAGATTCATCTGAGTTGCTGATTATTTCCAACAGTCTTTTTTTCATGATAAACAAGATATTTTGTTTCCACGTGTTTGTGTAAGATATTTTACCTCTCATAAGATGCATATCAAAGAAGTAATCTTTCCAGAGGACCAAGATAAATAATAAACATTGAAAGATAATGCACTTAATTATTATAGTTAGTTTTAAACCTGCAAGTCAGTATATTAATAGCTTGCTGAATATTTTTTGACCAGATGAACATCCATGAAAGAATCAGAGGCATTTTATCAGAGTCATTTCGAGATGAACTAGGCAGGAGTTCACAAGGTTTGTCTGAGGCTGATCTTGTAAAAGCTTTACAACGCCGGGGAATTGTAGATGATGTCATGAAGGAACTCAGTTTTTTAACTGTAAGTATTTCACTGCAATGAATGGCAAATTTCAGAGGATCAAAATTAAAGTTTAAAAATGTTTGTGTTTGCTGCTCTTGTGTACAGAATTGTGTTTAAAGACTCCTGCTGATGTGCTGAAATGTTGTAGTCCTCTTATATTACTTGGATATTGGAATCTGACAGATCGGAGGTTGTAATACAAATTTATAAAACAATTAGAATCACAGCTGGAGTACAACATGTAGTTCTGTTCACCATACTCTTATGAACTTGTGATTGTACTGCGGAGAGTACTGAGGAGATTCACTGGAAGGCTGACTGGAATAGAACATTTCAATTATGAGGAGAGACTGGATAAGCTGAATTTGTTGTTTGTTTTCTTGGAGCAGAGGAGGCTGAAGAGACGAAAGGAGCATGGAGAATGAAGAAAACATGAAAGGGTATGCAAAATGATGAGCATAGATAGGGGTAGATATTGAGAAACTATTTCCTATACTAAAGGCCTTTAAATCGAAAGAACATTGGTCTAGAGTGGAGTGTATGAGAATTAGGGGGATACAGAGGAGGATTTTTTCCACCCAGAAGGGGGTTGGAATCTGGAATGCTGTGACTATGGGTAGTGGAGACTGAAACTTTCACAGTATTTAACAGTACCTGGAAGGGTATATAAATCACCAAAGTATAGAAGATTGCTAAATGAGATTAGTGCAGACGGTGATGTTGATGTTTGGCATGGACACATTGGGCTGAAGGGCCAGTTTCTGTGCCCATTGAATCCATGATCTTCCTTTGGAAATGACCAAGGAAATGCAGGAACATGTATTTGAAAAATAGAATAAAGTGCATCTTAGGATGCTTGTTGACTTGAAATTAAGGAATATGATGCTAAAGTGAATGTGACAACATGAAAGTTAAATAATGAGTTAACCAGAATCATAGTAATCATTGAGCAACACACAAAATGCTGGAGGAACTCAGCAGGCCAGGCAGCATCAATGGGGGGGGGGGGGGGGAAGTACAGTGGACATTTCAGGCTGAAACCCTTCGGCAGGACTGGAGAAAAAAAGCTGAGGAGTAGATTTGAAAGGTGGGGGGAGGGGAGAGAGAAGTGGCCGGTGATAGGTGAAACTTGGAGGGGGGGGGGGGTGGGATGAAGCAAAGAGCTAGGAAGTTGATTGGTGAAAGAGACAGAAGGCCATGGGAGAATGAAGAAGTTGGGGGGGGGGGGAAAGATAACATGAGGGAGGTGATGGGAGGGCAAGGAGATAGCATGAGAGAAGGATAAGGGGTGGGAAATGGTGAAGGCATTATTGGAAGTTTGAGAAATTGATGTTTTGTACCATGAGGTTGGAGGTATGAACAGAATATAAGGTATGAACAGAAAATGAAGTAGGGGTAAATGGGCTATTTTTTTTGTATTGGTTGTTGCAAATATCACTGCTGGAATCAAGCTGTTCACACCTACACACTGATTTAAATAAGGACACCATGTATAATTTTTTGGTGATTCTAAGCTGAGTATCAGTATGATTTGTAAGAAGGAAGCAGGGAGGTTTCAAATACATATACGCAATGTGAGTGGATCAAGACTTGCAATGACTATCATCCAGTATCACATCCACAGTGAGGAAGTGTTTTAAGAGGTCATTCAAAGATCAAAATAAAATTTGTTATCAAAGCACATGCATGTCACCCCATACAACCCTGAGATTCTTTATCCTGTGGGCAGACTTGGCAAATCTATACAATAGTAACTGTAAACAGGATCAATGAAGAACAGACTGTGCAAATGCAAATATGAATAAATAGCAATAAATAATGCGAGCATGAAATAACAAGATAAAGGGTCCTTAAAGTGAGACCATCGGTTGTGGGAACATCAGAAACAAATGAGTGTAATTATCACTTTTTGTTCAAGGTTGAAAGGTAGTGACTGTTCTTGAATCTGGTGGTGTCACTCCTGAGACTTGTGCCTTCTACCTGATGACAGCAGCGAGAAAAGAGCATGATCTGCACAATGAGGATCTTTGACGGATGCTGCTTTTAAATGATATTTCATATAGATGTGCTCAATGGGAGGGCTTAACCTGTGATGTGCTGGGTGGAATTTGATACCTTTTGTAGGATTTTCCACTCAAAGGCATTGTTGTTCCCATACCAGGCTATGATGCATCCAGTCAGCTTATTTGCCCCCACACATCCATAGAAGTTTGCTAAGGTTTTTAATGACGTGTTGAATCCTTGCAGACTCCTGAGGAAATAGAGGCACTGTCTTTGCAATTATATTTATATGATGGGTCTAGGACAGGTCCTCTGAAATAGTTGGAATTTAAAGTTACTGTCCTTTTCCACCTCTGATCTGAGTTCTCATGGACCTCTGGTTTCCCTGTCCCAAAGTCTACAATCAGTTCCTTGGTCTTGTTAGTTGTTTTGAAACATATCAACTCCTGCTTGAGAAGCAACTTGGATCCACTCCAATTTGTTTACCAGAGCAATAGGTCCACTGCAGATACTATCTCACTGGCTCCTCACTCAACCTTGGAACACGTAGACAGCATAGATGCATATGTCAGGATGCTCTCTATTGAGTACAGCTCAGTATTTAATACAATCAACCCCTCAAAACTTAATAAGTTTCAAGACATTGGCCTCCATACCTCCTTGTGCAATTAGATCCGGGATATCCTCATTTGCAGACCCCAGTGAGTTTGGACTAGTGACAGCGTCTCTTCCACGGTCTTCATCAGCACAGGTGCACCACTTAGTGCCCTGCTCTACTTGCTTTACAGTTATGACTGTCTGGCTAAGCATAGTTCCAATGCTATATTCAAATTTGCTGACAGCACCACTGTCATTGGCCGAATCAAAGGTGGTGACAAATCAGAATATAGGAGAGAATTGAAAATCTGGCTGAGTGGTGTCATAACAACATCCTCTTGATGTCAGCAAGACCAAGGAGCTGATGATTAACTTCAGGAGGAGGAAACCAGAGGTCCATGAACCAGTCCTCATCGGTCAATTAGAGGTGGAGAGGTTCAGCGACTTTAAATTCCTTAGTTTTAATCATTCTAGAGGACCACAGCATGCAAGTGCAATTACGAAGAAAGTGTGGCAGCATCTCTACTTTCTTAGGAGTTTACAAGGATTTGGCATGACATCTAAAACTTCGATAAACTTCTATAGATGTGTAGTGAAGAGTATATTGACTGGCTGCATCACAGCCTGGTATGGAAACACCTATACCCTCAAACGGAAAACACTACAAAATGTAGTGTGTACAGCCCAGTCCATAACGGGTAATGCCCTTCCCACCACTGAGCACATCAAAATGAAATATTGTTGCAAGATAGCAGCATCCATCATCAGGGACCACCACCACTCAAGATATGCTCTCTTCCCTCTGCTGCCATCAGGAAGCAGGTACAGGAGCCTCAGGTCTCACACCACCAGGTTCAGAAACAGTTATTATTACTCCTCAACCATCAGGCTCTTGAACCAAAGGGGATAGCTTCACTCAAATTCACTTCATCTTGAAATGTATGCACAGTCTATGGGCTCACTTTAAAAGACTCTTCATCTTATGTTCTCTATTTATTGCTTACTTTTTTATTTTTGTACTTTTTGTGTTGCACAATTTGTGTCTTTTGCACACTGAATGCCCAAATTGGTACTGTCTTTCATTGATTCTTTATGGTTAGTATTATATTATGGATTTATTGAGTATGCCAGCAAAAAAAGGATTGTATATGGTGGCATATATGCGTGTAACTCTTGCTTTGGCTAGCGGCTTAATATAGGGGGTGATAGGCCCTGGCCCGGCCAAACTTAAGAAATCTCATTTGGGTGGATGCTGTGCGATGTGTTCCCTGTTACAAGTCAGTATCCCGAAATAACAAACCGTACACAATATGCGATTAAACGATTAAGCTTTATAATTCTTACTTTGACTATATGGTTAGTAAAGAAAAGGAAAAAAAGGTCCAATCTTATTAAACAGTCTGTTGCGCAATGTTGGAGCTCACTGTTAAGTTGATCGTCTACCATCGACCTCCCCCCGATCGTCGCTGCCCTTCAGACCCTCGCTCCAAGTCCACACCGTCCGGCGGTCTACCAGCTCTCTCTATTCGTGTCTTTTCCCTCATCTCTCCTCAGCAAAAGACCGTGAAAATCTCTCCTCCAGCTCACAAGAAAGAACAACAGCATTTCAAACCCCGTTATCTCTAGTCATAACTCAAACATTGCTGCTACAAAGAAACCATTATATTATCAGTGAAACCTCACAGCATGTTACATGTGCTTTGATAATAAGTTTACTTTGAACTTTGAGGATAGAAACTAATGAAAGAAGAGGTGAGGTTTTCCCCTTTGGGAGAAGCAGTATACAAACAGTATATTTTCTAAGATTGGTAAGTGCTAGTGTTTTGAGAGGCCTCTGCATCCTTGTAAACAAAGCACTAAATCAATGTAATTTTACAGCAAACAATTAGAAGGGAAGATCTTTTGTTGGCTTCTATCACAGGAGGATTTGAATGTAAGAGTAAAAAAGTCTCATGGAAATTATAAAGGGCTCTAGAGAGACCATCTGAAATATTATATACTGTTCGGGTCTCTTGACCATGAGGAATTACCAGATTGATTTTTGATTTGAAGGCTTTTTCCTTTGAAGAGAGAATAAGCAGATTGGGCTTATACCTGACCATTTAGAAGAACAAGCATTCTCATAGACACATACAAAATTCTTACATGGTTTAGCAGAATAGATGCAGGGTGATAGTTACTCCACCTAGGGTATCCAAAATCATGTGATTAGTTTCTCAAGAGAAGAGGCTGGACATTCAGAGCGGAGATGAGAAGTGATCTCTTCTGAAGGGAGGGACTTTGGAAATTTCTACATGAGTGATGTGTGTGCTCAGTCATTGGGTATACTCAAGCTATAGCATTGGCAGACCAAGCTTGAGAGGTGAAATCAATGACAGGTACATCTTTCTGAAGCTCTTATCTATACTGAATATTATGAAAAATATGGGCATTAATGTTTGGATATCAGAATATTTCATTAACCTAGATATTGTGGTATCTTTATTTATACAGTGCAGCATATTAAGACCACAAAATTCTGTGTTTCAAAGGAACATTTCAGTGAATGTTTGTAATTATAAAAGTTAACAGGAATGGCATATCTGTTTTTAGTAATTCGTGTTCCATGTCATCTGCCTTTGAAACCAAATCCTATGAACTCCATTCAATTTTTCAAGCCTTAGACATTTATTGTTTTAATTTATTTTCTATTGTTATTTTCATATTAAGTATCTGCTTTATGTTCACATTGATCCACAATCTTTGGGTTTCATACAGGGAAGTCTAACTGTAATTCTAAAGGCTTGTAAATCCTTTACTTCTATCTTCTAATATGACTAGTGCTCTTTCCTTTATGTGAAATTAATTGAAATACAAACAATTTTCATTTCCTGAAGGTTCCAGATAAAGAAGCTACAAGCAGTTCAAAACCAGCCACACATTTTGTAGACAAAGAGCCACGTGAACTAAAGAAAAGTGAGTGTTTCTTGCAGTTCATTTATTTGGCCACAAACAAATTTATTTGATTTTTAATTTTTTTTTGAATTTAATTGACTTTATTACTTACAGCCTTCATATACATGAGGAGTAAAAATCTTTATGTTATGTCTCCATCTAAAGGTGCAATGTACAATTTATAGTAATTTGTAATAAATAGTATGTACAACAGGATAGTCAATATAACATAGAAGTACAGTTGTGTCAGCATGAGTTAAGCAGTCTGATGGCCTGGTGGAAGTAGCTGTCGCGGAGCCTGTTGGTCCTGGTTTTTATGCTGTGGTACCATTTCCTGGATGGTAGCAGCTGGAACAGTTTGCGGTTGGGGTGACTCAGGTCCCCAATGATCCTTCGGGCTCTTTTTACAGACCTGTCTGTGTAAATGTCCTGAATAGTGGAAGTTCACATCTACAGATGTGCTGGGCTGTCTGCACCACTCTCTGCAGAGTCCTGCAACTGAGGGAGGTACGGTTCCTATACCAAGCAGTGATGCAGCCAGTCAGGATGCTCTCAATTGTGCCCCTATAGATAGTTCTTGGGATCTGGGGACCCACACCAAACTTCTTCAATCGTCTGAGGTGGAGGCACTGTTGTATTTTTTTTCTCACACAGACCATGTGATATTTATGCTGAGAAACTTAAAGCTGTTCACCCTCTCAACCCCACATCCATTAATGGGTGTTTTTCATTGGTATTACCTGTAAATAAAAATTGTTAATGGGGTCAAATTTAATTTAACTAGAGTTTCAATAGAGAATAATAGGATATCTGGGCCAAGATGTCTATCCAGCCTCTTCCATAGTTTCAAACAAATCTATTATAGTATGATGAAAAGCTGTTCATATTTAAGCCTTTTTATTTTTTGAAATGCCATGGTGGTATAGCAGTTAGCGTGACACTATTTGTTGGGAGTTTGGAGTTTAATCCTGGTATCCTCTGTGTTGGTTTCCTCCAGGTGCTCCTGTTTCCTCCAACAGTCCAAAGACATACCAGTTAGTAGGTTAAATGGGCATTGTAAATTGTCTTGTGATTAAGCTGCAGTTAAATCGGGGTTGTTGGCAGCATGGCTTGAAGGACCAGAAGGGTCTATTCCATGCTGTATCTCTAAATGATTAGTAGTATTCTACATCAAACATCCATCGAGCCTGATTGTAATGCTGCTTGGAGTAGACTATCTGAGGACAAAGATTTGGATAAATTTCATAAATTTTTATATTCCAAGCTACTTGAAATAAAGTCTAGAACTCTTCATTTTCTTGTGGCCTTATCAGTTCGAACTGTTGCCTTTTCATATTGAGTGAACTTGGATATCACATTGCTACAAAATCTCAATCTTTTGCTTTTTTATTGCAATTGCTTAGTTTAACCAGCAAGAGAAATGTTGTTGTTAACTGAGGGGGGGGGGGGGGCTAATACAAATAAATATTCAGTGCGCAGTGATCCACACCTTACTTATCTAATACACCCACTATTCCTTTGACTGGGTGAAGGCAAACAAGATCTGCAGCAATAATCACTATTTCATCTTGTTTCATCTTACTGGTCTTTTGCCCTCTGTGCAGTGGGAAGAATTAGAAGTAGGTGAACTCTGGTGAGAAACCCTGCAGTTATCCAGGTCTATCTCAATCATACAAAGTTTGTGTGAAGTAATAAGCTTTACTGATTAAATATAGTGTGTATATGGTAGTTCTGGCAAGAATCCAAATATATTGAATACACTATTTTTCCCACCAATTAACTATTATTGATTTTATGATTGTACTTGTAATAATTGATGCTGACCAAATTCCAGAATGTTTGTTTAAAGAAATATGATTTTGAATAGTAGTCACATGTTTTAGAACCAGGCCCTTTGACCCACTAAGTACTTACCAATCTATTTATTCCAGTCATATACTAATCCTTTTTTTTTATTTTCCGTATGTTCCAATCTGCTCTCCCAAATTCTACCATTTGCCTACAATACATGGGCAATTATGGTATACACAAAAATAGGACAAGGTCTTCAGATCTTTCAAGCCTGGCCCTTCATTTAATATGACCACATTTGATCTAAACTGGCCTCTGTTCCCTAGTGATATTTCTCCATTTCCCTCTTTCTTGATAGTTCAAATATTGATCCATTCTTACCTTTTCACTTCTACCAAATTGTATGAACTTGCACTTCCCCATATTAAACTCCATTTCCCAGTCTTTTACCCACCCTCTAAATCAGTCTATATTCTGTTTTAATCATAGAAATTCAGCACAACCGTCTCCTGGAAATCTTGCATGCTGTTCCTTTCCTCCAGATCTTTAATAGTTACTAATTTTCAGTACTTCACTAGTTACTTCCAATCTGAAAACAACCCATTCCAACTCTGTATTGGTCCCTATAGTGACCAGTTAACCCATAAATTTGCTCATTGGCATTTGGGAGGAAACTGGAGTGTTCACAGAGAATATGAAAACTTTACACAGGTGGTCCAAAAAGTCTGGATGGAACCAAGCATACTGGGACTGTGAGGCAGCAGCTTTCTCAGTGTCATATTGGAGTTTTTATCCAGGTAGTTTGAAATGTTGCCAATAAATGCCATTAGAGCGACAAACAAAAAAAATTGTGACTGGGTTAAATAATTTTTGTTGGTCAGATCAAGGCATCTACTTCATTTTGGAAATAATGTATTTTATTTCTTCTACTTAATTTCCTTGAACTGCATTATATGTGTATTTAAGGGAATTAGTTCACAAAATGTATGTTAAATATATTTGTTCTTGCAGACACTGGTCAACAAGTCCTGTTCCAGGGGTCTTAACACAAAATCTACATTAGCCCTTTTGTGCAGTGCTTTGGACATGCTATATATTATTTAAGATGGCACCTTTTCTGAAACATGAGAGAGCAAACAGAAATTTAGTTTAAAACAGGCATAAATGAATATGGAAGTTTAGATATGCTCAGATATGTGCACAACAGTTATTTATTCAACAACCAATAAAATGGGAAATTCTGGAAACATTCAGCAGGTCAAGCAGCACATGTACAAAGAAGATCAGTTAATATTTTAGGTTAGAGGAACTAAATTACTCATTTTTATCTCATTGCTATTTTTGGAAGCAGGTAATGGATGAATTAATTGAAGTGCTTTGTTCAACAAAGCAATGCTATAGCAGATGATTTTGAATGTAGATCATTGGCTGTAAAGCCCTTCGAGTCATCTTGAACTTGTGAATGGTGTTATTTAAATGCAAATCTTTTTAAGCAGGCGGTTAACATTTATGTTTTACCATTCATATTGCAGCAAACATTGATCCTACTAGAAGAAATCTGTACCTTCAGGTTTTGGGTGGTAGAGCATTCCTGGAGCACTTACAGGAACCACAACCTTTACCAGGGCAAGTGTGCTCTACGTTTAAACTTTATTTGCATTTCCGAAATCAGCGCTTCCATTCCAAGCCTGTGCCGTGCGCCTGTGAGCCTGATCTGCAGGATGGTTTTCTGCTGGAAGTTCATAAAGACAGTTTAGGTAAGTGATGCTTAAGGTTTGTTTATAATGGATTTAAAACAAAAATGATTTAATGTCTACGTTATAGAAGAATAATGGGTTTCCTTTAGTATCTTCAGTGTTCATCATTAAGGCCCTGTGATACTGAATTACGCAGTCAGAAGATTTTGGCTACTTTTCCCAGACTAACTGTAAAGTGTCTACTGGAGTAGTTGGTGTGTGAAAGTCTCCAGTATCCCAAATTAGCCAAATGGAAAACTGGTTGGGATTTCTGTTGTAAATGCTTGCTCTTCTCAACCAATAGTACTTAATATGAGTCTGCACTTTCTGAAAATGGTGATTTTAGAAGGGAAGGAAAAAAATCATGCTCCTGTACCATCACCTTATGATAGTAATGAGAAGAGGACATGTCCCAGATTTCTGCTTTTCTGTTGCTATAACTTGTAAACTTCACTTACGAGCAAAAGCAGTACTTATTTCAAAAGCAGAAGCTTGAGGGCAACATAAGTATTAACGCAGAATAAATTTGTTAAATGGCAAATTTCTTTATTAGATTTATTGACATCCTACCAGTCACAAGAAAGGATTTTTCTCCAATTATTCATCATAATTTTTATTGTCGTAACACTGTGGCCCTGCTTCTCAGTGGATAGTACTGTTGCCAATGCTCCAGTAACATGGGTTCAATCCCAATCTCTGGTACTGCCTGTGTGGTATTTACATGTTCTCCCTGTGCCTACATGAGTATCTGTCTTCCATCTTCTCAAGTCCCAAAGACGAGTTAGTTGGTAATTTAATTATTGTAAATTACCCCTAATGTACTGTAGGTGATTGGTGGGAAAATCGGGCATGTGATTAAAAAATAGGTTACTGTGAAATAAGTGTGGAAAGGTGGATTGCTTTGAGAGCAGGCATAGACTTGATGGGCCACATGGTGTTCTATGTTATGTGAAAACCTAGTCTGTAGTTCAAGTAATTAGACTTTTTAATCTTGCTATCCAATCGCATCCAGGTGATGGCAGTAAGATGGCTGATGCAACGACTTTATTATCCATCTGTGATCCTGTGCACATGGTTCTTATAAAGACAGATACTTCCAGTGAAATAACACTGATTGCATCACACTACCTAGAATGGCGATCTATACTGAGTTCACCGGATGGAAAAATAAGCATGTCAGTGGAGTTATTGGGCGTAGGTAAGATTTTTTTAAAAATCTTGATTAAATTATTTTTATGTATTGATTGGTTTTGGTCAGTGTGAATATTGTCGTTTAAAGCACAACCTGTTTGGCTTTTTAGTCCAGCTTCTGAACTGACAGTTGTTACGTTCCCCAGTAACCGGGTGACTTACCAGCAAAGATAGATAGGTCCGCTGAAGCCTGATGCTACTATTTTCAAACGTTTTTATTTATAAAGGGGCACAAACGTATGGTTAATACAAAACATTCAGATCATATACGTCGTCACACTCAATCTAAAGCACAGGTATAGTAATAATCAATCAGAAATAAGCTCTATCGTTGTCTAGGGGTAACGTAGATGTATATTGTTTGCTGGATATCTAAAAGTCTTTTGTGGTCACTGCAGTTCCACCAGCTGCCGTCGTTGTGGTGTCGCGTTGGTGCACTTTTGTTAGAAAGAGAGAGAGAGATGGGATGAAACAGTTACCCGACCGGTTTTCCAACCTGGAGGAGTTCGGTTTGTCGGAGCCTCGTTGGGGGAATGAATGCTCATCTGTGGCCTCCCCTGTAGCTAAGCCGTTCTTCCGTTGTGGGGTCGCCAATCCCAGGCAAGGAAAAGATGCACACGAACCCCACCACCGGCTGTCGCTATCAAAACGCTGTCGCAGGATTTCTAGCGTGTCTTCTGGTGCGTCTGTGGCCCCGACTCGGCAGCCCACCTTTTATCTTCCTCAGGGGATCGCCGGTGTCAATCTCTCTCTCAACCAGCCCACGTTGCCCGAGGGCTTTACACGTGGTCTTCATGAGACAATAGTCAGAGTCACTTTATTCTGCTTCCCGGGGGAACGTGGTCTTCCGCACGTCTCCCTCTCTCTCCCATTTTCCTGTGTCTATTCAGCACGTCTCTCCCTCTCTTGGGTCATTTGACCCCCCCTTGACTAGGGCTCTTGCGATTCTCACAAAGGAGGGGGCTGGGGTCATAACACAGTGCACTTGCTTGTTGGTTCTGCTTTGATAGACATTCTGTCTGTTACATTTTGTTTCGCCAGAAATTAATCAAACGATAAACACGGAAGCCTGAGGATAACTCGTGTATGCTTCATTTGTACCTTAGTGAGGCACACATGTATGATGTGGTGTAATGACATATGCCATTCACATGCTTTTACATATAACCTGCAATGAATTGTATAAACAAAGAATGCTTAATCAAACCAGATATTACTACAATATTACTCAAATATTACTGAAATATTAAATGCACAACGCTCCTCCTTAATTATAAACTCCAACACAATATATAATGCATCTCAACTATATACACTGTGTACTATATAATACAACTGTTTTATAGACATCAACAGCATTGTAACTTTTAAATAGTCCCATTCAGGCCTAAAGATTTAATCACTGTGGAGGATTTCTTACTCTTGTGGGATAACGTCATTCCTGACAGGGAGGGTCACTCTCCTTGGCAGGTGAGAGTTGTGGCTGTGAACAATCTCAGCTTCTGGGGCTTCCCCAAGGTGGTTATAGGAGTTGATTCTGTGACTCCAGGAAGTGGTTAACAGCTCTGAATACCTTTCTTCTGGCATCTGTCCTGTGGGGGACATGCCTTATTCTAATTGTCAAAAGTCACTTCCATTGTGATTAGTTGGTTTAGAAACTGCAGCTGCTATTCCCATTGGATGGCTGCCTGGTGTCCAGTTTCAAATGATCTGGATATATAAAATAGCACAAGGAAGCAGCTTACTCTGTTTCTTTGTTTAAGGCAAGTTTGCACAAGATGATTGAGAAGGTATAACTTTTAACTATGTATTATTCAATTTTTCTAGTGTCTAACTTGGGGAACACAAATTTTTGGTCAAATATTTACTATTTGTAAATAAATAATTAATACACCTATTCTCAGAGAATGCTTTTCTGTATCACTTGCCAGACCCACAACATTACAGCATCCTGTTGTAACAGCAAGCTGCTCACTGCTGATCTATCCCAGGCCACCAAACCACCACTTTCAATTTGACTGTGTCTAGATGACCAGCATGTAGCTCTTCCAACACTTTAGCTCTCAGCTTGGCTGGTACACCAGCTCTCAATTCCCAAAAAAGGAAACCCCCATCAAGAGCAAGTTCATCTCAGAGCTGGTAAAAATGGGGGAGCTGGAATTTCTGCTGTAAATTCCAGCCATTTTGAGTTGCCCTGTTGACCTGAGACAGTGTAGGGTTTTTCTGGTTTCCCTTTGCATCATCTGCTGTAGTTGGGAGACATTCGATTTGCATTGGAGTAACCTCTTTTGTAAACTTTTCAGGTATTTCCCTTTCCTCGGGTAAACAATACAGTCCATCAGCATTTTCAATATTAGCTGTCTTCTTGAATTCAAACTCTAATTGTATCCTCCAAGAATCCGAGCCAATCTCTGCATTTGTGCGTTAGTTGAAAGCCCTTTTGTGAACTGAGAATGAACACGAGTGGTTGATTATCAGTAATGAGGGCAAACTCTCTCCCATACCTGGCTTTGTAAATGTTTTACACCCTAAAGCAGGCTCAAGGCCTCTCTGTCAATCCATGCGTAATTTTTCTCTGCAGCAGTAAGCGAACGTGATGCAAAGGCTGTGGGGTGTTCATATCCCTCACTCATTACATGACATACCTGCACCTATACCATAAGGTGAAACATCACAGGTAAGTTTCACTTGACAATGTGGATCATATTGTGTGAGTATAGTGTCTGACGTCACCATTTCCTTTGCCTTTTGGAAAGCCACCTGACACTGTTTTGTCCATTGCCATTTCTTTCTGGTCTGTGGTAATTAATTCAAGGGGTGGAGTGTGGTAACCAGGTTTGGTAGAAATATGTTATAGTAATTGACAAATCCCAAGAAGACCCCACAACAGTGACATGTCTTTGGCCTTAGGCAATCCACTGCTGCTTGAATTTGCTAAGCACACTTGTGTAATTCTTGTGTGTGAATGGTGTGACTACAATGACTGATGCTTAATTAATTCACACTTGTCGCATCATGCTTTGAGCCCATGATCTTCTCATTTTTTTAACACTGTCTTAAGATTTTGGAGTTGTTCCTCGTTGTCCTCAGCAGTAACAATGATGTCATCCAGGTACCACTGAGTGCCTGAGCAGCCTTGCAGTACTTAGTCCATAGCTTTCTGACAGAGTGCAGGTGTAGATGCTACTCCAAAAATAAGCCTATTATAATGATAAAGCCCTTTCTGAGTGTTTATGGTGAGAAGCACTTTGGACTCTTCTTCCATTTCCATCTGGAGTTAAGCCTCAGCTAAGTCCACTTTGAAGCGTTTTCCTTCAGAAAGGTTTGTGAAGATATCCTCTATGATAGGCAGAGGGTATTGAGCTGGGTTGATGGTGACCTTAAAATCTCCTTTGATCCTCACAGACCTATCCTTCCTGGCTACTGGGACCACCAGTGTTGCTCATGAGCTCCACTCAACCTTGGAAAGAATCCCTTCAGTCTTCATGCAGTCCAGCTCATTGGCTGCTTTATCATAGAGAACAGGCTTTGTAAAACTTGGGTGTGGCATTTTCATTTAACACCCTTGATATATTTGCATTTTCCAATGCCATCCATGAACACTGCTGCAGCATCATCCAATACCTTTATTAATTTGCTTTCCTGCAAAATGCAGAGTCCTGCAATTGAGGGAAGTACAGGCAGTGATGCAGCCAGTCAGAATGCTCACAATTGTGTCCTTGTAGGAAGTTCTTGGGATTTGAGGACCCATACCAAACTTCTTCAACCGTCTGAGGTGAAAGAGACGCAGTTGTGCTTTCTTTTCACTGTTCAGACCATGTGAGATCTTCGGTGATGTGTATGCCAAGGAACATAAAGCTGTTCACCCTCTCAACCCCAGATCCATTGATGTCTCCATTGCTTCTGTAGTCCACGACCAGCTCCTTTGTTTTTGCAACATTGAGGGAGAGGTTGTTTTCTTGACACCGCTGTGTCAGGGTGAGGACTTCTTCTCTGTAGTCTGTCTCGTTATTATTTAGATTAAGCAAATCAATGTATCATCAGCAAATTTAATTAGATTGGAGCTGTGAGTGGCAATACAGTCATGGGTATTGTTATGCCGTTGGCCCCCTCCTTTGTGAGAATCACAAGAACCCTAGTTAAGGGGGGGTCAACTGACCCAAAAAAAGAGAGAGAGACCATGTTCTCCCAAGAAGCAGAATGAAGGTGACATTGACTATTGTCTCATGGAGACCACGTGAAAAGCCCTCGGGCAAAGTGGGCTGGTTGAGAGAGAGATCGCATTACCTGCAACTTGATTGACACCTGCGATCCCGTGAAGAAGTATAAAGGCGGGTCTGAGGGGGGGAGAACCCTCAGACGCACCCAGGAGACACGAGATCGATTCCCGTGGGAGCGGGACGCCATTTTGAAGGAAGCCACGTGCGTTAGATTCCGAATTTGAATCTGTGGCTAAAACCAACGAAAGACTGCTTTTAAATAACAACGGGGAAGTCTGCTCCCCTGATTCCAAGGATTTGCTCTGCCAAGACGACGGGCAAGTGTGCATCTTTTCTAAATCATCTCTTTCTCTCTACAACGTAAAAACCCCAGCGGGTTCCCAGAAAGGAAAAAGCCTGCAAACTTCTGAGTGACTCTTTATACTTCCGTTGGACTCAGTATTACCCCCTAGACAACTGTAGAGCTTATTTCTGATTGATTATGGTTACACCGGTGTTTTAGATTGAGTTTTGACGACGTGTATGATCTGAATGTTTTGTATTAACCATACGTTTGTGCCCTTGTTGAATAAAACGTTTGAAAATAGTAGCATCCGACTCAGCTGATCCATCTATCTTTGCTGGTAAGTTACCTGGTTACGGGGTTTTCGTAACAGTATATAGAGAGTAAAGGAGGGTATTTAAGACACAGCCCTGGGGTGGGGGGCACCTGAGTTGAGGGGAGGAGGTGAAGGAGCACACTCTTGCTACCTGCCGGCAATCTGATAGGAAGTCCAGGATCCAGCTGCACAAGGCAGGGTGAAGGCCATGATTTCTGAGCTTCTTGTCAAGCCTGGAGGGAATTATGGTGTTGAATGCTGAACTGTAGTCCAAGAACAGCATTCTCATGTAAGCATCCTTCTCCAGATGTGTAAGGATGGTGTGTAGAGCAGTGGCTATTGTGTCGTCTGTCGATCGGTTGTGTCAGTAAGCGAATTGTGGGGGACCAGTTTGGATGGTAGCGTGCTGCAGATGTAGTCTTTGAAGAGCCTCTCAAAGCATTTGCTTATTGTTACGGTAAATGCGACAGGACACCAATTGTTCAGACATGTTACCTTAGCCTCTTGGGTACAGGGACAATGGTGAATGTTTTGAAGCAGAAAGACACTCTACTCTGGGAGAGGGAGAGATTAAAAATGTCTGTAAACACACCTACCAGTTGTGCTGTGCACAACCTGAGTACCTGCCCTGGGATGCCGTCTGGGTTGGAAACTCCCACGTACTTCAGCCTCAGAGATGACCAAGATGCAGGTCCCTTCGGGGGCTCAGTGTTGGTGATATCAAACTAAGTGTAAAAAAAAAAAAAAAAAAAAAAAAGATCAGCTCATCTGGGTGAGAGGCAGTGATGTTGGCAGCACCACTGTGCTTAGTTTTGAAGTCTGGGATGGTGTGTAGACCTTCCCATAAGCTGCATGTGTTGATGAAGAGTTGTATCTGGATCTTGTCCCCGTATTGTTGTTTTGCTGCCTTGATGACTTTGTGCAGATTGTAGCTGCATTTATTGAACTCTTGCTGATTACCGGCAATGTGAGCTCTATGTTGCATGGTAAGTGCTGCTCACACAGAACTGTTGATCCAGGATTTCTGGTTTGGAAAGACCCTGACCAATTTCTGGGAGACAGCATCCTTGATGCACTTCTGGATGAAGCTCGTGACCTCTTCCGTGAGTTTGGAGGCATCCTTATCATGAAAGACATTCCAGCTGATGTCATCAAAGCAGTCCTGTAGCATGGAGTCTAATTGGTCAGACCAACAATGGTCAATTTTAACTAATGCTGCCTATTGTTTCAGCTTCTGTCTGTACATTGGCAGAAACGAGATGAAGCAGCTGAGCCAGTGTACAATTCCATTTTAATTAATTTGCCATTCACTTATAGTGTAAGCCAAATTGTTAGTCTTATTAGTTTTGACATCATAGATCTCAGGGCTACTCAGTCTTGTGTCACTCTCGTTATTAACAGATTTTTCACGGGCAGTATGCAGATTATTGTTCTTTTTTGAAACTGCAACTTGATGACTTTTTAGCTTTTCTATTCCCTGTGCGGTCCATTTATTTTTCTCTGCCCAACATGCTCTTTGTATGTGTCCTACCTTGTTGCATTTTCTGCAAGTTTTGCCGTTAAACCTGGGTTGGTCTGGATAGCATATATGACAATGCTGTGTTTATGTTTGAGTGTAGGATCCAGGGGGTGGACGAGTTTCTGAGAGTGTTTGTAGGTTTAAAAAAAAACCAGGGATTTGTTGTTTGTTGAAAATCCTTTTTCATTTCTTTGAAACTCCAGCTACATATGGGTTGACAGTGTTTTTCCATTTGCTTTGCTCCTGTTAGGCTAGCTGTTAGGCTGAGGTCTTACCTGGTTTTTGTTGCTGCCTTGATGAAGGCCCAGTCTGGGTAGCCGCAAGCTTTCAAGGCTTGTCTCAAATATTTGTGCTGCTTTAGCTGTAATGTCATTGAGCATGTTCTCGGCGACAGCAAGACCACTTGCCTTGATTTACTACTGTTTGATAAACAATGATCTGGATGACTGAGAACCTTCAAGGACGATCCACTTTAAGTATACCCATGGATGACCTCCACCACAGTCTGTGGCAGAGCATTCCACAGATTCACCACTCTTTGGCTTAAAAAAAAGACCTGCTCACTTCTGTTCTAAAAGGTTGCCCCACAATTTTGTGGCTGTGCACTCCAGTTCTGGGTAGCCCCACCAGAAGGAACATCCTCTTCACATCCACCTTATCTGCTCCTTTCAACATTCGGTAGGTTTCAATGAGATTCTCCCGCATTCTTCTAAATTCCGGTGAGGAGAACCCAAACCTGTGAAACGCTCCTCATATTTTAACCTCCACATTCCTAGAATCCGCCTCATGAAAATCCTCTGGATTTTCTCCAATGACAACACATCCTTTCAGAGATGAGAGGCCCAAAATTGTTGACAATACTCACAAGTGCAGTCTAGCTAGTGCCTTATAAAAAAGGCTCAGCATTATCTCCTTGTTTGTATATTCTATTCCCCTTGAAATAAATGCCAACATTGCATTTACCTTCTTTACCACAGACTCAACCTGTGAATTAACCTTCTGGGAGTCTTGTATGAGGGCTCCTAAGTTTCTTTGAATCTCTGATGTTTGAATTTTCTCCCCAATTAGATTATGGTCTGCACTGTTGTTCCTTTTACCAAAATGCATTATCATACATTTCCCAACACTGCGTCCCATCTGCCACTTTTCTGCCCATTCTTCTAATTTGTTTAAGTCCTGCTGCAATTGTATTACTTCCTCTGCTCTACCTACCCCTCCACCTATCTCCGTATCATTCACAAACTTTGCCTTAAAGCCATCAATTCCACTATCTAAATTATTGACAAACAATCTGAAAAGTAGCGGTCCCAAAGCAGAGTCCTGAGGAACACTGCTAGTCACTGGCAGCCAACCATTCACCTCCTCCTGCCTATCTGCCACTCCTCTAATTATGCCAGTATATTTCCTGTAACACCATAGAATTTTATCTTGTTAAGCAGCCTTATCAAATGCCTTCTGAAATTCCAAGAAAATGACATCCACTTCTTCTCCTTTGTCCATCCTGTTTGTTACTTCTTTGAAGAATTCTAACAGATTTGTCAGGTAAGATTTCCCTATACAGATACCATGCTGATTTTGACTTATTTTATCACGAGTCTCCAAGTACTCCGAAACTTCATCCTTACTTATGGACTCCAACACTTTCTCAACCGGAGGTGAGGCTAACTGGCCTATAATTTAGTTTCTTTTGTCATCCTCTCTTAAAGAGTGCAGTGACATTTGCAATTTTCCAGTCCTCCAGGACTATGCCAGAATCAAGTGATTCTTGAAAGATCATGACCAGTGCATCCGTCATCCTTTCAGCAACCTCTCTCAGAAGTCTGGGATGTAGTCCATCTAGACCAGGTGACTTATCCACCTTAGGACCTTTTTCCATTTACCTAACACTTTTTCCTTTGTAATAGCAGTAGGATTTACTTCTGCTCCCTGACAGACCTCTGGAACACTAATAGTGCAAAATATCTATGAAGTTCATCTGCCATTTCTTAGTCCCCTATTACTACCTCACTAGAATCATTTTCCAGTGGTCCAATGTCAACTATCACATCCCTTTTGCTATTTGTATGACTGGAAAAAAAACTTTTAGTAACCTGCTTTATATTATTGACTCGTTTGCTGCCTTGTAGCTTTTTGGTTGCCTTTTGTTGGATTTTAAAAGCTTCCCAATCAACCAACTTCCAACTCATTGTGCTACCTTGAATGCCCTTTCCTTGGCTTTTATGCAGTCCTTAACTTCCTTTGTCAGCCATGGTTGCCTAGTTCTGTCATTTGAGAACTTCTCCTGTGGGATGTATCTCTCCTGCGCCTTGTGAACTATTCCCAGGAATTTCAGCCACTTCTGTGTTGCTGTCATCCTCACCAGTATCCTCCTCCAATCCACCTGGGCAAACTCCTCTCTCATGCCTTTGTAATTCCGTTTATTCCATTGAGATACTGATACACGTGACTTGTGCTTCTCCCCCTCAAATTGCAGTATGAATTCAATCATGTTATGATCACTGCCTCATAAGGGTTCCTTTATATTAAGTGCCCTAATAAGATCTGGGTTATTACCCAATCTAAGATGGTCTTTCCCTGAGTAGGCTCAAGAATAAGCTGTTTAAGAAGCCATCTTCCAGGCATTCAATAAATTAACTCTCATGCAATCCATCACCAATCTGTGACATTACCCTTATTACATGTCCTTTCCAGCTTCCTTTGCAATCTCAATCCTACAGCTTGGCTACTGTTTGGAGGCCTAGATATGATTCCCATAATGGTTTTTGCAGTTTCTTAAATCCACCCACAAAGCTTCAACATTCTCTGACCCAAAGTCACCTCTTTCTAAAGATGTATTTCCATCTCTTACCAACAGAGCCACACATGGCCTCTCTGCCTGTCCTATCAATACAAAGTATATCCTTTTCATGTTAAACTCCCAACTATGACCTTTTTGCAGCCACGACTCCGTGGTGCTCACAACATCATACCAACTAATCTCTAATTGCGCTACAAGTTCATCCACTTTATTCCAAATGAGCAATTTTTCAGAGAAGGACATTTCACTCGCCAACATTTTTGCTGGTGCAACAAATAGGGTGCCATCAGTGACAGGATGCCACCGTGAGGTTATAACTTCCTTGGCAAAAAGCTGTACCTAACATATTTACCATTCACTGTAATTCACAGACAACATCTTGTCACCAAAAAAAACCAAAATGATTGACTGCACAAATTGTTAAATACAGTACTCTTATCACAGCCTTACATAAAATTAAGTTCCATGATAAAATTCTTTGACTTGAATGCTTTATTTAATAATCAACTCAAGAATAATAGGCATAATCTTGACCAATTTTTTCCATCAATTTTAACATTCAGATCAGATTCCCATTTTTGCCTAGATTTATGAATTCCTAACTTAATTGTTTGCTTTTGAATCAAATTATACATACAAGATATAAATTCTTTAATTTTTCCTTTCTGAATTAATATTTCTACTTCACTAGGTTTTGGCATCAACATTGTTTGTCCCAACTTTTCTCGTAAATAGGCTTTTAATTGAAAATAACAGAAAAGAGTATTATTTGATATTTTATATTTATTTTTTAATTGACCAAACGACATCAATATACCTCCTTCAAAACAATCACCTATATGTTTAATCTCCTTTTGGAACCAATTATGTAAAAGTTTATTATCCATTGTAAAAGGAATAAGCCTATTTTGAATTAAAGTTCTTTATGCTAATAAGGATTTCTTTATCTCATCATCCATATTTACCTTATTCCATAAATCAATCAAGTGTCTTAATATAGGAGATTCTTTTTTTTCCTGTATCCATTTGGATTCCCATTTATATATAAAATCCTCTGGTATATTTTCTCCTATCTTATCTAATTCTATTTTAATCCATGTCAATTTTTCTTCATCAAAAAAAGACGCAATAAATCTAAGTTCTGATAGTATGAGAAATACAATAAATGTTCGACTTAGATTAATACAATATAATTTTTTACATCAATTATATATAACACCACAGAAAATAAATAGATTTAATTTAAGTATGTCTGACCAATGTTTTCGATGTAGTCAAGAAATTGGTACTTTTTTATATTCTACTTGGTCCTGTTTTAAAATTCAACCATTTTGGATAAATTTAAGACTTTTATTGGAACAAATTATTGGAGTATAACTCCCACATAGTTCATTATTATTTTTATTAGGAGACATTGAAGGGACAATACCGAAACTTAAATTGAACAAGTATCAGAAAAAATTTAAAAATTGCATTGGCAGTAGCCAAAAAAGTTATCGCAGTTAGTTGGAAATCTGATTTATATTTAACTATGGATCATTGGAATAAGGAAATACATAGTTGTATTCCATTTGAAAAAATTATGTATAATCTAAGAAATGAATATGATATATTGTTGAAAATTTGGCTCCCATACTTACAAAAGATAGGATTAAATACACAGGTCCTTTGAAGATAAAATCATAGTAATTGGGGAAAGTAAAAATAAATATCAAAATTATTTTGAACTCCATGGAGCATGTGGGGGTCCTCCGATATCCAGGCAATCTTTTTCTTCTTTCTTTTTTTTCTTTCTTTTCTTTAGATAAGGGTTAAGGGGAGGTGGGAGGGTCAACATTATTTTTCTTACTATTTTATTATCACATTTATTCATTGTAATTTCTAAAATTTAATAAATAAATAATAAGAAAAAGAATAATAGGCATGACATTGCCTATTTCATAGAATTATTTGCGACATTTAATGAAATCAATCTTCATTTGTAAGGGAATGTGGATCTTATCAAAGTCATATCAGTCATCTCCACATTTCTGTCCAAGTTAACCCTACTGAAGTTCGACATTGTCCGATGCAACGTTTTCTAATCTCTGAGCCTCTTTGAGTAGGAAGAGAAAGAAAATGCCACATGATCATCATGTATACTGTGCCCAACTGGGTGAGCTGCATAAACACATGACAGATATTTGAGGATCTTCTCTTGACCCAACCTCTAGATTGGGTAATAAATCCATTTGTGAATACTTGTAATGAATTAACAAAATAGATGTAGGGCTGATCTCTGCAAAATTACTGAGCTGAAGCCGAGGTTCAAAAAATCATATCAAGACTTTTGGTTGCAGAAAGAAATCTCTGAGTGTTATCCTACACTGGAAAAAGGTCAAGATGTTCTTTATAGCCTTTCCAACATCATATTTAGTGTTGCGTGGTTTCAGTGCAGTTGTCCAACTTCTTTCAAAACAACAAAACGGCTGCCGATTAAATGAGGATCTGAGATTGATTCAGCCTGCACCGAGCCCATCCATCTCATTGAATGTGAAACAGCAATGAAGTGTTTGGAGTACTAATGTATGCTCTAAAATTGTAGATGTAAATTGTTTTTACTGTAATTAAATAAAGAAATAATTTTTTTTGTAGCTTAAATAGATTTGAATAGTTTTTGCAATTATTTGTCACTGTTGGTCCACTGTGCATTGTAAATCAAAATTCTTTATAGTTTTTAAGTAATGGCTAGACGGGGTGGGGTGCAGTGGATATGATCTAGGAAGCAAGGGGGCAGTAGCCCAAAAAAGTTTGTGATCCACAGCAGTAACACCAGTTCAAGGGTTTGTGCATTTATTTAAATGGTCCACAGTTGCTGTGGATAGTAATCAAATGAAAAAGTAGGGCAAATGTCAGTAAACTTAGTGTAAATGCAACTTTGGGTGACTTAATGATTAGTTACAAAATAGACTAACTATAACTAAAGGATTGGATGGGTGTTTCAAAGAGCAGATAAAGGCTTAGTATGTTGAATGGCTGCTTTTGCCTTGTGACTATTATTCTATGTATTCTAATTTTATACATCAACTAATTTTGGAAAGCTGTTTACTCTTGGCTTTTATGGGAGTAGGCAGTTTAAAGGGTTCGATATGGACTAGATGCCTTGAAGGACCTATTTCTGTGCTGTACTTTTCTATGACTATTTTGTCTGCTTTGTGAAAACATGTTTTACTAGTGACAAAAACTATGTTTTGAATACTTAGTATTTTCATTAAATAATGCAACAAGGAAATATGATAAATCATCATTATTTTGATTTCCAATTTAAACAGGAAAAGTTGAAGTGAGAATATTTTTTAACTGACATAGGGTGTCATACCTAGTTTGCATTCAGCCTCCTCCCCGCACCTCTTATTGAGTGCATATCCCACACTTCTAAATTTGTTATTGTTCATAGATATTTGACAATCCTGACACCACATTTTTGTGTTTGATACATTCTGAATCCAGTTTCATTAGTATTAAGACTAGCTTTGAATGCACTTGTGATGAAATGTTTACTCAAATTCTTTCAGGCACTGAATCTAAAGTTCCAGTTGGAATTTTAAATCTAAAACTTGAAATATATCCACATCTGATACAACCACTCAGCCAGGAAGTAGTTGACACTCAGGTACTGTATCTGTTGTAATCTACCTTGGTATAATTTCCTGATTTTGAAATGAATTGGGTGAGAATAGTGTCACTTGCTGAAGTGTTATGTACACTGCTCCTAAACAGATCTCTTTAGGCCCTACCCTGATTATGTTCCAATCACTACAAGTAAAAACTTAGAAAAGACTGATGTTATGCCGCTGCTTATTTCATTGTTCTGGAAAAATACCGGTAGAAATTGAGGGAGGATATCAGCTTCATAGAAAACAATCTTCTCTGGTTTTCATTCCAACCAAACTTCTAATTTTTTAGAATTCTTTTTTACAAATTCTGTTCCTGATTCTGGTTAATTATGTTCTATATTGTTCCATCTCACCTGCTAAAAAGTTCACACAATTATTCTCATGAATTACTCAGAACAAAGCAAAGCAGCATCATCCTCTAAACAAGATGGCAATAGCAATTCTATTGCCCATTTTCTTGGTAATACTCTTTATGGGGTTTCTGTTCTTATGCATTTTGTTCTATTGGCAGTGAAGTAGGATGAAAGATCAGAGCTAAATGGTCAGGTGAAGTTATAAAAGGATATGAATTCCTTTTGCATTGCTAATAGTAAATGTTAAACTGCAGCTGAGAACAGTATTAGCAGTGTGTAGGGTTGCACTACAAAAACAATAATCTCAGCAGTTCCCTAGGAGCTGTCAACAAGGTATCACCTGACATCAGTCAAAGTTGGTGTCTCAGCAGAATTCATCTAATCATCAACAAAATATGATGCACACTCTGGTCTGACCAAAGTTTTGATATTTGAATATTTATTTTCTATCTATGTGAGATGATGAAAACTGACTAACAACCTAGAACCTTTGCCAAAATTTCTTGATGCATTAAAATTTTAATTTTGCACCTTTCACTTTGCTGATTTTGGTTTATTATTATAGTCACATGTACTAAGATGCAATTAAAAGCTTGTTTTGCGTACTTTTCATACAGATCAAATCATTACACAGTGCATTGAGGTTAGAATAAGGTAAAACAATAGCAATGCAGAATAAAGTGCAGAAACAGAATTTAGATTTTAAATAAGTACAATGATTATAATAGATGTAATGAGTGGATCTGCTGCAAATTGCCACACTCTTGATTTTCCACCAAATGGAAGTTCCCAGTAAATGAAGCTAGTTGTAAATTACAAGCTGATTCACTTTTTCAAGAATTAAAATAAATGAACAGAAGGCAGTTTTTCTGTGAGTTACTCCTTGTACAAGGAAAATTAACTTATTTTTGGGAAAAATTGTATCAGTTTGATATTTAGAATCGGCTCTCTTCACGGGAAAGCAAAAGCAATGTAGCTACTGCAACTCTTCCCAAAACCATGATCCCCAACACCAGTTAAAAGAAAGGCAGCTTGAGAATATCATTTCCATCTTGTTTACCTTCCAGGTCAAATGTCACTCCAGCCAAAACATTTATTGCTGTTGCCTCGTGATCTCTAGGTAAAAATCCTAGAATTCTGTCCTTCTAACATGTTGTATAAACCTTAACCATATTCAATACAACCCTTTGCTACCTTCTAAACAACAAAAAATTGTTGCGGAAGTAACAAACACAAGATGCTGGAGGAACTCAGTAAGCCAGACAGCATCTATGGAAAAGAGTAACTAATCAACATGTCAGGCCAGGATGCTGCAACCCCATTTTTCTATTTTTTCCTTGTAACTTTTGATGCCCATACTAATCAATAACCTATCAGCCACCACTTTAAATAAGCCTAATGACTAGGCCTTCACAGCCATCTGCGGCAATGAATTTCACAAATTTACCACCCTTTGGCTAACAAAATACCTTGCCATCCCTAAGGTTCTGAGACAGTATCCTCTGGTCCTAGAAAAACATCCTACAGGGATGACATTTGTGGGAGCAGTCCTTTCACCTCTTGGGATCCAAACAGTCCTTCCACGTGAAGCAGAGCTTCACTTAAACTTATAACAATCCAGTGTGCTTCATGCAGTGTTCATCATGTGGTTTCCTTTACATTGGATTCCTTCCCACAAACCTCTTACCTTGCCTGCCAGCTCATTTATTCTGCCTTAACACATGCAGCCTAATAATTTATCAAGGAAGTTGAACTTTCTCATGCCAGAGTTGTTAAGATTTTGTTCAAGAGTAAGAAAATTATCACAATAAGAAACAATTAATCATGTGATCAGATTTCAGAACTGCCATATGATACACAGCAATGGTAACATCCATTGCTTATCAACATGTTATAGAGAATCACTGTGTCATAGTATCTGTGCTCTGTAAGAATCTATGGCCAAGCTTTGTTTCACATTTTTAACTGTTAAAATTTGCAGCTAACATTAGAACGTCAAAAGTCTGCAGAAAAGGAACGTTTGTATCTCATATATGCCAAACAGTGGTGGAGAGAGTATCTTCAGATCAGGCCTTCGCATAACACCAGACTTGTGAAAATCTTTGCACAGGTGAGTGTTTAAGCGTAGTTACTAAAATGTTAAATTTTAAATTCATATTTCAGATAATAAGGTAATTATGCAAGTACTGTCGGCCCTCCTTATCCGCGAATTCCACATGTGTGAATTCAACCAACCGTGAATCGCAAAAACCCGGAAGTGCTCTTCCAGCACTTGTTGTTTGAGCATGTACAGACTTCTTTCTTGTCATTATTCCCTAAACAATACAGTATAACAACTATTTTACATAGCATTTACATTGTATTAGGTATTATAAGTAATCTAGAGATGATTTAAAGTATATGGGAGAATGTGCGTGGGTTATCGTGGATCGGGATTGAAAAAAATCGGAAGTTCTCAGGTACATCCAGTATTATTTAGCGTCAGTTAGTCAAACATTTGTCTTAGTATATAGTATATATTTTACCTTTCTATGCATATAAAACACTTAAGAACGTATATTTCAGCGCTGGGCTCGGGAACTTCTTCCCGAGTTCGATCCAGTGACAGACCACTATCGACTGCGCTCTCCACTGTGCCGGGTTGATGTGAGAATCAAAACCCTAAAACCCAATAATTAAACAACTACGTTGCTTAGTAATAATTGTGGCTTTCATCGGGTAGAGCCTTTCTCACTTTATCCTTTAAAATTGTTCTGATCGTTGACCGACTGTAGCCTAACGCTTTTCCAATGACCGATGGCGTTTCACCTCTTTCCGACTGTACGTGCAACCTTGCCATTTTTAATGGTTGGTCATAGAATAATGCATCTGTGTTTAAGAACTTCAGATTCTATGTTCTTTGTTCAGATCATAGAATGTATTATTTTTCACCTGAATTAACTTGGTGCCCTTGAAGAAATTGACTATTTTCACCTTTCTTCTTCCTCAGGACGAAAATGGTATAAATCGTCCAGTGTGCTCTTATATAAAACCTTTGCGGGCTGGCAGGCTTCTGGACACACCAAGACAAGCTGCTAGGTTTGTCAATGTTCTTGGCTATGAGAGAGCCACCACGGTTGGAGGTGGATCCAAACAAGAACAATGGTGCACTCTCCTGAGTTTTCTCTGTAAAGGCAAGGTACATATCTTCCATTTAGTTTTATTTTCAGGTCTATCTTTGTTAAAAGCTAAATTAGATATTTTAAAGCAAAGTTAGAATTTGATATCATAGTATTTCCATATATTTTCTTATGACAGAGAGAAGGCAGTTTTGGTCAATTGAGTCTGCTAGTTCACTGGATCTCAATTCCCCAATAATTTTCCCCATGATACATTCCAATCAACTCCCTCAAGTTGTATCACTCACTTGAAAAAGTTAAAAATTGAAGATGTTTGCAGAGAAGGGGGAAGAGAACAAGGACAATGTCTTTAGGTGACCATTTGATACTGAGTTATCATTTTCTCCTCCAACCACCCCCCCCCCACACACCCTCAATCCTGCTTGAAATGCATACATTGTCAATTGTACTCCTATTGAAGAACTTTGTGAGCTAGTAGTTTCCTGACACACCAGGACAATCTGTCATTCAGTACCTTTCAATCTCCACCCTTTCAAAGAAATCCCCTTCATTTTCTCCACCCCTCTCCATTGTTTCTTGGTGCCTGTAACCCATCACTCATTAGTGTAACCAACCTCTCAAATAGCTCTCCTCCCATGAGGTATCTTATGACTATTCATCATTTTTAATTTGGTGCAGTCATCAGCTTTGACTCTTCCACCCCTCCCCTCAACCTGCCCTTCAAAATTCTAGAAATTTGAGTTCTGGACTTCATTAATGTAAATTGTGAGAATCAGAAGCCTGAGTACTAATCCTAATGATACACTACTCCTCTCATTTCCTTGGGTCTCGCTACCCCTTACTCTCTATTCCAGGTAGCAATAATGTTTCTCCCATTTACTCTGGTTATTCTTTTACTAATTCTGTTGTCACTTATTCACTTTCCACTATCATTTCATTGTGTCACTTAAACACTCCTGTCTTCCACCTATTTATTCTCAGCCCCCATTTTCTTTATCCTAAAACAAGATTATCTTCCTCTGGTTCCCAGAAGGATCATAAACCAGAAACATCAGTTGTTTCTCTTTCCACAGATGCTGCCTGCTTAGCTGAAGAGCTTCCAATATTCCATTGATTTTTATATTTCAGATGTCCAGCATTCATAATATTTTACCTTTAAGTTATTTGTGTAAAGTAGTAGTCACCAACCTTTTTAAGTCCAAGATCCCCTACCTCAGCCTTAGTGAAAGGCAAGATCGACCTACTAAATCAGTTAGTCACACGCATGCGCACTGGGCAGAAGTAAAACCCCGCAATCTGGAAGTAGAAATAATGTGTGTACACCAGGGGTCACCACCCTTTTTTTGCACCGTGGACCGGTTTAATATTGACATTATTCTTGTGGACCGGCCGATTGGGGTGTTAAACATGACTGGAACACAGCAATACTCGAAGGGGGTTCCTTATGTCCAGTCTATTCCGCAATTTAGTTTACGTGACTATCAGCACTTGCTTCTGTCCCCGTTGCTCACGTTTTTTCTGCTCAAAAAACTCCATGGGTTTGTCTTTAAGTGCAGGGTGCTTGGACTCAAGGTACTGAAGCAGTTTTAAGTGCTTCATTGCCTCATTAGACAGCCTCTGGGCCCGAACTCCAGCTTTTTGCCCGCCCGTTGCCAGACGCCTTGGCCAGGTGCGGCTGGTCGTGGGTGGGGTGAGAGGACAAAGTAAGGGCTGGAGGTCCCTGTGCTGGGGCCGCGGTGGTTGCAGTCCGGAGAGAGTGATCAACCGAGCGAGGAATGCAACAGGATGCGCACCCACCCCCCTTGTAGGTTCTATCGGCCAACAAAAGTTTGTTTCAATAGATTGCAGCAATGTAGCTGCACTGGTACTTACGAAGTCCTGAGCCTGAATTAGGTCGTCTGCGAATATTTTAGCATCAGGTTCCCCACAAACATTCGGTGTGCTAAACAGGTTTAGAGGGGTGCCCATCTGTCTGCACTCCAGGCCAGTAGTAAAGGCACTTCTCGCTGGCCACGTGAGGCGGCCCGTTACCCGAGGCCAACCAGTGATCCCCGGTGCAAGGGTATCACTGTGTTTAGGCGACTGATGACCTCGTGTGTATTCAAGTTCAACAGTGGGCGTGACAGGGAATGAGGAAAGGTGCAGCTGACTCATATCGTTTCCTTGCGGCCGGTGGTTGGGGACCACTGAAGTACACTGTGTAGTGCGTGGCGGGGGAGCTACACACATGCGCACTGCGCAGAAAGAACGAAACTAAAACCCCGCAACCCGGAAACAATCTCTCAACAATATTTTGTATTTATTTTTCTTTTGTTTTTTCGGGATCTACTGGGAAAGTCTCAAAGGTCTACCAGTCGATCGCAATGAACGAGTTGGCGACCACTAGTGTAAAGTATTTAAAGTCCATTACTTGGCCTTTGCATCTCATTCCCATTCTCAGCAATTTCAATTCCTGAATTGCTTAATCATGTTTTGTTCCTACAATATTGGGTGAAAGGAATTTGTCTAAAAAATTAAATATGTGATACTGAATTGTAATCTAATGTAATCTAATTGTAATCTAATTTTACAGATTCATCAGTGACAGAAAGTTTTTAGTGAATTTTAAGGAAGGTAGAAGCACTTGTAGTTTAGAGGTGACATGGTGCCACTGCAGTAAGCACTGTGTCTTCAATCCAAACATTAGTTTCAATCCTGATTTGGTGCTGCCTAGGTGAAGTTTGCATTCCATCATTGGCTGATCCCAGATCCCATTCAACCCAATAAATCTACCTTCTCATCATATCCTTTGATACCCTGACCAATCAGGAAACTATCAACTGCAGCCTTAAATATACCAATGGACTTGGCCTCCACTGCAATCTGTGGCAGAGCGTACCACAGACTCACTAGTCTTTAGCTAAAAAGAAATCCTCCTTCCTTCTGTTCTGAAATGTGACCTCTCAATTTTGATGCTGTGCCCTCTAGTTCTGGAAGCCCCTACAATAGGAAACATCCTCTCCACATCCACCTTATCTACTCCTTTCAACCTTTGGTAGATTTCAATTTTTCTAAATTCCAGTGAGTACAGACTCAAAGCTGCCAAATGCTTCCAATATGTTAATCTCTTAATTCTTGGAATGATCCTCGTGAAACTCCTCTGGACTCTCTCCAATGACAACACATACTTTCTGAGATATTGGGTCGAAAACTATTGACGGTACTCCATTATTACCTTGTTAAGCAGCCTCATATCTGGCATTGTATCAAATACTTTCTGAAAATCCAGGTAAATGACATCCAAAGCCACTCCTTTGTCCACCTTGCTTGTTACTTCCTTGAAGAATTCTAACAGATTTGTTAGGCAAGATTTCCCTTTATGAAACCATGCTGACTTTGACTTATTTTATCATGAGTCTCCAAGTACCCCGAAACCTCAACCTTAATAATAGATTCCAACACTTTCCCAACCACTGAGGTTTGGCCAACTGACCTATCATTTCCTCGCTTTTGCTTTCCTCTTTCTTAAAGAGTGGAGTGACATTTGCAATTTTCCAGTCATGCCAGAATCAAATGATTCTTGAAAGATCATGACCAATGCATCATTATCTCTTCAGCAACTTATCTCAGGTCTCTGGGATGTAGTCCATCTGGTCCAGGTGACTTATCCACTTTCAGATCTTTGCGTTTACCTAGCACTTCTTCCTTTGTAATAGCAAAGACACTCAGTCCTGCTCCCTAACACTCGCAGACCTCTGGCACACTGCTAGTGTCTTCCACAGTGAAGACTGATGCCAAGTACCCATTAAGTTCATCTGCCATTTCTTTGAACCGCCATTACTAACTCACCAGCATTATTTTCCAGTGGTCCAATATCAACTCTCACCTCCCTTTTACTCTTTTTATAACTGAAAAATCCTTTAGTATCCTGCTTTATATTATTGGCTAGTTTGCCCTCGTATTTCACCTTTTCCCTTGTGGCTTTTTTAGTTGCCTTTTGTTGGATTTTAAGAGCTTCCCGATCATCCAACTTGCCACTCACTTCTGCTACCTTATATGCCCTTTCCTTAGCTTTTATACAGTCCTTAACTTCCGTTGTCAGCCACAGTTGTTTATCCCCACCATTTGAGAATTACTTCTTCTCTGGGCCATATCTATCCTGTGCCTTGTGAACTATTCCAAGAAACTTCAGCCACCTCTGCTCTGCTGAAATCCCCGCCAGTATCCTCCTCCAATCCACCTGGCAAATTCCTCTCTCAAGCCTTTATAATTCCCTTTATTCCATTGCGATACTGATATATGTGCTTTTCCTTCTCAAATTGCAGTATGAGTTCAGTCATATTGTGATCACTGCCTCGTAAGGGTCCCTTTATGTTAAGCTCCCTAATAAGACCTGGGCTATCATACAACACCCAATCAAAGATGGTCTTTCCTCTAGTAGGCTGAAGTACATCTCGTATGCATTCAACGAATTCCCTCTTGTGATCCAACACCAATCTAATTTTCACAATTCCCTTGCATGTTGAAATTCCCCATTATAATTGTGACATTATCCTTATTACATGACTTTCCCAGCATGACTGTCCATTTTGTACAGGTGACACCTGCCCCAGAAGAGATCCCAATTATCCAGAAATCTGAATCCCGGCCCCCACTCCAATACTTCAGCAATCTATTTATCCGCTACCTCATTCTATTTCTATCCTCATTGTCGCATGGCAAAAGCATCAAAGAGGAGTTGATGGGCACATGAAGGAGCGTATATTGCTGACCAACAGGGAATTGAGAGTGGGAATGGGATTGATGGAAGTGCATTTGAGGGCCAACATTGTCCTGATGGGATGGATAGCCCCATTCTGTGTTAAAGTAAGTAAATAAGTTTATTGTGTTCTTGAGATGGATGTAAACATTTTATACATCCAATCAGTTACTTTTTGAGAAAGTCCTTGTTAAGTTAGCAAATTATTTTCTATTATTCCGTTAGTTGACCAGCAATTGGATGAAAGATAGGAAAGCATAGATTCAGGCATGAGAAGGACAAAAGCTTTAGTGTTTCTTATTATTGTTTAATTGGGATGTTTTGGGGTGAATGTTTTTATCCATTGGGGAAAATCTGTCTATCTACTTTTGGTTACTTTTAGGGAGACTGTGAGGACCATGCCACCTTACTGTGCAGTTTGCTGCTGGGCTTCGGATTGGATGCCTACGTGTGTGTAGGAACAAAAGCAAGAAGGGTGCCCCACACTTGGGTGATGACGTATGGAACAAGTGGGAATGTTGTTTTCTGGGAGAGCTTAACAGGATGCAGGTGAAAACAAAGTTTTCATTCATTATTTAAGTGTATAATGTTACCAGTACACTATTCTACCCCAGTAATCTATACCTTGAGTCTCGGGTATAGTTCTAAGAGCAAGTGCATATGTAGGATTTCTCTGTCAGTCTTGCACAGAGATCTTCCACCTTGGAACAATGCTCTATTTAACCGGGTTATGGTTGAGGTTTTGAGAAAATTGTCAGCTTGGTACCAGGTTACTGATTTTGTAGACCATAAGAAATAGAAGCAAGAGTTGGACATTCAACCCCTCATGCCTGATCCTGCATTCAATAATATCATGGCTGGTCTTTGATGCTACTTTCCTGCACTAAACCAAACCGTTTCGTTTACCTAATATCAAAAAAAATTGGTAATTGGCTTTCTTAAATATGCTAAGTGGCTGAGCTTTCATAGCCCCTTTGGTAGAGAAGCCTAAATAACTACTATTGAATGAAGAAAATTTATCTTTAATCTCTTATTTCTGACACCCAGCCAAAGGAAGCATCCATACCTCTACTATGTCATGACTCATTTGTACGTTATACAATTTTGTACATTTAAACATTACCACTTATTTGCCTAAACTTATCAGTGTAGGGCCAGTCCTCAGAAATGAATCAGTCTGCTGAGCTTGTGTTGCACTTCTTCCATCTTAAATATTTAATTCCTTTGGTAGGTTGATCAGACATGTTGACATCACATGAGGACTGAAGCGCACAAGATCCCATATAATGGGAAAAAGAATTATGTTCTTAAATCCTTTGGCTATAAAGGCCAACATACTGTTTGCTTCCTGGAACTGTATGTTAGTTATGTGGTACTGTATATCAGTGTCCAAGTACACCAAGGGGCCTATGAACACCAAACTCTAAGCGTTGAAAGTCTACTCCACCTTTTTTTTACTACCGGGAAGGGGGTAGTGACCTGACCTTTTTCCAGTTATACTCCAGTTGCCATGGCCATGCACATTCATTTTGTTCACGTCTTCCTGAAATCTTTCTGCATCCTTTTGACTGTCTACATGACTGCCTAGTTTTGCATCATCAACAAGCTTTTGCATACAGTGTTTGACCCTACGGCCCACTATTTGTTCCAGCCTCCAAATTATTCATTTTGGGTTCTCTGCTAATTCTCATTATACACTTGTTAATAGCCTCTAATTTTGCTTAATAATCTGTGGTGTGGCGATTTACAAAACTGCCTGAAAGTGCAAATACACAACATTAACTGATTTACCCTATTGCATTCTATCAATTATAACCTCAGAAAATTCCAGTGGATGTTCCAAACATAATTTGCCTTAGGAAATCATGCTTTTGTTTTCCTGCTTTTGTTTTCTTTTGGCACGTTTTCTAATGCCATCTCTAACTTCTGCTGATGGCCATGGACAGACTAGTTTTCCTGTTTGATTTTGCATCTTAAAGGGGAGTACATGACATAAACCTATGTGTTAATTCTTTAAATGATTGTCCATAGATGCTGCAGTTAAATGTTTTAATGTTTTTTCATTAAACTCATGCTTCATGCCATTGTCATCTAAGACCTTGCCTTCAGATTTAACAAAAACATTTTTAATTACTATGTAAGATTCTTTCATATGATAACTAAAGACCCCAAATCATAATTCTCATTCACAAAAGAATTAAAATTGTCTATTCCCTTGTTTCCATTACATAGCAAAAAAAATCCATCTCTTGTACACTTTATGAATTTGTCCTCACATTATTACTGTTAATTTGGTTTGAGTTTAGACTGATATCCGTTGCATTTAGTGCATTGTTCCTGTTGACTGCATCTTTAATCTCTTGGTTTATTCTCTGTCTTAAATTACTACCACTTTTTGGGGGTCTCTATATACAAAACTCCCATCAGTGGTTCCTTCTACATCTTGTTTCTTAGCTCTACCCAAACTGATTCTACTATTTCTTTAAGGAAACTGATTCTTCCTCCTGCTTTTATCCCATTCTTTAATATCAGGGGCACCCTACCTCCTTTTCTATTTTCCTCCACCAGTGCACAAAACATAGGGAAGGTCCTTAGTTTTTGCTCTGGTTCAAGTTCTTTAAGTAATCATATAAATCACCAACAGGATAGCAAGGTATTGGAGTCCAAAATAACCCCTGAATCATAAGATCATGAACACTCACCCTTCCAATTTCCATATAACAGTGTCATTAGACTGAAAATTGGAAGAAATACTCGTGTAACAAATTAGTATGCCATTTATCCAGTAGGATTAATTAAGGTACTTGAAAACTTTTTTTCTTTTGAAGCTCATGGTTGGACTGTTACACATTAAATACAGAAATGCCTTTCTTCATCCTTTTTACAGTCAACACTGCCACCCAGCTTTGCATTATCAATAAGTTTGTACATCCCGTATTTGAGAAATAGCAGTCCATAGAGTCGCATGTAGTATGTACAAGCCTACATATTACAGCTATTATTATCTATTTTCTATTATTATAATCTATTTTCTATTATATTTTGCCAAGTAACGAACCAACCCCCTCTAATTTGCTGGTATTATCTATTTCTTTCAGCTGTCTGTTCCACTGGCTAACCACTCTGTGAAATAATTAAACCTTAAACTGGCTTGTTTACTATTTATAGTCTGAGCTTGTGTCTACAGGTTTTGTAGAATTTGTGCTTAATTCAAATATTTCCTGGATGTGACAAGTACAGGTCAGGTCTGATCTGATCAATCAGTGAGTTCATGAGCTTGACTGCACCTGAAATCATGCTTTCTTTATTGCTGTTGCAGGTTGCAGTGCAGGCTTCAGCATTGATTTCCCATGTTCCCTTTTCCTTTTGTGCTTTCTCTCTTTGTTCATAAGACCAAAACGTATAGGAACAGAATTAGACCATTTGGCCCATCGTGTCTGCTCTGCGATTCTATCATGGTTGATTTATTATCTCCGTCAACCTCCTTCTCCTGCCCTCTCCCTGTAACCTTTCACACCCTGACTAATCAAGAACTCACCCATCTCCATTTCAAGTATACCCAATTATTCGGCTTCCACAACTGTCTGTGACAGTGAATTCCACAGAGTTACTACCCTCTAGCTAAAGAAATTCCTCCTTCTCATCATCTCTGTCATAAATGGATGCCCCTCTATTGAGGCTGTTCCCTCTGGTCCTAGACTAACCCACTATAGGAGACACCCTCTCAACATCCATTCTATCTAAGCCTTCAATGTTCAATAGGTTTCAGTGAGATGCCTCCCATACTTATAAACTCCAACAAGTACAGGCCCTGGGCCATCAAATGCCCCTCAAACGTTAACCCTTTCATTCTTGGAATTATTCTTATGAACCTCCTCTGGACCCTCTCCATTGCCGGTGCGTCTTTTCCAAGATAAGGGGCCCAAAACTGCTCATAATACTCCAAGTATAGACCGACCAATCCCTTAAAAAGCCTCAGTATTACATCCTTCTAGTCCTCTCTAAATGAATTTTAACACTGCATTTACTTTCCCTAACTACCATCTCAACCTACAGGTTAATGTTCAGGTAATCCTGCACGAGGACTCCCAAATTCCTTTGCACCTATTTGTTTCTGAATTTTTCTCCCCATTTAGAGAATAGTCTATGCATGACCATACACTTCCCTACGCTATATTCCATCTCCCTCTTCTTTGCCCATTCTCCCAATCTGAGTCCTTCTGCAGACTTCCTGCTTCCTCAACACTACCTACCCCCCCACCTATCTTTGTCTTTGTATCATCTTCAGACTTGGCCACAAAGCTATCAATTATGTTATCTAAATCATTGACATGTAACATGAAAAGAAGTGGCCCCAACATCGACACCTGTGGAACACCGGCAGCCAACCAATAAAGGCCCCCTTTATTCCCACCCTTTGCCTCCTGCCAGTCAACCAATCTTCTATCCATAGTCGAATCTGTCCTGTAATATCATGTACCTCTATCATATTAAGCAGCCTCAAGTGTGGCACTTGTCAAAGGCCTTCTGAAAATCTAAGTAAGCAATATCCACTGACTCCCCTTTGTCTATCCTGCTTGTTATTTCCTCAAAGCATTCCAACAGATTTGTCAGGTAAGATTTCCCCTTAAGGAAATCACGCTGACTTTGGCCTGTCATGTGCCCCAAAACTTCATCACCTTCTCATGTCATCACTTGCTTTGAACAATACTTGCCATTTGTTGATTCATGCCAATCCTAACATCCCATGTCTTTTTTATCTAAGTCTAAAGCACTTGTGTTGCTTGAACTGCTGTAAGATTAAATGTAGTTAATAGATCAAGCACTGATTGTCTAAGGAATTCTATTAATCTTTATTTTAGTTGCAGATAATTCCTATTTAAATTTAGAGAAGTGTTAGATATATTCAGTCATGATTTAATTGACTTTAAAATCAATGTTTGAGCCATTTAATATAAACACCTTTTGGGAACCTCGTGTTGGCGCGTGGCCTAGTGGATAAGGCATCGGACTAGTAATCTGAAGGTCACTGGTCCGAGCCTCAGCTGAGGCAGCTTTGTGTCCTTGGGCAAGGCACTTAACAAAACATTGCTCTGAGACGACACCGGTGCCAAGCTGCTTGGGTCCTAGTGCCCTTCCCTTGGTGGCGTGGAGAGGGGAAGGCTTGTAACTTGGGCAACTGCCGGTCTCCCATACAACCCTGCAACCTGGAAACCTTCAAAGGTGCAAATCCATGGTCTCACAAGACTAACGGATGCCTATATGTTGGGAACCTGTTGTATTCCTGTATATTTAAAGTTGATTTTGGTTTTGTTTTTAATACAGGTATGTTCACCAGCCTGTTAATCCTGATGACCCACCATTAGTAGAGCAACCAAAGAGAGCGTATCCATATTGTTCAATAGGCTGCCTCTTCAATCACCAGAGCTTTTATGCAAACTGTCAGCCATCTGACACAGTTGAACTGTGCCATTTTGACCTAAATGATGAATCAAAGTGGAAACCCATGAGTACAGAGGCCATAAGATCTGTGTGTGCTCCCGGATCATCTATTTCATTGCCACCATTTCCGCCTTTGTGTGCTCCAACGATTGATGCAGCAGTTGCAAGCAATGAGATTGAATTGGCTTTGAGGGGTTTGATTTCAGAACATAGGAAGGTAAGAAAATAAACAAGTGTAATGATATTTTGAGATCTCCAGTAATGTGACTGTATTTCTGCCCTATTTAAATACAAGATGCAATACAAAATATGATTGAATGATGTTCTTTTATAGTTTATTTAAAGAGGATGGAAATTTTTTATTCATATCTCCTGTATTTAATAGACAAATACAATATAAATAATTCAGCATGTAATTTGATACTCTGACATGAGAATCAGCCCTGAAACCAGTTCTGGCCTCACTATTTTCTCGGAATTCCAATGGAAAGTTTCTGTAACTTGGATCACCAATGGGATGAGGTATCTTTGTGGGCTACCATATGAAAAAGACAAACTAGGCTATCCAGCCTAAAGGGCTGTAGTTAGTACAAGAAGGCTAGAGATTTTATGTGATTAAAATCTCTGATAGCACAAACTTTCTGCTATATTTCTCCTACACTTATTGAAAATAAGTAACTGTCAGATGCAGTCCAAATGCATAAGTTTTACCGAGAGTCTAGCTTTCTTGTTTAAGGTATTTTCACTCACATATCTTTTTTTTAAAAACAGTTATAGATTTGTGAGCAGTTTCCCCAATGCATTCGTGTTGATCATTGATAAATCCTGTATACTACTGCAAAGTTGCATTCACAACCTGTGTCATTGATGTTACAAATTTCTTATCCAGTCTAGAATCTAACCTCTAATTACAGAGGACTATTGTAATAAGTAACTCCTTGTACACATTACACAGTATATACAATGCTGAAGCAGGCCAATTTGTCTCTCTCTTGGGTCCTCCCATCCTCCAAATGATCTCATTAAAGTATCCCTGTTGCTTTTGACCTAATTGTTTATCTATGTTTGCTATCCTGATAGTTTAGTTTGAAACAAAGTCAGTAAGGCCGCCTTTTCCAGAATTCAATTTGGGAGGCTCTATCAATATATCTATCCACGTAGATAAGTTTGTTTTTTGACTATACATTACAGGCAACTTTCCTCTGTCAACTCAAGCTAAAATGTCTGCCATTTCCCATTTCCCTTTGTCATCACTTTAGCCTTTTTTGCAACCCATGGGAACAATCCAAGGGAACTGAAAGAGGTT
Source organism: Hemitrygon akajei (assembly GCF_048418815.1). Lineage (NCBI taxonomy): Eukaryota > Metazoa > Chordata > Chondrichthyes > Myliobatiformes > Dasyatidae > Hemitrygon > Hemitrygon akajei. The sequence goes on from NC_133124.1 coordinate 83,647,369, forward strand.
AAGCAAAGATAGTTACCTTTTTTTGGGATACCTTTTAATCAGGGGTGTGTGTGTGTGTGTGTGTGTGTGTGTGTGTGTGTGTGTGTGTGTGTGTGTGTGTGTGTGTGTGTGTGTGTGTGTGTGTGTGTGTGTGTGTGTGTGTGTGTGTGTGTGTGTGTGTGTGTGTGTGTGTGTGTGTGTTCCCCCCCCCCCCCGAACATTTTCTTGTTTTATTGTTTTACAACATTGAATCACAGTGGATTTTATCTGACTTTTTTGACACTGATCAACAGTAAAAGGCTCTTTAGTGTCAAAGTGAGAACGGATTTCTAAAAAGTGATCTAAATTAGTTACAAGTATAAAACACAAAATATTTGATTGCATAACTATTCACCCCCTTCAAGTCAGTATTTAGTTGATGCACCTTTGGCAGCAATTGGAGCCTTGAGTCTGTGTGGATAGGTCTCTGTCAGCTTTGCACATCTAGACACTGCAGTCTTTCCCCATTCTTCTTTACAAAACCACTCAAGCTCTGTCAGATTGCATGGGGATTGTGAATGAACGGCCCTTTTCAAGTCCAGCCAGAAATTCTCAATTGGATTGAGGTCTGGACTCTGACTTGGCCACTCCAGGACTTTGTTGTTTTTAAGCAATTGTTTTGTAGCTTTGACTTTATGCTTGGGGTCATTGTCTTGCTGGAAATCAAATCTTCTCCCAGGTTGCAGTTCTCATGCAGACTGCATCAGGTTTTCCTCCAGGATTTCCCTGTATTTTGCTGCATTCATTTTATCCTCCACCTTCACAAGCCTTCTAGGTTTGTTGCAGTGAAGCATCCCTACAGCATGATGCAGCCACCACCATCCTTCACGATAGGGCTGGTGTGTTGTTGATGACGTGCAGTGTTTCGCTTACACCAAACATAGCATTTAGTCTAATGGCCGAAAACTCAATTTTTTTTCATCAGACCACAGTAACTTCTTCCAGCTGACTTCAAAGCCTCCCACATGCCTTCTAGCAAACTCTAGCCAAGATTCATGTCAGTTTTTTCTCAGCAGTGGCTTTTTCTTTGCCACTCTCCCATAAAGCTGTGAATGGTCAATAGTTGTATGCAAGGTCTCTCTCATCTCAGCCACTGAAGCATGTAATTCCTCCAGAGCAGAGTTGTCATGGGTCTTTTGGTGGCCTCCCTCACTAGTCCACTTGCATAGTCACTCTGTTTTTGAGGACGGCCTGCTCAAGGCAGATTTACAGCTTTACATATTCTTTCTATATCTTGATGATTGACTTAACTACTCCAAGCGATATTCTGTGACTTGGAAATTTTCTAGTATCCATCTCCTGACTTGTGCTTTTCAACAACTTCTTTGCAGAGTTGCTTAAGGTGTTCTTTTGTCTTCATGGTGTGGTTTTTACCAGTGTACTGACTCACCAGCAGTTGGACCTTTCAGATACAGGTGTATTCTCACTGCAATCAATTGAAACACCTTGACTGCACGTGGTGATCTCCATTTAACTAATTATGTGTCTTCTAAAACTAGTTGACTGCACCAGTGATAATTTGGTGTGTCATATTAAAGTGGGTGATACTTGTGTAATCAATTATTTTGTGTTTTATATTTGTAATTCATTTAGATCACTTCATAGAGATCTGTTTTTACTTTGACAAGAAAGTTTTTTTCTGTTGACCAATGTCAAAAAAGGCGAATTAAATCTGTGATTCAATGTTGTTTTTAAAAACAATATAAAACAGCAAGCAATTAGGAAGGCAAATGGTATAAAGATCTTTAGTTCCATACGATTTGAGAGGAAGAATAAAGACATTTTACTGGAATTATATAGGATTTTGGTAAGACAGCACCCAGAAAAAAATTGTGTATAGGTATTGTCTACCCATGAAGAATATACTTTTGAATGAGGAAGTGCAACAAAGGTTCACTAGATAGATTGCTGTGATGAGGAGTGAGCAAATCAGAAGAATGAGAGTTGGAAACATACTGTGTATAAGTTCTTAATTGGCTAGATGCAAAGATGATGTTGTTCCTAGCTGGGGTCACTTGAACCAAGTCTCAAAATAGCATATGAGCAGTTCAAAATAGGTGGGAAAAAATTCTTTTCCAAATGGTTAGTGAATTTTTGAATTTGTTTTTATCCAAGAGGGCCAATGGAGGTTCAATTGTTAAATTCATTTAAGTCAGAAATCAATTGATAGTTAGATAATAAGGGAATCTTATTAGTGCAGGAAAGGAGATAAAAAGATCAGCAGTGATCTTATGAAAATGATAGTACAGGCATGAAGGGCTAAATGGACTGGTTCCAATTCTTGCATTCTCCTCCACACAATTTTCTCTTTCAAAAAGAATTACTTATATTTGTGCTGTATAAGTGACAATTATTTTAATATATTATAATACAGGTTTTAAGGGTTTCTTGCCTGAGGAATTTAGTTAAATTTGCCACAAAAGTTTTAAAATCCTTAAAGCAGAATAGTAGTTCCATTTTTAGCTGAGTAATCAGAATATTGTCTGGAAAGTTGAATGAATTTAATTTGAATTTCATGCTAGAAGTTAAATATTAACTTGGAATAGCCAGAAAAAAATCCACTTGTGTGGACTTAAAATTTCTCTAATCCTGCCCTAAATAGATGAGACTTAACCTTAGGCTTGCAAGTTTAGCAGCAGTATAATATGTAATAACAACCAAAAATCATTCAAGTAAATCATTAGTTGAATAATATACCTAATTATTAGTGAAACCTTTCCCAGGGTGTTAGATTAGTGATGTTCTTTTAAACATCAGTGTTCTTTGGCAGTACTGCTGAGATAATGTCAAACTTTTAATGACATCCAGTTTATTATCAACAAATTATCAAGCTGATAAGAAACTCCTGAAATTTTAATCAATAATTAGATTGCTGCCACTTGCTATTTAATTTCATTGGTTGCCTTTGTTGTACTGATTCCACCTCAACAGGACCTTGGTCTGAACACTGTGTGGGATGACAATCTATCTTACTTGCTATCGCCTGCACTTGCCGCATATGAGATTGAGCGTACTACAGGAGTGTCTGCAGGCAATGAAGAGTTCCAAGATGCTATCAAGCGAGCAGTGCCCGATGGACATACTTTCAAAGGTTTCCCAATTCATTTTGTGCATCGAAATCCCAGGAGAGCTTTTGCAACATGCTTAAGGTAAAGATCTACACATGGGCATCTCCAATACCCTATTTTCCTGTTGACCAAATATGGAACCAAGTTAAGATTTTAAGCACTAGTTCACTCGTTAGTAAAGTGGAAATAGATTAGACTACAGCAAAGCCATTGCAATTTGAAGATGTGAAAACTTGCTGTCTTGTTTATAATAGCTCAGTGATCATCCACTGGAATTCTGTTTTAGCTGTTTAAAGAAGTCTTGTTTATTAACAACTGTTATCTCTCACTTAGTTGAATTACTACAAACCAACTTCCTGGCATCTGTATCTTGATAGATGACTTGCTTATCTAAAAGGTGGAGCTGTGGGTACTCACATGGGCCCCAGTTATGCCTGCCTATTTGTCGGCTATGTGGATCAGTCTGTGTTCCAAGCCTACATTGGTGACCGTCCCACACTTTTCCTATGCTACATCGACTGCATTGGTGTTGCTTCCTGTATCCATGCTAAACTCGTCGATTTCATCCTCTTTGCCTCCAACTTCCACCCTGCTGTCAAATTTACCTGGTCCATTTCTGACACCTCCCTCCCTTTTCTCGATCTCACTGTCTGTATCTCCAGAGATAGCGTGTCCACCGTTGTCTATTACTAACCCACAGACTCTCACTGCTACCTGATCTATATCTCTTCCCGCCCTGCTACTTGTAAAAACACCATTCCCTTCTCTCAGTACCTCGGTCTCTGCCACATCTGCTCTCAGGATGAGGCTTTTCATTCTAGAATGAAAGAGAGTCCTTTTTCAACGAAAGGAGCTTCCCTTCCACCTCCACAATGCTGCCCTCAACCGCATCTCTTCCATTTCAAGCATGTCTGCTCTTACCCCATCCTCCCATCACCCTACCTCTGCCCTCACCTGTCACCCCATCAGCCTCCACATCCAGCACATAATTCTCTGAAACTTCCTCCACCTCCAATGGGATTCCACCACCAAGCAATCTTTCCCTCCCCAGGCCCCTTTCTGCTTTCCACAGATATCGCTCCCTCTGCGACTCCCTTGTCTGTTTGTCCCTCCTGGCACTTATCCTTGCAAGTGGAGTATGTGCTATACCCGCCCCTATGAGTCTGTTGGGGTCATATGCTGTGTTCAGTGCTCGTGGTGTGGCCTCCTGTATATTGCTGAGACCTGGTGTAGATTGGGAATTGGGAGACCACTTTGGCAAGCACCTACCCTCTGTCTGCCAGAAAAGGTGGAATCTCCCATGGGGCACCCATTTCAATTCCACTTCATTCCCGGTCTGATATGTCAATTCATAGCCTCCTCCACTGTAGTGATGAGGGCACATTTAGGTTGGAGGAACAACGCCTTCTATTCCACTTGGGAAGCCTCCAACCTGATGGTATGAACATAAATTTCTCTAACTTCTGGTAATTTCCCCCCCCCCCTCACCATTTCCCATTCCCATACCCTTTTCCCTCTCTTTCACCAATCAACTTCCCAGCTCTTTACTTCATCCCTCCTCCTCCAAGTTTCACTTATCACCTTGTGTTTCTCTCTCTCCCCCCCCCCCCCCCCCACTTTTAAATCTACTCCTTAGTATTTTCCCTCCAGTCCTGCTGAAGGGTTTTGGCCTGAAATGTTGACTGTGTGCTGCCTGGCCTGCTGAGTTCCTCCAGCATTTTGTGTGTGTTGCTCAGATTTCCAGCATCTGCAGATCTTCTCTTGATTTAGATAACTTGTTTTCTCAAGAGTAAACCACTAACTGACTTGAAGTCACAGTGAAACAGCTGGGAAAGGAAGGACATGAGTATATCAGATGGTTTTTATGACCATAAGTTTCTTGGTGCCCATATGAAATTCCCTTTTAAATTTCAGATTTATTTAATTATTTGATTTTAAATTATTCAGTAATCATGTTGTGAAGGAAGTTAGGAAAACTGAGGGGTGGGGGGGTGGCATGGGTTGGTCTTGAAAAGTCCTTGCCAAGTGGGATTAAAGAAGACTTGATGGGCTGAATGGCCTACTTTTGCTCCTATTTCTTGTGGTCTAATTCCAAGGCATTCTTTTCATATATCAAGAGCAAGAATCAGATAGAACCACTCAAGGTTAAAGAAGGGAACTTGTGCTTGGAGGCAAAGGGTGTGCATGAAGTTCTGAATAAGTATTTTGAATCGGTATTTACCAAGGAAAATAACACGGAGGTTAGGGAGATCAGTGTGGAGCATACTAATTTGCTATGGCACTTCAAGGTAATGAAGGAGGTAATGTTGGGTCCCTTAAGAACATTTAAAATGGATAATTCCCCAGTGACTGATGAGATATACCCCAGCTTATAGAGAGAGGCAAGAGATGAGATTGCTGGACCCTTGACCATTATCTTTATGTCCAAAGAAGGAGGAAGTCATGGAGGGATTGTCTACCGAGTCTCTGTGGGTGTAAGTTAGAAACAGGAAGTGGTCAAGAACTCTACTGGGTGTTTTTTATAGACCACCCAATAGTAACAGGGATATCGAGGAGTAGATAGGGAGACAGATTCTGGAAAGGTGTAATAATAACAGGGTTGTCGTGGTGGGAGATTTTAATTTCCCAAATATTGATTGGCATCTCCCTAGAGCAAGGGGTTTAGATGGGGTGCTGTTTGTTTGGTGTGTTCAGGAAGGTTTCCTGACACAATATGTAGAATAGCCTACAAGGGGAGAGTCTGTACTTGATCTGGTATTCGGAAATGAACCTGGTCTGCTGTCAGGTCTCTCAGTGGGAGAGCATTTTGGAGATAGTGATCATAATTCTATCTCCTTTACCACAGCATTGGAGAGGGATAGGAACAGACAAGTTAGGAAAGTGTTTAATTGGAGTAAGGGGAAATATGAAGCTATCAGGCAGGAACTTGGAAGCATAAATTGGGAACAGATGTTCTCAGGGAAATGTATGGCAGAAATGTGGCAAATGTTCAGGGGATATTTGTGTGACGTTCTGCATAAATACATTCCAGTGAGACAGGAAAAGGATGGTAGGGTACAGGAACCATGGTGTACAAAGGCTGTTGAAAATCTAGGCAAGGAGAAAAGAAAAGCTTATGGAAGGTTCAAAAAACTAGGTAATGATAGAGATTTAGAAGATTATAAGGAGCTTAAGAATGAAATTAGGAGAGCCAAAAGGGGCCATGACAGGGCCTTGGCAAGCAGGATTAAGGAAAATCCCAAGACATTCTACAAGTATGTGAAGAGCAAAAGGAGAAGACATGAGAGAATAGGACCAATCAGGTGTGACAGTGGAAAAGAGTGTATGGAACTGGTGGAAATAGAAGAGGTACTTAATGAGTACTTTGCTGCAGTATTCACTACGGAAAAGGATCTTGGCGACTGTAGGGATGATTTACAGTGGATTAGAAAGCTTGAGCATATAGACGTTAAGGAGGAGGATGTGCTGGAGCTTTTGGAAAGCATAAGTCACCAGGACCGGACGAGATGTACCCCAGGCTACTGTGGGAGGCGAGGGAGGAGATTGCTGAGCCTCTAGTGGTGATCTTTGCATCATCAATGGGGATGGGAGAGGTTCCAGAGGATGGGAGGGTTACAGATGTTGTTCCCTTATTCAAGAAAAGGAGTAGAGATAGCCCAGCAAATTAAAGAGCAGTGAGTCTTACTTCAGTTGTTGGTAAGTTAATGGAAAATATCTTGAGAGGCAGGATTTATGAACATTTGGAGAGGCATAATATGATTAGGAATAGTCAGCATGGCTTTGTGAAAGGCAGGTCATGCCTTACGAGCCTGATTGAATTTTTTGTGGATGTGACTAAACACATTGATGATGGTAGAGCAGTAGATGTAGTGTATATCGGTTTCAGCAAGGCATTTGATAAGATACCCCATGCCAGACTTATTGAGAAAGTAAGGAGGCATGGGATCCAAGGAGACCTTGCTTTGTGGATCCAGAATTGGTCTTCTCATAGAAGGCAAAGAGTGGTTGTAGGTGGGTGCATGGAGGTTGGTGACCAGTGGTGTGCCTCAGGAATCTCTTCTGGAACCCTTACTCTTCGTGATTTTTATAAATGACCTGGATGAGGAAGTGGAGAAGATGGTTTAGTAAATTGGCTGATGACGCAAAGGTTGTGGGTGTTGTGGATAGTGTGGAGGGCTGTCAGAGATTACAGCGGGACTTCGATAGGATGCAAAACTGGGCTGAGAAGTGGCAGATGGAGTTCAACCCAGATAAGTGTGAGGTGGTTCATTTTGCTGGTCAAATATGATGGCAGAATATAGCATTGATGGTAAAACTCTTGGCATCGTGGAGGATCAGAGGGATCTTTGGGTTCGAGTCCATAGGACACTCAAAGCTGCTGCGCAGGTTGACTGTGTGGTTAAGAAAAGCATACAGTGCGTTAGCCTTCATCAATCGTGGGACTGAGTTTAGGAGCCAAGAAGTAATGTTACAGCTATATAGGACCCTGTTCAGACCCCATTTGGAGTACTGTGCTCAGTTCTCGTCACCTCACTATAGGAAGGATTGTAGCGGTGTGCTACATGCAGCGCTAAAATAACGACACGGAGTAGGTAAACTGCAATTAAAGAAGATTTTATTCGAACTTCACAGCCTTGCTTTAAAGCCTCCCTCATCCCGCCCTCCCCGGGCGCGGATGCTGTAAGGGGCACGTACTCACAAACCCCCGCAGGCTTTTCCCTTTGTTGGTGAAGCAGACCTGGCCTTTGTGCCGGCGCGCTGGCTATTTGTGAGCCGGTTCGAGTGCGCTAGGAAGTGGGTCGCCACAGGATGCGCAAACTATTGAAAGGATGCAGAGGAGATTTACAAGGATGTTACTTGGATTGGGGAGCATGCCTTATGAGAATCGGTTGAGTGAATTCAGCCTTTTTTTTCCATGGAGTGGCGGAGGATGAGAGTGACCTGATAGAGTTATGTAAGATGATGAGGGGCGTTGTTCGTGTGGATAGTCAGAAGCTTTCTCCCAGGGCTGAAATGGCTAACATGAGAGGGCACAGTTTTAAGGTGCTTAGAAGCAGGTACAGAGGAGATGTCAGGGGTAAGTTGTTTTTTTTTAACGCAGAGAGTGGTGAGTGCGTGGAATGGGCTGCTGGCGATGATGGTGGAGGTGGATACAATAGAGTCTTTTAAGAGACTCCTGAACAGGTATATGGAGCTTAGAAAAATAGAGGACCATGGGTAACCCTAGGTAATTTCTAAAGTAAGTACATGTTCAGCACAACATTGTGGGCCAAGGGACCTATATTGTACTGTAGGTTTTCTTTGTTTCTATGATCTTCACTCCTCCTTCCAGGGTGCAGTGCCTTTTGCTGTCCATTATCGGGTCAATTTAAACACCAGCCCAGATGGACTGAAAGGACAAGGTGTCGTTTAGGATGAGAACTGAATTCGCTCGTTCTCTGCAAAGATCATCTCCATGGCGCTGAGGCTATGAAGACTGCCTCAGCTGCTGTGCTCATGCCCGCTAATATGATGAACTGATAAACAAGCTTTGGGCCTACACTGGGCTGCTCCGAGGTTTGGATCTGAGGGCTAATTTTAGTTTGGAATGCTGTTGTTCGCTTCAATTATTTGCATGACTGATACTTTTATTTTCTTTCTCTTCCATATCAAGTGTTTTATTTTGTTATTTTGTTTTAATTCATTTTTTTTTACTTTAAATTGGATTCTTTCAGGTTTCTTGCTTTATGGCTACCTATGAGCAAGCAAATCTCAAGGTTGTATAATTTATACTTTGATCATAAATGAATCTTGAATCCTGAAGCTTCAATTTTTGAGGTTCAGCAAAATGTTGTATATGCAAGAAATCTGGAAAAGGATGCAAAATGATGGGAAGTATTCAGGTCAGGCACCATCTGTGAAGAGAGAAACAGCTTTGAAATTTTATAACATTTCATGGCTGACTATTAAGAAGACCATAAGACATAGGAGCAGAATTAGGCCATCTAGCCCTTTGAGTCAGCTCTGCCATTCAATCATGGCTGATCCTTTTTTTCTCTCCTCCTCAACCCCAGTTCCCGGCCTTCTCCCCGTAACCTTTGATGCCATGTCCAATAAAGAATCTATCAATCTCTGCCTTAAATACACCCAATGACCTGGCCTCCACAGCTGCCTGTGGTAGCAAATTCCATAAATTTACCACATGCTAGTACTGTGTAGAACATGTTGTTAGTTAGAAATTGGGTTATGCTAATTCTGTTTTATTCCCATTCTCGCCATTGTGCTGGTATAACAAACAATTCTTCTGGCCTTTCTTCCAAGGATAGACCAATAATTTTTTTTAAAACTTGCTACAATTTTATAGGGCTTTGGTACGTCATGCTGGCATATCAATTGGAGGTTTGGTCTCCATATTTAGAAGATGTGCTTGAATTTAAATTGGTGAGGATAAATTCACCCGATTAATTCCTGGTATGAGGGGCTTCTCCTCTGAGGAAAGACTGAGTAAAATTAGGTTGTGTACACTGGAGCTTTGAAGTATACGAGGTAATGTCAGCAAGGTCTACAAATTTGACAGTGATTGACAGGGTAGAGGCTAAAAGGGTCTTTCTTCTGGCTGGAGAGTCCAGAATTCCAATGCATAGAATCAAGATAAGGGATTGGGCAGTCAGGACTGAGATTGGAGTCAAAAAATTCATTAAACTAGAGGGGTATGGATGCCAGTTTTCACTTCTCAGTTTCTTTGGGTAAGAGAGTTGGGAGTTTTGCCATTTGTTTAACTTTCTCTTGAGCTGACCTTTTTAAGATAAATCTGATTGCGATAGTAACATTTCTGGCCAGTAAAATGGATAAGATTGCAGATAAGTCGCTATTTAAAAATATATGATGTGTATATGCAAAAAAAGGTACAACAGTAGCTGTTTATAGTGCGAGGATGTAATACTTAATTCTTAAAATTCTAAAAATAGCCATTCACATGACTATTCCTAGAACGGGGTCACCAACCTTGTTTGCACCGCGGACCGGTTTAATATTGACAATATTCTTGCGGACCGGCTGACGGGGGGGGGGCGGAGGGGTTTAATCACGACTGGAATACAGCGGTACTCGAAGGGGGTTCCTTACGTCCAGTCTATTCCCCAATTTAGTTTTCGTGGCTATCAGCACTTGCTTCTTTCCCGCTTGCTCACGTTTTTTCTGCTCAAAAAACTCAATGGGTTTGTATTTAAGTGCAGGGTGCTTGGACTCGAGGTACTAGAGCAGTTTTGAGGTCTTCATTGCCTCATTAGAGAGCCTCTGGACCCGAACTCCAGCCTCCCGCCTGTCCGCTCGCCGCCAGACACCTTGGCCAGGTGTGGCTGGTTGTGGGTGGGGTTAGAGGATAGGTAAGGGCCGGAGGTCCCCCTGCCGGGGCTGTGGCAGTCGCAGTCCGAAGAGAGCAACCGATCGAGCGAGGAGTGTGACAGGGTGCGTGCCCGCACCCCCCATCCACCCCAATAGGTCGGTAGGATCTATCAGCCGACAAAAGTTTGGCTCAAGGGATGACTTTCAGTCGATCGCAGCAAGGTAGCAGCTCTGCTACTTATGAAACCCTGAGCCTGAATTAGGTCGTCTGCGAATATTTTAACACCGGGTTCCCCACGAACATTCGGTGTACTAAACAGGTTTAGAGGCGGCACCCATCTGTCCGTGCTCCAGGCCAGTAGCAACAGTACTTCCCACCGGCTGGTGAGCTGGTGGTTACCCAAGGCCAACCAGTGATCCCTGGCATGAGAGTATCACTGTGTTTAGGCGACTGATGACCTTGCATGTGTTCAAGTTCAACAGTGGGCGTGACAGGGATTGAGGAAAGTGCAGTTGACTCATATCATTTCATATCACCAAATCATATCATTTCCTCGCGACCCAGTAGCACATGCTCTGCGGCCCAGTGGTTGGGGACCACTGTCCTAGAACATTAATTCAATCAGTTTGATGGCCTGTGATCTGGGAGCTGCTTCCACACCTTTGCAGTGTTGTCTGAAGATCAGTACATTGGGGTTCTGCCAAACCTAATTTCGTAAGTAGTTTAAATTCTGAACTTGAACATGAGTAAAGAACATCACCAGGTAAACAATGTAAAAATAAGTATTCCTGAACAGATTTCAAGGAAGGGTCCCTTTAGATAAGCTGTCATAAGAACATAATAGGAGTGAAAACAAAGGAAGCAGGAGTATCCATCTTCTCTTTCGAGTCTCTTCTACCATTCAAACAAAAGTAAGATAATTACCAAATAACCTAAGTTGATTGAGGCACAAATATTGGCCAATGCACCTAGATTCTCTGAAATCATAAGTCAGTCTTTGCCCCTCTCTCAGAAGGGTGACAGACTTGTTCTAACATCTCACTCAGCTGGTTGATAATGCAGCACTCCCTGAATTACTGGATTCCAGCATCAACCTTGATTTTATGGTCAGCTGTGCAAAATAGCAATTGAACCCAGGCGTATTTGAGAGAGCACTATCCACTGGGTTATTCTAATCTTTTCTCCCCATATCCATTTTAGGTCTCCGTTCTGTGAAGAAATAATTTGCTGTCGAGGAGACCAGGTCCGACTTGCTGTCCGAGTGAGAGTGTATCCGTACCCTGAGTCTGCCTGTGCAGTCTGGATTATGTTTGCATGCAAGTACCGTTCCGTTCTCTGATGCAGCTGAGCTTTCAAATAGTGCTGCTTTGGTGGATGCTAGCAATGGACTGGTTCCTTGTTGCTGCTCCATTAGAGCCATCCTACTCGATGGTATCTTTTAAAACCAGACTAAATTCCACAAACCTAGAGTCGGAAAGCTTTTCATATCTTTCTTGTTAGTTGTGTCTATTTATTTAAAAAAATAATGTATGGGAATTGTTTTTTATCAAAATATAAAATATTTTGCTACAAAATAAAGCTGATTATATTTACAAACACTTGATATTTTATTTGTAATCAAAGTTAATTTCTTGAAAAACTCTTGCAGCTTCTGGAAATCAGAAATTCTGGAAATAATTCAATATCTGTGCAGGAACATTAAGATAACGTTTAAATGGTAATAACTTGCACCAGAAATTGAAAGGTAAGTTTTAATTTGCAGGAAAAAATCGGGGCAGGAGCAATGAAAGATAACAGTGGTAGTGATGCTGGCTGAAGAGGGTATTGAAGGTTGGTGAATGTCAAGGGGTACCACTTGGGTATAGGTGTAAATAGGAGGAGAGAAATGGAAATTGAAAGTGTCAGAATTGGGGGGAGGACAGGGAAGTAGGAAGATTGTGAATACTGGAAATAGAAGTCAAAAGGCTAGATGACTGAAATTGTTAATTTCAATGTTGGGCCTGGAAGGCCATTAAGTTTTTAAAATTCTCCAAACAATGTCCTTGGCAAATATGTCATCTGGTGCTTGGCTCAGATTGCTGTTGTGTACCTTGCATTCCTAATCGCTTGTGATGTTCACCAAGGTCATAGTGGTTATCCATATATATGGAATACTTTCTGATAACAGACACGGGATCGTTCAACACTTTACAAAATGGTATGTTTGTTCATTTTTTTGTGTGTATCCTTAAACTGAAAGGTTTAAAGTTGCCCTTACTCATCTAAAGCTTTTGTACTGTGAACCTAAACAGGAGAGCATCTAATTTCATTGAAATCATATAATCCTATGTCCTGCATTGTTTTTATTGTAGGGGGTTTTCTTATAATTTGCTATTTGAGAATAGTAGTTGCTATTTGTGATCAGTTTGTCAGCAGCTGCAAGTTGTATTTCTCTGATCATTGCTTCTAATTAATTCCTATAATTGGTTTTAAAATCAATTTGCAATATTGCTGTCAGAGATAATGATTTTGACCACGTTTTAGAAATTCTTTTTTCCTGAAATTATAAAAGATTGTCTTAATACCTTCAATTTATTCTTTTCCTGGTTTATGTGCTGATAGTTCCCATTCTTACTGACCATTGTAATTTCTTTTCAAGTGAGGATGCAATTAAAAGGCACCATGTTAGTGTGTCTGGAGTCACAAACAGGTCAGACCAGGTGAGAATGAGATTTCTTTTCAGCAGAAACATCAGAAATAAATGGATTTCAGCAAAATTTCTGTAGTTACATGGCTTTCATTGCTGAGGCTACCTTTAAATTTCCAAAATTAAGGAAATTTGATTAAATATAAATTCCTTAGCTGCCATTGTGGTATTTAAGCTCATGTCCCTCAATCAAAGATGCACAACACTGGTTGTCTGTTTACTAACTTGCCCACTCCCACTGCTGTCTGTAAGGAGTTTGTACATGACCACATGGATTTCCTCCAGGCGTTCTGGTTTCCTCCCACATTCCAAAGACATACGGTTGTTAGGTTAATTGGTTGTTGTAAATTGTACTGTGATTATGCTAGGATTAAATTGGGGAATTACTGGACGACGTGGCTCAAAGGACCTATTCCCCGATGTATGTCAATAAATAAATAAAAATAAATAATGGTTCCTTTACCATTGATGTAAATGTGTTACTTTTCTAGGTTGATAGCCTTTTAAACCCTTGGTAGAGTTTGTAGAGACAATCAATTTTTGTCATACTGTGGCTGGAAGCATATGTTGGTGCATATTAATGTACATTTGCCTAATTTCAGGAAAGGTGCATGCACTTTAAAATGGCAAGTTGTTATTCTGAAATTTTTTGACTATTTACTCTGCCTGTAGACTTGGTGCTACCCATGTTGGTGCTTTAGTCCACTATCTGACAATAGATCATAGGTACTCTTTGGTAGGATGTAAGTTATGTTTTCATTTTGTTTCTGCAAGCATGAGATTGGAAAGGAATTTGTGACTGTTTGAATACCTTTAGATCAAGAGACAGGAAGGAATTGAAATATGTGCAGAGGGAGCTAAAGGAGAAGATCGTTGGCTAAAGAGGAATACAGGAGAGAGTTGGAGAACAAGCTTGAGTAGAGTAGCACACAGGAAGTGTGGAGAGGCATGAAGAACATCACTGGCTTCAATCAGCCTAGCTGTGAGTAGGCTAATGAGTTAAACATTCTTGAATAAGTTTGACAATTGCCATCCTGTTCACTAACCAGCTCCCCCCCACCCTCAGCACACCAGTCCAGGTGGCGAGGTCCCCTATGCTCCCTGAGCACCAATGCCACTTCTCCTCTCTCCTCATCCTCCAGTTCAACATGTGATGAAAACACAGACTACCAGTGTCTGCATCTCCTCCTTCCCCTGCACCTACCATCCACACTTCCACATGCCAACTGCTATCGTCCTGAGTTTTACCTTTCCCAGCCCTCAACTTCCACCAGTTCCCCAGTCATTGTGGACTCACCTTCACTACTGAGCAGGTGAGAAGGGCTCTGGGGAAACTCAGACACAGCAAAGCATTAGGATCGGATGGTGTGAATACTGGTGACACTGCAATTTCCTTTGGGATCAATAAAGATTCTATTTATCTGTCTACCTATCTACATCCTGAGTCTGGTGCCAAAGTACACTGAATCAAATACATGAGTTCCAGAATAAGTCCCTGCAGCACCATTATGCCCTGTGAGTAGTTTGTCATTGTCACTCAATTACATTAAATCCAAAACCGTGTTTCTTTGTTCTTCATGGGTATGGATCACTTGCCAGTCATACTTAAAATCAAAAGGTAATCGTCTTGCAACTTATTCTTACTATAATAGTTTATTAAACCACCTTGCCAATTTGCTACTCAAAGTCAATACACAAGAATGATATAATGTTCTTTATTTGGCCAACTTCATTATATTGCAAGTACTCCATTCTTATAATCAGCTGTAACCTATAGAGGGTTATAAGCTGATTATAAGAGCTATATTTTTTTGCCCCGACTGATGAAACTCCTGTGCCAACATTAAGTCAACCATGTAATATTACAGCTTCACTTCATTTATTTTAGGAGTGCTGTAAATATTTTTTTGGTCACTAGAGTACCAGGGATGACCTGGTAGTAACTTTTAATACAGTAATGTGACCTGGAAATGCTAATTTCAATTCAGTTGTAGTTGATAAATAGCAAAAGTGTGTGCATTGGGTATTCCTGTCTGTCTTTGGACTTGTTAGTAATGCCCACTTCTGAAAAAAGCTCAAAAAAAATTGATGTGGAGCTGGGGGAAGTGGGTGGGGATACACTCCTGGACCAAACCAAAAATATTCGAACTCCAACTATACCAATATAAAAATGAGGAATGTTATGTGAAATAAAGTTGCTAATGCAATTATGAAGACAAACTAATTGTGGAAGAAGAGTAATTATATATTCTTTCATGTTATTATTTGGCTTCTGCCTGTAATGTCAGTTTCAGTATGAATGCTAAAAATATCTATTTCCATTGCTAATGAAAAGCAATAACAAGGCTCAGCAGAGTCGAGCACAAGCATTCTTTGTTCGATGGCAGCAGTATCTGCCGTTGGTCTTGCAGCTGTGAGTGATGGCAATGCCCATTCGTGAAGTTGTATCCAAAATGACCAACTCCCTCAGAGAACTGAGGAATGTAGTTAAATAATAGCTACATTGGCTTAAGTGCCTTGATATCTGAATACCTTAAGTTACTGAGAATGGAATTTTATGTGACTACTCAGTCAAAGTAATGTAGGGCTCTCAGTACCATTAACTGTTAGGCTAACAAAATGGCTTCTCTGTAATGTTACTTAATGCTGTAATGGGTTTCTGTAGCTGGAATGTTTGGGTTATAACTGCAGGTAAGGGGGGATCTAACCAATGGAGAATCATTATGCTATCTTGTATGTGTGAGCTGAGTGGGAGTTTGTGGTCTTTTTCGGGAGGCGAGCGAGGAGTACGGAAGTGTAAGGAGCGGACTGCGGTTCCAGGGCAGCGGATACTGGACGTCGGCGGTTTGGACGGTGGCTGAAGGCTCAGAAGGTCATTGTGGATGGAACCGGAGGCGTGAGCTCCAATGTATTAAAATATTATGTGCACAAACTGATAAACTTACTGATTTGACGCCTTTAGGTTATCTATTTCTACTAACCCATCACTAAGAAATAACCATAAAGTTGTAATTATTTACTTGCCTTTGGTGTATTGTCTGGTATTTGTGTTGTGAGCGTGTACTGGCGGGGCATTACACCATATTTACATCAAAGTATTTTCTCTGTTGGCAGGCGACGATTCACCCTATGCGAACAGGGGTAAATTGGGGGCACAGACATTACATTTGTGGGGGAGCGTCCAGGATCTGAATTTGTCAGATACAGTGTAATTTGCCCTGGTTTAAATGAGGGGAGATGGATTCAGATAAGATTGAACTCTGGTGTGAGATCGAGGGAGTACCGATTAATCATGCCTGTGTATTAAGTGGGGTGGATATACGTATCTCAGACGAAGTGTTAATTCAACGTTTGAGTACGGTTAGAGCTATTGGTAAGGTCGAAATCTTAGGCAGAAAGATTGGTAAAATGGGGGATTTAGGCTTTGTGCTAACACAGATTGGTGCTGATGTCACAGCGGTGGGACCGCCGCTGTGTATCGGTGACCTCAGTGAGGCAGGGCCATGGGGTGTGCACATTGTCACAGAGGAAAGGTTTGATGGGTCTGATGGGACACCAGAGGAGTTGCCAGCTGCTGGAGGTGGAGATTTTCGAGAGCAGGTCCTATCGTTTTTGAAGGATGAAAGAAGGGAGTGGTCAGATTTCCCCATGGAAGGGGGAAGGCTCAGAGTTGGCATCAGCCATTAACTCCTTGGTGAACAAGGCAGCAGGTCCTTGTCAGAAGTTAAGAATTCTCTCAAGAGGACTCCTAGCCCCGAAGGGGAGGATGACTTTGAGACCTGGATAGAACATGTCTCTCGGCTGCTGGGTGAGTGGCAGTGTTCTGAGGAAGTGAAGCAGCAGAAATTGGTTGACAGTTTGAGAGGGGTAGCAGCTGAGGTAGTAAAAGGTGTGAAAGGTAGCAAACCCTTGGCTTCCTGGAAAGAGTATCTAGAAGCACTGGAGGAGGCTTTTGGTCTGATGGGGGGGGGCATGGTGGAGCTTTTAGGGGGGCTTCGGAGCCTGAGAAAGGGGAAAAGCTTTCTGAGTATCTTTTCTGGGTAGAGCGAAGGCTAAATTGTTTGAGGTGATGGAGGGATAATTTTGGAGACGGTGGTGAATCAGGTAAGGATAGACCAGGTAGCCCGGGGCAACCAGAGGCATGATGTAATTGATACGAGTCTCCGGCAGTCTTGTAGATCGCGGGCCCCCCTCCCCAACTTTTGTCAATTGCTCAGAGAGGTGAGGGAGGAGGAGGACGCATTGGAGTCAGAAGAATGCTCCTTCAGTACGGTGCAGACATCCGTGGTAGCCCCTTATAGTGAAGCGACTGGGGCCAGCTCTAATCGGGAGATAGTCAGTGGGGGGGGCAGGTCGCAGCAGGTGGGTCCTTCCACGTGAGGGGACTGGCCGAGAGGGCCCCTCTCTGAAGGGACGGACTGCACAGAGGCCCGGGGGAGGCCGAGGTCCCGCAAGACGAGGTGTGCTTTATAATTGTGGGGAAGAGGATCACTTCAGGCGGGAATGTGACCGGCCAGGAGCCCCTTGGAGGGAGACTCCATGGGTGTCCCAGCAGGAAGGGGGGGGGGGGTCGGGAAACTTAGAGGAGACCCAGTGAGGGAACGGCCTGGAGTCTCTGGGAAAACACATTCCCAGCAATGTGCCATGGGACCCCTGAGAGGAAAAGACACTATCCCAGAAGGATTGGTGGGATCCCGAACCAGTGTGTCAATCCGGATAGAGGGAATAGATGCAAAAGCCGTACTCTACACTGGGTTGCAGGTCACGCTACTGTACCGGTCATTCTATGGTCAGTATTTGTCGCATCTACCCTTGACACCCTTCAGTGCCCTGGAAATTTGGGGTATCAGTGCTGGTGATTACCCATACGATGGGTATTTGTCCATGAAGCTGGAATTCCTAGAGGCTGAGGTGGGAGTGTCTGAGGCTCATAAGGCCTTGGTGCTGGTTTGCCCGGATCCAGTTGCAGCTGGGGGTGTGTCAATTCTGGTAGGAACCAACACCCCTATTGTTCAGAGACTCCTGGGGGCCTGCAAGCAGAAGGCGGGTGAGGACTTTTTGGAGACTCTGTCGGTGCACCCAGTGTTTCAAGCTGTCTTTAAGGAGGTATGTGGTCGCACCGAGCGGGACACAGCATTGGAAAGAGGAACTGTATGGAGTGCCCAGTCGAAGTCCAGGGTGGTAGGGCCCGGTGAAGTAGCGAGAGTGATGGGGATCCCCAGATACCCCAGAGTGCCTGAGGGTGAAGCCTTTTTAGTGGACACCCCGGAAGATCTTGAGGGGAATCGAGATTCCCGGCTGGGGTGCTGGTGAGACCCGAGCTGCAGAAGCTCTCGGTGGTACAGGCCCGCCGGGTGCTGGTGAGACCCGAGCTGCAGAAGCTCTCGGTGGTACAGGCCCGCCGGGTGCTGGTGAGACCCGAGCTGCAGAAGCTCTCGGTGGTACAGGCACGCCGGGTGGTGGTGAGACCCGAGCTGCAGAAGCTCTCGGTGGTACAGGCACGCTGGATGGTGGTGAGACCCGAGCTGCAGAAGCTCTCGGTGGTACAGGCACGCCGGGTGGTGGTGAGACCCGAGCTGCAGAAACTCTCGGTGGTACAGGCACGCCGGGTGGTGGTGAGACCCGAGCTGCAGAAGCTCTCGGTGGTACAGGCACGCTGGATGGTGGTGATTGTCAGGAACACCACGCAAAGGGAGGTCGCTGTTAAACGAGGGATGCCCCCGGCGCATTTGTTCCCGGTGACGGTGATGCATTGTGCCCCTATGAGGCTCACTGGGGGAGGGCCATTGGAAAATGAGGATAAGTTGACCACTGGGGCATATAACTTTGGGGCCTTGCGTGTGCCAGAGAGTTGGAAGCAGAGGATGGTGGAGAAGATGCTGATGCTGAAAGAAGTTTTCTCCCTAGACGAGTTTGACGTGGGCTGCTCCAGGAGCACTCGCCACACCATCCGGGTGACTGAGGACACCCCGTTTCGAGAAAGGTCATGGCAACTGGTCCCTGCAGACGTAGAGGATGTGCAGTAGCATTTGTGTAAGTTGAAGGAAGCTGGGGTCATTACGGAGTCCTGCATCACTTATGCATCCCCAATAGTTGTGGCCAGGAAGAAAAATGGGAAGATTCGTATGTGTATGGACTGTAGGACCCTGAATAGGCGCACCGTCCCTGACCGGTATCTGGTCCCCAGGGTCGAAGACGTGCTGGCCTGTCTGAGTAGGGCAAAGTGGTTCAGCATGTTGGACTTGAGCAGATGTTACCAGAACCCGATAAGTGAGGCGGACAAGGAGAAGGCGGCCTTAATATGCCCTCTGGGATTTCACCAGTTCGAAAGGATGCCCCAGGGCATATTGGGGGCCCCTGCCACCTTTCAGAGGGTCATGGAGAAGACCGTGGGGGATATGAACTTGCTTGAAGTACTGGTATATTTGGATCCACCTTGGAAGAACAGGAAGCGAGGCTAATGAAGGTGCTCAACCGACTGAAGAATAAAGGGTTAAAACTTTCCCTGAACAAGTGCCAGTTTTGCCAGATGTCTTAGCTATGTTGGACACATAATCTCGCGGAATGGAGTAGCTACAGACCCGGCTAAGATCAAACCAGTGACCACCTGGCCGAGGCCCCAGACTTTGAGCTCTCTGCGCTCGTTCTTGGGGTTCTGTGGATACTACTGGAGATTTGTGAAGGGCTACGCCAAGGTGAGCCATCCCTTGAACCAGCTTCTGCGTGGCGATACTCCTCTGGGACAGAAAGGGAAAGGGAGGAGAGGAAGGGAGGCTGGAGAATATTTGAACCCATCAGAGCCCTTCAGACAGAGATAGGATGACAAATGTGAAGCAGCTTTTCAGTCACTGAAGGAGATGCTGACCCAGGCGCCAGTGCTGGCTTTTGTCGACCCCTGATTGCCCTATGTGCTACACACCAATGCCAGCCGGGAGGGGTTGGGGGCCGTCTTGGATCAAGCACCAGGCTGAGGCCAGTAGCATTTGTCACCTTCTGAGAGGAACTATCTCACCCACAAGTTGGAGTTTCTGGTGTTGAAATGGGTAGTGGTGGATAAGCTGAGTGACTATCTCTAAGGGGCCAAGTTTGAGGCACGGATGGACAACAACCCACTTAACTACATCCTGACCTCAGCAAAACTGGACATCACCGGTCATCGGTGGTTGGCCGCGCTATCTGTATATGATTTCAGCCTGAAGTACTGGCCGGGAACCGGAATGTTGATGCGGACGTTCTGTCCCAACGGGGGCATGAAAACCCGGAGGGGCATGAGGAGTGGGAGAGTGATCCTGCATCCGGGGTGAAGGCCATGTGTCAGTTTGCTATCACTGTGCAGGCCGAGGAAAAGGAGAGGCCAGATCGGGCAGTGGACCCGATGACGCCCTACCCCTAGTTTACTGTGACATGACTGCTCTGAAGACCACGCAGCTGCTCAGCGAGATGGCACTGGCACTATTTGGTACGCAGTTGAGAAGGGGGATGTGGCCCAGGTGGAGAAGACACAACATGACTCAGTGTCTCTGTTACTGAGAGAATGGCCTCGCTTGCGGTTGAAGAACCAAATGTTATACCGGGTAACGTCTCCCTTGGACCGACCTCAGCGTTGGCAGCTGGTCCTGCCTGAGAAGTATCGGAGGGCTGTGATGAAGTCACTGCATGATGACTTTCTCCACTTGGGGGTGGAGAAGACCTACGGGTTGCTCAAGGACCGGTTTTATTGGCCCCGGATGAGGTCAGAGGTCGACGAATACTGCAAGTCCTGCATACGTTGCATACGCCAGAAGACGCTGCCCGTGCCGGCTGCTCCGTGATCGCAGGGCCTTTGAATCTGGTGTGTATGGATTTTCTGGCCATAGAACCTGATACCAGCAACACGGCGAATGATGTCTTGGTCAACATGGACCACTACGCCAGGTATGCTCAAGCGTTCCCTACCGTGGACCAGAGGGCGAGTACGGTGGCAAAAGTGCTATGGGAGAAGTAGTTTGTGCATTATGGCCTTCCCCAGCGGATACACAATGACCAGGGACAGGACTTAATCTATGAGTTACTGGATATGCTGGGAATTGAGAAATCGAGGTCCACGCCCTATCATCTGCAGGGCAACCCCCAGCCGGAAAGGTTTAATTGGACCATGCTAGACATGCTTGGGACTCTGGAGATCAGCAAAAAGAGTCGATGGGGTCAACATATTGGATATCTAGTTCACTGTTACAACTGTACATGCAATGACGCTACTGGGTACTCTATTATCTGATGCTCGAGCACGAGGCAAGGTTGCCCATCGACCTCTGTTTCGGGACTGCTGCAGGTGAAGTATCGCCGAAGCCTTACTTGAAGTATTTGTCTGATATAAAGAATGAGCAGCCAAGGGCCTATGAGTTGGCTGGGGAGGCAGCTGCCAAGCAGAATCGGGGAAATAAGAGGAGGTATGACCAGAAAGTGAAGTTCTCCCAACTCCTGCTGGGAGACTGAGTCCTCATAAGAAATTTGGGATTACCTGGGAAGCACAAGCTGGCTGATCGCTGGTCGGGCATGCCCTATGTGGTGGAGAGTCAGGTGCCCAACTTACTGGTTTTCCGAGTGCAGCCCGAGGATGGGAAGGGGCCCGTCAAGATTCTCCACCGGAATTACCTGTTGCCTCTGGGGCGAGATGTACAGGCAGAGCGGGAGCCCGAGGTGCCAGCTGCACCTAGTACCAGGACTTTGCGTCCACGCAGGGTGGAGAAAGAGCCCACACCGGGAGAGTCGGGCCCGGGCCCAGCCCCTGTGAGGGATAATGACTCGGAGGATGATGACTCAGACGATTGGTGCATGTGGCCGTTCACTGATGCCCCTGTGGTGGAGGGGGAGACTCCTGGCCCTTACCCCACTGGGTCAAATGGGGTAAGGGGGGCTAGTGATGGGCCATTGGGGGTTCCACAGGGCTTTGGAGAAGAGGATATGGGGCCCGAGCAAGAGATAGAGGATTCCGAGGTGCAGAGGGGTTTAGGTGACCACTCGCAGGAGGGTTCACCTCATGGTTTCCATGAGTCTCCTGTGATGTCTGAGGTGGAGGAGTTAGAAGAGGGAGTGCACAGGTCTCAGAGAAGTAGGCACCTCCCCCCCCCCCCCCCCAGATGGGTTGGCCTATGTAGTACCCGGGGAACAGCATGTGATCTCCACTGCTTTGGGGAGTTATGTCTCTGCTTTCTGCACTTGGGTTGGGCTTTGTGTTCTGCAGGAAGGGTTGGCAAATTATCTGAGCATCATGAGGGCATGACTAAATTCAGTAGGGGGAGAATGCAGGGCTCTCGGTACCATTAACTGTGGTGTTAACTGTTCAGGCTAGCAAAATGGCTTCTCTGTAATGTTACTTAATGCTATAATGGGTTTCCGTAGCTGGAATGTTTGAGTCATAACTGCAGATAAAGGGGGAACTAACCAATGGAGAATTGTTATGCTATCTTGTATGTGTGAGCTGAGCGGGAGTTTGCGGTCTTTTTCGGGAGGCGAGCGAGGAGGACGGACGTGTGAGGAGCGGACAGTGGTTCCAGGGTAGCGGATACTGGAAGTCAGTGGTTCAGAGGATGGCCGAAGGCTCAGAAGGTCGTTGTGGATTGAGCGAGAGGCGTGAGCTCCAATGTATTAAAATATTATGTGCACAAACTGATAAAACTTACTGATTTGGCGCCTTTAGGTTATCTATTTCTACTAACCCATCACTAAGAAATAACTATAAAGTTGTAATTATTTACTCACCTTTGGTGTATTGTCTGGTATTTGTGAGCATGTCACCGTATTTACACCGAAGTATTGCACTGTTGGCGGGGTGACGGCGGTTCACCCTAGGTGAACGGGGTAAATTGGGGGCACAGACGTTACAGAAATTATTGTGATCATTAATTAAACTAATGATGTAGTGGATAATTGGATGATGTAATGAACAGACATTCGCACAGAATCTAGATCATAGCTGATCACCTCATGTCCCCAATTCCCCTTGCCAGTTTTTTCCTGATATGTTGTACGTATGTTGATTAAGTCAAATGAAGTGCAATATTTTCTCATGTTCCTACTGCAGTACATAAAAAAGCAGGTACCCAAGATCACAAGGATGTGTACTACTAACAGTCTCATACAAAACTCTTCAAAAGCATTTGTAAAATATTGTATACTTAATGTTGATATTAGACTGCTCAATTATGTCATATTTTCCTGCAAATTCATGAATCCCTGTTTGCCCATGGCCATTTGCCACATACACTCAGCCTCCTTCCCTCAAACCTTTACATCCTATTCCCTCTCTCATTCGCTCTATTGCTTGACTCCCTTCTTTCTTCCTCTGCACTTGGAACCCTTCTCAATTTTTCACATTCTGCACTTCACTTCCCCACCCCCACCTCTCTGCTTCCAGAGGTCGAGAGAGGAAATGAAGAAGTGGTTAAGGCCCATGAACCTGTTAGTGGGGTAGAGCTTGGTCTCCAGTCATCACTAGAGCAAGACAGCACCCTGTTGAGTCAATGTAATAGCTGGTATGCAATGGCCATCTCATGTTCAATTAGCTTGCAGTATCAGGACAATAGACAATAGGTGCAGAAGTAGACCATTCGGCCCTTCGAGCCTGCACCGCCATTCTGAGATCATGGCTGATCATCTACTATCAATACCCGGTTCCTGCCTTGTCCCCATATCTCTTGATTCCCTTATCCATAAGATACCTATCTAGCTCCTTCTTGAAAGCATCCAGAGAATTGGCCTCCACTGCCTTCTGAGGCAGTGCATTCCACACCTCCACAACTCTCTGGGAGAAGAAGTTTTTCCTTAACTCTGTCCTAAATGACCTCCTCCTTATTCTTAAACCATGCCCTCTGGTACTGGACTCTCCCAGCATCTGGAACATATTTCCTGCCTCTATCTTGTCCAATCCCTTAATAATCTTATATGTTGCAATCAGATCCCCTCTCAATCTCCTTAATTCCAGCGTGTATAAGCCCAGTCTCTCTAACCTCTCTGCGTAAGACAGTCCGGACATCCCAGGAATTAACCTTGTGAATCTACGCTGCACTTCCTCTACGGCCAGGATGTCCTTCCTTAACCCTGGAGACCAAAACTGTACACAATACTCCAGGTGTGGTCTCACCAGGGCCCTGTACAAATACAAAAGGATTTCCTTGCTCTCGTACTCAATTCCCTTTGTAATGAAGGCCAACATTCCATTAGCCTTCTTCACTGCCTGCTGCACTTGCTCATTCACCTTCAGTGACTGATGAACAAGAACTCCTAGATCTCTTTGTATTTCTCCTTTACCTAACTTTACACCGTTCAGATAATAATCTGCCTTCCTGTTCTTACTCCCAAAGTGGATAACCTCACACTTATTCACATTAAATGTCATCTGCCAAGTATCTGCCCACTCACCCAGCCTATCCAAGTCATGCTGAATTCTCCTAACATCCTCATCACGTGTCACACTGCTACCCAGCTTAGTATCATTAGCAAACTTGCTGATGTTATTCTCAATGCCTTCATCTAAATCGTTGATGTAAATCGTAAACAGCTGTGGTCCCAATACCGAGCCCTGTGGCACCCCACTAGTCACCACCTGCCATTCCGAGAAACACCCATTCACCGCTACCCTTTGCTTTCTATCTGCCAACCAGATTTCTATCCATGTCAATATCTTCCCTGCAATGCCATGAGCTCTGATTTTACCCACCAATCTCCTATGTGGGACCTTATCAAATGCCTTCTGAAAATCGAGGTACACTACATCCACTGGATCTCCCTTGTCTAACTTCCTGGTTACATCCTCGAAAAATTCCAATAGATTAGTCAAGCATGATTTGCCCTTGGTAAATCCATGCTGGCTCGGCCCAATCCTATCACTGCTATCTAGATATGCCACTATTTCATCTTTAATAATGGACTCTAGCATCTTCCCCACTACTGATGTTAGGCTGACAGGATGATAGTTCTGTTTTCTCCTTCCCTCCTTTCTTAAAAAGTGGGATAACATTAGCCATTCTCCAATCCTCAGGAACTGATCCTGAATCTAAGGAACATTGGAAAATGATTACCAATGCATCTGCAATTTCCAGAGCCACCTCCTTTAGTACCCTAGGATGCAGACCACCTGGACCTGGGGATTTGTCAGCCTTCAGTCCCATCAGTCTTCTCATCACCGTTTCCTTCCTAATGTCAATCTGTTTCATTTCCTCTGTTACCCTATGTCCTTGCCCATCCATACATCTGGGAGATTGCTTATGTCTTCTCCAGTGAAGACAGATCTAAAGTACTTATTAAATTCTTCTGCCATTTCTCTGTTTCCCATAACAATTTCACCCAATTCATTCTTCAAGGGCCCAACATTGTTCTTAACTACCGTATCTTCTTTCTCTTCACATACCTAAAAAAGCTTTTGCTATCCTCCTTTATATTCCTGGCTAGCTTGCGTTCGTACCTCATTTTTTCTCCCCGTATTGCCTTTTTAGTCAAGTTCTGTTGTTCCTTAAAAATTTCCCAATCATCTGTCCTCCCACTCACCTTAGCTCTGTCGTACTTTTTTATTAATGCTATGCAATCTCTGACTTCCTTTGTCAACCACTGTGGCCCCTTTCCCCCCTTTGAATCCTTCCTTCTCCGGGGGATGAACTGATTTTGCACCTTGTGCATTATTCCCAAGAATACCTGCCATTGCTGTTCCACTGTCTTTTCTGCTAGGATATCCGTCCATTTAATTTTGGCCAGCTCCTCCCTCATGGCTCCATAGTCTCCTTTGTTTAACTGCAACACTGACACCTCCGATCTGCCCTTATCCTTCTCAAATTGCAGATAAAAACTTATCATATTATGGTCACTACCACCCAATGGCTCCTTTACTTCAAGATCGCTTATCAAATCCTGTTCATTACACAACACTAAATCCAGAATAGCCTTGTCCCTGGTCGGCTCTCGTACAAGCTGTTCCAAGAATGCATCCCGTAGGCACTCAACAAACTCCCTATCCTGTGGTCCAGCACCAACCTGATTCTCCCAGTTCACCTGCATGTTGAAATTCCCCGTAACTACTGCGACATTACCTTCGCCACATGCCAATGTTGACTCCCTATTCAACTTGCACCCAATTTCCATGCTACTGTTTGGGGGCCTGTAGACAACACCCATTAAGGTCTTTTTGCCCTTACTGTTCCTCAGTTCTATCCACACAGACTCTACTTCTCCTGATCCTATGTCCCCCCTTGCAAAGGACTGTGTTATGCCTGCAGCCCCCTCCTTTGTGAGAATCGCAAGATCACTATTGGGTTGGGTCAGGGGACCCAGGAAATGAGAGAGAGACGTGCAGAATGCCTCGTTCCCCGGCGATTCAAAGCCACGGGACATGGCCATTGTCTCTTGGAGACACATTTGTGGATTGAGATGCTATGCTACGTGAACGCCCTCAGGCAAAAGTGGGCTGGGTGAGAAAGAGATTGCATCACCCCAACCTGATTGACATCTACAACCCTGCAAGTCAGGATAAAAGAGGGTCTGTAGGAACAGCCCCTCAGACGCACCAGAAGAAACGCTAGCGATCCCGTAATAGCGGGAAGCCATTTGAAGGAGGCCACGTGCGCTCAGTTCCGTTGCTTGGGACTGGTGGCTGGAACCACGGAAAACAGCTTTTAGCTAGCAACGGGGAAATCAACTCCCCCGACTCAAAGGACTGGCATCATTAAAGACCTGGGCAGGTTTAAAACCGTCTCTCTTAAACCCAAAGAGCTGCAGCTTGAATGACAGTGACTTTTATATTTCCATCAGACAATACATTATCCCCTAGACAACGATAGAGCTATTTCTTATTGATCATTATTATATCCGCGCTTTTAGATTTAGTACTGACGACGTATATTATCTGTATGTTTGCATTAATCTTATTTTTGTGCCCCTTTATCAATAAATACTTTTAAAAATAGTACCATCAGACTTCAACGGACCTCTCTATCCTTGCTGGTAAGTGACCCAGTTACGGGGTACGTAACAACTGAATCTCATTCCTCACCAACAGGGCCGCCCCACCCCCTCTGCCCACATTTCTGTCCCTACGATAGCACGTATACCTTTGTACATTCATTTCCCAGGTCTGATCTCCCTGCAGCCATGTCTCCGTTATCCCAACAACATCATAGCTACCCATTCGCACCTGAGCTTCAAGCTCATCCGCCTTATTTCTGACATTTCGTGTATTCAGATATAGAATTTTTAGCCCATTTCTCCTCTCTCTGTTTAAATCGCTGCCTATTGTGCTTAACCCAGCTCCCCGAACTCCCATCGGGCTATACGCCCCTTGAATTTTGTTGTCCTTCCTAAATTTACTTATTCTTTTTGCACATTTAACTCCATGTTCCGTCAGACCATCCCTCTGTACATGTGTCCTCCTTATCACTTGTTCCGCCTCACCTTTCTCTACTACACACTTAATATTCCGGAACTGTGTAGTCCCCACCTGTCATTTATTCTTCATCTCGCTATCCTCTCTCACATTCTGGATCCCTGCCTCCTGCAAATTGAGTTTAAACCCCACCCCGAGCAGCACTAGCAAACTTCCCTGCAAGAATGTTAGTACTGCTCCAGTTCAGGTGTAAACTGTCCCGTCGGACGTAGGACCTTTGCTCATTTGTCATAGACGAGAAACCTGGATGTCTTGCTGTTGACAGTGAGACATGGTGATCAGAAAATAGCTATCTCAAAGGTTGTCTTTGGAAGCTTTGCAATCCAGCATAACCTAGTCTCTCATCCCCAAGACTTCTCCCAAAGGAGTATCTTGTGACTCAGCTCATGAGCACATATGAGTGTCACATCTCATATTCTCCAACACTGAAAACTATAGCTGTAGCTGCGAACTTCTACTCCGTCTTGGAAAAAGTTCTGGCCTGGTGTGCAACTCAGACAGATTGCTCCTCTGGTAACTGTAGGGTTGGAATTGTTACAATATTCTGGCATGGTGTGATGAATAAAAAGAGAAAAGGAAAACTAATTCCAACAGAGTCTAAGACAGTATGCCTGGAGCATGATCTCGTCATAATCAACAAATATTTCACCAGAAAGATCAGAGCAACACCTCATGACAATAACTCTGATCCAGCCCCCATTTATTGTATCATTGTCCCAGTGAGAGACTGCATGGATATTCTCTTCATTGTATCATAGCAGGTACCAATGACTGCTGGAGTTATCACTGCCTAATCTGCTCCAATATCTGTAGCAGCTTGATCCCCAAAATAAAATTAAAAAATACTGCCTGTGGAAATGAATATTAAAAGCCTCAGAAGCCTGCACTCATCAAAAAGTGCCACACAAACCTCTCAACTATAGCCATATAATAGGATCTGTAGTGTGTCCACAAGCATCTGGAATGATCTGAAATCCATTTGAATAGGCTCTTGTGAAGAGATTCTTGGCTTTTCTGCCAGAACAGCATAACTAGCTTGATGGGAATGACAAGGAGATTTAGGAGATAATTAAGCACAAACATAATGTGTTGGATTGGAAACACTTCCACGTATCAAAAAGAAAAACAAGCTATATGGGATCTGAAGGCCTAGTTCCAACAAAAAATACCCATGCTCTAGAGAGCTGCTGGAGGATGGAAAGGGTGTGCTGATAACACTGGCACATACATATTCTTAAACTAGACAAATGGTGAAACGCAGCTCAAATGTTATTTATAAATTTACAGATGACACCATTGTTGTTGGTAAGATCTCAGATGGCAACAAGGAGGGGTACAGAAGTGAAATAAATCAACTGGTTTTGTTATGTCACACAACAACCTTGCATTCAGCAAAACCAAAGAATTGGAATCATAAACACTGTACCACAGAAACAGTCCCTTTGGCCCATCTAGTCCATGTTGAACTATTAATTTGCCTAGTCCTATTAACCTGCACCCAGACTACAGCTCTCCATACCACTCCCAGCCATGTACCTATCCAAATTTCAGGTCAAATCAAGTCACTTTTTATTGTCATTTCGACCATAACTACTGGTACAGTACAGAGTATAAATGAGACCACGTTTTTCAGGACCATGGTGCTAAACTACACTGAACTACATAAAAATAGCACAGAAAAAAATCTACACTAGACTACAGACCTACCCAGGACTACATAAACTGCACAAAACAGTGCAGGCATTACAATAAATAATAAACAAGACAATAGGCACAGTAGAGGGCAGTAAGTTGGTGTCAGTCCAGGCTCTGGGTGTTGAGGAGTCTGATAGCTTGGGGGAAGAAACTGTTACGTAGTCTGGTCACGAGAGCCCGAATGCTTCGGTACCTTTTTCCAGATGGCAGGACGGAGAAGAGTTTGCATGAGGGGTGCGTGGGGTCCTTCATAATGCTGTTTGCTTTGCAGATGCAGCGTGTAGTGTAAATGTCTGTAATGGTGGGAAGAGAGACCCCGATGATCATCTCAGCTGACCTCACTATCCGCTGCAGAGTCTTGCAATCCCAGATAGTGCAATTTCCGAACCAGACAGTGATGCAGCTGCTCAGGATGCTCTCAATACAACCACTTAAATGTTGAACTTCAATTTGCTGACAAACATGAGAAGATCCGCAGATGTTGGAAATCCAAAGCAACACATACAAAATGCTGGAGGAACTCAGCAGACCAGGCTGAGAAAATAGTAAACTGTTGATGATTCAGGCTGAGACCCTTCATCGGGTGTGGTTTCAGCACAAAACGTCAACTGTTTACTCTTTTCCATTAATACAGCCTGGCCTGCTGTGTTCCACCAGTGTTTTGCGTGTGCTGCTCTAATTTGCTGATCCAGTTTACTACATTATCATCCAGGTCACTGATATAGATGACAACAACAATAGTCCCAGCACTGATACCTGTGGCACACCACTAGTCACAGGCCTCCAATCAGAGAGACAACCATCTACTATCACTCTGGTTTCTCTAACGGAGCCAATGTCCAATCCAATTTATTACTTCATCTTGAATGTCAATCAAATGGACCTTCTTGACCAACCTCCCATGCGAACCTTGTCAAAAGCCTTGCAAAAGTCTATGTAGACAACATCCATTACCTTGCCTTCATAACTTTCCCAGTAACTTCCATGAAAAGCTGTATAAAAAAGGTTAGACATGACTTATCATGCACAAAGCCATGTTGACTTTCCCTAATCAGTCACTGTCTATCCAAATACTTGTATCTCTGGTCCCTTAGAATACTAAATCACCTACTATTACAACCTTGTGTTTTTTTTTTTTTGCAACAGTCTGAGATTTCTCTACAAATTTGATCCTCTAAATCATGCTGACAAATGAGTAACCTATAATATAATCCCATTAATATGGTCATCCCTTTCTTATTCCTTAGTTCCACCCATATAGCCTCAGTATACAAGCTCTGCAATCTATCCTGTCTGAGCATTGCTGTGACATTTTCCCTGATGAGTTATGCCACCCTTCCCCCTTTAATCCCTCATGTTCTATCATGTCTAATACAATGGAACCCTGGAACATTGAGCTGCCCCTCTTGCAACTAAGTCTCACTCATGGGGATAATATGTGTTGCTTGCCCTAAGCTTATCTGCTTTTCCTACAATACTCATTGCATTGAAGTATACACAACTCAGAACATTAGTCCCACCATGCACATTTCGATTCCTGACTTCGTATGTGGACTGAACAACATTTTTCCCCAAAAACTCTCCTCTATCTGTATTGTACTCTAGTTCCCATTCCCCTGTAACTCTTATTCAACCTCTATCCCCCCCTTTCCCCCACCTCCCATGTAGCATTATCAAAGCTTCCTGCAAGGATATTAGTTCCCCTTCAGTTCAGGTGCAATCTATCCTCTCTATACAGGTCCCACCTTCCCAGAAGAGAGCCTAATGATCCCAAACTCTGAAGCTCTCCCTCCTGCACCATTTCCTTAGCCACGTGTTAAACTGTATTATATTCCTATTTCTGGCTGCACTAGCACGTGTAGCAATCCTGAGATCACAACCCTGGAAGTTCTGTCCTTTTACTTAGTGCCTAACTCCCTGAACTCACTTTGCAGGATCTCATCATTCTTCCTACCCTTGTCATTGGTACCAACATGGATCATGACATCTGGCTGCTCATCCTCCCACTTAAGAACGCTGTGGACTCGATCCAAGATGTCCCTGACCCTGACACTAAGAGGCAACGTACCATCCAGAAATCTCGTTCTTGCCCACGGAATCTCCTGTCTGTTCCTCAAACCATTGAATTCCCTATCTGATGCACCATAAATAACTCTCGGAGACGGGAGGCGAACGATAGGCTTTTATTAGCAGCAAAACGGAGCACAGCATCTCGGAGACTGAGGGGAGAGCAGTGCCTCCAATCGCCTTTATACAGGGGTCTGTGGGAGGAGCCACAGGAGCAGTCAGCAGAGGGGTGTGTCCAGACAGGTATACATAGTTTACCACACTATCACTACAATTAGCCTCTTCTCCTCCCTTCCCTTCTAAACTTCAGAGCCAGAGTTCAATGTTAGAGACCCAGCCAGAAAATTAATTGTGGACTTTAGTCAGGAGAACATGCACCAGGCCTCATTGACGGGTTGGCAGTAGAAAGTGTGAGCAGCTTTAAGTTACAGGGTGTCCACATCGCAGAGGATCTATCCTAGGCCTAACACATTGATGTTGTCACAAAGAAGGCACACTACTTCATTTGTAGTTTGAGGAGGTTTTATACGTCACCAAGGACTTTCAGATTTCTATAGATGTACAGTGAAGAACATTCTGACTGGTTACTTCACAGCATGGTATCGAGGTTCCAAGGCACAGGATTGTACGAGGTTGCAGAGAATCAGGCAGCTCCCTCACGGGCACAACACCCAACCAACAAGGACACTTTCAAGAGATGGCATAAGAGGCGGCATCCGTCATTATGGATTCTCACCATCTGGGACGTGTCCTGGTACAGGAACCTGAAGACCCACACTCACCCAAACAGCTTCTTCACTTCCACCATCAGATTTCTGAATGGTCCTTGAACACTACTTCATTATTATTTTTCTTTCACTATTTTGAGATTTATAGTAACTTTATGCCTTTGCCATAAAACAACAAATTTCGTATTGTTTAAGATGGATATAAACTGATTCTGGCTCTGAAGACCATCGACAGCCCAAACACCCAAGAGCCAATCCTGCTCAGAGCTAAGAACAGAGATGAGAGAGGCAGTTGTGATCAGTGAGAGAAGTGAGCTAAACCAGGACTCTGTTCTTGACATCAGGACTCTTGACGCCACTTCACAGCAAACTATCCGGTCCAGCCTTGCTGCCACTCCTGACTGATAAGAGGTCGGAGGACAGATGTGCTAGAAAAAATAGAGCCTCTTTGTTTTGTAGAACAACGTTAGGCAAGTCAGGTGGATCAAAAAAAACTGTGCTCACCTGTCCTTGTCATTGCATCATTAACGCAGCAATGTGCATAAATACTACAATTGTCAGATGAATGGTGTTTTGCATTGGAAGTGACTTCATTGTCTATCTGTTGATTATGTTCTATGTAGTATATAATCTTATTGATAAAGAAAAATGGCCATAAAAGTTTTTTCATTTGATATATCATTGCATGAGAGGTAGTGGCAAAAAAAAATTGTGCATTAGTCAGACTTCATACATTATACATTAAGGCCTGGTACCTTAAGAAACCATTTCAATTGACATCCAACACCATTTTAACTGTTCAGAGAAAAGACCATAGTGCCTGTGCCAACTCTTAGAAAAAACTTTACAATTTTTTTCTTTCCTCTTTCTCCACTCCTATTCACTACCACCAGCACTAAAAATAATTCAATTGTGTTTTCTTTTTAAAATTCTGTGCCTATACCCTTTCAGAAAATGCTTTCCAGATCATACCAACTTACTGCATTAAACTGAAATCCTTGGAACGGAAGCAATTTTGATAAACTTCAAGAGCCAGAAACAAGAGTCAAAACTAAATTGCATTCAATACTCTGGACATTAAAGGAAGTATTTATTATGTATTCCCTATGGAAAAGGAATGAATTAAATAGCTTATAATGAACAAGCTCAAACAAACAATGGAATTAATTTGCTGTAACAATTTTTAGCAAGGCTAATCAATCCTTATAGAAGATGTTACAGGGCAAATCAAACAACAATTTGCAGTCTGTATGTCCACATACAAGTTTGGAAATTGAGAAGTTGTTAAACAAAAGTACCCTCCTCCTTCTCCATTAGCTACACTTGTAGATTTTCCATGAGATCTCATGTTGAAATTATATTAAGGCATATATTGGAATATTTGCCAGCTGGGGCATTTGTGCAATTGATGTGATGCTCTCTCATGCCAGGGCCTGTATTCATGCTGTATTGCTCAATGATCTCTATGCTGCCTGCAAATTACACAGTCATTGTTATACAGCGCACAAACATGTCTACTGAGTCTCCAACAATCATCAAACACTTTGCATTAAATCCTACTCTCTCCATATCCCCATTAATTCTATACATCACCCATCCCATCTGCAACTTGCAATAAAAAATTTTTAAAGCTGTAGAGACTGAAAATCTACAATAAAAACAGAAAATACTCAGCAGGTAGGTTGCATCATCTGGGAACAGAGAGTTACCATTTCATCAGAAGTGTCCTCGATCTGAAATTTTAACTCCATTTCTCTTCCTATAGAGATGCATCCTGACCTGTGGACAATTTTCGATGATCTTGCCATTGAGTGAGGAAACCAGAGCACTCAGAAAAAATGACACAAACTAGAGAGAATGTGTGAACTGCATAGACAGCACCAGCAATCAGGATTGATGCTGAGTTGCCAGAACTATGAGGCAGTAGCTCTATCAGTTGGGCTGCTATATTTGTACACTTCCTTTGTATTCTTGTCTTAAGCTTGCCTATTGATTTAATGTTAATAGTTAATTTGTCTTTTAAAAAAAAACATTGATTCTCCCAAAAGGCAAGCTTGCAGTTATGGGAGAATGTACATGCTTAAATGAAGTGTGAAAATATTGTCAGTTCAATTGGTTCCCATCAATATGAAATGGTTTTTTTTAAATGTTGCTTTGATGTTATAGTCTATTCGTGGGCTATTTATATTTGAAGATTCTTCAACCAATCATATTTCCTCTTGTAAAGTACACTTACATAACTAAGCATGTTTCTTTCTAGTTTGTTATTTATCCAACAAGGTTGGAAGAGAGATTAAATTCTGTAGCATCTTGTAAATGCAATTTTGTTCTGCTATTCTGTGATTATTACTGCTAATAGCATTGAATGTGATTTTTTTTTGCACAAGAGAAAACAAGGAAGTTCTTTTTTGGTAAAGGTAATCCTACTGTTACACCTTATATTTTATTGAAGAGTAGCAGAAGTTGATTAAGTTGAATTCCATTTTTAACTAAAATATTTCTAAAGGGGAAACAATCATCTTCCTTATTTCTGACTTTTTTAATTGATTTTCTAGGATGTGGTATCGCTGTCAAGGTGAGCATCCCTAACTGTTCCTGAGTAGGTAGTGATAAGCTGACTTTTGGACTGCTGCAGTCCTCCTGATGAAGGCATTCACACAGTCCTGTTGGGTACAGAGTTCCAGGATTTAGATCCAGTGCCGATGAAGGATGGATGATATATCCACTGCTTAGAGTAGTGAAGAAGAAGCTGTAGTTGGTTGTGTGCCATGAGCCTGTTGCCTTTGTCCGTAGTAGTAGCTGTAGCTGGTTTGGAAGGTGCTTTTAGAGTTGCCTAGGCAAGTAATTGTAGTATGTTTTGTAATTAGTACATTCTGTAGCCACTATGTTGGAGGGAATGAATTTTTCTGGTGGTTGACAGATACCAATCAAGCAGTCTGCGTCCTGCAGTTTCTACAGGAGGTGCTGCACCGAGACGATATCATCATGGACAATAATAGCGTCACGATAACCAATACGCTAACATGGGGCCCACGGTAGCATAGCAGTCAGAGCGATCCTATTGCAGCTTGGGCATCGGATTTTCTGAGTTCAATCCCAGCATCCACAGTACTCCCTGTGGAATGCATGGGTTTTCTCTGAATCCTCTGGTTTTCTACCAAAGTCCAAACAAGTACAATTGGTCATTGTAAATTGTCCCGTGAGTAGATTAGGGTTAAATTGGGTTTGTTGGGGGTCGTTCGGTGGTGCAGATTGAAGGGCCGGAAGGAATTATTCGGTGCTGTATCTCTGAATAAATAAATCATCAAAGATCTCCATCCTCCTAATAATGAGGTGGTAGCCATCTTCTCATTACTACCATCAGGGAGAAGGTACAGGAACCTGAAGACTCACAAGCAGCGTTTTAGGAACAGCTTCTTTCCCTGTGCAGTCAGGTTTTTGTATGGCCCATGAACACTACCTCGCCATTCCTTTTTTTGTGCTATTTACTTATCATAGTGATTGATAATTTTTATATCTTGCACTCTAATGCTGTTACAAAACCACAAATTTCATGACATAAGTCATGAAGCTTAATAAACCTAATTCTGTTTCTCATTTTGATTTTCCTTCAACCATTTGGTTCTTGAACCAAATGGCAAAACTCCAATCACAACAGTCTACAACACTTTGCACTAAAATGGGCTTTTTTTTTGTTCTGGTTGCTTTGTTTCTTGTAAAATTCATATATATTTTATTAATTAGTGTTTTGCTTGTGAATGGTGCTTTTATGATATGTGCCCATGATGCAGCTGCAAGTTTATCATT
This sequence comes from Hemitrygon akajei, assembly GCF_048418815.1. Lineage (NCBI taxonomy): Eukaryota > Metazoa > Chordata > Chondrichthyes > Myliobatiformes > Dasyatidae > Hemitrygon > Hemitrygon akajei. The sequence goes on from NC_133124.1 coordinate 83,683,172, forward strand.
GTACCTACGCATACATGTACTTCTGCAAACAACAATAAACTCACATTTGACTTTAAGTTTGACCTTGATGCAGCTGGAGATGTTCGGGCCTAAGATACTGTCCTGTGGAATTCCTGAGACTGATATGATTGTCTGCACATGCAGATTGATCAGTTGTCTTGCTCCCCCTCTCTCTCTCTGCAATTTGAATACACCAGTTATTGCCATCTCCGGCATGCTTGCCTTAATTTAATTGATACGTAGTTGCACAGATACAACAAATTGGCAGAGAGTATGAACCTGAATGTCGGAGATTATCTGGAACTGCACCACCAGTTAAGGGATGAGACAATGAGGAAAGAGTTAAACAGTATGGAGAAAGCCATCACAGATGCTAGCAAATGGACGCGTGAGTAACTGTATAGTACGCTGTGAAAGAAGTTAAAGTGAAAATAACATGGCGATGCTTCAGTGGAGAAAGTTGACAAATTCGATAGTGCTAATGAAGACAGGGAATCGTATATCAAGAGGGTTGAACTATTGTAAAGTGAACAACGTAGATGAGCACTAAAAGGCCCCCATGCTTCTTAGCTTAATGGATGCTAGACCATACAGTCTCTTATGGAACCTTGTAACCGCTGAAAAGCCAGCTAGCAAGATGTTCAACGAAATTGTTGCAATTTTACAAGATCACTAGTAATAGCTGGGTCAGCTGTGTCTATCATTTCAGAGGCTGACTATAACAGACTGTTTTCTAAGCCCCCATTAGAGAAGACCTCAGTAATGCTAAAGACCAACACCAGCAAAAAAGTGTCTGCCAAAGGCAAACTGAAAATGAATGTGATATATATGGCGGCCAAACACAACAGTTAGAGATTTTTGTTGAAAAGTGGAGGGCCAGCACTTTTTGGATGTGAGTGGTTAAGAAAAATCCAACTAGACTGACACACAATCAAAGCTCTCGCTGTGTCATCAACAGGCAACTGCAGCCCAAATGGTAGCACTAACCAGAGACTATCGCAGTTGCTTAATGCTGGTGAGAAGGTGTTTGAGAAAGGTATTGGTAAACTCAAAGCATGAAGGTCAGAATTGAACTGGATGAAGCAGAAACACCAAGATTCCATAAAGCACGTCCAGTGGCTTGCACATTATGTCCTAAAGTGGATGCTGAACTTCAGAGCTTGGAGGCGTCTGGAATTCTCTCCAAGGTTGAATGGAGTAACTGGACCACCACCATTGTCCCAGCCATCAAGAAGTGGAAGGCTGGAACCGTTCACATATGTGGTGGTTTCAAAGTGAGCATCAGCCCGGTGCTGCATACTGTCCAGTATCCCTTGCCACGAATAGAAAACATTTTTGCACCTTTGGCAGGCAGGGAGAGATTTTCAAAGATTGACTTGTCACAAGCCTATCTGTAAATGGAGATTGAGGAGTCAAGCAGGAAGTTCTTCACGATCAACACTCACAAAGGAGTGTTCCAGTATAACTATCTTGTATTTGGCAACGCATCAGCTCCAGCAATTTGGCAAAGAGCAATGGACCAAGTGTTCCAAGATTTCCCAGGAACACAATGTTATCTTGATGACATCATCATGACTGGCAAGAATGGTGAAGAGCACCTCCAGAACTCTTGATAAAGTGCTTACCAGCTGAGTGAATATGGTCTGTGTGCAAAGAGAGAGAAATGTGGGTTTTCAAGAATGAACTCTGGTATTGTGGATATGTCACAATAAGTCACAAAAGACTGAAACAGTACTACAGGCACCCAAACCAGAAAATGTGTAACAACTCAGGTCATACTTGGGCCTGACCCATCACTGCCCATCAGACTTATGTGCAATGTGTCCCCTAATGGCATCGGAACCATTTTGTTACACATTATGAAAGATGGATCTGAACGTCCAATTGCATTTGCTTCAAGATCACTAATGAGGGCAGAATTCAACTGCACACAGATTGATTGAGAGGCCTTTAGTCTAGTATGGGAATAAAGAAGTTCCACCACTACCTCTACGGACAAAGGTTTACGCTAGTGACAGATCAGCAGCCCCTTGTGTTCATTTTCAATCTCAGGAAGGAAATTCTAATGATGTCTGCTACCCAGTTGCAATGTGAACCCACTCTTATGACATAGAGTTCAAAGGCATTGTCATGTCTTCCACTGTGGAACAGTTGCCGGTAATAAATTTGGAAATACAAAGAGAAACGAGGAATGACCTGACATTGTCAAAAGTCTATGACATTCACCAACCAAGGATGGCCAACTCATGGTAACCTATATTTGCAGAGTTCTCAGTGAAACCAGACAACTGTCAGTATGTCGAAGAATGCTGATGTGTGGATCTGGTATTGTGGTTGCCTCTAAACTGCACAACAGAGTGTTAGAAAATCTGCATGAAGGACACCTGGATACAGTCGAGATGAAGAGTCTCGCCAGGAATAGATAAACAGATTGAAAACTTGGCCTAGAGGTATTTGGGATGCCAAGAAGTTCAAAATGCACCCTAACAGGCACTGTTACACCCATGGGAGTGGCCATCGTCACTATGGCAGAGAGTACATATTGACTTTGCTGGGCCATTCATGAACTCCATGTTTTTGATGGCTGTGAATGCTCATTCGAAGCGGCCGGAGGTCATACCAATAAAATCAGCCACCTCAGAAAAGACTATTTCCACTCTGAGGACTATCTTCACCAGGAAAGGCTTACCTTTGAGTGACAATGGACCACAGTACACATCAGAGGAGTTCAGCATACTCATGAACTAAAATGGCATCAGGCATTTCAAGTTAGTTCCTTGCCACCCAGAAGCGAATGGGTTAGCTGAAAGGTTTATCCAAGCATTCAGTAAGTGCATAAAAGCTATGGACAAGGAGATCATTTCTCTACAGCACAAGGTGGACAATTTCCTTTTTGCGTATTGGAACTCTGTTCATGCGACGACAAGTCAAACACCTGCCAAGGACAGGATGTCTTAGTGAATGGTTACTGAGAAGACAAGTGGACACCTGGTAGGATAGCTACAAAAACTGGACCGCTGATTTATACAGTGGACGTTGGAGAGCATGTCATTTGAATCATATACTGGATGCCCAACCAAAGACACACCTGAGTCAATGGCGTCCAACAAGACAGACACATTACAGACACTGGACTTGCCTCTCAGTGATGATCGTGTCACTGACAGCAACGTGACACCAGCAACCAAGAACATCGTCTTTGACAAGACACCATCCAAACCTGATGCCACTCCACAGGTCCAGAGGCACCATCCTGAAAGAAACAGAGCACCACCAGTGATAATGTAGGAACGTTTTCAGACAATGTATTCACTTATTTAGGTGATAATGACTAGAAAATGTACTTTTATAAGTGCGGCTTGAGGGAGAAATTTTGGCCTCAACTAGGGTCAACATTTGAGCCTTTAGATCTTTTACATGCCCCTATCCTTCAGTTAATATTTCAATCAAACAGCTTAATCTTCGGAAGTACCACACACAAAATGCTGGAGGAACTTAGCACTCAGCATCTATGGAAAAGAGTATAGTCAACGTTTCGGGCCGAGACTCTTCAACAGGACTGGAGGAAAAAAAGATGAGTTGATTTAAAAGGTGGTAGGAGGAGATGGGGAAACAACAGGTGATGGGTGAAACTGGGAGGGGGAGGGTTGAAGTAAAGAACTGGGAAGTTGATTGGTGAAAGATACAGGGTTGGAGAAGGGGGAGCCTGATAGGAGAGGACAGAAGGCCATGGAAGAAAGAAAAAGGGAGGAATACCAGAGGGAGGCAATGGGCAGGCAAGGAGATAGGGTGAAAGAGAGAAAAGGGAATGGGAAATGGTGAAGAGGGTGGGGGCATTACCGGAAGTTTGAGAAATCGATGTTCATGCTATCAGGTTGGAGGCTAACCAGACAGAATATAAGGTGTTGTTCCTCCCTCAGTGTGGCCTCATCGCAACAGTAGAGGATTGACATATCGCAGTGGAAATGGGCAGATGAATGTAGGTGCTTGGTGAAATGGTCTCCCAATCTACATCGAGTCTCACCAATATACAGAAGGACACACTGGAAGCACCTGACACATTATGTGACCCCAACAGACCCACAGTTGAAGTGTCTTCCAAAGTACAATGTCTTCTTGTGCTTTGTGCTGTTTCCATTGAGGACTTCAAATTTTGGGTAAAAGGAAAACACTGTGTAGATAGATTCTGGAATTACTTTGTCTGTAAGGGTGGTGGAACTCAAAACAACAATCAGTACATTTAAAAAGGAACTGGGTAGACACTTCCAGTGGAAATAACTTGTGGGGCTTTGGGGGAGAGAATAGGGCAATGGGACTGATGGGATAGGCTGTTGATCTCCCTCTGTTGGAACAATTCTATGATACAAAATTTTAAAATCAGGAAACGTAGGAAAGCATAAATCTGAAGGAAATTGTAATGAAGAACAGAAATAGTGAGAACACGTGGCAGCAAAGATTTAAACATTCCTGCTTATTCCTTATCCCCATAGATACAAGTAGCAGTGACAGGTTTGCTGGCAGGCTGGTGCAGCTTTCAAATGATTCACTTTCACAAAAGAGTATGTTAAATAATATTCTCAAACCATAATCTGAATCTGACATCATCATGATGACGACGTCGACTCAGGCCGGAGAGGCCAGCGTCGGGCATTTTCATACCTGCGTGCCACTCCTCACACAGAATCTGACATAGTATACAGTAAACCACTGTAATGTTCATTGGCGGTCAGGCTAACATGTCTTCTGAAATCCTACAGACTTCCTGATACTATGGAATCTGCCACACTGCTAAGCACAAAGACAAGATGTAGTATATTGACACCAATTCCATCAGGATTGACAGCAGGCTGTCTTGTGAGAGAAGGGTGCAAGAGTTGATAGAAGCAAATAGAATCTTGAGTTTCTTGACAGGGAGTGAGTGGAGAGAATGTTCCATCTTGTGAAAGAAATTAGAATTAGAAGTAACCATTTAAAAGTAACAAGTTTCCTATTTAAGACTGATTTGGAAAAACTTTCAAGTGTCATGATACTTTGGAATTTGCTTCCTCAAAGGCTGGTGAAAGCAGTCTTTGAATATTTTAAGAGAGACATGGGTAGATACCAAAGAAGGGGGTGAAGGGCTGCTGTGGGTAGTTGGGGATGCAGAGTTGAGGTTACACTCGGATCACCTATTTTATTAGTAAATGGTGAAGCAAGCTTAGAGAGCCAGGGGACCTAATCCTGATGTTAATTTGTATGTACTTTTAAAAGATGTTTGGGTAAGGTGTTCCCTGAAGGTGGTGAAGAAGGCTTTTGGAACGCTGGCCTTTATATATCAGAGCATTGAGTACAGAAGTTGGGAGGTAATGTTAAAATTGTACAAGGCATTGGTAAGGCCAAATTTGGAATATTGTGTACAGTTCTGGTCACCGAATTATAGGAAAGATATCAATAAATTAGAGAGAGTGCAGAGACGATTTACTAGGATGTTACCTGGGTTTCAGCACTTAAGTTACAGAGAAAGGTTGAACAAGTTAGGTCTCTATTCATTGGAGCGTAGAAGGTTGAGGGGGGATTTGATCGAGGTATTTAAAATGTTGAGAGGGATAGATAGAGTTGACGTGAATAGGCTGTTTCCATTGAGAGTAGGGGAGATTCAAACGAGAGGACATGATTTGAGAGTTAGGGGGCAAAAGTTTAAGGGAAACACGAGAGGGTATTCCTTTACTCAGAGAGTGATAGCTGTGTGGAATGAGCTTCCTGTAGAAGTAGTAGAGGCCAGCTCAGTTGTGTCATTTAAGGTAAAATTGGATAGGTATATGGACAGGAAAGGAGTGGAGGGTTATGGGCTGAGTGCGGGTAGGTGGGACTAGCTGAGATTTAGTTCGGCATGGACTAGGAGGGCCGGAATGGCCTGTTTCCGTGCTGTAATTGTTATATGGCTAAGATGTAGTAAGTGTCCATCCATCTTGTTCATCGATAGCTGCTCCCCATGCTACCTAGGGTTTGGCCTGTTTTAAGGAGCATGACAGGCACCCCCAGGCCCTCAGTGGCAGTAGGGGTCAGACAGTGGTTGGTGATTTCCCACCCTGCCCCTGTGGGGGTGGGGGTTCATTCACCCTGCTCATCCCTCATTTTAAAGTATGAATGGTTTGTGTTTGAAAAATGTCGGGTGAGGTGTGGCCACACAGGCTTTCACTTGAGTGAAAGTGTGAATGAGTGCAAAGCCTGTCATGTGTTTGGTAAATCTGTTTTGGAAGTGCATTTGAATTAATCCAAGAGGAAGATTGTGTTACTTGATGTGAAATAAATTTACGGTATGTCTTATCTTAAAAGTTAGTTTCTTTAAGAAATTGTGTGAGTGTGGAAGCCATATCCATCCATTTTTTTTCTTTTTGTACTTTGGAATGTGTTTTTTGGGTATTAAATATTTGTTCCAAGTATTTTTCCATTTATTCATGAAGTTTTGGGAGTAAGACAAATGCAAGAATGGATTTTTGTTTTGCCTTATCTGTATTTTAATTTTGAGCATACAGTGCATTCCACTTAATTGGGGTATCAGTTGATCAGCGTAGCAGTTTATTTCGGCCAACTCTTACAGGACAAAAACCAATATGAAAATAGCCAGGATTCCCTTCATTTATTTGGGGCAGGAGACTGTTGTGGAACAGTTTCTAACTAGCATCAGACGCGTGCAGTTGTGTGGCCGTTAGACACTAGACTGTGCTTAGTGCGCACAGTTTTTAAATAGTTGCGCATGCTTGTGTTCAAATAGCAGTGATTTTTGTTACTAATAGTTGGCAAGAAATAAGCAGTAAAAGAATTCAGAACTGTTGAAGATACCAGAAATGGGCAGGGGTGAAAATGAAATGATTTCACTACAAGAAGTTAGGAATTACAAAGAATCTGAAGGTATCAAAAGAGAGTTAGAATGAAAATTTGGAGGATGCATTTGGCAATAGCACTGTAAAGAAATAGTTAACCTACTTACCAGTAGCGAGTGCCTTCTCACCAAACCTCACTTTACATAACAGTCCCTTTTCCAAAACCTCTGTTCACAGATGGTTTTCATAGCACAATTCCAGCAAACAGCCCTAGTTACTCCAATGCTCCTCAGCCACACTTTCAGATTGGATCTGTCAGCTGGGAAACGGTTGTGTCCTATTTGGCCCAAAGACAAGGTTCTGATCCCACAGACAAACTGCCATCAATAAAGGGTATACTGACATGGTGACTAAGTTATGCAGAGACCTACACTATTGATCCCTGGACACAAGTTCAAAATGTAGCATTAAAGTAATTGAATCAATTTGAAAATTTTGGAAGAAAAACTTGCATCAGTAAGTGGGCCAATTCATTGACTGTTTTGGTCAGATACACCATCCTGACCAAAATACAGCGTGATTCCTTCATTGCAACTGGATCAAAATCTTGGAAAGTTGCCTGCTCAGCTCTGAATATGAAGTTCATGAGGGTGATTGATTGCCTTGATGGAAACTTGGGCTGATAAGGGAGTGAAATGCTCACACCCTCAAAAGGAATAAATGAGAAAGGATGAATACTCATGAGAAAATGCAGAAAGTATTGTGCTCTTCCCTTAAAATTACATTCATCTAGTTACTTACACAACCTTTGGATAGCTCAGGGCAGTTTCAACCAGCAAGGTTTCTCTTTTGAAAATCATTTCCATCATTTAATGATTTTTTTTCACTGGGTATTCAAGTCTGTGAATGGAGAACAATGACTGCTATTAGTCATGGAGTGATCAAGCACTGAAGCAGGTCCTTCAGCCCATCACATCCAATCTAGCCCTTGTGCCAGCCACACTAATTCTATTGCCTTCTAAACCTGTTAAACTTCTGGTTTAAGATGGCATTGGTGATGCCCAGCGACTACTTACAAAATATACAACAAACAACAAAATAAAGGAAACAACTATATACCTTATTAATAAAAATCATCATTAACAATGGAGAGATGAGCAAAGGGTGGTCAAGGTGAGGCATGGTTGTGGCAAGTGGAGATGAGTGGACGCACAGGGAAGGCCTGGTTGTAGCCAGTGAGTTGGGATTGAAGCGGAATCAAGGCCAGAGTCGTGGTGTCTGATCGATTTAGGTGCTGGGCTGAATCATGGCGGTGGAGTCCAGGCCCCAGAGGGAAATGAATGACCTGATGTTTGGTTGATTTACGCACCAGGCCAGAGTGTCAGGGCCAGTGGTGAGGGCCAGTTTTGCTCACTGATCCACGATGTTTAATCAGCTCTACGCTGAACTGTAGTGATGCCTGGCTTTAGGTCTGTAGTCTCACAACTTTTACTCAGCTTTGGGATGAGCTGTGGCTGTTGCTTACACCAGCTGCCATGATGCCTGGCTTTGTCTTTCATAAAACTCGAGTTCTGAAGCTACTTGCTTACTTAGATTGTTTGCCTGATTTGTTTTTCTCTTTCTGAGCACTGTGTGTTTGAAAGTCATTTTTTTTAAATGTTTTTTTGTGGGGTTTCTTTGTTTGATGGCTGCCTGTAAAGAGACCAATCTCAAGGTTGTATGATGTGTACATACTTTGATAATAAATGTACTATGAACTTTGCATCCACATCCTTCCATGCATTGCCAGTTTAAGGGCCTGTCTGTTTTGTCTACTAAATGTAGTGAATATAAAGTTCAAAGTAAATTTATTATCAAAGTACATATATGTCACCATATACTACACTTGTTTTCTTGCAGGCATTCACAGTAAATACAAAGAAACATAATAGAAGCAATGTAAAGCTACACACAACACATACCATTGCACGGCACATTTTCCAAGGAGACATTGGATTGCATAGAGAGAGAGTTTAAAAGAAGTGAGTGGTGGCAGCGAGCACAGTTTGCATGTCATATTTCCCGAGGAGACATTGGATTGCATGGAGGAACAGAGAGTTTAAAAGAAGCAGTCAGGGCAGTTCATATATTTTGTTCGCCACAGTTCCCAAGGAGACATTGGATTGGGTATTGGGAAGAAGAGTAGCAAGTACGGGCAGTTGGCAGATTTTGCACACCACAGTTCCCAAGGATTGCATGTAATTAGGCATTCGGCAAAGTTCAATTAAAAGAAGTGAAGTTTAAACACTGCAGCCATTGTGTCAGTGGACCAGTATTAAAGTGGGGACTTGAGGCTTTGACAAGGAGAGGTGTAGGCCCTAGGTAGTTTTGGATTGTTACTTGTTTTTTCTTTTTGCACACATAGACAGTGGATATGTCAAGCAGGATAGTGGAATGCTCATCTTGTGGAATGTGGGAAGGCAGGGAGACTTCCACTTCCGGTCTCCCTGATGACTACAACTGCAAGAAGTGTATCCAGCTACTGCTTCTAATAAACCATGTTAAGGAGTTGAAACTGGAAGTGGATGAACTCTGGATCATTCATTTTGCTAAGGTTTGCTAAGGCTATTGGGGAGAGTTTAAACTAGGATTGCTGGGGAGTGGAAACCAAACTGAAGAGGTGGAGGAAGAGGCAGTTGGCTCACAGATAGAGAAAGCTTGGAAACAGTGTGAGAGGTAAGATAGGCAGGTGATAGAGAAGGTATGCACTCAGACTGATGGTTTGAGATGTGTCTATTTTAACGCAAGGAGTATTATGAACAAAGTGGATGAGCTTAGAGCTTGGATCAGTACTTGGATCTATGATGTTGTGGCCATTACAGAAACTTGGATGACTCAAGAGCAGGAATGGTTACTTTGAGTGCCAGGCTTTAGATGTTTCATAAAGAACAGGGAGGGAGGCAAAAGAGGTGGGGGCGTGGCACTGTTGATCAGAGAGAGTGTCATGGCCGTAGAAAAGGAGGAAGACTTGGAGGAATTGTCTATTGAGTCTCTGTAGGTGGAAGTTAGGAACAGGAAGGGGTCAATAACTCTACTGGGTGTTGTTTATAGGCCAGGCAATAGTAACAGGGACTTTGAGGAGCAGATAGGGAGACAGATTCTGGAAAGGTATAATAATAACAGGGTTGTCGTGGTGGGAGATTTTAATTTCCCAAATATTGTTTGGCATCTCCCTAGAACAAGGGGTTTAAATGGAATGGAGTTAGTTAAGTGTTTTCAGGAAGGTTTCTTGACACAATATGTCGATAAGCCTACAAGAGGAGAGGCTGTACTTGATCTGGTATTGGGAAATGAACCTGGTCAGGTGTCAGGTCTCTCAGTGGAAGAGCATTTTGGAGATAGTGATTACAATTCTATCTCTTTTACCATAGCATTGGAGAGGGTTAGGAACAGACAAGTTAGGAAACTGTTTAATTGGAGTAAGGGGAAATATCAGGCAGGAACGTGGAAGCATAAATTGGAAACAGATGTTCTCAGGAAAATGTACAGAAGAAATGTGGCAAATGTTCAGGGGATATTTGTGTGGAATTTTGCATAGGTACGTTCCAATAAGACAGGGAAAGGATGGTAGGGTACAGGAACCGTGGTGTACAAAGGCTGTTGCAAATCTAGTCAAAAAGAAAAGAAGAGCTTACGAAAGGTTCAAAAAGCTAGGTAATGATAGAGAGCTAGAAGATTATAAGGCTAGCAGAAAAGAGCTCAAGAAAGAAATTAGAAGAGCCAGAAGGGGCCATGAGAAGGCCTTGGCAGACAGGATTAAGGAAAATCCCAAGGCGTTCTACAAGCATGTGAAGAGCAAGAGGATAAGATGTGAAAGAATAGGACCTATCAAATGTGACAGTGGGAAAGTGTGAATGGAAACAGTGGAGATAGCAGAGGTACTTAATGAGTACTTTGCTTCAGTATTCACTATGGAAAAGGATCCTGGCAATTGTAGGGATGACTTATAGCGGACTGAATAGCTTGAGTGTGTAGATATTAAGAAAGAGGATGTGCAGGAGCTTTTGGAAAGCATCCAGTTAGATAGGTCACTGGAACCGGACGAGATGTACCCCAGGCTACTGTGGGAGGCGAGGGACGAGATTGCTGAGCATCTGGCGATGATCTTTGCATCATCAATGGGGACGGGAGAGGTTCTGGAAGGATTGGAGGGTTGTGGATGTTGTTCCTTTATTCAAGAAAGGGAGTAGAGATAGCCCAGGAAATTATAGACCAGTGAGTCTTACCTCTGTGGTTGGTAAGTTGATGGAGAAGATCCTGAGAGGCAGGATTTATGATTAGGAATAGTCATGGCTTTGTGAATGGCAGGTCATGCCTTACAAGCCTGATTGAATTTTTTGAGGATGTGACTAAATACATTGATGATGGTAAAGCAGTAGATGTAGTGTATATGGATTTCAACAAGGCATTTGACAAGGTACCCCATGCAAGGCTTTTTGAGAAAGTAAGGAGGCTTGGGATCCAAGGGGACATTGCTTTGTGAATCCAGAGCTGGCTTGCCCACAGAAGGCAAAGAGTGGTTGTAGACAGGTAATATTCTGCATGGAGGTCGGTCACCAGTGGTGTGCCTCAGGGATTTGTTCTGGGACCCTTACTCTTTGTGATTTTTATAAATGACCTGGATAAAGAAGTGGAGGGATGGGTTAGTAAATTTGCTGATGACACAAAGGTTGGGGATGCTGTGGATAGTGTGGAGGGCTGTCAGAGGGTTCAGTGGGACATTGATAGGATGCAAAACTAGGCTGAGAAGTGGCAGATGTTCAACCTAGATAAGCGTGAGGTGGTTCATTTTGGTAGGTCAAATATGATGACAGAATATAGTGTTATGGTAAGACTCTTGGCAATGTGGAGGATCAGAGGGTCAGATCTTGGGGTCTGAGTCCATAGGACATTCAAGGCTGCTGCACAGGTTAACTCTGTGGTTAAGAAAGCATACAGTGCATTGGCCTTCATCAATCATGGGATTGAGTTTAGGAGCCAAGAGGTAATGTTGCAGCTATATAGGACCCAGGTCAGACCCCACTTGAAGTACTGTGCTCAATTCTGGTCGCCACACTATAGGAAGGATGTGGAAACCATAGAAAGGGTGCAGAGGAGATTTACAAGGATGTTGCCTGGATCGGGGAGCATACCTTATGAGAATATGTTGAGTGACTTGGCCTTTTCTCTCTGGAGTGAAGGAGGATGAGAGGTGACCTGATAGAGGTGTATAAGATGATGAGGGACATTGATCATGTGGATAGTCAGAGGCTTTTTCTCAGGGCTGAAATGGCTAACATGAGAGGGCACAGTTTTAAGGTGCTTGAAAGTAGGTACAGAGGAGATGTCAGGGTAAGTTTACGCAGAGAGTGGTGAGTGCATGGAATGGGCTGCAGGCGGCGGTGGTGGAGGCAGATATGATAGGGTCTTTTAAGAGACTCCTGGACAGGTATATGGAGCTCAGAAAAATAGAGGACTATGGTAACCCTGGGTAATTTCTCAGGTAAGGACATGTTCGGCACAGCTTTGTGGGCCGAAAGGCCTGTATTGTGCTGTAAGTTTTCTATGTTTCTATTCAGGAAACTGAAGGGTTGATAGACAGGACCGGCTATGTGATGAACTTGTCGGCATCTTGTTTGACAAGTTTTAGGTATTGGTTGCAAATATTGAAGAGATATGACTGCTCTCCAAAAATGCTGCTTAGCTGTTGGATAGTTTCGTCAAATGAAAGGTCACACTGTTTCTTAGGCAGAATGAAGTTGAAATAACGCTCATCTTTTTTGGAGCAAAGTGTGTGTCTTCCACAGGTTGCCTGTACTGGCAAACTTGGTTTGGAATATATCTTCGTAACATTTAAACCATGATTCAAATGTAATTCCTGAAGCAGCATCAGACTGGAAATTGGCAATGGATGTAACAACTGACTCGTGAGTTCTGTTCAGTGTTTGCCACTGACGTTGTTGGATTCATTGATAACTTGCTGGTTAAGGTTTTGATTAACTTCAGTTGGGCCACCTTAAATCGAACTTGCTGCTGTTGTAGAATTGTGGGTAATTGTGGGCAAGTCTTCTGCTGAAATTGCAGCTCTTCGCCAATTTGTTGTGTTTGATTGCCTACAATGACTGATGAGACCCAAAGCCAGGCGACAGAATGAAGCCGGAACTCAAAATACTCCTCTATTCAGTAAAATCACAATATCTCAAACTCAAAACACAACTATACATCCCAAAGCATGACTATTTAAATTCGGTGGCGAAGTGAAGATGCGTGTCTACCAAAGGAGATGTAAGGCGTTCCTTCCCTCCGCTAGTCTGCAGGCCACACTTGGGCAAGGTGTTTCACCTGCTTGGACCCCACCCCCCCACCCCCAATCAGGGTCACATGAAGCCAAGGGAGCAAGTAGTGGATGTTGGTATGAACAGCTAGTGCTCATACAAGTCCTGGTTATACGATCATTGATGTCAAGCAGATGGTCTCTGAAGAGTATTGATAATAGTTGGGGTCATCTATCTTGTAAAGACACTGCCCAAAAGAAGGCAATGGCAGACCACTGATGTAGAAAACTTTGGCAAGAACAATAATGGTCATGGAAAGTCTGATCGCCCATGCCATATGACATGACACATAACAAACAAACCCAAAGAATAATCAAGACTTTGATTGGAACAACAATCAGTTGGTGACATCAGCCTAGGATTGATTGTCAGCTGACCAATAGGCATTGGTTGTTTTGACTCACCTTAACAGGAAACCATATCGACTTTGTCCTAATTTATCATGTGTCTCCAAGTACCCTGAAAACTCATCCTTAATAATGGACTCCAACATCTGAATCACTGATGTCAGGCTAACTGGCCTATTATTTTCTTACTTCTACCTTTTTCCCTTCTTAAAGAGTGGAGTGATATTTCCAATTTTCCAGCCCTCCAGAAGCGTTCCAGAATCTAGTAATTGTTGAAACATCATTACTCAAGCCTCCATAATCTCTTCAGCTACCTCTTTCAGAACCTTGGGGTGTAGACCATCTGACCCAGGTGACTTATCTACCTTTAGATCTAACAGTTTCTGAAGCATCTTCTCCTTAGCAACTACAGTCACTTGTCTTCCCTGACATTTTAATAATTTCTTCCACAGTGAAGAATGATGCAAAATTAAATTTGTCTACCATTTTTTGTTCCATCAATACTACCTTTATAGTGTCATTTTCCAGCAGTCTGATATCCACTCTCACATCTCTTTTACTCTTTATGTATCTGAAAAAACTTTTAGTGTGCTCTTTGATATTATTGGCTGGTTTACCTACATATTTCATCTTTTCTTTCTTTATGGCCTTTTCAGTTGCCTTCTGTTGGGTTTTTTTAAAAAAGCTTCCCTATCCTCTACCTTCCCACTAATTTTTGTGATATTATATGCCCTCTCTTTTGCTTTTATGCTGTCTTTGATTTGTCAGCCATGGTTAAATCATCCTCCCTTTGGAATACTACTACTTTGGAATGTACAGTATCTATCCTGCAGCTTCAGAATTGCTACCAGAAACTCCTGCCATTGCTCGTCTGCCATCATCCCTGCTGGTGTCCCTTTTTAATCAATCTTGGCCAATTCCTCTCTTATGCCTCTTTAATTCCTCATATTCCACTGCAGTAATGATACATCTGACTTTAGCTTCTTCTCAAACTGCAAGGTGAATTATATCATTTTATGATCACTGCCTCCTAAAGAATCCTTTACCTTACAGTCCCTAAACAAATCTGGTTCATTACACAACATTCAATCCAGAATTGCCTTTTCCCTAGTGGACTCAATCACAATAGGCTTGCTCTAAGAACCTATCTTGTAGACATTCTACAAATTCCATCTCTTGGGATCTAGCAACAACCGGATTTTCACAATCTACCTGCATATATAAATTACCAATGACTGTCATAACATTGCTGTTTTTACATGCCCTTTCTATGTCCCATTTTAATTTCAACCCAACATTCTGGCTACTGTTCATGGACCTTTTATATAACTCTCCTCAGTGTCTTCTTACCTTGCAGTTTTTAAAAATTCTACCTACAAAGATTTTACATCTTGCAGTGCCATGTCACCTCTTTCTAAGTATTTGATTTTTTTAACCAACAGAGCTACCCCACCCCTTTTTACCTACCTGTCTGTCCTTTAGATACGTGTATCCTTGTATGTTAAGCTCCCAGCTATGCTCTTCTTTCAGCCATACTCAGTGATGCCCACAACATCACACCTGCCAATCTCTAACTGTGTTACAAGATCATCTACCTTATTCTGTATACTCTGTGCATTCAAATATAACACCTTCAGTCATGTATTCATCACCTTTTTGTTTTCTTCAACTTCCTGGGCATCAAGTTCTCTGAGGATCTAACCTGGCCCCAACATATCAATGTAGTCATAAAGAAGGCAAGACCAGCAGCTATACTTTATTAGGAGTTTGAAGAGATTTGGTATGTCAACAAATACACTAAAAGACTTCTATAGTTGTACTGTGGAGAGCATTCTGACAGGGTGCATCACTGTCTGGTATGGAGGGGCTACTGCACAGGACCGAAAGAAGCTGCAGAAGGTTGTAACTCTAGTCAGCTCCATCTTGGGCACTAGCCTACAAAGTACCCAGGACATCTTTAGGGAGCGATGTCTCAGAAAGGCAGCGTCCATTATTAAGGACCTCCAGCACCCAGGGCATGCCCTTTTCTCACTGTTACCATCAGTCAGATAGGAGGTACCAGAAGCCTGAAGGCACACACTCAGCAATTCATGAACAGCTTCTTCCCTTCTGCCATCTGATTCCTAAACAGACATTGAAGCTTTGGACACTACCTCACTTTTTTTTTAATATACTGTATTTCTGTTTTTGCACATTTTTAAAAAGTCCATTCAATATACGTAATTGATTTGTTTATTTATTATGCTTTATTTTATTTATTATTTCATTTTCTCTCTCTGCTAGATTATGTATTGCATTGAACTGCTGTTGCTGCTAAGTTAACAAATTTCACATCACATGCCGGTGATAATAAACCTGATTCTGATTCTGTTGCACTTCAACTGATTGCACTGACTGCAATTTTGCCCTATCATCTGCTTATCCTTCCTAACAGTCTCATTACAAACTGCATCGACTTGTATACCAACTGCCTTGTCCTCAGCCCTGTCACTCCAGTTCCCGTCCCTCTGCCAAATTAGTTTAAACCCTCCTTAACAGCCCTAGCAAACCTGCCCACATGGATTTTGCAGAATAACACATAATTATTGCAGTGAGGTTAGTGATCCTTCATAAGGTTCTTCATGTGAGATGTGGGAATTTTGGGAACTCAATGTGGGAACTCAAGATGCCCCTTGAGTTCAGGTGTAACACATCCTTTTTGTACAAGTCATACATTCCCTAGTAGAGATTCCAATGATCCAGAAATCTGTAACACTGTCCCCTGCACCAGTTCCTCAGCTACACATTCATCTGCCATATTAACCTATTCTTACTGTCGCTGGCTCATGGCACAGGCAATAATCCAGAAATTACTACCCTGGGGGTCCTGCTTTTCAGCTTTCTCCCTAACTCTCTATATTGTCTCTTTAGGATTTCATCCCTCTTCCTCCCTATGTCATTGGTACCAATATGTACTATGACTTCTGGCTGTTCACCTCCTGCTTAGAATGCTGTGGACCCAATCTGAGAAATCTCTGACCCTGGCTCATGGGAGGTCATATACCATCCAAGTATCTCGGTCACGTCCACAGAATCTCCTGTCTGCTCCTCTGACTATGGAATCTTTGTTACTACCATACTCCTCTTTTTCTCCCTTCCCTTCTGAGCCACAGAGCCATACTCAGTCCCAGAGGCCCGGTTGCAGCAGCTTCCCCTTGGTGGGTCTTTCCCCCATCGCCCCCCTCCCCCATCAGTAATATGCAAACAATATGGTTACTATTGAGGGGAATGGCCACAGGGGTGCTCTGCACTGGCTGCCTATTCTCTTCCCCTCTCCTGAGTCACCCAGGTAACTGCCTCTTGCAATTTAGGGGTGACTACCTTCCTGTAGCTACTACCTATTGACTCTTCTTTCTCCCATATGAGCCAAAGGTCATCCAGCTGCAGTTTTTGCTCCTTAATATGGTCTTTAAGGAGCTGTAACTTGATCCACTTTGTTCAGATATAGTTATCAGTGAGAATGGAGCTCTCGCAGAATTCCCACATCTCACATGAAGAACTTTATGAAGAACCACTAACCTTGGATCCATTCTCACTGCAATAATTATGTGTTACTAGGCAAAAAAAATGAAAAAAAAAATCTTTGGCTCTGCTTGCTGTTGCCTAAGCCCATTGAGCCAGAGCCTGACATGTAATGAGCTCTTTGGGCTTGTGTGGAGATTATTGGGCTCTGAAGTTTTTAGAGCACCTGAATTGGTTAATTGTTTAACAAGAGTCTTTAATTGTTTAGACTTTCTTGTGCTTTTCTCGAGTGACTCACTCCTGTAATGCAGTCTCCTGGCACTTTCTGTTTAAGCCTGTTAAGCTTATTTTGATTGACCGGGGGATTCCATGTTACATGTATTATTTAGGTAGATGCCCGATTAGCGCTAACCACAGAATCCTAGTTTTGAGAATGTTACTTCTCAAGGTGCCATTCAGCCAATCCACTGATGTTCTGTTGAAGTTCTTATGAATAAACTCTGGTTGTCGTCTCTACATCAGAATCTGTCATTCTTCTACACTTGGGTTCCGACGTTGCCAGCACACATCGTGATGCTGACCACTCTAACCCTGCCCCACTCACACAATGGTCACTCTACTTAAACCTCGCTTCTTTTTATTGGCTCACTCCAAACAGGACTTGTTGTCTTTAAATAACTACCACTCCGCTGAGATCCCACAAAACTTGCTGCTTTGAAGTATGACCAATCCAAACTGACTGGGATCTGTTAATGAGGAAATTGAGAATCCAATTGCACAAGGAGGTATTGAGGTCAAGGTCTTAGAGCTTATTGATTAGTTTTGAGGGAAAGATAATGTTGATTATAGAGCTGTAGTCAATGGAGAGCATCCTGATGTATGCATCTTAAATGTACAGATTTTCCAAGGTAGAGCCAATGAAATAGCATCTGCTGTGGACCTGTTGTGACAGTAGGCTAATTGAAATGGATCCAATCATTATATGTAACTCCAGAGTCTCTTCTAGATATCAACCACTCTGTGTCAAAAAAAAACTTTACCTGGGAATCACCTTTAAAATTTGTTCCTTTCCTGTTAAACCTATGCCCTCTTGTTTTGCTATCCCTACTATGGGGAAAAAGATTCTGACAATCTAACTTATCAATGTCTCATAATTTTGTAGCATCTCAGCATCTACATATACCTGTCTGGACACGCCCCCCCCCCCCCCCAGCTGACTGCTCTCTGTGGCTCCTCCCACAGACCCCTGTATAAAGGCAATTGGAGGCACTGCTCCTCCCTCAGTCTCCAGGATGTCGTATGGTGGTCTCTTGCGGCTGACTGCTCTCTTCCAGCGAATAAAAGCCTATATCTTGCCTCACGTCTCCGAGAGTTATTGATGGTGCATCAATTTTATTTGCTGGAAGTTTTAAAACATGGAGAGTATTTTACGTCCAGAAAAATTGGACTTGGACCCTCAAGCTCCAGAAGCAGCTCTTCCCTTTGAACTCTGGCTTGCATGCTTCCAATCATACTTGGAAGTGATTCCCGTGACTGAGCCTGCCACAATGTACAAAATCCTCCTTTCCAGAGTCAGTCTGAGGGTATTCTCCCTTATCAGGGAGCTGCCGACCTACCAAGGGGCACTGGACGCCCTCAGAAGACAGTACCTGCGGCCGGTGAACACCGTCTACGCAAGACATCGCTTAGCGACGCGGTGGCAGCGGACCGGAGAGTTGAACGCTGAGTTTGTCCGAGCCCTACAGACACTCGTGTGGGCCTGCGACTGCAGGGGATTGACGGCGGAACAGCATGCGGAGCTCCTGGTACGAGATGCTGTCATTACGGGGATCAGGTCAGTGTACGTGCGCCAGCGGCTGCTGGAAAACGCCGATCTTACCTTACTGAGCTGGCCGACACGCTGGAGGCTGCTCTGCACAACGCTGACGCTGTCCAGCCATGCGAGCTCCCACCGGTCCCATGGACGCTGCAGACCCTGCCACCCGCCAGCGAATCGACCACAGCTGCTGCCACTCGTGAGTCTGTGAACTCCCCGCAACCCTCCCCACAATCGACCACGGCTGCTGCCAGTCACAAGTCCGCGCAGTGTTACTTCTGCGGACTTGAAAAACACCCCCAAAAACGCTGCCTGGCCCGAGAAGCTACCTGCTCCAGCTGCGGAAAGAAGGGCCATTTCGCCAAGGTCTGTAAGTCTGAACCACGAGCGGGGTCGAGCAGCGCTGCGTGAGAGGCATGGGGGTCGCCATCTTGGTCGCCGCCATCTTGCCTGCCCGCCTTGTGCGAGGCATGGGGGCGGCCATCTTTGTCGGTGCCACCTCGCCCCACCTCCAACCCACTGGTGCTTACCGGGCACCAAGGCGGCGATTCAACTCTGGCCTCCGTGACCCTCGACCAAAGCGCCCCACATCAGCTTGCAAGGTCAATGATGGACATTCTGGTGGAGGGGCACAGGACTAGCTGCCTGTTTGAGATGGGCAGCACTGAGAGTTTTATTCACCCGGACACGGTGCAACGCTGCGGACTTGTGACACAGCCGGTAAGCCAGAGGGTCACCATGGCTTCTGGGTTGCATTCTACAGACATCCGGGGGGGCTTGTGTAGCGACATTGATGGTGCAGGGCACAGAATATCGGGACTTTGCGCTACTGGTCATGCCTCAACTGTGTGCGCCTGTGCTATTGGGGCTGGACTTCCAGTGCCACCTAAAAAGTGTGACAATGGCGTATGACGGGCCCCTCCCACCACTCACTGTCAGGAATCCTTAGTTTTGTGGGACTTCGTCATATACCCAGCTACTAACCACACACACACACCGACCCACACATCCCACCCAGCACCATGCCAACAGCCGTGCTACTGACACCACTTGCAGCCTCTCCACCCTCAAGATCCCTCCCCCATTGCTGTTCGCCAACCTGACCCCCGACTGTAAACCGGTGGCAACTAAAAGCAGGAGGTACAGCGCGGGGGACAGGGCCTTCATTAAGTCGGAGGTGCAGCGGCTGCTCGGGGAGGGGATCATTGAGCCAAGCACAAGTCCTTGGAGGGCCCAGGTGGTTGTTGTTCGGACCGGGCAGAAAAATAGGATGGTCGTGGACTATAGCCAGACCATCAATAGGTTCACGCAGCTTGACGCGTACCCCTACCCCGCATCGTGGATATGGTCAACCAGATAGCTCAGTACAAGGTGTACTCGACCATAGATCTGAAATCCGCTTATCACCAGCTCCCCATCTGCCCGGAGGACCGCCCATACACTGCCTTCGAGGTGGGCAGCAGGCTCTATCACTTCCTGCGCGTCCCCTTCAGTGTCACGAATGGTGTCTCTGTCTTCCAGAGGGAAATGGACCGGATGGTGGACCAGTGCCAATTGAAGGCCACGTTCCCATATCTGGACAACATCACCATTTGCGGTCACGACTGGCCGGATCACAATGCCAACCTCCAACGATTTTTCCAAGTGGCCAAAGCTCTGAACCTTACCTATAACAGGGACAAGTGTGTGTTCGGAACCACCTGACTCGCTATCCTTGGGTATGTCGTGGAGAAAGGGGTCATTGGGCCTGATCCCGACCGTATGCGACCCTGTTAGAACTCCCTCTTCCCACCACCCTCTGAGCCCTCAGACGGTGCCTGGACTTCTTTTCCTATTACGCCCAATGGGTCCCTCATTACGCAGACAAGGCCCGCCCCCTGGTCAAGTCCACCACATTTCCCCTCTCTGCCGAGGCCCGCGCGGCCTTCAGCCGCATTAAAGGGGACATTGCCAATGCAACGATGCATGCGGTGGACGAGACCATTCCCTTCCAAGTAGAGAGTGACGCCTCCGACTTTGCGCTGGCTGCTACCCTCAATCAGGCAGGCAGGCCAGTAGCATTCTTCTCTCGTACCCTTCAAGGCCCTGAAATTCGGCACTCCGCGGTGGAGAAAGAAGCCCAGGCCATAGTGAAAGCTATTCGGCACTGGAGGCACTATCTCGCCGGCAAAAGGTTCACCTTGCTGACTGACCAGCGCTCAGTTGCGTTCATGTTCAGCAACCAACAGCGGGGCAAAATCAAAAATGATAAAATTTTGCGGTGGAGAATAGAACTCTCCACCTACAACTATGATATCCTGTACCGGCCTGGAAGGCTCAATGAGCCCCCTGACGCCCTATCCCGGGGAGCGTGTGCCAGCGCGCAGCTCGACCAGCTATACGCCCTCCATGCACATCTTTGCCATCTGGGGGTCACCCGATTTTACCATTTCGTGAAAGCCTGGAACCTGCCGTACTCCCTCGAGGACATCAGGACGATGACCAGGGACTGCCAAGTCTGCGCTGAGTGCAAACCGCACTTCTACCGTCCTGACACTGTGCAACTTGTCAAGGCCACCCGCCCCTTTGAGCGACTGAGTGTTGACTTTAAGGGCCCCCTTCCCTCCACCGACCGCAATGTCTACTTTCTCAACATTATCGACGAGTACTCGCGGTTCCCCTCTGCCATCCCCTGCCCCGACACCACTGCCACGTCCGTCATAAAAGCCCTGCGCCAGCTCTTCACTCTGTTCGGATATCCCTGCTATATCCACAGTGATAGAGGGTCCTCCTTTATGAGTGACGAGCTGCGCCAGTACCTGCTGGGTAGGGGCATTGCTACTAGTCGGACCACGAGCTATAATCCCCGGGGAAATGGACAGGTGGAGAGGGAGAATGCCACAGTGTGGAAGGCCACACTTTTAGCCCTTAAGTCAAAGGGGTTGCCGGTCTCTCGATGGCAGGAGGTCCTCCCCGAGGCACTCCACTCTATCCGCTCTCTGTTATGTACGTCCACCAATGCCACCCCTCATGAGTGCCTCTTTTCTTTTCCCAGGAAGTCTGCCATTGGGACCACCCTACCGGCTTGGCTGACATCCCCAGGGCCAGTGCTGCTCCAGAAATATGCACGGAGCAATAAATACTCCCTGATGGTAGAGAGGGTTCACCTACTACATGCGAACCCCTAGTATGCCTACGTGGTCTTACCTGATGGGCGGGGGGACACGGTCTCTGTCCGCGACCTGGCGCCCGCAGGAGCAGCAGACCACTACCCCGAACAATCCACGGTAACTATGAACTCTGTACCCACCGAGGTGTATACCCACCTGAGACCGCGCACACCAAGCCCTACACAGACTCCTCATGACACTCCCATACCGGGCGCCTCGCACATGCATATACCGGGCGCCTCGCACACGCACGAGGGATCACTGACGCCTAATGGGTTGACACCTCAAGTCAGGCCGGAACCAGCACAACCACCGTCTCCAGTGCAATCACCGCCGGTGCTACGTAGATCGCAGTGACAGATTTGACCACTTGATAGACTTAACCTGTAAATATACTTGTAAAAAATCTTCGCCCCATGTGGACTCTCTTTTAAAACAAAAGGGGGGGCTGAATGTGGTGAACTACATATACCTGTCTGGACACGCCCCCCCCCCCCACCGCTGACTGCTCCTGTGGCTCCTCCCACAGACCCCTGTATAAAGGCGATTGAAGGCACTGCTCCTCCCTCAGTCTCCAGGGTGTTGTGTGGTGGTCTCTTGCTGCTGACTGCTGTCTTCCAGCAAATAAAAGCCTATATCTCGGCTCACATCTCCGAGAGTTACTGATGGTGCATCACTCAGATAATGATAAATTGAAGTACAAGGAAGGAGATGGAAAGTTTAGTAACATATTGTCATGACAACAGCCTTCCTCTCATTGTCAACAAAAGAGCTAGTCATTGACTTTAGGTGCACATGATCCTGTCTATATCACTAGTGTTGAAGTTGAAAGCTTCAAGTTCCTTCTGTGATCATCAGTGGCCTGTCCTGGTCCAATTATGTTGATATCATGACCAAGAAAGCTTATCAACACTTCAACTTCCTCAGGAGGCTATAGAAATTTGGCATGTTCCAATTGACACTTTATCAATTTTTCAGGAATGGGACTTGAATTTTTTTTAAAAAAAGCAAAGATATGTTCCACCCACTGAGCTGCAATTTATAAGTGATTGATGAGATAATGCAATAAATGATGCAAAACAGTGAAAACGGTGTTATAAATGTAGTAAAAGATGCAAAGCAGAGATTATCCTTGTGCCTCCCAGTTAGATAATATAACAACTCATTTTGGGTGGATGCTGCAAATCTAGTTGGAATTGTAACGTGACATAAAGAATGTAGCAAATGACGCAACGCAGCAAAGCAGACGGGCGTTTGGACCATGTAGCAGGAACTGACTCTCTCCCGGCAATGAGGAGCGAGTCATATGATTGGATTCAATAAGAAACCGCTGAAAGAGGCTGGAGCGTCCGTGAGAGGGAGAGGATATTGCAGCGTGGCGGTGATGCTGATGGCGCGGCCGGAGAAGATGCGTTTGGTTTTATTCCTCCGGATGATTTAGCCTCGGATCCTGCGGTTCCAGTCGCCCTTCGGACACCCTGCTGCAGCGAGATGGCGGAGCGAGGAGGAGACAGCCCAGTGGCCGAACCCGAGCCGCTGGAGCTGTCGCTGGAGCAGATCCTCCGGCTATATAACCAGCCGCTGAACGAGGAGCAGGCGTGGGCCGTCTGTTACCAGTGCTGTTGCACCCTCCGGAGGCACCGCCAGTCCCTCGCCGACGCACCGAACGCTCAGGGCCACCGGTTCTGGGGCAAGCTGAACGGGGCAGGCGCTGTACTTCTGCACCGAGACGGCAACATCAGCATCCGCGCCGATTCAGGTAGGAAATAACCCCCACAATAATAATCATCATCATAGAGAGACCGAGACAAAAACAGATTGACTGACAGAGGGCAGCGCGTTGACACAAACAACCCATTATACAGCGCTGGGTGGTAATAGATGAATAAATCATTCCCGGGAGCTGCAATAAAATTGGATTTTAAAACAATCGCGACAGAATTGTTGCAAGTTAGGATAACCTTTGCAATGATCCTGCACACTCTCAGTACACATTCTAATTGGTGAGTGATTGACGGGGTTTCTGCCATCAAATGCAAATGTTTCAAAGGTAGAGAAGACGAGGTTTTGAAAAGCGAGGCTGTCAATGACGAGAGGCTTCCGAAATTTGACAGGGTGCCTAGCCGGGCGAGGTAGATGAAATTTAAAAAATGCAGACACGTATTCCTTTTGAGGGTGAAAGCGGCTCAAAGGATAAACAACTCGGAATAAATAGGCCTGGGGGAGAGTCCAGAGGCAGGCAGTCGGCTTCAATCCAGCGGCCAATCAACACCTAGATTATCAGTAAAACAGCAAGATAAGTTAACGTGAGAGGAGTGGTAATTCGTGGAAAAAGCCTGATTACCAGTTCATTGAATAAGTGTGTGTGTGTGTGTGTGTGACTAAACACGCGTTTCATTTCATGGTGGGGTGATCGACAGATTAATCAGCTATCCTCCTTCCAGATAACGACATCCCTTGCCTATTGAGGACAAAGCCATTCAATTTCCTGGCGAGAAGGGACAGAATCTGGCATTAGGACATCCTTGGAAACACTGGCATTTCCTTTTAATAAAATTAGCATTTGGCTTAGTTAGTTAACAGTGTTACTGACAGTGGGCCACTAAGTGGGAAGAAGTATTTCCAGCCCATGTTTTGTTGGTTTTTATTCCATTCACAGGCTGGTCAGCATTTATTACCCATCAAGAAGCTGAGGCAAGACTGTGTTGTGAGGGTGTCAATGTAGTCTATTATTGTGAGGGTCAGTTTAGCCTGTTGTATCACCCAAACAGCCAGTTCTCCTCCCACCAACTTTGCCACCCTCACCATCCTTCAATCTGTTTGTTCTCTATCTGTATGAAACCTGGCTGGTCAGTGTTTGCAGGCTGTCAAATTGAAGTCGTCTGGTAGTTCTAGATCCCGTACTGTCAGGAGTTCTGCTTGAGGACCAATCTGCTCTTTTGCATGGACTTGGAGCATTTTGCATTAATATTTGAAGAATATCTTGGGACTTACCCCAATGTCAATACAACTGTTAATCACTCTTCTAACATCTTCGACCTGGTCATGTTTCTCTTTATGCTGGAGCTTGATGTGTGTAACTTGGCAGCCATGTGTGTCCAATATTTCAAAAGTGACTGAACTCCAGGGGTACATTTTCGGCTATGAAACATTTTGGGGCTTTCTGAAAGGTGCTGCAGAAATGCTTGTCTTCCATTACCATCTGAATAGATAACAATCTGTCATCTCTCTCCTTTCCAGCAGGTAAATTGCTATTCTGTAGAATGACTTTATCTGGTGGTTCTGGGTGTGTCTCAGTGGTGACTGTGACTTTTGCCCATAAGTATGGGGTTGGATTTGTACCACCTAACCAAGCACCAGTATATTTTGGTGAAATTTGGAATATGTGTTGTATTCTCATAGTAGCAGCTTTGTACCAACTGTGTCCTGAAACTTGTAAAGTCTGCCTTTTGTTTCTGGTAGCTCACCTTGCCTGTCTGTGAGTTGGAGCAAACCAGTTAGCTTCCTGTGTTTTTGTACTCAATCATGATAATTTAATTCAGGTCTATTAATGTTCTCTGAAGAATCAGAGGGGAATAATTTTGCATTGGTATGGTGACTTCCCTTGATCATCTGGGCTCTTGCAGCTAATGAGTTCCTTTCTTGAAATGCAGTTATTTTAGAGAAGGCATAGCAAT
The DNA here is from genome assembly GCF_048418815.1 of Hemitrygon akajei. Lineage (NCBI taxonomy): Eukaryota > Metazoa > Chordata > Chondrichthyes > Myliobatiformes > Dasyatidae > Hemitrygon > Hemitrygon akajei. The sequence goes on from NC_133124.1 coordinate 83,708,818, forward strand.
CAGTTGTGTCCACAGCAAGGTCTCATAATGCCCATTAGAAATATCCAGGTATTTGAGGTACATTTTTATCCAGAAATGCATAAATTCTTTAGAAAATCTTCTTTAAAAAAAACCCATTGAGTTTGTGCCACACCCTGCTGTAGAATTTGAAATATTTTGGGCTGGGTAATATTCTGTGTTTGCAGTGATGACAGTTGGCTTTGCCTGGTGATGTAGTCTTGGGAAACTGCAACATCTATAATTTCTGACATACTCAATTTAACAAACAAAATATTAGACACTTGGTTGAGTTTTTGATGTTGGTGTCAGCTGTATCCACTAGCCAGACTTGTAAAATCACCTCTAAATGTTTTAATGAGAGACATAACATAATGAGAGACTTCTTGTTTTGCTTTAGTGTTATTTCTTAGGGAGTGAGACAGATTTGCCAAGAGCTTCCTAGGGCTTGTTTACTGGAACTGTGCTGAATTAAAAGTGTAAGAATAGCCTGAGCTGACTAGCAAATTTTTTTTCTCTTCACTCCCTTTGAGCGAAAATACTTGGCTTTTTAAAATGTATCATGCTTTGGTAAAACTGAACATACCTGCTGACTAATGCCTGATAAGATGTGTTTTGGTTATTGATTCAGTGATTTATGATCATATTTCTTTTGATTAATTTTGCTGATATACCTGAGAACTACTCTGCTAGATTTATAACAAAATAACTTTTTTTGAACCCCCTGAATGTGCACATGTCAATACGGTTGTTAAATTGTGGCAACTGTAAAATTATGCCATCCTGAATTGAAGGTATTTTTAAATACTCCATGTTGCTTTTGAAAATTTGTACCTCCTGAAGGCTATTTAAGCCTGCCTCTGTCTGATATCTGGTGTAATATGGATAATCTACTGAAAATTGCTAATCTGTTTTGAATATTTAGTTGAAGATGCAAAATGACTAAGGAAATTGTATCTTGAAGATTAGATTAGACAAAAATTAACAACCAAAATTTCTAAAATCTTGATGAAATTTTGGACTTGAGTCACAAAGCAAAAATGAGAGATGTAGAAGCACTGAATTCTGTAGGAAGGGAATGCCAGAGATTGAACACTGGATTCCTTAATGCACGGTCACCAACATTGGGTAAAGCAAAAACAGTCTGCACAAGTCCAGAATTAGAGGAACTCTTTCAAGTCTGCTTGGCTGGAAGAGGAGATGGGGAGGGGTGAGAAATGACTTGCATACTGGTTGGAAATTTTAAGACAGTGCCTTCCAGAGAACAAGTGTCACCAGCTTTCCTTCTAAACAGTCACAAACTCGATTTCAGTTAGAGTTCTAAAAAGTGAAGGAAGTTACAGAGATGGCGGAGGGAGAGCTTGAGGAGAAATTGAATGATAAGAATTTTAAACTGGACAATTAAGAAGCTTATTCAATGAATGGGAAGAATTTAAATGTCAGAGTTGTGGGTGCCCTGGAGTTCATTGTTGTAGGGTCAACTTGAAAGTTATAACAATGACTTGTATAGGATTTAATGTTATCTCCAATACCACCCTGAGTGTCTGAAGTAGAATTGAAATGGGTGGCCACTGGGAGATCCCGCTTTTTTTTGGTGGACAGAAACTAAATGCTCAGTGAAGTAGTCTCCCAATCTATGTCGGGTCTCCCTGATATACAGGAGGCCACACTGAGAGCACCAGATACAGTAGATGACCCCAACAGACTCACAGGTGAAGTATCACCTCTCTTGGGAGGACTGTTTGGAGCCCTGAATGCTGTAAGGGCAGGTATGGTACTTGTTTCACTTGCAAGGATAAGTGCCAGGAGGGAGATCGGTGGGGTGGACAAATGGATAAGGGTGTTGGGTAGGGAGCGATCCATGTGGAAACCAGAATTTGGGAATGATGTGCTTGGTGGTGGGATTCTGTTGGAGATGAAACTTAGAACATTGAACAGTATAGTACAGACAGCCCTTGGTGAAATTAATGATGCCAAATCACTTCTGCCTGTCGGTGCAGAAGAGCCTCTTCGGTGTATTTGCCTCCTCCACCACTTTTGGTCGTGCATTTCAGGCACCAACCTCACTTTATACTTTTTTTAAAAAACGCTCCCTGCACTTCCCTCCTCTCTCACCTTGAACTTAATCCCTCTCACCTTAAATACCTCTAGTATAAGACATTTCAACCATGGGAAACAGAATCTGGCTGCCTGCTTGGTTTGGGGGCAGGTAGGAAGCTGTACTGGGATCAACCAACCTTGGGAATGGTGCAGGTCTACATGACCACCCAAAACGTTATTGATTGCTAACATTCCTGATCCTTGCCACAAAGTAAGTAAGTGCTGAGTGAGCAAACCTGTAGCAAATGCAATTTAATGTGCATAATAATGAAAATCTTTGATGAAAACAAAAATGTGACGATTCATCCAATTGAAAATCCCAAGGTTTATGAAAAGCAGAAAGGTTGCATAACTTTCTGAAAACACAAATGCTGAGAGTTAAAGCCAAAGCACCAAAATGTGTTATCTTTTTTTTTAAAAAAAAGTGTATATAGACTTGTAGAATAGTAAAATTGTACAAAATAATGAGCTACATTGAAGTTAATTTGAGTTGAAGTTTTAGAGCTGGCTTAGCATTGTAGGAAGAACATTAAAGTCCTAGATTCAAGATGGTGTTGGAGACAAAATAAAACCTACTACTCTGAAGAGAGGCTCAAGGCACGTAGGGTATTGTCACTATGGCAGAGAAGGCTAGATCTTCTAAAATTATGAAGGATTTTTGACTGTCCTTTTTTTCAGCAAGTTTAAACTGATCTCAGGGTGGTTCTGGAGAAATCTGTTCATGCAGAAGTTCCTTTTCATAGGGAATGTTTGAGGTATTGATTTTTTTAAATGAAAAAGTGCATATAGTTAGTCATATAATTGGTAATGCGGTAGCTTAAATTGCAAATGTTTTTACTGTTGCTAAAGCAATTACGGTAGTTGTGAAAATAATCATGTCTGTGGTGTTTTGAAGTCTAGCCTTTGGACTGTAAACTGTTCAGGCTGGACATTGTTTGATTTCATCAAATCTCTCTTTTTGATATGTTACCAATCTTTCTTCTTGGAATAACATGCCTGGATCAATTGCTGGTCTGTGCTGATTTAGTTTCTCAGCTAAGTAGTGTTGAGTTTACACCAGCTATGGTGTAATGGTGTTGCAGGTAGACAGGATAGTGAAGAAACCTTTTGACACATTGACCTTCAGTCAGGGTACTAAGTATTAAAGTTGAGAGATTATGTTGCAGTTATACAACACATTAGTGAGGCCGCATTTGGAATCTCATGTTCAGTTTTGGTCACCCTGCTTTATGAAAGATGCCACTAAACTAAAAAGAGTGCAGAAGAGATTTACGAGGATATTGCTAGGAGTTTAGGGATTGAGTTATGGAGAGAGGTTGAGCAGGGTGGAATTTTACTCTTAGAAGTGTAGAATGAGAGATGATCTTTCAGGGGGATTTAAATTCCCTCCGGACTTAACAGGAAAGTCAGAGACTTTGGCCTGCACCCCGCCTTGTGCAGACTTCCTATCGGATTGCCAGTAGGTGGTAAGGATGAGCTGCCTCAATCCTCTGACCCTCAACACAGGTGCCCCCCAGGGTTGTGTCCTGAGTCCCCTCCTCTACTCCCTTTACACCCACCACTGTGCTGCCACACGCAGCTCCAATCTGCTGATCAAATTCACAAATGAATGACTGAGATTGGCCTTATTTCTAGCAGTGATGAGACAGCCTACAGAGAAGAGGTTGACACCCTGACACAGTGGTGCCAAGATAACAACCTCTCCCTCAATATCCAAAAACAAAAAGAGCTGATTGTGGATTACAGGACAAACAGAGACAGGCTCGGTCCGATCAACATCAATGGGTCTACAGTTGAGAGGGTGAGTAGTTTCAAGTTCCTCAGTATACACATCACTGAAGATCTCACCTGGACTGTACACACCAGCTGTATGGCAAAAATAAGCACAACAGCATCTCGTCCACCTCAGGTGACTGAAGAAGTTCGGCATGAGCCCCCAGATCCTCAAGATCTCCAGGGGCACCATTGAGAGGATCCTGACTGGCTGTATCACCGCCTGGTACGGGAACTGCACCAACCTTGATCGCTGGGCACTGAAGAGAGTGGTACGGACAGCCTAGCGCATCTGTGGGTGTGAGCGTCCCTCCATTAAGGACATTTACAGCAGCAGGTGCATTAAGAAGGTCTGGTAGATCCGCAAGGACACCAGTAACCCCAACCATAAACTGTTTCAGCTGCTTCTGTCTGGCAAATGCTCCCACAACATTAAAGCCAGACCAACAGGCTATGGGACAGCTTCTTTCTACAAGCCATTAGACTTATAAATTCACATGTTTGTGCATTGTGACAGAGTCATAATGCAAATATTTTTACTCCGTCATGTTGTGGGATGGATGTAAGATTTAAATAAATTCACTTCAATTCAATTCAATTCTTTGGCGTGAATGCACCTAGCACTAAAGAGCATAGGTTTAAGGTGAAAGGGGAGAGTCTTAATAGGAACCTGAGGGAAAGCATTTCCACCCAGTATGTTTGTGCAATAGGCTGTCAGAGGAAGTAGTTGAGGTAGGTACACTGACAACATTTAACATGCAGTTCAGCAAGTACATGAGAAGGAAAGGCTTATATGGGCAAATGGGACTTGCCTTGATAGATATCTTGGTTGGCATGGGCCTGTTGCACAGAAGGTCTGCATCTATGCTGTATAAATTTGACAATTCAGCAGTTTTCAGATGAGCTATGTTCTCAATGTCTGCACATGGAATTGGCAGCAGTAATCATTGTGTGGCATAAGGGGAGAGCTGAATGTCCCTGAAGCAATCCCAGCGGAGGCCTACAAACTCAGCACCTCATGGACGTGCACACACTAGGCTGCTCCATTATTCCCTGAACTATTCCTTGGAGAACCTATTACTACTTGTGTAGTGTAGGAGGTGAGCTTGGGCACAATGTAAAATTGTCATTCTTGGTTCTCTGTGAAAACTCTCATCATTGTGGCACCTTTCTCCCAGAGTTTTGCAGCTAGTTGCTTTTTGCTTATTCATTCATGAGTTGCAGATGTCACTAGCAGAGCTGTCATTTTTTTTTATCCATCTACTGAGTACAGTAGAAGTCTGAGCCTCTTCATTGGTGGGGGGTGGGGGGCATGGGTGCCAGACACACACAGACCTGACAAGATAAAGACACCAGGTTTCCCTCACACAGAGGGGAATTGTTTGGGCTTTTGCATCAGTCTGGTACTTCCATGACATCCCCTGCTGATACAGGAGTATTACTCCAGACTAATTATTTTAATTTGAATTTCTGAGAGATATGAATGTTTTGCTCGTCCAGCACTCTAGATCTGTGTGGAGAATGTGTGGAGCAGGTTAAGACCTACAAGTATCTGGGAGTACAGTTGGACGAGAAGCTAGACTGGACTGCCAACACAGATGCCTTGTGCAGGAAGGCACAGAGTCGACTGTACTTCCTTAGAAGGTTGGCGTCATTCAATGTCTGTAGTGAGATGCTGAAGATGTTCTATAGGTCAGTTGTTGAGAGCGCCCTCTTCTTTGTGGTGGCGTGTTGGGGAGGAAGCATTAAGAAGAAGGACGCCTCACGTCTTAATAAGCTGATAAGGAAGGCGGGCTCTGTAGTGGGTAAAGTACTGGAGAGTTTAACATCGGTAGCTGAGCGAAGGGCGCTGAGTAGGCTACGGTCAATTATGGAAAACCCTGAACATCCTCTACATAGCACCATCCAGAGACAGAGAAGCAGTTTCAGCGACAGGTTACTGTCGATGCAATGCTCCTCAGATAGGATGAAGAGGTCAATACTCCCCAATGCCATTAGGCTTTACAATTCAACTGCCAGGACTTAAGAACTTTTTTAAAGCTATTATTAATGCTTTTTGAGTTAGTGATTTAGATGCATATCATATTATTACTGAGTTAAGTATTGTATGTAATTAGTTTTGCTACAACAAGTGTATGGGACATTGGAAAAAATGTTGAATTTCCCCATGGGGATGAATAAAGTATCTATCTATCTATCTATCTATCTATCTATCTATCTATCTATCTATCTATCTATCAATAACAACACTGTGCTACCACACAAGTGTGTGTCTGTCCAGGTGCTGCCTGTCCTGCTGAGAATTTTAGCCTTTTCTGCTTTTATTCACTGAAGTGAGGTTCCTGTTGTATTGGTGGAGGGTGGGTCCATTAATAACCATCCTGCAATAGATCTTTGGATGTTTACACAAAATTTGCATGACTCACTTCAGAGCAGAGACCTGAAGGGCACATGCAGAGAAGCTTTAAAGGGTTAGGCCAGTGTAAGCATAACAATTAGGTTTTCATAGGAAGATAGAATCATTTAGTGCAAAAATGGGTCATCTGGCCTGTTGCATCCATGCCAACTGTGCCTATTTATGCTTTTACAGTTTGCTTATATAAAACCTATATCCCTTTTATGCCTTTCTACCTAAGTACCTGAACAACACACACAAATTGCTGGAGGAACTCAGCAGGCCCAGCAGCATCTATGGAAAAGAGTACAGTTAACGTTTCGGGCTGAGACCCTTCATCAGGACTGGGGAACTAATCTCTTTTTGTAACCGTGGCCCTCTATTCCAGGTAATATCCTGGTGAATCTCTTAGTCACTCTCTCAATTGCTAATCCAACCTTCCAGTATTATGGTGACCAAAACTATACCAATACTCCAAGTGTGGTTTTATCAATATTTTGAACAGATGCAACATGACATCACAACTCTTATGCTGAATGCCTTGGCTTATGAAGACTAATATACCAAAAGCCACCTTTGCTATCATATCCAACTGTTTGCCACTTTCAGTGAGATATGGACTTGACCTCAAGACCTCTTTGTACATTAATGATCCTAAGATACCTACTACTTACTGTCATTTGTCCCTTCCCACTGATCTCCCTCCTGATATTTATCCCCGCAAGTGAAAGATGTGCTACACCTGCCCATTCGTTTCTTCTCTTACCTGCATTCTAAGGCCCCAAACAGTCCTTCCAGGTGAGGTCAACACTTCACCTGCAAGTCTGGGGATCATCTACTTTTTCCTGTGCTTCTGACGCAGCCTCCTCCATGTTTGTAGATTGGTGGCTGCTTTGTCCAGCACCTTTACTCTGCACAACAAGCAGGATTTCCTGGTGGCCAGCCATTTTAATTCCAATCCCCACTCCCATTCCGACATGACAGCTCATGACCTCCTCTACTGCCGTGGTGAGGTCACTCTCAGGTGGGAGGAGCAACACCTGATGGTCTGTATGGGTGGCCTCCAACCTTATGGCTTGAATATCAATTTCTCTAACTTCCAGTAAATTTTCCCTTTCTCCCTAACCTCTTCTGCCATTCCCCACTTTGGATCCACTCTTGCCTCTTCTGTTCACCTGCCTATCACCTCCCCTGGTGTCCCTTCTCCTTCTGTATCTCCCATGATCCACTTTCATCTCCCATTTAATTCCTTCTTCAGCTTTTTCCTTTTCTACCTTTCACCTCCCAGTTTCTCACAACCCACCCCTCCCCCTCCCACCTGGCCTCACCTATCACGTAGCTTATACTTTTTCCCCTCCCCTCCTTATTCTGGGTTCTTCCCCCTTCCTTTCCAGTCCTGCTGAAAGATCTCGTTCTGAAATGTCAACTGTTGATACATTTCCATAGATGCTGCCTGACCTGAGTTTCACCAGTGTTTTGTATGCTATATACTGTATATGTTCTACCAGAATTGGACTTCCCAATGTGCATTCCCTCACACTAGAATAAGATCCATCTTCCACCACTCCACCCAACTTTTCCATTGATCTATGTCCTTCTGCATCCTGGGACAACCTTCTTCACTCTTCTAGGCATCAAAACCATGAACCTGGATTCAAACAACCAATGAGCAATGACAGTGGATTAGCTCAGTCTTTCTGATGAAGGGTCTCATTCCTGCAATGTTAACTTTGTTTTTCTTTCCACAGGTAACTGTCTGATCTGCTAAATGTTTTCAGCATTTCCTGTTTTTATATTTTATTTCCAGCAACTCAGTTTTTTTTTGTCATTTTTTTAGGCTAATTTTTTACCTACATGCATAAAGACACCTTTTGTTTATGGAGGACAGCTTTGTTGAGCGTCTCTGCTCCATCCACCAAAACTAGAACTTCCCAGTGGCCCAATATTTTAATTCTAATTCTCATTCCCATTTTGACATGTTGGTCCATGACCTATTCCTTTGCTATGATGAGGCCACGCTCAGGGTATTCCGTCTGGGTAGCTTCTAATCTGATAGCATGAATATCGATTTCTCCTTCTGGTTTAAAAAAAAATCCTTCCCTCACCCCCTTTCCTCTATTCCCCACTCTGGCCTCCAACCTTTTCTTCCCTGCCTATTATCTCCCCCTGGTGCCCCTCCTCTTTCCTTTTCTCTTATGGTCCACTCTCCTCTCCTATCAGATTCCTTCATCTCCAGCTCTTGACGTTCCCACTCATCTGACTTTACCTGCACCTTCTAGCGATCCTCCTTCCTCTCCCCCTCCTTTTTATTCTGGTGTCTTTCCCCTTCCCTTCCAGTCTTGAAGAAGTGTCTTTGCCTGAAGCATCATCTGCTTGTTCATTTCCATAGATGCTGCCTGACTTGCTGAGTTTCTCCAGCATTTGATGTGTGTTCCAGCATCATTTCTTAGTTTTTTGTTTAAGGAGGTTGGTTTGGGCATGATAGTTAAAGAAATATGAACTTGAAAGACAGGAATTCTAGTGTCCATGTTCTCACCCCCAAACCTCCATCTCCCAGTTTTTTTCCTCTCTACCACCCACTCCTCCAACAAGGATGTTGCCAGGACTTGAGGGGCTGAATTATAGGGGAAAGTTGGACAGGCTTGGACTTTATTCCTGGGGCTTAGAGTGTAGGATATTGAAATCATGAGGGGTATTGATGAGTAAATGTGCATTGTCTCTTTCCCCCCTCATTGAGGAACCAAGAAATGGAGGGCAATGGTTTAAGGTGAGAGGAGAAATATTTAATAAGAACTTGAAGGACTGATTTTTAAACATCAAGGATGCTATGTATGTGCAATGAGCTGCCAGAAGAAGTGGTTGAGTTAAGTACAATAATAATCTTTTAAAAGATGGTTGCACAGGTACATGGACTGGAAACATAGAAGGCTATGAGCCAAACACTGGCAAATGGGACTAGTTTGGATGGGGCGTTCTGTTCAGTAAGAACCAGTTGGGCTGAAGGGCCTATTTCTGTTCATTACTCTGAATCAGGAGCCACCTATTGTTAGCCAGCTCCTGCCACACTCTTTCCCCTTGCCTCTTACACTGGCTATCTCCTCTTTATTCTTTCAGTCCAGGTGAAGGGATTCGACATAAAATGTCAACCATTCATATTCTTTCCCAGGTACCGCCTGACTCACTGATTTCTTCAGTCTCTTGTGTCTCCAGGTTACTCTTGCTCCTGAACTGCATTGATAGTTCGTCTAATGCTGTCATTGTGTCATTCCGTCATCCCCTTTCTCATAATGTTTTTCAATCATTGATTTGTCCTTTTCATGTTGCCACTGTTACGTACCCCGTAACTGGGTCACTTACCAGCAACGATAGAGAGGTCCGTTGAAGTCTGATGGTACTATTTTTAACAGTATTTATTGATAAAAATACACAAAAATAATATCAATGCAAACATACAGATAATATACGTCGTCAATACTAAATCTAAAAGCGCGGGTATAATAATAATCAAAAAGAAATAGCTCTATCGTTGTCTAGGGGATAATGTATTGTCCGATGGAAATATAAAAGTCACTTTAGTTCATTCAAGCTGTAGGCTGCAGCCTTTGGTTGGAGTCAAGAGAGAGAGTTAAACTTGCCCATTCCTTTTATGAGGTCAATCCTTCGAGAGTTGGTGGGGGCTGAATTTTCCTTTGTTGTTAGCTAAAACCGTTCTTCCATGGCAAGACCCACCAATTCTGAGGCAAATGGAAAAGGACGCACGTGGGCTGTTTCCACCGGCTTTTGCTATTACGCTGCTACAGGAGTTCTAGCGTTTCTTCTGGTGCGTCTGAGGGGGCTGTTCCCACAGACCCTCTTTTATCCTGACTCACAGGGTCTCATGCCAATCAGGGTGGAATGATGCCAGCCCTCCACCAACCCCACCTCAGTTCATTGCCTGGGGGCTTTGATGAATCGTACAGTACTCAATACACAATTCCGTCTCCAAGAGATAATGGCCGTTATCTGGGGCTTTGTCTCCCGGAGGCCCAGGACACATTCCAAACATTGAGGAATCTGCGTGTCTCTCTCTCATTTCCTGGGTCTCCTGACCCAAATCAATAGCGATCCTGCGATTCTCAAAAAGGAGGGGGCCACAGGCATAACACCACTCCCTGACTTTGCACTGGTGCTCAAAAAGCATGGTTGGTATGAACAGTTGGTCCCTGCAGATCTTTGCTGTTTGTTCTATGGGATACTTGTGGCCTCTGGTATTTCTCTTCCTTCCCACCACCTGACATTGTAGGTTTAGCTGAGGAATTGGCCAAGTGGGAATTGAACAGCTCTCCTAGCATAATATAGAGGGGCGTTTGAATGTGGTGTGTAGCGCTGTATCTGATCAGATGAGCCTTACTGAGTCTCTCAGTGTAGATCTGGGATTCCAGTCACGTGGATAACAGGCAATGCTTTACCCAGTTTTATAGAAATCTTTCTCAAACTATTAGTGTTGTAATACAAGAATTCCATTTGATGTTTTTAGACGAAAGTTAATTTCTATACCTACATCATTATGCCATTGTGCAGAAGAATCTATAGGTGTGACTTGCAATTTCATGCACCACAGCAAGATATTTCATAACAGACATAAATTTCAAAACTTATCATCACATGTGCCAACTATTTAATTATCAAGCATCAATGGTTGACATGGTCCATTAAAGATCAGTGCACCCAAGAGTGGAGGAGGGATGATGGAATAAGATGGCCTTTGACTGTGGCAGGCTGCTCCTGGGTATCCACCCACTACTACTTCAGCAGCATGGGAGTTATTTATCTGCGTCAATGACACCAGGCATGGTGAGAACTCCAGAGCCTCTCAACTAATGAGAGACAAACCTGAACCCCACAACAATAACTGCAATATTTAAGCTCTAATTAATTTTAAAAGATTAGTGGTGCTAAACTAATAATAGGGTAACAGATTTTTGGGGTTCAGTGGCCCAGCTAATGGAGCTGTTGACATCTGTTCCTGTGATGGGGTTCAATCCTGACCTCTGGTGCTATCTGTGTGTTTACACATCCTTCCCATAACTGTGTAGCTTTCCTCCAGGTGCTCCAGTTTCCTCCAACATCACAAAGAGATGTAGGGTGGAAGGGTAATTGGGTCCTGTAAATTGCCCCTAGTGTGCAAGTGAGTGGTAGAGATGGGGGGAGGGTAGAACTTGAGAATGTGGAGAGAATAAAAGGGGATTAGTGTAAATTAAGGTTGAATGATCAGCATAGAATTGATGGGCTGAAGGGTCTGTTTCTATGATGCATGACTGACTAAATCCACTGCCCTTGCCTAGTCCGGCCTGCAGGTGCTCTCTATTTTTCCTGTAAATCTTTGGATAATTTAAAATAAAGCTGAAAATGCATAATGTTACAGTGGTTATTAAAACAAGTTCCTTAGTTGAAAAGTAATTTGTCTGCTTGATATTGGATTGATTGGTATAAGGAATAGTGTGTGCAAGGATTGTTAAGTGGAGTACAGAACTGTTTTACTGTGTCATGTAATGTTGCTAAAGCATGAATTTAAAGAAAAATCTGTAATTGATTGTTTTTTGAAAAATATTTTCCTTTTTGCCTTCTAGATAAAGGGGATCCCTCGCGATGTACAGAACCAGAGGTAAGCCTTCATTGAAATGCTGATTATCCCATGGAAATTGCTACTACATTCCCACCTTTCCTGTTGTTTAATCAACTTTTAATGAAATCTGGTCCATCTTTTACACTTAACTATGTGTAGGATTTCAGAAGGAGTGATTTCTTTGACTGTGACTGGTAAAAATCATGGGCAAAGCTTCTAAAGAGCCACAGTTGATGGCTTTGGTTGTCATTATGATGTCCAGATCAAGGGGTTTGACCCAATAATTGTTTCTCCATTTCCCTTCACAGATACTGCCTGACATACTGAGTTCCTCCAGCTCGTTTGTGTTTATTCCAAAGCACTTGGTTCTTTTTGTTTTATTAGGTTACTGCATGATTTAACAACCATGCTCAATCAGCAGCAAGAATAAGGAAAAGCATCACCATGCAGTCTGATTTCCTATTCCCACAAATGATGGTGCTTGGATTTTTATTGGTGATTTCCCCCTAATTTTGTTCAGGGAGAGGGAGTGGGAACCAAACAAAATAAGGGAATAAAGTTTGCTACCACCTCCATATTCTGTTCACTTTTGTTGGCCTCCTGACTCCACTGCAGGCAAGTATCAGTGGGGGGGGGGGGGGGGTTAGGGCATTGCTAAAAGTCTATAGACTCAAGTTCAAATCCCACCGTGGCAGCTGTCCAATTGAAGGTTGCTTGATAATCAGACACTTTAAAATAAAAAGCATCTAGTGTTAGTTGTGATGACCACATTACTTTTAAAGACCTATCTAAGCAATCTGCTGGATGTACTCAGTGGGTCAAGCATCATTTGTGGAAGGAAAAGAATTGTGGACATTTCAGATCCAAACCCTGCAGCAGGGTTTCAACCTCAAAGCATTGACAATTCCTTTCCTCTCACTGATGCTGCTTCACCCTCTCGAGTTCCTTCAGCAGATTTGTTGCTCCAGATTCCAGCATCTGCAGTCTGTTGTGTCTTGTAGGAAAGGCAAGATCTGCCCTATCCGTGACTCCAGTCAAGTGGCTACGTGGTTGACTCTGGAATAACCAGCAAGCCTCTCTGTTCAGAGACAATGGGTGTGAGTACAAAATGCTGGTTTTGCCAGCAATGCCCAAAACTGGGAAAATGCCCCACTTTTCTCTCCAGGTACAAATCTGAACTTGCTGGTAGGACAGCTGAGGGTTTATCTAATGTGGGGGAGAGTGGTGCATATCTGGTCAGAGCAATTAATTTTGCAGTTGATAGTTTTGGTTGGTTTGTTCAACTGTGGGGCTTAATTTTTTTCCACTGTGTGCCATATATTTGGGCACAGCAGTGGGTCCTGTTACTAGTGCATGTGTATTGAAATGCCATGCAAACCCACCATATGACAGGAGAATCACCTTCTCTACTGCAAAAACAAGTTGACATTTGGAGAGTGCAGTCCATTTAAGAATGAGATTCGCTCTCTCTTGCCAGGACTAGCCAAGAGCTCCCCATTCACTCAAACACAAATAGAAAGAGAAAATGGTTGAGCTGCTCGGGGGTTGGGCATCATCTACGAAGAGGGAAATATTTCAGTGCAGTAAACTTGCAGCAGAATTGGAGAAGCAAGAAAAACCATTTAAAATTGCAGGGAGGTGCAGGATTTTAAGATAGGCAAAGTTTGAGATAGTGACACAAATGCTGCTCGAGTGAGGGTAATGAATGATTGTTGACCATGGCTTCTCTGTCTGAAGGTTAAGTGAGCGAGACCCAAAGAGTAGAAGTATAACACATTGGAACAGTTGAGTGCAGAACACAGAAGTCGATGGAAATCTGAAATAAAAGAATACTAGAAGTGCTCAGCAGAGAGGTAATGTTGCAACTATATAGGACCCTGGTCAGACCCCACTTGAAGTACTATGCTCAATTCTGGTCACTTCACTACAGGAAGGATGTGGAAACCATAGAAAGGGTGCAGAGGAGATTTACAAGGATGTTGCCTGGATTGGGGAGCATGCCTTATGAGAATAGGTTGAATGAGCTCGGCCTTTTCTCCTTGTAGCGACAGAGGATGAGAGGTGACCTGATAGAGGTGTATAAAATGATGAGAGGCATTGATCGTGTGGATAGTTAGAGGCTTTTCCCCAGGGCTGAAATGGCTAGCACAAGAGTGCACAGTTTTAAGGTGATTGGAAGTAGATACAGTGGAGATGTCAGGGGTAAGTTTTTTTTTTACAGAGAGTGGTGAGTGTGTGGAATGGGCTGCCGGCTGCGGCAGTGGAGGCAGAAATGATAGGATCTTTTAAGAGACTCCTGGATGGCTACGTGGAGCTTAGAAAAATAGAGGGCTATCGGTAAAGCCTAGGTACTAAGGTAGGGACATGTTCAGCACAGTCAAAGGGCCTGTATTGTGCTGTAGGTTTTCTGTAATTCTAAGATCAGGCAGCATCAGCAAAGGAGAAACAAAGTTAATGAACTTGCAGTAGAACTGCTCAGTTAAAACTCAGAAGATGGGTAATTGAACATTGTTGAACCAGTTAGCTCTAGCTATTACTCAGCCAAATCCCTGGTTTTCTGGTTTCTAGCCCTATTTAAGGTGAGAGTAGCAGGGTTTGAGATCTGAGCTTGGTTATAGTGCTGTACTTAGACTTTGCTAGTCCGTGGATCCATTAGTCTGTATTAAGTGATAGTAAGAGGTGGTAGATGCAGAAGAAGAGGTTTTTGTGGGATTAAGAGAAGGAATTGTGTATTAAATGGTAAGTGTTTCTAATAAATGGAAGTATCAGTTGTAGATTAACAAATTTCAAGTCATATGCAGTGAAAATAAACCAGATTCTGATTCTGAGTTGATGAAATAAGGTGCAAAATGGAGACCTTTGGGTTCTTGTTGGAGCAGTTTGCACAAGCCATAATAAGCAAGATAGAAAATAACAGCGTGAAGCTTGCAGTTGGATCCAGTGATCATCTGTCAGGTTGTAGATGTTGTAGTGTTTTTAGTGGAGTTGATAAGATTAAGGATAACCTGATTGAGGTAACAAGCTAGTGATTGTTTTCAATATGGTAAATAGTGATTAAATTGTTTCTGGTGGCATTGTAACAGGCAGGAGTTTACTGCAAGTTATAGAGGAGAGATTAGAAAGTGACATTTTTTTGGAATGCTGCCATAATAGTTAAAGAAGCAGATTCAGTGTGTGAAAGGTTCACCTTCAATGCTGTAAAACACATGGAGCGAGTTGACCATTCAGTTAGGCCCAATACAATCTTCATCTGCCTTCCTTGATTCTGTAACCAGTAATATCGCTCCCTACTAAGCTGCCTGGACCTCAGCGAAGGTGGGGCCTGGGCAACTGTTCCCAGGAGGACTTGCATATTTCTACAGTACTTTGTAGTACTTTGTGTGAAGGTGTGCAGCAACCATTCCGAGTTCATTTTCTGCTGTTGTCAGCTGGTAAATGAACTAAGATCACTTTTGCTGAAACAATATCACCAGGTCTGAAACATCTGTAGATCTCTATCTTGTCTTTCTACAAATAAGTAAATTGAATTATCCTAGTCATTCTTCTCCATTGAGGTAAATCTACATTTTGCAAGAAAGTCTGTATTTTCCTAGCTAATACCCTAACCCTCGTATTGGTATTTTTGTTACTTATTTTCTCAAATATTAAGTTATGTGGGGAACAAGTTTTACAATGGCCATTGACAACACAATGCAGAACAATGTGTTTGATCAACTCTTGAAGTATATGTGTGCACTACTATACAATAGAGTTCTTTCAGAATATTATTTACTATAGATTTACTCTGGTGGGTAAATGGAGTTATAATGATGTGGAGTAACTGAAGTGGTCTGATAAGGACCCATAGATGGAAAGATCCTGAAGCATAAATTTTAAAGGAATTGAGATTTGGATTAGTTTATTGTCACATACACCAGGGTGCAGTGAAATCGAGTGCTCACATGAGTAAACGGCGAGCATTGCAATAATAAATGGTGACAAGTGCGAAGGATCAATGGTACAATCTGAGGTCGTGCAAAAGAAACACTTAAGTGACAATAACAGAATTACCAAGAGAGGTAGACTTAGAAGACTGAGAACACGACAGCACCACTGGAAAGGGGATGTGAAAAAGGGATTGGTTCAGGAGTCTGATAGTGGTGGGGGGGAGCTGTTCTTAAGTCTGGATGTCCAGGCTTTCAAGTTCTTGTATCTTCCTCTAGAAAGCAGAAGAGGCGAAAGGGGAATTGACAATGCTGTTAAATTCAAAGTTTGCAGAATCTCTGCATCTGCTTGTGGGAATGTGCAGAAGCCAACACTGTAAGGATAAGAAAGTCGCTAATAAATCCAAGAAGGAATGGAGGGAAGTGTCTTCATCCAGGAAGTGGATGAAGTTTGTACTCTGCTACTACCTGGTTATTTAGTTCAGGGGACGCAGGTTTAAGGTGATGAGTTAAGTGGTTTAGAGGGAATCTGGGGAAGAGGCTGGTTAGAATGTGGAGCGCACTGTTTAGAGGTGGGATGAAGGCAGAGACTTCGGTAACACTTAATAAGGAGCATTGAAATCGCCGAGATGTAATGGGCTACAGATGAAGTGTAGGTAAATGGAATGAGATGAGTCAGTATGAACATGGTGGGCAGAAGGGCCTATTTCTGTGTTTGTCTATTTGATCATCTGAGATGTGAATATCTCTCTGCTGTAGAATTTTGTTGTATTTCCTCCATTTTCTCTTGAATTGCTTTATTTGATGCTATACGGTTAATCCAGATCATTAAAGAACAACAGTGGCATCAAAAAGTATGCTTGATGTTGCTAATCTCACAGATAGAATTCAGCGAGTAAGTAGTTTTACAATATTCATGTCTGTTTGAAACAAATTGTATAAGTAACATTTGAGAACCGGGTTGGTGATCTTGGCTCATCTAACGCAAATGAGCTGGTTGTTCATTGTTAGAGTACTATAGTTGTGTCTGATTGAATCGCTCAGGACTGAGTTTCGATCACCAGTGTTTTGTGCAAGTTAGTAATTGCTGTTTCGTTTGGTCTATAAAAAGTTAGTCATTATGGATAGATCATATATTTACATAATATTGTATTTACATTGCATCTTCAAAACTTTGAAAGGCATCTTAGAATAATGGGAGTGAAGTATATAGGTAAAATCATGAACCTTTGAAAATTTTTCACATAATGTGCAGAGACTTGTAATATGCAAACTGATTTAGACCACATTTTCAATTACCTTCATGATAATAAGTCCAAGGAGCATGTGGGGTTTAATGTCTTTGTGACTACGACATTGGTTAGTAGACTGAACTTCACTTTCCGATCTCTGCTTCGCTGTAACTCTTCTGTCAGCTATTCACCCTACAATTTACTGTTCATGTTGATGAAACTAGACATAAGCCAAATTGGGCAAGAAGGAAGAACCTGGGTCTGAATGAGAGATTGATCGTGAGCTTCTCATTTCCATAACATTTTTCCAATCCACTTCATTTTACAGTTTTATGGTTGAAAGCTGGGTGTATTTAGACAGTTCCTCTGTTAGTCATTTGGAGTACTTTTACAACCTGCTTGGTATTATTCAAATGTTAACATTACATAAGCTCTTGTGAAGGTTAATCTTTTGAGTAAGTTTATATTAATCCTATGTTTGCTTTTTTTTCATTTAGTTAATGCAACCATCCCATTTGGAAAATTTAAATGCAGCAAATTAAATACATCTGGAATTTTTTAAAAAAGCACAGTAAATTCTGCTTAATCGTACAGCTGCTTAGGACAACTCTAAAAGAACAAAAGCTAATTGAGAAAAATGCTGGGGTTTCCTTTGAAACACTTGGGACACTATGCTTAATTGGGGCTGGGAGAATGTTGCAGAGCAGTTTCTAAGTAGCGTCAGTCACGTGTACTTCTGTGGCCATTAGACACAGACCCTATCTATGCCCCTCATACGTTTATAAGATCACTCTTTTCTCCTACACTCCAATTTAAAAAAAAAATCCCAACCTGCTCCACTTCATAACTCAGTCCGAGTCCAGCAGCATCCTTTAGTATCTCCCTTCCATGCGTTCCAGCGTAATGACATTTTTCCTATGACAAGAAAATTAATCTTTCTTAATTTTTTTCATATAGGGAAGTTAGGGGGGAGGGATTAAGGGGAGGGGGGAAGGGTCACATACTTTTTTTTTCTACACTTGTAATCATTTAAAAATTCAATTAAATAAAATTTAAAAAAAAAGAAGATAGTGGTTTAGCAACTTCTCTATTTTGCATAATTCTATAAAACTCTATCCATAGATTGCAGTCACCTTTATATAATATGAACTACTTGTTTCAGTGTGGTGTAAATTATTATCCCAGCTTTGTTTAATATATGTCCCTGTATTCCTAACAGGCATTGATTAGACCCTGGGGTCCACAGACCCCTTGCTTAATAGCTTTGGTCCATGGTATACAACAGGTTGGGAACTCCTGGATTAGAGAAAAACCTACTGGACTGGAGTTGAGGTTCTCCAAGTTCTCCCTGGAATCTGTTTCCTCATTGGGAAGATGGGATCACAGAATTGTCTTCCAGAGGCAGATATAACTTGGCCAGCTCAGCGCAGGTGCAGTGTGGCAGTGGTCTGCGCTGTCATCTTCTGAAATAAGATGTGCCAGAATTCTCCTCTCATCTCTCCAGCCTTGGTGGCTAACCCCCACAAGGTTGCATCTAAAGCCTCTGACTCTACCCCCTGTACTCATGACTGGGGCCAGATTCTGCTCCCATTCACCTGCCTGTTTGTAGATCATACCACCTTAGTGGATAGCACCCCAAATAACAATGGGTTGGCGTACAGGAAGGAGATAAAGAGCTTAGTGACAGTGTCATGACAACAACCTTTCCTTCAATGTCAACAAAACAAAACAGCTGGTCATTGACTTCAGAAAGGGAGGGGCTCCTGTCTACATCAACTGTGAGGCTGAGAGGGTTGAGTGCTTCAAGTTCCTAGGTGTGGATATCACCAAATCCCTGTTCTGCTCCAAACATATTAATGTTATGGCCACAAAAACTCAACAATACCTCTACCTCCATTGGAGGCTAAAGACATTTGGCATGTACCTGTTGACTTTTACCTATTTTTTTAAACCGATTTTTTGGATGCTTGACGGCTTGGTATGGCACTGTGACTGTAAGAAATTTCAGAGTTGTGGACACAAGATGGGAATTAGCCCCCCTCCCCACCCCATAGCCTTTGTCTCCTCAGTAAAGGAGCCAGCATAATCAAAGACCTGACCTACCCTGAGCACTTTCTCTCCTCCCAGCACTCTTCAGCAGAAGATACAGACACGTGAGAGCACCTACCACCAGGCTCAAGGACACTGTTATTAGACTCCTGAATGGAGCTCTTGTGGGATAAGGAGGACTCTTGGCCTCACAACCTTCCTGTTATGTTCTTACATTTTATTGTTTATGTACACTGCAATCTTTCAGTAGCTTTTACTTTATTCTGCATTGTTTCACTTTGCCTCATTCTAGCTCAATGCACTGTGTAATGGTTTGATTTGCATAAGCGCTATGCAAGACCAGCTTTTCACTGGTACCTTGGTACAGTTGACAGTAATAAACCAATACCAATTTACAGAGCACCTGATGCTGCACAGGCCAGTTCGAGCCTGTCCCCTCGGAGTTATCTCAGGAAACCCCCAATATTCCAGTGCCTTTGGGACTTCAGTGCTTAACCAGCAGATTTTCTAGACTATTGGATATTACATCTATAACTCAAGCATGCTTATAATTCTCTCTTACTTTAAATATTGCAAGGTGTTGTAATTTATCCAGTGAACTCGGTGAGCTTGAAGGGAATGGGGAAAAGGAGGTTATTGAGTTTGTGTTTCACAAGGTGAAACGCACCATTACTTCATTAGTCAAGCCCACACTTCTAGTAATCCATGGTTTGCATTGCAGTAATGTAGTTGTATGGCTAATGAGGATTCTGTGTACTAATGACTGAGCCATCAACATTCCCAAATAATTATATACTGGGTTTTACAGTAGAGATGCTCAGTCAGAGATCTTTTATGATCTGTTATGAAGGAGATGGAAAAGTCCAGGGTGGGGATTCTGGAGTTAAGGACCCAGACACAGATGACCACAAGGCCATGAATCATGGGAGCAGCATTAAGCCATTTGACTCACCGAGTCTGCTCTACCATTCCATTATGGCTGATTTATTTTCTCTCTCATTCCCATTCTCCTGTCTTCTCCCCATAACCTTTGACAAAGTTTCAGATCTCGTGCTGAATCTTTGAAAACTTCTGAGGTAGAGGTACTACTGTACTTTCTTTGTAATTGCACTGCGTATTGGGTCCAAGACAAGTCCTCTGAAATGATAGCCTGCACCTCCGGTTCCCCGATGAAGATTGGCTCTTGGACCTCTGGTTTCCTCCTCCTGAAATCAATAGTCAGCTCCTTGCTTTTGCTGACATTGAGTAAGAAGTTGTCGTCGTGGCACCACTCGGACAGATTTTCAATCTTCCTCCTAAGTACTGATTCATCACCACCTTTGATTTGGCCTCCAACAGTGGTGTCGCCAGCAAACTTAAATATGGATTTAGAAATGGTTAGTTGTCCCAGTTAACATCCTTCTTTAAGCATCATCAAAGTAATTGACTGTTGGACCATTCTGACACAGTTTTGTGGGGAATTGCCTTGTTTGAGATGTTGTCAATACTGTACGGATTCAGGCCCTTTGCCCCAACAGGTGTGTACTGACTACAGCGTCCTCCCAGCTAGTCCCAATGTCCTACATTTGGCCTAAATCCCTCTAGGCCACACTTCTGCATGCATCTATCCAAGTGCTTCTTTGGAAGCTATTTTCACATCCATCCTTGTTCTTATTCTCAGTTGGGTAGGCAAAGTTGAGAGATGAGAAGGGCACACTGTGGATCATCACCCCCCCTTTAAAACCACTGAAGATCGAAAGTGTATGAAAGATATTTTCTGGGCCTTGTACTCCAAATGTTTAACATTCATCAGATAATTCTGCATTTTGGAAATTCTTCCACATTCCTTTGGATTTGAGCATTGGGGGGAAATAATGGATTATTTCTTGGTGTCGATTGCATTTTATGGAGGTGAATACTATCACATACTGATTCTTTAGAGGTTATTGTTGGCTAGTATTTTCTAAATGTAGTTTGGATTTGTGACTGCAGATTAGACCCATTCCTGGGAATCAGCTCTTTTGAAGAAAATGAACTGTGTTTGGGGAAAATACCTATTTAGTTGTATCAATCTGGAATGATTTCTAAGCACTCAGCTCTTCTGCAATGCCATTAAGGAGCAGAGGGTTGAAAGCAGAGCTTGTGTAAGCAAGGCTTTGGTGGGAAGCAGCGTTCCCAACCCTACCAGCCCTTTCCTTCCTAATGCTGGAAGGTCATTTAATTTAAAGGACACCCAGAAAGAAGTCATTGGTTTTGCGATACCAGCTCTCTAATGTTACAGCATGAAGACCAGTCCTTTCCAGGACAGCTGCATGAAACACGGGAGTAAAGCTGTGGACACATGAAATGGAAACGGGGCTCAAAGGTACTAAGATTAAGTAGAGACAGGCAGGGAGGGAATGGGGAATCAGACGGCATTGTGTTGCGAGTTTCTGCTGCAGGTGAACGATCCTGCTGTCCTGGTTATTGCTTAGAAGCAGTTTGGTGTGGTCGTCCCATTCCCGAGGTGTGTCTGCTTCCAACTGTAGGGTGTTGATGGCGAAGTTGGAGTGGTCTGGATTGTATCGTGAAAGTGTTGTTTCATACAGTCCACAGCCCACGTTGGGTGTATTCTCATGTCTTGGTACCCTCTCTCACTCCATTTGATGGGTATTGTCCATCCACTCAGTGAGTTGCCTTCCCATTGTAATCCAAGGTATTTGGATAAACTCTTGCAGTTGGGAAAACATGGCTGCTGTAGATTTATGTCCAAGCCTCAAGTGAACTTGAGGCATTAGTGTGGGAATGGAGAGGAAATGTTGCCTGGGGCTTTCCTTCATGCCAATTAACTTGAAGCTAGACACCATTGTGTCCTTAACCAGTGCTGTGTGGAGGCAAAGTTATCTTCAGTGTTGACTGGAAGCAGAATCTGTTAGCCAGACATGCCTGAACCAGTTTTTTTTCCCCTTTAGTTTCAATCATGTCGATTATTGGTGTATTGATTTGACAATTTAAGTATTTTTTTGAGGTATTTAATACTCACCCGATTTTAGCAGAATGAGAGGGGATTTCAATGAAACGGAACTGAAAGGAATCTGAATCAAGTTTATTATCGCTATCTTATGTCATGAAATTTGTGGTTTTACAGCAAACTGTGCAGTACAAGATTTAAAAAGTACTATAATAGTGTTAAACTAAATAGTGCAAAAGACAAATAATAAGGTGGTGTTCCTAGGCGGTTCAGAAATGATGGTGGCAGGCTGTCAAATGGGAGAGTCTGGCACAAACACAGTAGTCTTGGGAAGCTAAGTGAAAGCTTAAGTGTTACTTTTTACTGTCAGCATGTTGATCAATTTATTCCACCATGTCACTGG
The DNA here is from genome assembly GCF_048418815.1 of Hemitrygon akajei. Lineage (NCBI taxonomy): Eukaryota > Metazoa > Chordata > Chondrichthyes > Myliobatiformes > Dasyatidae > Hemitrygon > Hemitrygon akajei. The sequence goes on from NC_133124.1 coordinate 83,731,224, forward strand.
TCTGTGAGTAATGTGATGTCATCACAGAGATTTCTGTACCTGGGGTTTTTCTAGCATGCTTTCCATAGTGAAGTGAACCAACTACTATTGCGTTTGAGGAATTGGATCTTGTCTCCAGAGCTGAGGATGGAAATCACTCATTAGGCCGCTGGAAGAAACCCTATCCATCTAGTTTTGAAATGAATCCTCTGCCTCTCTCAGTTCAAAAGCATCATTTGGGCTCTGCTGCTTGGCCGAATTCTTTGCTCAAACTCTGGTTCCAAAATTCTTTGAACCTTGGCTATGATTATAATTTGTTCTCTCAACCCATTGTTTATTGTTCTAAACTGTGGTGGATTGGGATCGAAGCTTGAATCTTAATCTCATGTTCCCTCTCTGGTTGAGGATTCAGATCTCCATTTACAAATCAGATATCAAATAAATTATCTTATCTGTACTTGTCAATAATCCCTCAGGTATTTGTGCTCCTCCAACTCTGGTCTGCTGGTTATCCATCCCTAAATAAGAACATAAAGGAAACGGGAATAGGAGTAGGCCACACAATCCCTCAAACCTTCCTTGCCATTCAATATGATCTTTGAGTCCTGGTGACAAACAACACAGAAACGTGGCTATCCAAGCACCTAGTGTATGGCAACCATTTTCACTGAACCTTTGTGGCCCCGGGCCTCCTTTCCTCTTCTTTCTAAAGCTCTCAATTCCTAATATTTTATAAATTTTTCTATTAATTGCTATGTTTTTGTGCCCTGACCATAACTCGAATTTCCTCAAGATTGACCTTTTCCCTCCTTATGTCATCTCTTGGGCGAGGTCTTGTATTATCTGCATTGATATTATTAATTATTGCTATAATTTATCTCCTTATATATCAGTTTTATGGTAATGCTTCTGTGAAAGATATTCATTGTTTTGCTGCATTAAAATAATTTCTAAAATGGAAGTTGTTAGATCCTATTTTATTGTGTACAGTTCTGCTTGCTCCATTGCAAGAAGGATGTTGAAACTTTTGAGAGGGTGTAGAAAAGGTTTATCAGGTTTCTATCTGAATTTGAGGACATCAGCTATAAGGAGAAGTTGGAGAAACTTGGGTTGTTTTCTTGAAGCAATGGAGGCTGAGGTGAGATCTGATATAAGTTTATAAAAATTATGAGTGATATAGATAGGGTGGACAGCTAAAGCTAAGTGCTAGACAGCCTAGCTTTAAGCGGAGAAGTTCAAAGGATATCTGCAGGGCCTGCATGGTGTGGTAGGTGCTTGGAGCATGCTGCTGGGGCGATGGTGGAAGCAGAATAGGTGGTGGTGGTTAAGAGGCCTTTGAATAGAGGTACTTGAATATGCAAGGTATAGAAGGATGTGGATCATCCTCAGACAGAAGAGGAATTTAATTTGGTATTGTGTTTGGCACCGCCACTGAGCTGAAGGGCCTGTTCTCGTGGTGTACTGTTCCATGTTCTAAGTCATGCAAAGGTCAATAGGGGATATAGGGAGGAGAAGGATTGTAGTGGGTGAGAGTGTTTTTTTTCTGTGTGTAGGTGAGAAAATGAATTCTGAAGTGTGAATGGCAGTGTGATTGTCCTCTGTCCCGGACACCCTAAGTAAACTCTGGTAGTGTGCATGTTTGTGCCTCAAGTATTTTGGGTAGAAACTGTGCAATGGTCTGTGTGTAATCACTGGAGAAATGAGATGCAGAAATGGTTGGAAAAGGATGGGCAGTGAGCACTGGGGGTCTTATTACTGCTAGTTGTAATGTTGCCCGAGATTGCTCTGCGCAGTATTGGCCTGAAGAAGGGACACCTCTGTTATGATCCAGTGGCCATTTGAAGGAGTTTCAGGGACTCTGTGTTATTGAAATAATTTGTGTTAAAAGGGGGAATGTTGGAAGTTACAGCAAAGAAGAGGCTAAAGTGGTGTGTTAGCGAAACAGAGCGCGAATGCTTTGTACATCTTTTCCTATATGTTGAAGTTTATTAAGGCAATAGTCAAGATGATAAACTGACAGAAAGTTTGCAGACATAGTACAGTCACTGAGGCTGAACAAAGCCTTTGAAAGCTTAACTCTTCTCTGTACAGCCTGAGAATGAAAGTCACTGAACATACTAAGTCAAGATAAAGATGCAAATAAAGGTTTCTAGGGAAACACTTGATATTGGGCGGTTATCTTACTAATTCTCAAGTATTATTAACCTTTAAGGTGTAGATTACATTGGTTATTAAACCTGAAATATATATTATGATTGGTATTTAAATATGCAAATGTTGGGGTTTAGAAGTGCACAGTATTTCTATTATCAATTATTGGTCAATAAATTGCCATTTTTTTTGTACTACTAGTGAATTTTTGTATAAAAATGAGGTTTCTTTGTTCAGGCTTCAGAGCAGTTTGGTGATGGGCCAGGCTGTTCTCCATGCACACGAGTAAATAAAGTGTGATTGAGGAATGAGTGTGAGTTGTCAGTTCAGTTAATCAGCAATGTCAGATCCAACAGTTTTGAGCTCACTTTTACTGAGTATAGCTATTATTCCAAATTCTCTAACTCCTGTCTCCAGGTCAATAGACTAAGCCTCTAGATCCTGGGGGTTAACCCTTCAGTTAATGCTGGGGTCCATGGCATAAAAATGATTGGGGACCCCTGCCAGGTTTAGTAGGTTGACCACTACATCACTGTATTGGCTCACCAGTCCCTGAAAAGAAGTACAGCTATTTCAAATTTATTTCTACAAAGGACCTGGGATTCAACAAAAGGAGACATGTTTAGATCATAAAACAATATCCCTTTAGTTGTACTATATTTGACTACCTGCAGTTGCTCCTTTGTAACTAACATTTCAGCTTAAATAGATCTGAAAACTAAGATGACAGTCAGCAAGCCTGTCTGTGACTCTGACATGTCCTAGACAAATGTATTTATCTTTGGTTAATAAACTTGAGCAGTCTCTTAAAATTTACATGTTATAAATTCAGCTGATAGGTAGATATTGGAACCTTCCCTGTGGAGTTTTGAGATGAGTAGGTTTAAAAGAATAGCAGATGATCTCATTGAAACCAGGTTAGGTGTTCTTGGAGGATGCATCCTGTTTTGCAGTGGTGCAGCTGGTAGAGCTGCTGCCTGACCTGCAGCATCCTTGGGTTCAATCCTGACCTCTGCTGCCTTATGGAGTTTGCATGTTCTCCTTCTTGATGTGTTGGTTTTCACGATCTGCTAAAGGTCTGGGGTTCATAAGTTAATTGGTTACTGTAAATTGTCCCTAGGTGAGTGGAAGAACTGTTGGAAATGTGAGGAGAACATATTGTGTCTATGTGTTGGGGCCCAGGGCAGGTCACCTGAACCATCTTTGAACCATTTTTGAACTAGTTCACTGGTTAAAGAGGAATTGACTGGGCAGCGGATTTGAGAGGATCCCTCCTCCCGATTTAAAAATGATGGCCAAAGATGAAGGCTTCAGGATATGGTTCTCATTTACAAGTGAACAACAAGGATGATTTACCATGGTTAATAACTGCTGACATGACTGCTGAGCTGTGGCATGTGCTACCAGGAAGTTTGGAGAATTGGGTTCATTCTACTGAAAAAGGAAGTGGGCAGAAACATTGAGGGCAAAATGGCAGCAGTGCTGATGGGAAGGACTTGGGATATGTACAGGTTAGAGCTCTAAATGTATTTGCTGACAGGATCTGGATTTCTTTTTGCAAAATTTAATGTCTATTCCTAATTGCCTTAGTTTTGAGTGGACAAAGTTGTTGGGTTTAGAGTTAAGTCAAAGCCACAAATGGGTAACTGTGTCCTTGAAGGACATTGGTGATTCAGATGGGCATAGATTTACCCAAGAGTCAGCATATTAATAATGGGTCAAATGGTCTCTTTCATTTCAAATCCCTCTGACTCTATGATACAACCTGGCACTAAGAGCAATGCAGCATATCTTAATTTTATTCGCCCTCCATCCTGCGAGAGGTGGATGACAAAACAATTTTGTGATGCATGGCAGAACAAACTTCCTTTCTGTTGAATCCCTTTGCTAGCACTTGAATGTCTAGTGAAGTGTAATGTTTGATAACACCCAGTACTAGAAGCTTTAAACATTAGTGACTTCCTCAAATGACATTAGTATTGGGTCTGGACTAGCACTGGGCGTGAAGTGATTTTATGCAGATGAAATTTTTGCCAGACTGATTTGCTAGATTTGGTTTCACCTGCCAATTTATCTATAGCCCACCACTATGTTCTACATTTTGTAATGTTGAGAAGGAATAGTAGTTTGATATTGATCAGACTTCCACAATACTCATGAATAGCAGTGCTTAAGATGATAAGAAGTCAGTGCCTCTCAGTCTTATTCCACCATTCAATAGGCCCATGGCTTTTAGTGTGAAACAGCAAAGAAGTTTGCCTTTCAGCCCACTGTATCCACACCCAACCCTTTCCTCATTTACACTAATCTCACTTGCCTGCATTCGTACCTGATCCTCTTCTGCCTTGACTACTAAAGTGTACAGAGTCCAAAACTACAGGGCACAGATACAAGAGAAGAGGGGAGGGACTTGAGAGATGTGAGGAGCAACTTTACAGAGAGGGCAGTGAGTACCTGGAATGAGTTGCCAGACAAGGTGGTTGAGGCGGGTGTAATTGCAATGTTTTGGAGGTATTTGGATATGTATTTAGGGGAGGGACTGGAGGGTTCTGAGCTCAGCGTCGGTAACTGGGATTAGCAGGGAGCTGTGATTGGCATGGTCAGTTTGGTTGAAGAGCCTGTCTCTGTGCTGAATTGCTGTCTGTCTCCAAGTGCAATAATTGCATTTGATTCCATCACTGCTTCTGGCAGTGCATTCCCGATATTGACCACTCCATAATGTAAAACCGAATTCTCTGGTACAGAAACTGCTGCTGATTCTATCTCGCACTCAGTGGGGAACATCTCCAGCCCCCTGGAATGGAGCATTTCAAAGGGTCGTGGACCCTTTGGATAAAGAAGGTCTCCCCTTCTCAGCCATTGATGTCAGCCTCTTGCCCTGAAGCTACATTCGACTCACCGGCCTGAGGAAATGGCCTCTTGGCATCCACCTTGTCAGTCCTTCTTGGAGACGCAAAATTCTGCAGATGCTGGAAATCCTCAGCAACGTACACAATGCTGGAGGAACACAGCAGGTCAGGTTTCATCTTTGGATGTAAGTAAGCAGTTGACATTTCAAGCTGAGACTCTTCATCAGAACGTAGATGTTTTCTGACCTGCCGAGTTCCCCCATCATTTTGTGTGTGTTGCCACTCCAGTGAACTCTGGTTCAACCAGCTTTTTTTTTTTGAACCCCAGTTGTTTTTTTTTGTTTTGAATCCATGAAATTTGCACGTGACCTTGGAGCACAGAGCATCCTCTGTCCCCAGTCAGTTATCAGTGTCAGCTGGTGCGCAAACAGCCAAAAATGCAAAGTCCAAATTTTCCTTTGAACAGTCTGTGGGACAAAGTATGTGTTGGGCTATCACAATAACATCTTGTATTTGTAACACTTTTTTTTAATGAAGTAGATTTTCTAAGGGTATTTCACTTGAGCGATTGAGTGATTTGTAAAGCAATGTTTGATACTGAGACACAATGAGATATTACAGGAGATGACTGAATATTTGGTTAAAGGAGGAGGTTTTAAGAAGCATTTTAAAAGTGGTAGGTGTAGTATCATGTTGTAGTACCATGTCATGAGTTTGTTATATGAATAATATGATGTGAAACTTGTTGATTTGCAGCAACAGTACATTGCACAGATATAAGACAATAAGATGTAGATGCACAATTAGACCACGTGGTCCATCGAGTCTGCTCCGCTTTTCTATCATGTTGATTTATTATCCCTCTCAGCTCCATTTTCATGCCTTCTCCCCATAACCTCTAAAGTCCTGATTAATCAAGAGCCTATGACCTTCTGCTTTAATTATACTAAATAACTTGCCATCCGTGGCAATGAGTTCCATAGATTCACCACACTCTGGCTTGAGAAATTCCTGCTCATCTCTTTTCTAAATGGATGTTCCTCTATTCTGAGGCTGTGCCCTCTGGTTCTAGACTCACCCACTCTATCTAGGCCTTACAATATTTGCTAGGTTTCAATGCGATCTCCCGTCATTCTTCTGAACTCCAGATTGTACAGGCATCAAATGCTCCTCATACATTAACGCTTTCATTCCTGGAATAATTCTCATGTACCTCCTCTGGACCATCTCTGACACCAGCACATCTTTACTTAGTTAAGGAACCCAAAACTGTTCACAATACTCCCAAGTATGGACTGACCAATACCTTATAAAGCCTCAGCATCACATCCTTGCTCTTGTATTCTGATCCTTTGAATAACCACTGACTCAACCTGAAAGTTAACCTTTAAAGCAGGGTTTCCCAACCTGGTGTCCACAGATCCCTTGCTTGATGGTATTGGTCCATGGCATAAAAAAGGTTGGGAACCCCTAAAGTTTAGAGAATCCTGCACAGGAACCCTAAGGCCCTTTGCACTTCCTGTGACTTGTGACTCCCTGTTTAGAAAATAGTCTATACCTTTATTTCTTCTATCAGCTTGCATGGCCATACACTGCTCTGCACAATATTCCACCTGGCAGTTCTTTGCCTATTCTCTCAATCTCTCCAAGTCCTGTTGCAGACTTGCTTCATCACCTGCCCCTCCATCTATCTTTGTATCGTCTGCAAACTTGGCAACAAAGTAATCATTTCTGTCATTGAAATTGTTGGCATATAACATAAGAAGCAGTCCCAATACCAATCCCTGTGGAACACCACTAGCCAATCAGAATGGGTCACCGGCAGCCAATCAAAATAGGTCTCCTTTATTCTCACTCTTTGTCTCCTGACAGTCAGCCAATCTTCTAGCCACGCTAGACTGTTTGAAGTAACTTTTTTTTATTCTTTCTTTCTTCTCTTTTAATATTGTATATCTGTGCACTTGTAATGCTACTGTGACACTGTAATTTCCTTTGGGATCAATAAAGTATGTATCTATCATCTGTCTTATATCTTTCCTGTAATACCATGGGCTCCTACATTGTTAAGCACCTCGTGTGCAACACCTTGTCAAATGACTTCTGAAAATCCAAGTAAACAACACCCATTGACTCTCCTTCATCTATCCTGCCTGTTATTTCCTCAAATATTTCCAATAGATTCGTATGACAAGATTTCCTCCTACGAAGCCATACTGACTTTGGCCTACTTTATCATATGCCTCTGTGTACCCTGAAACCTCATCTTAATAATGGACTCCAACATCTTCCCAACCATTGAAGTCAGGCTAGCTGACCTATAATTCCCTTTCTTCTGCCTCCCACCCTTCTCAGAGTGAAGTGAAATTTGCAATTTTTCAGTCCTCCAGAACATTCCAGAATCTAATGATTCTTGAAAGATCATACAATGCTTCCACAATCTCTTCAGTTGTCTCTTTCAGAGTCCTGGGGTGTGGCACATCTGGTCCAGTTGACTTGTCTACCTTCAGACCATTCAACTTCCCAAGTACCTTTCCCTTGATGATAGCAACTACACTCACTTCTGCCCCGGCACTTGAATTTCTGGCATGCTGCTAGAGTCTTCAAAGTGAAGACTGATGCAAAATATTTAATAAGTTTGTCTGCCATTTCCTTGGTCTCCCAATACTAACTCTCCAGTGTAATTTTCCAGCGATATCCAATCTCACCTCTTTTACTCTTTATATATGAGAGAAAAAACTTTTGATATCCTCTGATTTTATTGGCTCTTATCTTACTGTTTCATCTTCTCTCATTTTTTTTTAGTTGCCTTCAGTTGGTTTTTAGAAGATTCCTAATCCTCTTACTTCCCACTAATGTTTGCTGTATTATTGTTTTAATAAATTGCAAACTGAATAAATGATGTCAAGAAAAGGAATAATGAGGTGGTGTTCATGGACCATTTTGGATATTTATTAGTGGAGAGGAAGAAACTATTTCTGAATTAGAGTGTGGGTCTTCAGGCTCCAGTATGACCTCCCCCGATAATAGTAACAAGGAGGAGGCCTGTCCTGGATGGTGAGGTCCTTATTGATGAATGCCACCCTCCTGAAGCATCACCTTTTGAAGATGTCCTCAAAGGTGGGGAGGGTTGTGCCTGTGATGGAGCAGGTTAAGTCTAAATACCTCTTTGTGATCCTCTCTATTGAACGCTACATGACATACAACCATACATATATAGAAATTCATGTGATGTACCGAATCTCTTCATACTCCTCATGGAGTGGAGTCTAAAGGAGATCTGCTGCTAATGCCCTCTTAATGCTCCCCCTTCAATTTTTCCTGCTCTTTGACATTTCCAATCTTCCCTTCCCATCACCCCCCCTCACCTGGATCCACCTATTGCTAGCTATTTCTTGCTGCACCCCTCCCTCTCACCTCTTTATATTGGCTATCTCACCTTTGATCTTTTGCTACACCCAGAGTGACACATGGCCATTTACCTTTACAGATGCTGCCTGACCCACGGACTTACTCCAGTTTCTTGTATGTTGCTCCACATTGCAGCATCTGCAGTTTCTTGGTCTCCTTGATACTAAAACAGTTTATTATTGGCAAGATTCTTCTTATTTCCAAACTGTCACATTCCAGGCCATGTCGTCACCTTGCTATTATCATCGGGCGAGAGGTATAGGAGCCTCAGGTCTGACACCACTAGGTTCAAGAACACTTATTACCCTGCAACTATCAGGCTCCTGAACATGTGTGGACAGCTTCAATCACCACAATGAACTGGTTCTATGACTTACAGACTCACTTTCAAGGACTCTTTACTTCTCAGGTTGTTAGTAATTGTTTTATTTGCTAAATAAATCTTCATTTGCACATTAGTTTTTTCAGCCTTTATGTATAGTTTTTAATAAATTTTATTGTTTCTTTTTCCCCTGTAAATGCCTGAAAGAAAATGAATCATGAGGTGGTATATGGTAATATATATGTAGTTTGTTAATACATTTACTTTGAACTTATTTTGACATTGTCCGATGATTAGGGAGTGAGTGCCACAGATCAGCTGGAGGATTTGGAGTAGATCCTCCCCTCCCCCCACTCCCCATTGTTGTGTTGTTACTCTGCAGACGGAGTGTAGGTTTTATAATGAGCCTGTGAACTCAGCGCACTCAGTGGTATGAACGCGCTGTGGTTTCGCTCAAGCTGTCAGCTGATCTCTGGGGAGGAGACGGCAGGGAGACTTCACCTGTTGAGGCTGGCTGCCTGGTTATTCTGTGTGTGCGCGCCTCTTTGTGAGTGAGGGATAGTTATAACTAAAACAAAATAACATTAGGTGTAAGAAACCTAGTATTCATGAAACAAAAAAAAGCTTTCAAAGCTGACAGGACAGGGAATACTTGTGGGAGCGAAGGCAGAACTGAATAAAGGTTTTAGTTTGACCTTGCAATAGTCTGCCAGTTCCCAGATCTGCTGTCTGTTCTATCTGTGCATTTAAAAATGTGTCCACCAGCATTTTGTGTGTGTTGTTGTTTTTTATATGTCTGTTTATTAAGTGGCTTCAATAATTCATCTTGGTGCAATGTGCAACACTGAGGAGGCAAGGTTCCTTCATAATGATTGATTTCCAGTGACAGGTTTTATCCTGTGAGTAATTCACAAAGACTGGAGAGGAGATGTGCAGCTTTGTGATCTCTAAAGAACCTGCGGATCCCTCTCCCATACTTTCACTCCCAGGAAAATCTTCGAACAAAACTGTATTTGCTTAATTCTTGCTTGCGCATTTATAAAATTGTGCTGGACATAGAAAATGAAAGTAGAGTGTGCTGGAAATACTCTCGCAGGTCAGCCAGCATCTGTGGATCCAGGCTGACAACCCTTTGTTAGAACTGGGAAAGAGAAATCCGAATCTGGTTTATTATCACCAGCACGTGTTGTGAATTCTGTTAACTTGGCACCAGTAGTTCAAAACCGTACATGATAAATATAGAAAGGAAAAAATAAATCAATTACAGTAAGTATATGTATATTGAATAGATTAGAAATGGTGCATAAACAGAAATATTTTTTCAAAAAATGAGATAGCATTCATGGGTTCAATGTCCATTTAGGAATCGTATGGCAGAGGGGAGGAAGCTGTTCCTGAATTGCTGATTGTGTGCCTTCCTGCTTCTGTATCTCTTTCCTAACAGTAACAGTACCTCCTTTCTGATATTAAAAGTGAGAAGAGGGCATGGCCTGGGTGATAAGGGTCCTTAATAATAGACATAGTCTTTCTAAGGCAATGCTCCTTGAAGGTGGCTTGGGTACAATAGAGGCAGGTACCCAAGATGCAGCTGACTAATTTCACGACTTTCTGTAGCTTCTTTTGGTCCTGTGCAGTAGCACTCTTCCCCCCCCCCCCCCCACCCCAATACCAGACAGTGATGCAGCCTGTCAGAAAGCTCTTCACAGTATATCTATAGAAGTTTAAGTGTTTTAGTTGACAAACCAAATCTCTTCAAACTCTTAATGAAATATAGCTGCTGTCCTGCCTTCTTTCTAGCTGCATTGATATGTTAGGACCAGGTTAAATCCTCAGATCTTAATGCCCAGGAACTTGCAACTGCTCACTCTCTCCACTTCTGATCTCTCTGAGGATTGGTATTCAGTGTCCTTGAATACCCCTACCAGGTGGTTGGCACAAGTTTTCAGAGCCTTGGGACCTGCTGCCTTGCAAGGGTTCGCCCTCCTTAAAGAAACATTGGCCTCTGAGACAGAGATCACAAGGTCACAAGGTCATTGGGTGCAGTAGGGATCTTCACAGCTGTAATTATATTTGCCCTTTCAAATGGACATAGAAGGCCCATTTGACAGTGAAACATTGCTGGTATTCATGCTATTGGGTTTTGCTTTGTTGGAAGTAGTGTTTGGCAAACCCTGCCAAAGTTGGTGTGAATCCGATGTTGTCTCCAACTTTGCTTGGAATTGTCTCTTTGCCCTTGAAATAGCCCTCTGCAAGTCACACCTGGTTTTCTTGGAGAGACCTGCGTCACCAGAATGTCCCAGATCCAGCCCTCAGCAGATTATGAACCTCCTGGTTCATCCACGGCTTTTGACTTGGGAATGTACAGCAAGTCTTTGTAGGCACACGCTTGTCCACACAGATTTTAATGCAGTTAGTAATAACTGTGGCATACTCATCCACATTGAAAGCCGAATCCCTGAACACAGTCCAGTCCACCAATTTCAGAGCAATCCTGTAAGTGCTCCTGTGCTTCCCTTCTCCATAGTAAGTTAATTTTGAATTACTGAGAAGCTGAGGGAGGGGTGAAACATTGAAAGGTCTTTGATGTGAAGCACTAATTCTGTTTCTTAGTCTGCACATTTCTTGAGCTGCTGTGTGACCGTGGCATTTTCTAGATTGCTGCTGAGTATTGACACGAGTAAAACCACCTTCTCCGTCTTCCCCATGAGCTTAATGGTATAACCAGTTAACTAAGGTTCTAGTAGACATCTTCAACATCTCTGTGGAACAGGCCACCATCCCCTTAGACTTCATTGTCCCGTTGCCCAAGAGGACAACAGTAACCCGCCTCAATGACTGCCTTCCAGTTGCACTGACCTCAACAATAATGAAATGCTTTGAGCGGCTGGTTATGAATCACATTAAATCACATCTTCCTGTCACATTGGACCCTTTCCAGTTTGCTTATTGCTCAAATTGGTCCACTGATGATGCCGTAGCCTCTGCCCTCCACTCTGTCCTGTCCTGCCCAGAAAATGGTGCCTCATATGCCAGGCTGCTGTTTATCGACTTCAGCTCGGCGTTTAATACGATCATACCCCAGAAGCTGGTGGATAAACTCTCCTCATTGGGTCTCAACTCCTCTCTGTGTAACTGGATCTTGGACTTCCTGACAGGAAGTCCACAGTTAGTCTGTGTTGGCAGAAATGTCTCTAGCTCCATCACTGGCGTTTCCCCAGGGCTGCGTGTTCAGCCCACTGCTGTTCATGCTGCTGATGCATCACTGTATTGTTAGATCCAGATTAAGCCAAATCAAGTTCACTGATGATACAACAGTGGCTGGACTCGTCAATGATGATGAGAATGCATACAGAGGGGAGGTAGAGCAGCTGGTAGAATAGTGTGAGCACAACAACTAGAGTCTCAACATGGACAAGATCAAAGAGGGAATTGTAGACTTTAAGAAGGTGCAGGCTGTTCACTCCTCACTGCACATACACAGCTCCTCCTTGGAGAGAGTTAAGAGCACCAAGTTTCTGGGACTGCACATAATGAATAATCTCAGCTGGTTCCTCAACACCACTTCTCTTTGGTCAGGAAAACACAGCAGTGTCTCCATTTCCTGAAAAGACTGAGGTGAGTAGGAACCCCCCTGCCCCCCCCAACCAAACCAGTTTTACAGGAGCACCTTCAAGAGTGTCCTAACCAGCTTCAATCAAAGCTGGTACGAGAATTGCAAGGCATCTAACCATAAGACCTACAAAGGATTGTGAGTACTGCTGAGAGGATCATCAAGGTTTCTCTTCCACACATCAGATATTTATCAGGATTGATGCATGCTCAGGACACTTAGCATTGTCAGTGATCCTTCCCATCCATCCATCCAATAATCTCTTTGACTCCATCCCTCCCCCCTTGCTATTAGACAGGAGATGCCATAGCATTTGGACAAGAACTGTTAGGATGGGAAGCAGCTCCTTCACTCAAGCTATAAGATTACAGAACTCCCTGCCACCCCAGGTCTCATCACACATGGTGTATGTTGTTTACTTTTTGACTTGTGTCATAAATGCACTTCACTTATTTACTAGTGATAATATTACTTTGTGTCATGTGTACTGTATCATGAAGCTTTGTCCGGAGGAACATAGTTTTGTTTGGCGGGATACATGTGTATGGTTGAATGACAACAAACTGAACTTGAAGGTTCAGTTAGGGTAGTGTGTTTGAAGCTCCTGGATCTTCAGCAGGCCTATAAAGGCTCCAAGTGGCAACCAGGTCAATAAAAAAATAAAAGCTCTAGGGGTCCGAGGGAGAATTGATTCTCACATGGTTATGGAGGATTTGAAAATTCCAAATGTCACTTCACTCTTCGAGAAGGGAAGGTGGCAGAAGAAAGGGAATTGTAGGCCAGTTAGCCTGACCTCAGTGGTCGGAAAGATATTGGAGATGATTGCTAAGAATGTAGTACTTGGAAGCACATGATAAAATAGGCAAAAGCCAGCATAGATTCCTTAAGGGAAAATCTTAACTGACAAATGTGTTGGAATCCTTTGAGGAAATAACAAGCAGGATAGACAAAGAAGAATTGGTGGATGCTCTGCACTTGGATTTTTAGAAGGTCTTTAACAAGGGCCACACTTGAAACTGCTTAGCAAGATAGAAGTTCATAGTATTACAGGAAAGATGCTAGCATGGATAGAGGATTGGCTGATTGGCAGGAGGCAAAGAGTGGGAATAAATGGAGCCTTTTCTGATTGGCTTTTGGTGACTAGTGGTGTTCCACAGTTATCGGTGTTGTGACTACTTTTTGCATTGTATGTCGATGATTTGGATGATAGAATTGATGACTTTGTGGCCAAGTTTGCGTATGGTACAAAGATAGTGAAAGGGCAGGTAATGTTGAGGAAATAGGCTACAGAAGGACTTAAACAGATTAGGAGAATGGGCAAAGAAGTGTCAGATGGAATACAGTGTTGAGAAGTGTATGGTCATGCACTTTAGAGGAATGAATAAAAAGTGTAGACAATTTTCTAGATGGGAAGAAAATTCAAAGATCTGAGGTGCAAAGGTTGGGAGATCTCATGCAGGATTCCCTAAAGGTTAACTTGCAGGTTGAGTTTGTGGTGAGGAAGGCAAATGCAATGTTAGTATTCATTTTGAGAGGACTAGAATATAAAAGCAAGGATGTAATGCTGAGGCTTTATAAGGTTCTGGTGAGGCTCCACATGGAGTATTGTAAGCAGTTTTAGGCCCCTTACCTAAGAAAGGATGTGCTGACATTGGAAAGGGTTCAGTGGAGGTTTATGAGAATGATTCTGGGACTGAAAGAGTTATCATTTGAGGAGTATTGGCTCTGGGCCTGTACTCATTGGAATTTAGAAGAACCTTGGGTAATTTAATTGAAACCTATCAAATGTTGAAAGGTCTCGACAGTGGATGTGGAGAGGATGTTTCTTCTAGTGGGCAAGTTTAGGATCAGAGAGCACAATCTCAGAATAGAGGGACAACCATTTAGAGCAGAGATGAGGAGGAATTTCTTTAGCAAGATGGTGGTGAGTTTGTGGAATTCATTGCCACCACTGGCTGTTCAGGCCAAATCATTGGGTATATTTAAGGCAGAGGTTGATAGGTTCTTAATTAGTCCAGATGTCAAAGGTTATGGAGAGAAGACAGGAGAATGGGATTGAGAGGGAAATGGATCAGCCATGATGAAATTATGGGTATGCTCAATGAGCTGAATGGCCTAAATCTGCTTCCAGTCTTATGGAAAAAGATGAATTGGATTCAAAACAGCTTCTGTAGCAGGAAACAAGGGGGTAGAGACAAAGGGCCAAATAACCCCATTTTCATCATTAAATTTTTGAGGTATTTTTGCTGGATTTATGGAGGTTTGTTGGTGTTTGAAGTCTGTCAATGTTGTCCCGGAATGACCATGTTTCCTTGAGTAGCCTGGTGCCCACCCAGAGTTGAAATTGGCTGTATTGAGGAATTAATAAGTGTGCATTATACTGGGTTAATTTTTGAAGATATTGACTTTAAAAATCCCTCTAGTCCTGTGGTTGCTGTGATCTCCTCAGTGTGGGCTGTGATTCTGCCTCTAAGTCAGAAAGATGATCCCACTTTGGAGGTCTGAGCACAACAGCCTAGTCTTGGACTGAAGTGCAGTAGTGGGGGTGTGCTACGCTGCCATGGGTACTGTCTTGTTGCTAAGACAGGCACCCCATCTCCTGAGATTGATGTAGAGGATCCCATGATGTTATCCTGAAGAAAGAGTGGAGTTGTCATTCTCTTGACCAATAGTTATCCCTCAACTAATATCGACACAAATGGATTATCTGATTATCAGATCCTCATAACTTTTATGTTGTGGGAAATTTGCAGCTACAAATATTACATCACATCAGAGGTAACTGATTGGCTGAAATCACCCAATATGTGTTCAAAGCACTATAGACATGCTAGAAATGCTTTCTTTCATTATTTACAGTCACCATCTCTGGGGTCAAGGTGTCAGTTTCTGGGAAATCTCGCAAAAGTCGCAATTGAAAAGCTTCCTTTAATGTTTGCCAGCTCAATGGAACAGTTAAAACTTCTCTACAAGGAACATTTTAATGTTTGATCATAAGTGTAAGTTAAGTATTAACTTTTCCCTTGGGAGATGTGTAGGCGTCTGAATTTACAGGGTGACACATTGCACGTAGCTGTTTCTGTGAGAGGTGTGGTAGCAGTTGTAGAGCAAGGTCGTGAACTGGTGGTCTTTGTGTCTAGGGCACCTGCATCAATAGAAGTAAGATGCACCAACATGGAAAGGGACCTCTTAGTAATTGGGCATGGACCTGAGGAATTTCACACCTTGCCTGTATGAGAAAAAGATGTGGTAGCAATTGATCACTGACCTCCAGAAGAAATCTACACTGGTGTTGGATCCAAAGTGGGTTCTGTAGTGGAGGTGTAGGAGCAGGCAGGACGGATAAATGAGCCCCATTACATCATTAAATTTTCTAGGATTTCTTAAGTCAAGTCAACTTTTATTGTCATTTCAACCATAACTGCTGGTACGGTACATAGTAAAAATGAGACAATGTTTTTCCAGGACCATGGTGTTACATGACACAGTACAAAAAAACTAGACTGAACTAAGTAATAATAAAAAAAACACAGAGAAAGCTACACCAGATTACAGACCTACACTGGACTGCATAAAGTGCACAAAAACAGTGCAGGCATTACAATAAATAATTAACAGGACAATAGGGCAAGGTGTCAGTCCAGGCTTCGGGTATTGAGGAGTATGATAGCTTGGGGGAAGAAACTGTTACATAGTCTGGTCGTGAGAACCCAAATGCTTCAGAACCTTTTCCCAGACGGCAGGAGGGAGAAGAGATTGTATGATAGATGCATGGGGTCCTTCATAATGCTGTTTCCTTTGCGGATGCAGCGTGTAGTGTAAATGTCCGTGATGGCAGGAAGAGAGACCCTGATGATCTTCTCAGCTGACCTCAATATCCGCGGCAGGGTCTTGCGATTCGAGATGGTGCAATTTCCGAACCAGGCAGTGATGCAGTTGCTCAGGATGCTCTCAATACAACCCCTGTAGAATGTGATGAGGATGGGGGGTGGGATATGGACTTTCCTCAGCCTTCGCTAAAAGTAGAGACGCTGCTGGGCTTTCTTTGCTATGGAGCTGGTGTTGAGGGACCAGGTGAGATTCTCCGTCAGGTGAACACCAAGAAATTTGGTGCTCTTTACAATCTCTACTGAGGAGGCGTCGATGTTCAGCGGGGAGTGGTCACTCCGTGCCCTCCTGAAGTCAACAACCATCTCTTTTGTTCTGGGACATTATTGCTGGGGTTAATGGAAGGTTGTTGGGGTCTGAAATCTCTCGACTAGCCCTGGGATGATCCTGTTTCTTGGAGTAACCTGGTGCCCTTCCAGTGTTGAAATTGGCCATCAACAAGACTGCTAATGCAAGATTCTGCAGATGCTGGCACATGGATTGGGGAAAGTATCGAGGAATATGGGCCAAACACAAGCACCTGGGACTTCTCGGGTAGAAACCTTGGTTGGTGTGGAAGGGTCTGTTTCCATGCTGTGTAACTCTGTAACTATACATTACTCACAAAATCAGCAGGTCAGGCAGCATTTTGTGGAGGGAAATAAATATGAATGATTCGGGCTGAGACCCTTTATCAGGACTGGAAAGGAAGGGGCAGAAGACAGAATAAGATGAGTACGGGTGATAGGTGAGCCCAAATGAGGGGGGAAGGTGGGTGGGTGGTGGAGGGAGGGAATGGTATGAGAAGCTGGCAGGTGATAGGTGAAGAGGTGAGAGGCTGAATGAGGAATCTAATAGGATTAGACTGCTGAGTTGTGGCTTTAATTCTGAAGTATAAATCAGACAAAGAAATGCATTGATGAGCACCAATATTTCAAGTATCACTGTAGGAAAAACAAAAGGTGAGAGTTTCAGGAGGGAAGTGAGGTGTGTGTAAATGTACTGTCTGAGAGGAGACTGAGAAGCAAAGGAGTCGTTGAGATATTGTCAATGAATGACTTGGGGGAGACCTGAAAAAGTGAAAGACACACAGACGGACACAAGGTGCTATTGGTCAACTAGTGATGGTATCCCACTGGATGATAGTCTGTTAGTTTGGATCCAGGATCATTGCACCTCAAATGCCTCAAAAAGGGATACTAGGCTCTAAAAGTTTAAAGAACAATAAGGATAGGTGAGCTTTCTATTAGTGTCATGCTGTGGGAGCTGAAGAATGAGACATCTTGGCACCACACAACAAAAAATTCCTGAGAAGCTGAGAAGTAACCATGGAATGCAAATCACTACCAAAGAGCACCCAGAGCTTGCAGAACAATACAGAGTTACCTTTGTGACATACTTCCTACGGATTCTGAGAAAAGTGTGGGCTGAAAGAAATGCAGCTAAGTGTTCAAGACATCTCTAATCAAATTCCTTGCTGCTATTCTAAGTGCATCTTGGATAACATGAAATCAACAGCCAGGTCATCAAAAAGCAGAAAGACAACGTTGCTGACCCAAATATCTTCTCCATGAGACCAGGAGGAAGTAAGACAAAGATGAGTGTGCAAGTTCAATGTAGCAGACAATACTCGATTGTATATGACTATTATATAGGTCCCTACCAGACTCTGAGCTCTCACCTGTGGCTCCAAGTAGCTGTTTGAATGGGACAGTGGCCACACCCCAGTACACCACCTTAAGAGGCAGGCTAAACCAGGTGAGGGTAGTCGTCAGGTCTCATACCCCGGTGAGATGGGGACCTGCTGTCCTAGCACGCAAAGTCACTTCCAGCGCTCTGGGCAGATGACATCTGCAGTGAGATCCAATGGCTAGGAAGACTGTTCTGCAGCACCACTTGGAGAGCGAAGGGCATGAAGAGGCACAGAAGGCGTGGTTATCTTTGCTACCAGGGAAGGCCCTAGTTGCTACTCATACCACTGGACCCAGATTTCCGAGGTCAAGAGTGTGGAACTGCCCCAGTGCAACGGTTCTTCCACTTTAAAAATTCTTCTGCATGGGTTCCCTGTTATCGTCAGGTACAACTATCAACTGCCAGCTGCTTAACTGGGCCAAAATGTACTGGTCCCAGTGTGTCCCAATTACCAGAATCCACTAGAAACAAAGGATACTAGGAATGAAAGTTTACCAAGTTACAGTGGTTTCTTTTAAAGTAGTTTGTCCAAGAAAAAAATAATGAATCATATAAAAAGCAGTGTTATTGTAAGAGGGGAAGTCCTATACAGTTAGGTTTAAATATCTTTTTGTACTGTATTGTTTCACTCTGCTATATTCAATGCATGATACAGAGCATGAAGTGCAGAAGATTAAGTGTATTGTGAGCCTCACATCTGAGTAAGGAGGTAATAAAGGAAGAGTAACAGTTCTTAACATTGGAAGATGGCAGTCAGTGTTTTTTGGTTTTGTAGTACCACCTTGTAAGGATTATTAAGTTTCAAGACATCCTTGGTCACCACAACTCATACAGGTACCTGGACCCCCGTACCTAATAGAGTGGCCACCGAGTGCCACCTGTTGGTATTGGCATCAAACGGAAAGCATGAACACAGTGTAAGGGTCTTTTTCAGTGTTGTATGATTCTAACCATAAATCTTGTATGTTACCAGAAAATGTCAAAATTAATATAATTCTTTGAGAGTAAAGGCTGGAAGTTCATCCCTAATGTTAATTCAACTGCATTTCAGATGCAGAATTGCAATATTGGTCATTCAGTATTTACAGCAGAGGATATTTTTTAATCCCAAAGGATCTCCACAAGTTTTCTATGGACCATTAGTCCAAGGCCCATTGGTTTACTCATGCCCTAGTGAACTATAAAACAAATGTCAGTGAATTTCAGGGAAGTCCAAAATCAGCTTGCGTCATATTATCAAGCCCAAGAATCTGGGGTGGGATTAAATTTGATGTGCCGTTTTAAACAGTTTATTGAACCAGCTTTCTTCAGCTGCTTCAGGACTCCTAAATTTTATCTAAATCTCACATGGAGGAATTGAGTGGATTAAGTTGCACAGTTTATTGTTTTAAAAGTTGTGGCTTTGAATTGGCCAGGTTTTTGCAGCATTAAAACTCAACTCCTTTGAAATTGATTACATGGGATCATATTGTCAGAGACCACAAATAATTAAGCTTCTTTAAACTCAGTGCCCATTAAGATACCAGACTACAAGTTCTATTCAAATTTCTCCGTGTACTCCACCTTTAAAAATTGATTTGAGCTTACTGATTCAGAAGGTCATAAAACAATTTACCAGAATTATTTAAGTTATGTTTGTGGAATGCGGACATCCTGACAATAATGGGATCTGCTGCCTATCCCTAACTACACCTTGATACGTTGTTGATTATGACACGATGTAGTATTCTAAAGGATATCTGGCTTCTTCAATCCTGTGATTTTTTTTTTTTCCCCCTTGCTCACCTTTAGTTCCAGAGCTCACTGCTTGAATGAGTGATAAATATGGTAGCACAGGCTATCGATGGAATCCCACCAAGGCCTGGCAAACGTACATACAAGTAGTAAAATGAAGAAGGGAAAGGTAGTCAGTCTTGCAGCACAGATACAGACCCCTCAACCTATTGCCATCATCAAGTAAGCATCTATAATCTCAATAAAAGTCATGAACTTATTAGACTGTAGTACCCATTGATTTCTTTATCAGTCTTGTCTGTTTGTGACACTTAATTACTACAGACTTGGTTCAAGGGCATTTACAGAATGACTACTAAATGCCAGCAGCATCTACATCCCAACGATGAACAGTAACGTAACAGTAGTAGTTAGTGAGATGCTATTACAGCTTGTGCTCTCGGAGTTCATTCCCAGTGTCCTCATCAGGTGTTTGTACGTCCACCCTTTGAAAAGCGTAGACTTTCTCCAGGTGTTCTGATTTTGCTCCCTGAGTCCAAAGTTAGCCGGCTTAATTGGTCATAGTAAATTGTCCCGTGATTAGGTTAGGGTTAAATTGGGGCTTGCTGGGTGGCACCTATTCTGCACTGTGTCTCTGAGTGAGTGAGAGTCACACTGCATCTAAAAAGTACCTGGATGAAAATCATTAGCCACAAGGCTAGAATGCGGGATAGCAGATGATATGGTGCATGTGGACTTCCAAAAGAAGGCTTATCATTGAGATTTTTGGTCTTGGAAGGATAGAGGTGGATGTGATATTCCCCTTGGCTGGGGTGGCTGGAATCAAGGGCCATTATCTCTAATGGCTCAGTCTCCGATATTCTGACATTATCTTCTTTCTCTCCCCCCCCCCCCCCCCATACTTTTCTCCAATCGCCTTAAAATACGTCCTCTTATTAGCAATTTCTGCTCTGGGTAGGGAGGTGGTGGGGAGATGCTGGCTGCCCACTCTGACTATGCCCCTTGTACACCTCTATCAAGTTACCTGTCATCCTCATTTGCTCAAGAGAAAAGCACTAGCTTGCTCAACTTTTCAAATGAGCTCCTACCATAACACAATTCAATGATCTATCAAATTAAATTAATTTAAATTCTCTATTTGCCATGTCATGTGTATTTGCATCTTGAGTCATTTAAAAAAGGCTTCTGCATTCCAAGTCCAGTAACAAAATTCCTCAGGAGTTCAAGTTTATTGTTGTGTGCATGCATTCACAGGGTGTAAAGGCCGTGAAAATTAGATTTTTGCAGCAGCAGTTCAGTACATTACAATTATTTAGAATTAAATTAACAAATTATGCATAACAATGCAATAAATAAAATGTTACAGCATCATGGCAAATTGAGGAAAAATGTAATATGAGGTAGTATAAGATTTTTCAAGAAGCTGATGGCACTCGGATAGAGGTTGTAACAACTTCTTTAAAAAACTGCAGAGAAAATCTGATATAAAAACAAAGTGTTGCCATTATTCAAATCAGGTCACATCTGTGGAAAGAGAAACAGTAGCGTTTCAGGTCAATTAATTTACTAAACCAATGTAAATTACCCTTGGTGTGGGGTCTGTTGAGGATAAAATAGGGTTATTATCAAGTTGGTGTGAATCTGTGTTTGATAGTTGGTGCAGGCTTGGAGGGCTGAAGGACCTGTTTTGTGCTGTATGTCTCTCTGACTCAGACTGGGAATGAGAGTTTTAAGTTACGTAGAATGTAAAGTGTGTGTGATGGTGGTGGAAGAAGGGAGTGTTGGAGTCAGACAGCAGAGCAGTGGGCACTTTTGCTCAACTCTTCCATGTTGAACTAGATATCCTTCTAAGATGGTCCCATTTGCCTGTGTTTGGCCCTTAACCCTCTAAGCCTTTCCTATCCATGTACCTGTCCAAATGTCTTTTTAATTGCTGTTATTGTATCTGCCTCAATCACTTATTCTGACAACTCATTCCATATGCATATAACCTGGGTGCAAAAGTTGCCCCTCCAGTTTAGTTTTAATCATTCTTCCCCTCTCCTTCAACCTCTGCCTTATAATTTTTGATTCCCTTTCCCTGGGCAAAAAACTGAGTGCAATTCACCCTGTCTATGCCCCACTGATTTTGTGCACCTCTGTAATATCATCTATGGTTTCCTTCACTCTTGCAGGGGTGTCAAACTCATTTTAGGTCGCGGGCCGGATTGAGCAAAATGCAGCTTCATGCGGGCCGGATCAGTCGGTCGCGTGCGAACGCAGCTTTCGTTGCCTCCGTTTTTTCAGCCTGCTCTCATGTGTCTCAGTCTCTGCTATAACTACAAAGTGTTTCACTTTACAAATTCCGTTTCTTATGAAGAAGACTGCCGAGCAAGACTGCCGAATAAACACTAAAAACCCTGCAAACCTGGTACCTGAATAAACTCAGCATTAGCCATATCATAGGCCATAGGCACTTCGATTACTGGGGCCAGCTTTAATAGTAATTAGATATTATCTCGCGGGCCAAAGATAATTCCACCATGGGCCGGATTTGGCCCGCGGGCCTTGAGTTTAACATATATGCTCTAGAGAATAACATTCAATCAAGCCCAACAATCTCTCGCTCTCTCCCCCTCCCTCCCTCCCCCCTCCCCCCCCCTTGAGTCCCGGCAACATTCTCATAAACCTTACTTGCATTCTTGTCAGTTTGGTTAGGACAAGGGATATCTGTATAGCGTGGGACAAGGTCAAATAGGTTAATAGGACTGTTGGAGGGTGTTTGTTACGTGTTGTTAATACTGATGTTATTAGCTCTGGACCTTATCCATAAAGGCTGTACAGATAGAGAGAAACTGGGCAAATATCTAGGGATGTTAACTGAGGAATAGTTATGAAATTGCAGCGAGAAACTCTTTATATCTGCCTGAGTATATCATGTGAAAGACTGGAAGTAGACCTTGAATCTGCCTCTGTACTTGGAGACATGTATGCTCTGAAAAAGAATTATTTATGTTGTTTTTTAATCAGTGCTTGCCTAGCCTAGCAGAGTCTGGGCCAGCAGTTAGATGTCTGAACATGCACACACATTGCAGTTTTAAATTCAAGGTCTAAGTAACTGGAATTACAAAAACACAAGAGATTTTGCAGACGCTGAAAATCCAGAGCAACACAAAATGCAGGATTCTTGAAGACATCAACTGCTTATTCATTTCCATAGATGCTGCCTGGTCTGCTGAGTTCATCATCTTGTGTGTGTTGCTTTGGAATTACAAAAAGCCTGTCTCCATACTGAAGCCACTGGAGTGACTTAAAAAACCCAACAGATTCACCAACGTCCTCAGGGAAGGAAATCTGTGACCCCCGACCCTCTGGTGTGTTTGTCTCTGAACCCCCTTCTTGTTTCAAGACATTTAGGGATGGGTAGTAAATGTTGTTACCAGCAATTTCTGAATCCCACCAAAAAAAAACTAATTTAAAAGATTTCAGGAATAATTACTATCTACTATTTGCCTGAGTTTCAAACTTTCTCTTTGCAGGTACCATAAATAGAGTAGATGGTCAGAATCTTTTACTCAGTAAAAATGTCTAATATTAGCTGACATGCATTTAAGATAAAAGGTGAGGAGGGTGTAGAGTAAAGTGGTAGGTTCTCAGAATGTACAGCCTGGTGTGGTGTTGGAAGCCAAACGTGAACTGTCGGAAGAAGTTGGCTGTATTCTGCCATCATATTCCTTTTTGGTTCCAGCTATCACTTAACAGCCTCTGTCTCGCCCTTCCCTCTCAGTTTCATATACTGGCCATCATCCCTTTACCCTCTGCCCTGAAGCAGGGTCTCAACCCAAAATGCCCATCATCTCTTTGCATCCAAAGATGCTGCTTGACCCACTGAGTTTCTACAGTTTATTTTTCTCTTTCTGTGAGGTCTGTCTGAACCAATCTGTTCAGGCTTTTGATTTTTTACATTGAAAAAGCACCAGACTACTTGAGTAGCAGCCAGGATTTTGGCTTCATGAAATATTATGAAGTGGGTGACAGCAAAGGAGATAAAATTGTGGAGTAATACAGCACAGAAACATCCTTCCTGACTCTGCTTATCTCGACTATTTTATTCTCCCTCCCCCCCCCCCCAACCCCCAGTTCTGTTGCTTCCTACCTACATCTGTGACACTTAATACACTCTTAATCTTTTCAATTTCTTTAAGTTCCCTGGCCCTGATCATCTGATTTTCATTATGGATGTCCAGTTGCTATATACCTCCATCAAGAGAGCCTTTGTCCACTACTTTCTGGACAACAGACCCAACCACAATCACCAGCACTCCTCCTCTGGCGGAAATGGTCCTCGTCCTCAATAATTTCTCCTTCAGCTCCTCCCACGTCCTTCAAATGAAAGGTATAGCCATGGGCACTCGCATGGGTCCCAGCTATGCCTGCCTTTTTGTTGGCTACGTGGAACAGTGTATTGTCTAAGCCTACACTGCTATCATTCCCCAACTGTTTCCATGTTACATTGACTGCATTGGTGCTGCTTTCTGCACCCATGCTGAGCTCATCAACTTCATCAACTTTGCCTTAACTTCCACACAGCCCTCAAATTTACTTGATCCATTTCTGACACCTCCCTCTACATCTTTGGAGACAGTCTATTTACTGATATCTTTTATAAACCCACTGACTCTCCCAGCTACCTGGACTATACCTCTTCCCACCCTATCATTTGTAAAAACGCCATCCTCTTCTCTCAGTTCCTCGTCTCTGCCACATCTGCTCTCAGGATGAAGCTTTTCATTCCAGAATTAAGATATCCCTTCAAAGAAACTAGCTTCCCTTCCTACACCAACAGCGCTGCCTTCACCCGCATCTTTCCCATTTCGCGCACATCTGCCCTCACCCTATCCTCCTGCCACCACACCAGGGATCGAGTTCCTCTTGTCCCTGCCTACCACCACCATGCCACCAGTATTTGAATACAGCACACAATTCTCTGTAACTTCCACAATCTCCTGTGGGATTCCCCCCCCCCCCCCACATTCCTCTTTCTGCAGGGATTGCTTCCCTGCCCAGCTCCCTTGTGCACTTGTCCCTCCCCACTGATCTCCCATTTGGTACTTATCCTTGCAATCAGAATAAGTGCCATACCTGCCCCTGCAGTTCCTCCCTCGCTACCATTCAGGGTCTAAACAGTCCTTCCACGTGAGGTGACATTTCACCTGTAAGTCTGTTGGGGTCATTTATTGTATCCAGTGCTCCCGGTGTGGCCTTCTGTGTATCAGTGAGACCCAATGTAGATTGGGAGACCGCTTCACCGAGCACCTACGCTCCATCCGTCAGAAAAAGTGGGATCTCCTGGTAGCCATTCATTTCAATTCTACTTCCTGTTACCATTTTGACATGACAGTCCATGACCTCCTCTACTGCAGTGATGAGGCCACACTCAGGTTGGAGGAGCAACTCCTTATTTTCTGTCTGGGTAGCCTCTAACCTGATGGCATGAACATTGATTTCTCAAACTTCCAGTAATTGCCCCTCCCTTGCACCATTCCCCATTCCCTTTTCCCTCTCTCACATTATCTTCATGTCTGCCTATTGTCTCCCTCTGTTGCTCCTCCCCCTTTCCTTTCTTCCATGGTCTTCTTTTCTCATGCTTGTCATCTTTGCTGAACAAAGTTAGTCCATGGTCAAACCACATTTGAAATATTGAGAGCAGTTTTGGACTCCATATCTTAAAAAAAAATGAATGGGTTTGCTTTGGAAGGGATCCAGAGCAGGGGTTCCCAACCTGGTCTGTGGACCCCTTGCTTAATGGTTTTGGTTCTGGGCATTTTTTTTTTTTTAAAAAAAGGTTTGTATCTCCTCATCCAGAAGAAGTTTGAGAGAATAGTCCCAGAAATGAAAGGGCTGGCCCATGAGGAGCATTTGACAGTTGAGACCTGTACCTGCTGGAGTTTAGAAGAATGTGGGAGGATCCTATTTAAACTCAACAAATATTGAAAGGCTTCGATAGAGTGGACATGGTGAGGATGGTTCCAAGAGTGCAAGAGTCCAGGACCAGAGGGCACAGGCTCAGAACGCATGTACCTTCAGAACAAAGATGAGGAATTTCTTTAGCCAGACTGTGGTGAATCTGTAGAATTCATTGCCACAGATATCTGTGGAGGTAAGATGGTGCTAATGACCAATGGTGACACCTTGCAGGCAGCTTGTAAAACTACTGGATACTCTTCTAAATATACTTCTGGAACTGTGATAGATTGCAGCCTGGAAGTTCCCTTTTGCGAATGTATTTATGGGCTGACTAAACGATTTGGTGCTTCTGCAATCTGGAAGATTCAGAGTGGATGAGATGGTGTTGATTACTAATGGTGGAACACTAACCTGTTGTCGGCTCCATTACTCTGTGCCGATTAAAGCATCCAGCAAGAGTAGAATCATTGAGGACAAGAGAAATAACAAATGGGGGTTCAGTGTTATCTGCCTGATTTTGACCAGTCTCTCGTGTCAGCTGGCAGGCAAGAGTGCAGGAATTTTGGATCCCACACTTCCGGTTTCAGGAGTGGCCATTGCCTACAACCATTAAGTTTCTGAACAAGCTGTCCTCGGCGCTGAACGTGCTCCACAATCAGGACTCCAAGAACTCTGCAGTTCATGTTGCTTGTGTTTTTTGTTTACTTTTTTTTTACTATTTGCGCGATTTGCACTGAGCTGACTGCAGCTGTGGCCATCGGTCAGTGCTGGGTTACCATTTGGAGACACTGCAGTTAATGTTATTTGTTTCCTTTTTATTGTTTCCACAATTTGGTCGTCTCTTTCACACATTGGGTGTTTGGTCTTGTTTTGTGGGGATTTTCTTTGAATGGGTTCTATTGTGTTTCTTTGTTTTGTGGCTGCCTGTAAAAAGACAAATCTCAAGTTTGTATAATGTATACATACTTTAATAATAAATGGACTTTGAACTTTGGAGATCAATTCATTTGCTAACTCATTAGTAAGGGTGCCAAAGGTTACAGGGAGAATACAGTAGAATGGAGTTGAAAGGGAAATGTAAATCGAATGGCAGAGTAGACTCGATGGGCTGAATAGCCTGGTTCTGTTCATGTGTCTTGTGTTCTTTTGGTCAAGGATTGGCCCATATCTTTCAACTTTTTCTAATCACGTACTCGTCCAAGTGTCAAGTAAATGTTGTTTTTGTATCTGACTCAGCCACTTTCTCTGGAAGCTTGTTCCATATACATATATATATAGACACACACACACACACACACAGGAAGAAGTTGCCCCTCAGGTCACTTTTTAAAAAAAAAAAATCATTCTTTCCCCCTCTCATCCTAATTCAATGAGTTATGTTCTTTCTGTGGGGGGAAAAGGCTGTGTGTGCACATATGGTACTTTCGCTCCTTGAAGTTCAGTCTCCTGTACTCCGAAGAATAGTCTTAACCTGTCCCTATAACCTTGTTCCTCAATTCCTATCAACACATCTGGAGATGAAGAGAAATTAACAAGTATATCTTGGATTTAAATCCCCTCTTTAGTACAGTGGGTGCACAGTAGCCAAGCAGTTAGTGTAATGCTGTTACAGCTCGGGGTGTTTCGGAGTTCAGTTTGGCACTGTTCTATAAGGAGTCTCTGTACGTTCTCCCTGTGGAATGCATGAGTCTTCTGCAGCTCCTCTGATTTCCTCTCACATTGCAAAGACGTACTGGGCAGGTTGATTGGCCATTGTGAATTGTCCCGTAATTAGGTTAGGGTTAATCGGGTCTGTCGAGGGTTTCTGGGGCTGTGTGACTTGAAGGGCTCGAAGGGTTAACTCCGCGCTGTATCACAAAATAAATAAATTAAATGTTCAGTGGAGTTTCAATATTATTAATGAACAAGATAACACAATATTAATAGCTTCCCAAGGTTGGTCTTGAGGAGAATTAGAAAGGGGGAGATAGGCACAGAAATTCAGCAAAGGATTTCTGACTTTAGGAGCTCAGCAGATGAGAGAGGCAGACTTTCCATTGTAAATTTCACTTTGCTACAGTCCTGCAAACTTCCATGGAATGAACAACTTAATGTACAGATCGTAAGGAAAATTTGAGAGGAGAATTAAGGAAATGGTAATCACAGCAGGAATATAGGTGGATATTAGCACGTTCTAAATGTTGAAGAGGCCAGTCTGCTTGTGGGACGAGAGGCTCTGCTGCAATACTGAGGCAGAGATTGCCGTGGACCGCTGCACCCTATATCCTTGTGTATCTCTCCTAATGCCTGACACAAACACACTCCAATACATGTGCCTTTGCACAGTGAAAATTCTGGTGCTACAGCTGACTGGATACACTTTTGGAATCTGCTTTAAGGTTATCTGAATAAGAGCTTTGTGAGCTATTGTACATTTTTTTTAAAAAAAGGCAGTAGAAACCAACCCCTGGAGATATTGGTTAGCTTGTAGTGCAAATGGTCCCCATCTCCAGAAGGATTCAGATACCCACAGCACACTGCAATACATTTACTTATAATTTTGGCAGCTACATTGACCTTGTACTGATCCCAGACTGGCGCCATTAGCTGTAACCTAACAGAATTGCCCGGAGGCCTCCCTTGTAAGGTTAGGGAGGTTCTGTATAAATGACTGGCTTTTTAAAAGTAAATAACTTGTGTCAGCTGTTAGGGAGGTACAGATAAGCTCACGTGGCTCAGCCTTCCCAGACACAAAGGAACTGAACTTGGAGAGATGAATGCTTGCATGTTGACGTAGGTAGTGGCAACGCAGGCGTAAATCATGGGATTAATTCATGGTTAGTGTGGGTTAATTATTCATGGATTCATAGAAGTGTACAGCACAGCAGTCCCTTCAGCCCAATGTGTGCCTGCTAACAAAGATGCCTGTCTAAGCTTGTCACATTCACCTACAGTTGGCCCAATCTTTCCTATCCATGTATGTGTTTAAATGTTGTATTAAATGCAGGTGCCTCTATCACTTCTGATGATAATTTGTTCCGTTTGCTCCCCACTCTGTGAGAATCTTTTCCCCTCTCACCTCGAACTTTTTTCTGTCAACTAGTTTTAAACTTCGTAACCCTGAGAAGACAGTGCTGCCTACCTCATCTATGCCCCTCATAATTTTGTGTACTGTAGCCCTGTAACATCACTTTTTAGCCACTTTCAGGGAACTAAGTATTTGTTGTTTTGCTTCCCCCAGGCCTTGCCGTTCACTGTGTATGTCCTGGCGTTGTTTATCTTTGTAAAATGTATCAGCACACTTGTCTGAGTTAAAATTTATCAGCTGTGCCTTTGCCCAGTTTGATACCCTATTGTTATCCTTTGCCCAGCTTGATACCCTATTGTTACCCTTTGCCCAGCTTGATACCCTATTGTTATCCTTTGCCCAGCTTGATACCCTATTGTTATCCTTTGCCCAGCTTGATACCCTATTGTAACTTTAGACTGTCCTTTTATTCTCCTCCACCACCAATGTTGGTAAGTGCACTGCTTATGTTTTTCATATAAATTATTAATAAAAATCTGACAAACAAAAGAGGACCAAGCACTGGTCAGTGTGGCACACCACTGGTCACCGGCCTCCAATCTAGAAAAACAACCCTGTACTACCACACTCTGTCTTTGACCACCAGGCCAATTCCGTATCCCATTGGTTAGCTCTCCCTGGATCCCATGTGTTCTGTGCTTCTGGAACAGCCTATCATGTGGAACCATGACAGAGGCTTTGCTAAAGTCCACGTAGACCACATCTACTACCCTGCCCTTGAGAACTCAGCAGGTCAGGCAGCATCTATGGAGGACAATACCCTTCAGGACTGGAAAGGAAGGGGGAAACATCCAGAATAAGGTGGTGTGGGGAGGGAAAGGAGTACAAGCTGATAGTTGAGACCAGGTTTGGTGGGGGAGGGGGAAGGGGTGGAAGATTGAGTAAGAAGCTGGGAGGAGACAGGTGGAAGACGTAGGGTCTTTTAAGAGGCTTTTAGATGGGTACATGGAGCTAGTAATTTCTAAGGTAGTGTCATGTTTGGCACAACCTTGTGGGCCGAAGGGCCTGTATTGTGCTGTAGGGCTGCTGAAGAAGGTGGAATCTGATAGGAGAGGATAGTGGACCATGGAATAAAGAGGAGGAGGAGGAAGGGAACCAGAGGGAGGTGATAGGCAGATTTGGAGAAAAGGAAGGGTGAGAGGGTAACCAGAATGAGGAATAGAAGGACAGAAGTAGGAGTTGGAAGAAATTATCTTGCTTTTCCAAATGCAAATAAATGCCATCTGTCAGATTTCCCTGTAGTAACCTTTCCATAACTGATGGAAGGTTCAGTGGGCTGTAGTTCACTGGACTCACTCTGCTGACCTTCTAAATGAAAGCACAATATTAGACTCTCATCGGCCTTCCAATACATTTCCCACTGTTAATAAAGATATGAGGGAGATCGCTTCCTGCAACATCCCATGATGTACTTGGTCAGGCTCGAAGGGATTTGTATACGTGCTACAAGACCACTCACAGCACCTCTTTCATAATGTTGATACATTTCAGGATATCACTACTCTGTTCCTTGAACTCATCAGCTTAATGGCAAGTGAATGCTGGGTGTCCAAATCTCCTTTCCATTTGGACCTTGCCTTCCTTCAGTTACCAACACTACAGTGTCCAATAAGAAATGAGGAAAATGGCAAATTAGACCAACAGAGAGAGAGACAAAGCACAAGAGGAACTCAACAGTCAGGCAGCATCTGTGGAAGGAAATGAATAGTTGTTATTTCAGGCCAAGCCTCTTCATCTGGAATGGAAAGAAGAGGGGAGATGGCCAATATAAAGGAAAGGTGGAGGGAAGGGGTGTCACAAGAGCCAGCAGGTGATGAGAGAATTTAGCTGGGGTGAGTGGGGACAATGTCAGAAGCTGAGAGGTGATGGTGGAAGTGACAAGGGGCAGAAGGTGAAATCTGAGGAGAGGAAAGTGAAGCATGAAATAAAGGAAGAGAGATGGGGAGGGGAGCTAGTGGAAGTAATGCATGGGTGAAGGGCATATGGAGAGTGTGGGCAGAGCAAATGTACATTATTTGCTGTTTATGTTGGTGTGCCGTGGGTGCTTCCTGGAGATGGGAATCACTTGCTCTGTAAGCCAACTAACATCTGAAGGGGGCTGGTTTCTACTGCCTACTGCTTACCTTTGGCGTTTTTATGCCCAGTTGCTCACCTAGTTTGTATTCCTCTGTCCTTAAAGCAGCTTGCAGTCTTCTACACTTTCAATGTTAGCACTATTTTCCCTTGCACTTCACACTCCATTCCAGTGTGTGCTTGTGTCAGACAACGCAGAGAGATTAAGCACCACGGCTGCTTTGTTCTGCTACAGTCTTTCCCTCAGCACTGAGGTAGTCAATGGGATAACTGACTTGGAATGGCTCTCGTCAGTGGAGCCATTTTGAAAAATCAAAGTAATCCAGAGATTTCAAAATATTTTCATTGTCTTTGGCAATGAAGTCGTGGGACTTCAGCTATGTAAAGCTTTCTTCATAGCTCTGAAATGAAAGCAATGCGTCAGTAACCAACACAAGAATTACTTGCATGTTTTATTGCAATCTTGGGATTGAAGATGGAATGAAGCATATCAAATTAGTTATTTCACATGTCATATTCATTAACCAATTTTGCAGATCAGGCTGAAATTTTGCTCATTTTTAAAATTGTTTTTAATATGTAAATAAACTTGGAAGGTTATATTGAATGTACCTTAAAATGCCAGACTTTGCAGGCATGAAACATTTCAGAGACTTGTCATATCAGTCCAAACTGATTGTCATTCCATTAACAAAGAAAGGCTTGCTGTAGGAAGTATTTATGTATTGCTTTCTCTGCCTTGACTGCTTATCAAATAATAAGTATTTGAAGAATAGCTTTTGAAGGTCAAGTAAATAGCTTATTTTATCTTGATCTCAAATTCTTAACAACCAGATTGCAGGCAATAAAATGCTGTTACAATAAGTTGTAAAGAGTGAGAGGGGGCTGTGTTGCTTCCAACTGATTATGCTATAGTTTTTGGTCCATCTGATTTTCAATGCCATCTGGAATATTGTCCTTTCATTTTGAGGGGTTGATGGGGATGTCGCCTTTCTCAAGAAGGATCCAAGTACTTTCTTCCTTCTGCTTGATCATCTCTTGCTTAGAGAGGAGAGCCATTTTCTGGAGTTGGGCATGCATATGGCATGATTCTCCCATCTGAGGTAGTCAGAATTATGCAGGAGACTATACTTCTGCCCAGCAGTCCATGAGCTTTGTGCTGGATTTGTGGTCTTGATCTTCACACACTTTTCAAGTGGCCAAGGCCTTGCTATGTTGCACTGAACTTCATCACCATGACTACGTTTATGGAGAGGTGGCTTCCATGATGGGGAAGAATTCCACATTTTCTAGGATCTTGCTGGGCACCTTCGTTAAAGGGAGGCAGTCAGGTGCAGCAGGATTAGCAGAAGGCATTTTACTTTATGGATGTTTAGTGAAGGTTCTTGTGTTCCATTGAGTGAGTCATTAAAGGCTTGGATTTCTGCATCCAAATATTTATGCACACACAGGCATGCATATATTTACATTTATCTGCACTTGCGTACACACACTTTGTCTGTGTACCTTCTGAATGAGGTTGATGTGACCTTGGTTCTGAAGTTGAAGCCATTGTCTGCCTCCACAGATGTTCCTCTAGCAGGTTGTTCTTCTGCTCCAGATTTCAGCAACTGTGGTCTCTCGTCTTCTCATTTTCTTTTATTTTGTTGCTTTAAATTATTTATACTATTATAGACTACTATTTTTATTTATATTTAAAAATAATTGTTTCTAATGACAAATCATTTGCGTTCATATCAAAATATTTTAAATGTCTGCAGCAGAAGAATTTACAAACAGATCCTCAAGATGTAGAAGCAGAATTGGTCCACTCAGCCCATTGAGTCTGCTTTGCCATTCAATCATGGCTGATTTTTATTTTCAACCCCAAACTCTCTCCCTCTTTCCTTAACCCACTTACCAATCAAAAATCCATCAATCTTTGCTAAATATGCATAATGACGGTCTCCATAGCCCTCTGTGGCAACAAATTCCATGGTGCATCTGTTTATAAAAAAAATAAATAAAATTGCTAGTGTCTTGGTGACATACCAAGTCTCTTCAAACTCCTAATGTGATACAGCTACGGTTGTGCCTTCTTAATAAATTGCCGGTGTCTTTGATGACATACCAAGTCTCTTCAAACTCCCAATGCGATGAAACCGCTGTTGTGCCTTCTTTGTAATTCCATCAATATTTTGGGCCCAGGATAGATCTTTGGGGATGTTGCCAATCAGGAATTTGAAACTGCTCATCCTTTACATTACTGATCCCTCGATGAGAACTGGTATGTGTTCCCTCAATTTCCTCTTAAGTCCACAATTAATTTCTTCCTCTTACAGACATTGAGTGGTGTCACAGGAACAATCAGCTGATTTGTTTTACTCCTGTATGCCACCTCGTCACCTTCTGAAATTTTGCCAAAAATAGTAGTTGGCAAATTTTTTTATTAAAAAAAAAAAAAATTTTTATTAGTTTTTCAAAACATTTTACAAATTAAAAACCCCAAATCCCAATGAGGAGCATTAATACAGTGCAAAATGAAGCATACAATAACAATATGCTACAAAGGAAGAGAATTTCACAAAAAAGCACCTAAATTAAAGACAAGTAAGCTTAGTGTCCTCTCCAAGCCCCACAA
The DNA here is from genome assembly GCF_048418815.1 of Hemitrygon akajei. Lineage (NCBI taxonomy): Eukaryota > Metazoa > Chordata > Chondrichthyes > Myliobatiformes > Dasyatidae > Hemitrygon > Hemitrygon akajei. The sequence goes on from NC_133124.1 coordinate 83,764,542, forward strand.
CACAAGAAAAAAACCCAACTCCAGACCGACCACAACACAATATAAAGAGTATAGGTCAGGACAGTCAAACTCCCAGACTGTGAATACACTTAGCAACAGAGGATAATAATGCCTACTACCAGGAAAAAAAAGGGAGCTGAAAGCAAGGGACCGAAAAGGAGAAAAAAAAACCCTAGTCAAGAGGAAGGTTATGAAAGTACTCGATAAAAGGTCCCCAGACCTTATGGAACTTTAGATCCGAATTAAGAACTGAATAATGAATTTTTTCAAGGGCCAAGCAGGCCATAATATCATTAAGCCATTGCGCATGAGTGGGCGGGGCAACATCTCTCCATCTAAGGAGGATCAAGTGTCTAGCCAGGAGAGAGGCAAAGGATAGTATTCGGCATTTGGTCGGACCCAGACATAAATCTGTCTCACCCCAAAAACTGAACAGAGTAATGAAGGGGTTTGGTTCTAGGTGCTGATTCAGAATACCCGATAATGTAGTGAAGACATCTTTCCAGAATTTCTCCCAAGCTAGGACAGAGCCAGTACATATGGATGAGAGAGGCCACGCCACCTCTTGCATTTATCACAGAGCGGACTAATGCCAGGGTAGAATCGAGATAGTTTAGATTTAGACATATGGGCTCTATGAACAATCTTAAACTGTAAGAGGCAATGGTGAGCACAAAGAGAGGTTGAGTTAACCGATTTGAGAACTGAGTCCCAGCTCTCCTCGGATAAGGAGATATTTAAATCCTGCTCCCAGGCCATTTTAATTTTATCCACAGGGGCCCGTCGTAAGGCTGCTAGTTTATCTCGGATAATTGATATTAAACCTTTACCTAGTGGATTAATGGAAAGAAATAGGTCCATAGCATTTTTCGCAGGCATTTCAGGAAAGTTAGGAATTAAAGGAGCAATAAAGTGTCGGATTTGGAGATATCTGAAAAAGTGAGCGTTAGGCAGGTTGAACTTAACAGAGAGCTGCTGAAAAGAAGCAAAGCGATTATCAATGAAGAGATCTTCAAAATGTCTAATGCCCTTCCTATACCAAACATGGAATGCTGAATCGTACGTAGTAGGTAAAAAAAGGTGATTATGTGCAACAGGGCTAGAAACGGAAAACCCCTGGAAACCATAGCATTTCCTGAACTGAGCCCATATACGCAAAGTGTGTCTAACAAGAGGATTAGCTATTGATCTGGGCAGACTGCTAGGGAGTGCAGAGCCAAGAAGTGCAGATATAGATAATTCTTTAGTGGAGCTCAACTCCATTGCCACCCAATTAGGGCACTCGGGTTGACCGTGGAAGAAAGACCAGAAGGTAGCACAACGTATATTAGCTGCCCAATAATATAAGCGAAAGTTAGGTAAAGCCATGCCACCCTCTTTTTTTAGATTTTTGGAGGTGGATTTTATTAATTCTAGAGCGCTTATTCTGCCACAGATATGACAAAATAATAGAGTCTAAGGAATCAAAAAAAGATTTAGGAATAAAAATTGGGATAGATTGAAATAAGTATAAAAATTTGGGGAGAACATACATTTTAACAACATTAATATGACCTACCAAAGACATAGATAGAGGTGACCATTGTGCCAGACTCTATTTTATAGTATATGAAAGATTGACAAAGTTTTCACGAAAGAGATCTTTAAACTTCCTTGTGACTGTAATTTCAAAATAAGTAAATTGATTATGGACTACTTTAAAAGGGAGATCACGAAATATTAGTTCTTGTGCTTCTTTATTAATTGGGAAAAGTTCACTCTTATGTAAATTGAGTTTATAGCCAGAGATCTGGCTAAACTGGTCAAGAAGTGAAAACATTAGAGGTAAGGATGTAGACGGATTTGAGAGAAAGAGTAATAAGTCATCAGCATAGAGAGAAACTTTATGCTAGTTGGCAAATTTTATAGATGGCATTTGAGCTGTGTCTAGCCACACAGTCGTGGGTGTAGAGAGAATGGAACAGTGGGCTCAGCATGTGCACAGGTGTTGATCCTCAGTGAGATGTTATTTCCGATCTGCACAGACTGAGATCTCCCAGTGAGGAAGTCAAAGATCCAGTTGCAGAGAGAGGTAAAGAGGCCCACATTTTGGAGCCTTCTGATTTGAAGTGAGGGTTGAATGCTGAGCTGTAGTCAATAGACGGTAGCCTGATGTAAGTATTATGATTGTTTGGGTGATCCAAGACTGAGTGGAGAGCCAGTGAGATTAGATCCATTGTAGACCTATTGTTGTGATGGGCAAATTGCAGAGGGTCCAGGTTTTTGCTGAGGCAGGAGTTGATTCTACCCATGACCAACCTCTCAAAGCACTTCATAGTAGATGTGAATGCTACTGTGTGATAGTTGACCTACTCTTCTTGAGCACTGATATGATTGTTGCCTTGTTGAAGTAGGTGGGAACCTCCGACTGCAGTAGTTAGAGAGTGATGATTTTGTTGTATACTCCTGCCAGTTGGTTGGTATAGGTTTTCAATGGCCTACCGGGTATTCCATCAGGGCCTAGTTGTTTACCCTCTTGAAAAATGTTCTGATGTCAGCTTCGGAGACAAAGATCACTGGGTCACCAGATGCTGCAGAGATTCACTCAGCTGTAGTTTTATTCTAACTTACAAAACATGCCAAAAGGTGTTGACATCTGGGAGTGAGATATCAGTCATTCATGATGTTATGTTTTGTTTTATGGGAAGTAATGAACTGTAAACTCTTTCAGAGCTGATGTGCATCCAATTCCATCTTGAACTTCAATTGGAATTGTTTTCTTGCTCTTAAGATAGCCTTCTGCAGGCCATAGATGGACTTCTTGTATAGTTTGGGTCACCAGTCTTGAATGCTACAGATCTTGCCCTCAGACTACGAATGTCCAGGTTTATCCACAGTTTTTTGTTTTGAGTATGCCAGGTATGTTCTTGAAGGCACACACTGGGCCATACGGGTCTTGATGAACTTGGTGGCACGTGTAGTGTATTCATTCAGATTCAAAGGTGAATATTGTCCAGTCCATTGACTCAAGCAGTCCTGTAAATGCTCCTCCACCCCCCTTTACCATAGCTTGCTCCTCATCACAGGTGCTGCAGTCATTACTCTCTGCCCATACTCTGGGAGTAGAAGTACAGTCAGGTGACTGGACTTCCCAAAGTGTGGGCGTAGGATATCTCGGTAAGTGTTCCTGGTGGTGATATAACAGTGGTCAAGTGTGTTAGAATCTCTAGTTCTTTAGGTGGTATAGATAGATAGATAGATAGATAGATAGATACTTTATTCATCCCCATGGGGAAATTCAACATTTTTTCCAATGTCCCATACACTTGTTGTAGCAAAAACTCCTTACATACAATACTTAACTCAGTAATAATATGATATGCATCTAAATCACTAACTCAAAAAGCATTGGCACACCTCTCCTATCACCACCCAGCCCAGATCCAGGCGTTGCGCAAAGGGGGCGTCGTGTGGTCCATTGACCTGCTGCCTAACCTTGTGCACCTGGAGAACATCTCTTCCTAATAGCAGGAGTATTTCTGCTTCTGGATCCAGCTCTGGGATGTGTTTGGCGATGTGGTGGAGATGGGGCTGGTGTAGCACCGCACTTGGCGTCGGGATCTCGGTGCGGTTGTTCAAGATTTCATTGCACTCTAAGAGCGGAGGGAGACGGATGACGACTTTACCATCCAGGGACTCGATCTGGAAGCCTTCGGCCTTCCTTCCGTAAGTTTCCATGTTGCCTGAGCAAGTTCTAAGGTAGTATGGGAACTGCTCGCTCTCAATGTTGAACAAGTCAAAGAACTCTGGACGGGCTAGCGAGCGATTGCTCTGATCATCCAGAATTACGTAGGCTTTGGTGGCCTAACGCTGACTAGGGTCTCTCTATGCACCAAAGACACAGTGAAAGCAACGCTTTTTCACTGTAACGTTCTCGCTCGGGTGTGAAATAACGCCGAGGTAAACGTCGAGATAAACCAGAATCAATGCAAACGAGACCGCAGTAAGATTAACCATTTACTGTTCACTCTGCACATTAACGCATGGTGAAAACTGTTGAAAAACAATACAAGATTGGTACAGTGTTTGTTCCCTTCTAAATATCACATTTACATTGTGAATACTTGCAAAAGTAAAACTACAATAACTACATTACATTAAAGTGCAGCATACAGTCAGAATCTAGCTGCTCCATTGGCTGCTTTAGATACACTTCAATACAAACTATCCCGACTCTTTAACTGACGAAAAGGTAAACCTTACCGACCGTCGTTACTTTTAACAGAATCGGCGTTAACATTTTAACTCAAAATACCGATTATCTAATGACTTACAGCGTTGCTTTCACTGTGTCTTTGGTGCATAGAGAGACCCTAGTCAGCGTTATGGTCGCACATGTGAGTGACCCCCACCCTTGCGTGAATCTCAAACCGGTAATTCCCCACAAGACGCGGCGAACCCGGATGTGACGTCATCGCAGCCGCGATGTATTACAGACAAATCAATTGATTTAAACAATCCTAACTTTAACTAAAAATGCTAACAAATTACTACGCGAAAATATTATAAACTAAATAACTGCCATAAAGGCAGCACACTCCCCGCTTGGCCTTCGTAAGGTCACAATGAACATAATACAAACAGGAGCCACCTACCTCGAAGAATTGACACGTACTAACGAACGCTTTCAACGGTTCTCCACTTGGCGTTCTTTAGTGAGAGGGCTTGCGTTCCTCATTCACATGGCCAGATCACACCAACGTTCATCCCGAAACAGTAAATGTAGGGGATGGCACAAATGTAACCTAGCCCGCACTGCGGATGAATTGGCCCAGGCAAAGGACGTCATCTTTAAAGCAACTCAAAGAGCGGCTTTCGCAGAGGAGTTTTCAGCTCTCCAAGCTAATAAACCAATACCTAAGGACAGCCCCCTGAGGAAATTCAGCCCGATCCTGAAGAACGATATCATCTGCATCGGAGGTCGGTTAATCCACTCCCAACTTCCAGCTGCAGAAAAGTGTCCGGTAATCCTGCCCAAAGACAGCCACGTGTCTTTACAGCTCACTCGCCATCACCATGAACAGGTAAGGCATCAGGGCCGTCATCTGACGGAAGGAGCAATCAGGGCAGCAGGACTGTGGATCTTGGGAGGTAAAACACTGATCAATTCAGTACTTCATAAATGCGTAACCTGCAGGAAACTGCGAGGCGGTTTGGAAGTTCAACGTATGGCGGACCTCCCACCAGAACGCCTCGAGGTCTGTCCTCCTTTTACATATGTGGGGCTCGACGTGTTTGGTCCCTGGACTATCATAACGAGGCGTACCAGAGGGGGACAGGCAGAGAGCAAGCGGTGGGCCATTATGTTTAGCTGCATGAGTTCGAGAGCGGTACACATTGAGGTCATCGAATCTTTGGATGCCTCCAGCTGCATTAACGCTCTCAGGCGCTTCTTCGCACTAAGAGGCCCTGCAAAACAGTTAAGGTCTGACCGCGGCACGAACTTTGTTGGAGCATCAAAGGAGCTGGGGATGGATAAAACGGTGCAACAATACCTCAGTCAGCAGGGATGCAACTGGGAGTTCAACACACCACACGCCTCTCACATGGGAGGCGCATGGGAGCGGATGATTGGTATCGCCAGAAGAATTCTTGATTCAATGTTTCTGCAGCAAAGCACCCGACTGACCCACGAGGTACTGTGCACACTAATGGCAGAGGTCACAGCCATTATGAATGCACGACCACTCCTACCCGTATCTTCTGACCCGGAAAACCCCTTCATACTCTCGCCATCAATGCTCCTTACGCAGAAGGCAGGAGCTGCCCCTCCACCGGGGGACTTCTCCGAGAAGGATCTGTACACAAAGCAATGGAGACAGGTCCAGGCCCTGGCAAATCGATTCTGGTCTCGTTGGAGACAGGAATATCTACCTTTGTTGCAACACAGACAAAAGTGGTCAGAAACCCGCAGGAACCTTCAAGTTGGAGATTTAGTCCTGCTCAGGGACAAGCAAATCGCCCGCAACTGCTGGCCAATGGCCAGGATCACTGCCACATTCCCTAGTAGGGATGGACACGTCAGGAAGGTTGAATTGAAAACTACCGACCAAGGCAATGTGACAATTTACCAAAGGCCCGTTACAGAAGTCATTCTACTTCTACCTAATGACTAATTTAGAGACTGAAGTTTGTATTATGTTCATTGTGACCTTACGAAGGCCAAGCGGGGAGTGTGCTGCCTTTATGGCAGTTATTTAGTTTATAATATTTTCGCGTAGTAATTTGTTAGCATTTTTAGTTAAAGTTAGGATTGTTTAAATCAATTGATTTGTCTGTAATACATCGCGGCTGCGATGACGTCACATCCGGGGTTCAGAGACTTCAAGCTGACCTGGCTGAAGTACCCCACAATGATAGGGAAGGCATCAATAATCATGCCTGTTGATTACAGTGCTTTCCTAACATTGGCCTAAGATACGTGCACCGCTACCAGGATGATGGCTGAAAACTCCCTTGGCAGATAAAAATGACATTATTTGACTACTAGATGATTTGGGTTGGGTGAGCAGGATTGAGACAGATTGCCACATCTGTGCACCATAATAAGATCATCATAAGGCATACTCCATCTCGTCTGCCTTTAAAAGACTGAGCTGTCTTGTCCTTGCGGAGAATGGTGGAGCAATCAAGCTGCAGCGCTGCATCTTAAATGGCGGGAGATGGCGCAGAGTGCACCAAATTTCTGATGTCCCTCTGGTACAACAATCTTGCTCAGAGGTTATTTTCCAGAGACAATACATTCACCAGCAGATAGTTGGGGGTGGGGAGGGGGGGGAGAAGGGGAGAAGGATCAAAGCATCTATGTTTCAATCGTACCTATAGAGCAGCTCGGCTTCCTCACCAGTTTTCTTAAAGGGGAACTACACTCATGACTTGAGTCTGCAGTCTGGGATCCACTGATTTTTGAGTATTGATTTTTTTTTTAAACATCTTAAAGCAATGTTGTTTTCTGAAGCACCCCTGGCTGTGACTCTGGATTTCAGCTGTAGCGTCTCCCGTTGGAGCCGCGTGCAATCTCCTTTCTATTTGGACCCTGCCTTCCTTCCCAGAGGAACAGGAGCATTCTCAGTGCAACACCACAGTGTCCTGTCTAAAATGGAGAAAATGGCAAATTAGACCTTAGACACACAAAGCACTTTAGGAACTCAGCGGGTCATCTTGATGATCTTAAATTGGCTTGTTTTAATTATTCTAGTCCTATGCCTATGAGCTTCTAATAATAAACAATGCAATTTAAACATTTAAATTACGCTATATACTCCATCCTTCCTCCATCCTGTGGTGCCAGTTCAGAACACTGCTGCCAGCTGTTTCCTTGTGGGTGGGTAGGGCTCATCAAAAAACGCCCTTTGCCTTTTGTACCCGTATCTCTATTTATAAGTGCTCAGTATTCCCTTGTTAACAGGTTTATCAGCTGGTTCTACCACTTTCAAAGGCTCATGCATGTGAACAAGCAAGTTTTTCTCAATTCATATCCTCTACAAAACTATTTGCATTCCACCCTCAATTTAACTTTGCACATCTCTCTCTATATCTACAGCCCAACAGTGCTGGTATCACTGGTCATCCATGTCCTTGTTACTTCTACTAGTCTGACAGACATTTCCTTGTCCCTCAGTACTCCTTCCACTGATGAGGTCATCCAAAACTTCTGCTCTTGGGTCCTGACTTGCCCTCTGTTATGTCACCTATCATGTTTCATAGTTGGCAAATCTACATTGGTCCTGGGTTAAACAGCACCTCTATTTTATAATTCACTCATCGTTTTCAAATTCTCCACAATCTCACATCTCCCTCACAACCATCCCACACATCTGCATTCCTCCAATCCCAGGCAATTAAATACATATGTTCCACCTCACCAACTGTTTCAACTCACCATCTCCTCTAATTGCCCTTAACCCCAAGTATTCAGTTCTGGTCACCTCTTTATATGAATGTGGAAGCTTTCGAAAAGATTTACCAGGATGCTGCCAGGAATAGAGAGCATCTTATGAGGAAAGATTGAGTGAATTAGGGCATTTCTCTTTGGAGCAACAGAGGGTGAGAGGTGTATAAGATGTTAAGAATCATAGAGTGGACAACAAACAACTTTTTCCCAGGGCAGAAATGGCTAATATGAGGGGGCATAGTTTTAAAGAGGAGAGCATGGGGCCAGGGGTATCAAAGGTAGGTTTTAATGGTGAGATGCCAGGCATAGTGATAGAGGCTGATACATTTTATGGACATTTAAGAGACTTTTAGATGGGCACAGAGATGAAAGAAAAATGGAGGGTCATATGAGGGAGAAGGGTTAGATTGATCTTGGAGTAGGTTAAAAGGCCAGCACAACATTGTGGGCTGAAGGGCTTGTACTCTGCTGTACTGCTTTGTTCTCGCTGCCTGTCCTTTCAGACTCTTTAAAATCTACTGCTCAGTGGTAGGCCACCTGCCACATCTCCTTGTGTAGCTTGTCATGTTTTGTTTACTGAGATGGGTAGTTTATCGTATTAAAAGAACTACATAAATGTAAGTCACTGTTGTCAATTATGTTAATATCCAACTTCTGCTTTGTGCAATCCTCACGAGCTTATACATTTTTCTTGCATATCTTAAATGCCGACTGTTCAGTGCTGTCTGGGACAACATCTGCTGATGTCACTGATCTCAAATCATGGAGGAGTTCTGACCAGTAAAGGCCGGTGAGGAATGTGGTCGGAGTTAGAACCTGCTAGGAATGTGGTTTTCCTATGAGCACTATGGCTTTCCTGCTCTGCTCAATGAGAACAGAGGGCAGCTCCCATGTTGAGATGGCACTGAGGTGCTTTGAAGGGGCTGAGTGTGGGGTGGGGGGAGGTGGTGGTAACCAATCACTGATAATCCCTGCTGCTTGTTCTTGTCCTCGCTGTCTGGGTGGTATCTGTGTGCACAGAAGTAATGGGTTTAATCTTTTACTCTGCAGTCCAATTACCTAGAGAATAATGAGCAGGAAGAATTCTAGAAAAATAATCTAGCAGAAGCTTTGTAACTCACTCAAACAGCTCATTGCCAGAGACCTAGACTTATGCTGTTATCATTTTATAGCTGTTGTATTCTATGCCCAACATTTCCACCCCCCCCCCCCCCCACTCACCTCTGGGTGCTTTGTAAATTGTGCAGCTGTTTAGCAAACTCTCCCTCAATGTCGTAAAAACAAAGGAGCCGGTTGTCAGCTACAGGAGGAATGGAGATGGGCATCAATGGATTTGGAGTTGAGAGGGGAACAGCTTTAAGTTCTTCGGCATAAACATCACCAAGGATCTCGCATGGCCTGTACGTACCAGCTGTGTAGAGAAAAAGGCACAACAGCACCTCTTACACCTCAGATGGTTGAAGTTTGGTGTGGGCCCCCAAATCCTAAGAATTTCCTATAAGGGCACAATTGAGAGCATCCTGATTGGCTGCATCACTGCCTGGTATGGGAACGGTACTTTCCTCAATCTCAGGACTCTGCAGAGATTGGTGAGGACAGCCCTGTGCATCTGTAGATGTGAACTTCCCACTATTCAGGACATTTACGAAGACAGGTCTGTAAAAAGGGCCTGAAGGATCATAGGGGACCCGAGTCACCCCAACCACAAACTGTTCCAGCTGCTACCATCTGGGAAACAGTACCACAGCATAAAAACTAGGACCAACAGGCTCCGGGACAGCTTCTTCCACCAGGCCATCAGACTGATTAATTCATGCTGATGTTACTGTATTTCTTTTATATTGACTATCCTGTTGTACATAATATTTATGATAAATTACTATAAATTGTACATTTAGACAGAGATGCAGCATAAAGATTTTTACTCTCCATGTATATAAAGGATGTAAGTAATAAAGTCAGTTCAGTTTAATTCAATTTACAAACCCAGTGATTAACTTCTATCGGTTCATACTCACCTCCTTGGTAAAGCAGCCAGTGTCGTCAAGGAACCTCTCCCACCAAGGCTGTTCTTTTTTTCCACCCCCACTCCCATTCGGCAGAAGATACTAAAACCTAAAACGATAGCTTTTGTCCACTGCTATAAAACTCTTGAATTAACCTCTTGAATAAAATGACCATCAGAGCAGAATTAGGCCATTCTGTCCACTGGATCTGCTCCACTTCATAGCTGAATTATTTCCCCCCTCAACCATTTCCCCCATTCTCCGTACTTTGCCCTGTAACCTTTGGTGCCCTTGTGCCCAAAAGGTTTGGCGCTTGAGTTCTCAATCTACCTTGTTACAGCTTTGCACCTTGCACCGTAGTGTGCATGGCCAGCCTTACACTTCTGTCATTGCAACCCTATATTCTGCATTGTTTGTTTTTGAACTACCTGAACATACTAATGTAATGAAATGATCTGAATGGGTGGCATGCAAAACAAAGCTTTTCACTCTACCTTGGTACCTGTAGTTATAGTTAATCAGTGTATTGATGAGAGTGGGCCCCACAGTTGATTATGAGAGGGATCAGCACTCAACTATCATCCAAATGAGGTTTCCCAATAAATGTCAAGTTCAATAGGTTGAAATGCTGCAGAAATAAATGCTCAGTTTTCTTGAGGAAATAATGTTGCTCTCTTCTATGAAGAACTAGAATCAGGATCAGGTTTATTGTCACTGAATTGTGGTGAAGTTTGTTGCTTTGTGGCAGCAGTGCAGTGCAGGCATAACAAATTACTATATGTCACAATAAAAATGGATAGCTTGCAAAAGAGAAACAGTGAGATAGTGATGGTAGAGGGGAATAAGCTGTTCATAAAACATTGAGTTTGGATCTTAAATATTTAAATATAATAAACATAATACAAGTTGAATACCCCTCATCCAAAATTTGAAAACCTCCAAAATCCAATTTTTTTTTCAAAGCTTCCCAGGTGATGAGGTGATATGCAGGTCTCTGAGCACCCCAGACAGTTCTGAGAAGTGACGTCACATATGTAATGAACAGAAGTTAATGGAAAAATAGAAAAACACTGCATAAAGTGAAAAAAAATTAAGATCTCGATTGTGTATTGAAACAGTGGATTTCTCTATCGGAATGAATGTATGCTGCTTAATGTTATGCTGATCATGAAACAAGCAGATATCACAAAAAAATGAAAATGGAAGGTAATTGTTTTGTGCACAGAATTGTTGAAATGTATAAAACTACCCCCACCCTCTCATCGTAGTTGCTGGGGAACAAGTGGCTGCTTGAAATGAATGGAGGATATGAAGCCAGTTGCAGCGCTGGAACCCACTAATAGATGCGATCAGGGTCAGTCAACTCTGACAGTCTGGAGGACCCAACTCCATCACATCAGATTGTGCTCTGACTGCAAATTGTTCACTCTGAACTTCACACAAGCTATACATAAACTGTACAAGTACTGTAAATGGATTTTGGGTTTAGATTTGGATCCCATCCCCAAGGTGTATCTCATTGTATAGATGCAACTGTTCCAAAGTCCAAAACCCTTCTGGCCCCAAGCATTTCTGATGAGGGATGCTCAACCTCTATTGAGCATTTTATGTACAAACGTACTTGTGTGTGTGTAATTTTTTATATATATAAAATAATATATAATATATCTCACAGGTGAACATGGGATGTATTTACCTCCCAAAGCTTTGTATTAGGCCAGTTTACAGTATTTTAAACGTTATCTTTGTTTTATGCTAAGAATGCAGTGAGCAGAACAACTGGGGCAAATTTTTGCTGCTGTTGTAGGTATTTGATGCTGGTTCCATTGGGCTGCATAGATTCAAAATGCATTGCTAAGGGGAAAATAGATATGGTCCCATAATAATGGTTTGTGGTAGAATAACAGCTCCCGTTGTACACAGAAACATCTCTGCCATCACAATTCAAACCATGTGCAGCATGGGCCATGAAATTCAAATTTAGTAAATTAATAAAGATGTCAAAAATCTGCTGTACACAAGGTGAGTCACCACTGAAGTAATTATTTAGTGCCGGAGGAAATGGTTCCTCAAAACCAGGCAGTCTCATTCACACAGCATTCTCCGCCCACTGCAAATATTGTTGTCAGGTCCACTCTGCATGAGCAAGCTGTAGCTATTGAGTCATCCTTGCTGAATTACTGGACCGTAGTCTTGGGAATTCATTCTAAATTACAAAGATGAACAGAGTGTGATGATGTTTATTTAAGAAAAACAGATGGTGGTCACTTGTGTCTGGAAGTGGAATATTTTGTGCACGATGTCTGATTTGAATTTTCTGGGTTAGTTGCCACTGATATACCCAACAGTGTGCCTCTATTGCCATATGAACAGTTTTTGTTTTCTCTTTACAACTGTCTTTCAGGCTCTTTGAGTGCTGTTGCCAGTTTAAAGAAAAAAACCATTGAGCTTAAGGCACAATGTGGTGATGGCTCTTTGTTGTAACTGCTTACAGAAATCTATTCAGTTGTGAATGCATGGAGCCAAATCTATCGTTTCAACGCTGCTGCAGTGATGTGCATTTAATGACATCAGGTAAAGATGAATTTTCCCTTGCCCGCATGTACCACAAAGGAGATCATTTTGTTCATTATGAAGCACTAACTCTTTGACAGAGCCTTCCAATCAGCCATTTTCTCAAGGGGCCTGCTAATGTTTCCTTTTTAGCAATCATTTCAGTTCTGTTTAGCTGAATGAAATTCTCTTGCTCCATTGCCCTTTTCAGGTAACACATCCCAATTAAGGTTCCTGCTCGCTTGACTGAAATTAAGGTGTCTAGTCTCACTTCATAATGCTGTCATTACATTCACTGGGTGAAGACCCTTAGTCCAGTGCTGACCTGACTGCACAGTGATAAGCTGGGGGTCCACACTGGGTTATCCTGCGCAGAATGCTTCCATAATAAAGAACAAACTGATAGTCAATGACATTTTCAAATATCATTGACCCTTTCCTGTGCTTTTAAAAGGATTAATGTATGGTTTGATATCGCAGTTAACAGGGTGATTTTGTGGAAACTGGTTGTGCCTTAATTGAATGGTCCTAATGCATTTGGGGTTTTCAGAGAAAGAAATGGTGTTGAAGTTCTTTGAGGTAGTGTGGGTTTAGTACTTTTTTTTAAGGATTATATGGGTTGGCACAACATGGAGGGCTGAAGGGCCTGTACTGTGCTGTAGTGTTCTATGATAATAAAATGCAGGGTAGAGATTTGTAAGGCAAAATGCCATCAAATTAGCAAATATTTAAACCAACCAGTTTTATTCAGAGTTACTGCAGTACAGAAATAGGCCTAGCGGCCTAACTGATCCATGCTCACTAAGTTGCCTTTCTGAGCTGGTCCCATTTCTCTGCATTTGACCCAATTCCCTCTAAAGCTTTTCTTGCCCATGTACCAATCCAAATGCCTTTTAATTGTTTTAAATTCCCCCCCCCCCCCCCCCACCGCCTCCACCACTTCCTCCAGCAGCTGGTTCTACCACCCTCTGTGTGGAGGGAAAAAGATGCTCTTTGGGTCCCCTAAGTTTTTTCCACCTCCCAACTTAAATCTATGTCCTTTAGTTTAGGAACTCCCCTATCCTGGGAAGAGGACTGACCATTCTATCTACTGTGCCCTTCATGACTTTAAAAACCTGTATAAAGTCACTCCTCAGCCTCCTACACTGCAGGGAATACAGCCATGGTCTCTTCAGTCTCCCATTACAGCTCAGGCACACGTTCCAATAATACTTCTCGACAGTGTGAGCCAAATTGTGGTAGGTTAGTCAATTTTTTTGAGAGTGGAAAGGCCAAGGAATTTAGATTAATTCCAGAGCTCTTTCAAGTACTGATGCACACACAAGGCTTTAAATGTTCATGCAATGGGATTCAGTGATGACTTGAGGGCCTGAGTTTTAGGGAGAGGTTGGGCAGTTTAGGACTTTATTCCTTTGAATGTAGGAGACTGAGGATAACCTTAAAGGTGTATGAAATAATTTCAGCCCAAAATGTCGACTGTACTTTTTTCCATAGATACTGCTTGGCCTGCTGAATTCCTCCAAAATTTTGTGTGTGTTGCTTGGATTTCCAGCATCTGCAGATTTTCTCTTGTTTGTGATAGAAAGTGTTTTATTTCCCAAGAAAAGGGAATCAAAAACTAGAGAGTGCTGGTTTAAGGTGAGAGGAAAAACATTTAAAAGGAACCCAGGGGGCAGCTACTTCATAATGAGTGTGGTGCATATAAGGGACAAATTGTGAAAGGAAGTACCGTAGTTGAATCAGGTACAATAACAACATTCAAAAAGCACTGACGGGTATATGGATAAAAAAAGTTTAGAGATTCGAGCCAAATGTGGGCAAATGGAATTAACTATGACGGGCCTCTTGATCATCTTGGGCAAGTTGGGCCAAAGGGCTTATTTCTGGACTGTATGACTCAATGGCTTTAACTTTTCAGCAGCCTCTAAATGCCTTTGTATGGGTCTGTGTTGACTATAACTATGTTGGTTGCATCAAATTAACAGGTTAAGCATTACATTTAACTGCTGTTCTTTCTTGTTACGATACTGTTGTTCTACAGGAGAATCAGTTGTGAAAAGTTCTGAGAAACTTCCATGTGCATTTTGAAATAATGTTGTCACGTTTTTGTTCTCTGGCGCTAACTTCCCATGTATCCTTTTCTAACTTTTGAGGAAGTGTGAGTGGGCAGGGTTCCTCACTGCCAGGTAAGAGAGGGCTGTAAGGAAACATGTGGGGATCTTAGAGAGGTTTTGATAGAGTGAATGCCTTTAGAAAGGTGACCTACACCTAAGGGAAAATAAACAACTGGCAATTAGAGCACGACATGGGTCTTTATGGCTCACCTCGTCCATGCTGACGGTCATGGTACATTAATCCTATTTGCCTGTATTAGGCCAACATCTCTCTGTGCCTTTTCTCGGAGAGGAATGCCTTTTAAGCATTATCGTTGTGTCCACTACCTGCTGACAGTTTTTGTTCCAGATACTCACTACTCTGTGTGAAATGCTTACTCAATCTCTCCTCTCTCACCTTCTACCTGTGCCCTCCGTGTTTTAGATTCCCAAGTCCTGCGAAAAAGATCCTATCTCTGCCCTTCGTTATTTTATAAACTTCTAAGGACACGCTTCAGCCTCAGTGAGAATAAACCCAGTTTATTTGATCTCTCCTTATCACTGCAGGCAACATCTTGTTGAATCTTTTGTAATTCTCTTTCTTCCACATCCATCCTGTAATGTGGAAACTAGAACTATACTAAGTATACAAGAAAGATCTAACCAGTGTTTTGTACTGCTGCAATGTGACTTCCCAATTCTTATACCCAGTGTTTGAGCCCATGAAGGCAAACCTACCTAAATGCCTTTTTCACTACCCTAGCTATCTCTGTTGCCATTTTCAGGGAGCAATGGACATGCATCAAGATCTCGTTGCACACCAGTTCCACCCTTTTTCCATGTCCTCCCAGAATCTGACTTCCCAAAGGCTATTACTTTGCACTTGTGTGTAAATTGCATCTATCGCCACTCTGACCCACTTTCTACCTGATGTACTGTATATACTTCATAAGACAGCAGATTTAGGCCATTTGGCACATCAAATCATGGCTGATTTATTATCCCTCTCAACTGCATTCTCCTGACTTTTCCTCTTAACCCTTGATGCCCTTACTAATAAAGAACCCATCAGCCTCAGCTTTAAATATGCCCAATGAACTGACCTCCAAAACTGTCTATGGCAATGAATTTCACATATTTGCCATCATCTGGCTAAAGAAATTTCTCCATCTCTTTTCTAAAGGGATATCCTTTTATTCTAAGGTTGTGCCCTCTGGTCCTGGACACTCTCTCTCTCCACCCCATATTCACCTTTCTTTGCTATCTATGACTCTAATTCTCATATTGGCTGCAAACTCACTGATCAGACCTCTTACTTTCTCATCTTATTTATATTTCAAATAACAAAGGTCCCAGCATTGATCCCTGTCGTTCACCACTTGTTACAGACTTGTAGGCAGTACGGTATTCACTGCTACCCTCATTGGATCCTGAGGATCTCTTGTGCATACTGTGCAGGACCTTGTCAGAAACCTTTTTGAAGTTTTCATAAACGACATTTACAACTCTGCTGTCATCCAATCCACTCTGAAACAACTCGATCAGATTTCTGAGATACAATTTCTCCTGTACAAAACCATTCTGTATCCTCTGAATCGGTGCCCAGCTTTCCAAATGAGCATAAATCCTGTCCCTCAGAACCTTCTCTGAGTGCCACTGATATAGGATGCATCAGCCTGTAGTTTCCAGGCTTATCCCTGGGTTTGATATTATCAATCCCCCAATCTTCTGGTACCTCACCCATGATGTAAGTGTGTCTTACAGAACCCCAGCAATCTCCTCCCTTGTTTCCCTGCGGTAGATTTGGTCAGGCCCAGGATATTTATCCACCCTAATGTGCTCCAGTATTTCTAGCATTTCCTCCTTCCTGATACAGTCATACTCCAGAATATCAGCCTCTCCCTTTCTCAACTTTCCAGCATCCATGTCCTTCCTGTGGCTAATAACAGATGAGAAGTATTCATTTATAATCTTGCTTGTATTTCCTGGCTCTACACATGGGTCCCCTCAGGGGCCTGAGGAGGAATCTTCTTGTTCCCTAGCTATTTTCTTACTTCTAATATACATATAAAAGATTTTAGATTCTCATGAATCCTCCTTGCTACTGTGATTTTATGGCCTCTTTTTGTCCACCTAATTTATTTCTTGTTTTCCCCCATATCCCCTATAAGCCCCTACAGGAGAGTACCAATTAAATCCAATAAAGAAAGCAGACCAGATCACTTTACCCGGAGAATTGGCAGAATAGGGAACTCCCCACTTTGGAGATGTGGAGCGGTGGGAGAGTGAAATGGATATTAGGTGGAAAGGACAAATTGTAGAACTGTTCCGGCTTGGAAGGAGACCATTCACCCCCCCCCCCCCACCTTAGCTGATTGGCCTACAATTTAGCTGTTCTTTCCCCCACTGCTTTGTAATGTAGACATGATCCAATTATCTGTTAAAAGCTCCCTTTCAGATTGTGCATTCCAAATCATAACTGCATGAAAATAATTGTTCTCGTACACCCATTTGGTTCTATTAACAGTGACTATAAATCTGTATCCCCAAGCAGAGTGGTTAGCTCTGTTTAGTTCCTTTTGTAATTTTGAAAACTTTTTTAACTAATTGCTTGAGAAAGGTAGATTGGGAGGCTTAAATGGCAAAAGGACTTTCTGAGCATGAACACATAACTGGAACATTTTATTACTGAGGGGCCTGATCTGTGGAGTTATCGTGCTGTGGTCTAATAATGAAGATCTAGAAGTTCTTTGACTAAATGGTTATAAGAGCAGAGAGACTTGGACTAGTGAGCTACAGATATAATTGTGAATCCCACCACAGTAACTGGGGAGTCTTAATTAACCAAAACAAGATTGTTTTGTTTGACCATGAACTTGGTTGGCCAATTGCATGTTTGTTTGTTTTAAGTCCAATGAAAGTTCTATAGATGCACAGTGGAGAGCAATTTGCCTGGTTTCACCATGACCTGATATGGAAGCACCCATGCACAGAAATGGGGAAGTCGATATAAAGTGGTGGATACGGCCCTCTCCATCACTGAGTACATCTACATGGAGTGCCGCCACAAGAAAGCAGCGTCCATCATCAAAGACCCCCATCATCCAGGCCATGCTCCCTCCTTGCTACTACCAGTGCAGGAAGTGCAGGAGCATTAGGTCCCACACCACCAGGTTCAGAAACAGTTATTACCCTGCAACCATCAAGCTCCTGAACTAGTGTGGATAATGCTGAACCTACTTAATAGCCTAACACGTCACTTTAAAGCACTCTACAACTCAGTATTGTTTATTTACATTTTTCATTGTTTGCACAATTTGTATTTTGCAGTTTTTTATAGTTATTTTTGTTATTTATAGTTTTTCATAAATTCTATTGTATTTTATTTTCCTGTAAACACCTGCAAATAAAGGAATCTCAAGGTAGAATATGGTGACCTATATGTACTCTGATAATAAATTTACCTTGCACTTTGAACCTTATTCATTACAGCTTCCTCAGTGCAGTTTTAATTTGGGGTTGACAATAAAATGCTGCTGTCCCAATGGATACATTGATGCACAAACAAAAACATAGTTTTGTGATTTATTTGCTGCTTATCCTTTGCAGTTGCAAAGTCGAGCTGTCCTGAGCTTCTATTCAGTTTGATTATTCAGGTCCAATGTGCAATGTTGTTCCAGCACAGCATTTCACTTCAGACCTGTATAATCAGACCCAATTACTGCTAATCCAGTTTTGGAGAACATGGGAGGACACTGTGGCAGAGCCAGTAGAGAGAATTGTCTCAGATCTGCAGCAACCAGAGTTCAGTCCTGATCATGTGTGTGGAGGTTATATTTTAACTGATACCACATCGATTTTTTCTCTGGTCGCTCTGGTTTCCCCCCACATTCCAGTGGGCAGCTTGGTGTGTTAATTGTCCACTGTAAATTGCTCCTTGGGTATCGGTGAGTGGAAGAATCTGGGACAGGTGGATGAGAATGTGGGGAGGATGACCTGCATCGCTGCCATGGAGGCTCCACTGCCCAGGTTCGAAAGAGACTGCAGAGGGTTGTAAACTCAGTCAGTCCATCACGGGCACAGCCCTCCTCATCAATGAGCACATCTTCCATTGGCAGTTCCTCACAAGAATGTGGCATCCATTATTAAAGGCCCTCACCATCTGGGGTATGCCCTCTTCTCTTTTCTACCACTAGGGAGGAGGTACAGGAGCCTGAAGACACATTCTCAGAGCTTTAGGAACATCTTTCCTCTCTGCCATCTGATTTCTGAATGGTCCATTTTAATGCAAAGTAATCAGTCATGTTACTGTACTGAGGTAGTGAAAAGGGGTTGTGCAAGTTCATTTGAGAACTGAACGGTTGAAGGGAAGTTGGTGTTCCTGACCCTGGTTGTGTAGGATTCGGGCTTTTCTGTCTCCTGTTTAATTGTAGCAGCAAGAAAAACTTCTCATTTCTTGAACTAATGCACCTGTCACACCTCAGAAACATTTCCAGTATCTTTTTAAATTCACGGCCTTGATAAAAGGAGGTGGAACCATTTGGTGAGAAATGAATTTCTTTGCACGTCTCTATTCCTTTCATTAATTAGGTCTTTTCCCTGATATTGCTGCCATGTTTTAAAGAGAAACATCTTCCTATTCACCTATGTAACATAGCTACATTCACTAATTACCTCTCCCCTCCATAAACTCTGTTCTGAAGACAACTTCTGTCCAAGCAGTATGCCCGCCTCACCAGCCTTCTGCAACACTGGCAACATCTGCTCCAGTGTCATCACATGCATCCCCTGTGCAGTGCTAAGTGAGTGTTCTGGGTTTTGGGATGGGGAAGCTGTTTGTATCATTTCAACTGAACTGAATCCTATCAGACCTTTGGAAG
The DNA here is from genome assembly GCF_048418815.1 of Hemitrygon akajei. Classification (NCBI taxonomy): domain Eukaryota; kingdom Metazoa; phylum Chordata; class Chondrichthyes; order Myliobatiformes; family Dasyatidae; genus Hemitrygon; species Hemitrygon akajei. The sequence goes on from NC_133124.1 coordinate 83,784,007, forward strand.
AGCCACTCTCATAGGCCAGGGCTGAGGAGTGATGTGTTGAATAGCTGATTTGGTAGGCCAAATAGCCACTGATAGAAGGGGCTTTGAGTTCAATTCCAGTAATGTCATTGGCTTATTGTCATGTACCAAAATACAGTGAAATGTCTGTTTGCACACTATTCATACAGATCAAATCATACAGGGCATTGAACAAAACAAGGTAAAACAATAACTCTGCATAATAATGTATAAAAACTACTGAGAGAGTGCAGCAAATCATATCAATTTCTCCAGTTTCTGTTCATTCCCTCCCTCCCTCTCTTTTTCCATACCCCATTCTGGTTACTGTTTTAGTCCTCTCTTCTCAGGTGCTCATCACCTCCCTCCTGTTCCCCTCCTGCATCCCTTCCTTAAATGATCCACTGTTCTTTCTTCAGCCCTTTATCTCTTCTACCTATGCACCCACCCACATCCCCCCACACCTGATCTCACCTTAACCTAACAGCTTGTACTCTTCCCCTTCCTCCTATCTTTTCCCAGTCCTAATGACGGGTCTTGGCTCAAAGCACTGTCTGTTTATTCCTCTCCATGGATGCTGCCTGACTTGCTGAGTTCCTCTAGCTTTTTGTGTGTGTTGTGAGAGAAAGTTCAGTGCAAGTAAACTATAAAGCTCAAGATCATAATAAGGTAGACTGTAAGGTCAAGAGTCCATCTTATCATAATGAGGTAGACTGTGAGGTCAAGAGTCCATCTTATCATAATGAGGTAGACTGTGAGGTCAAGAGTCCATCTTATCATAAAGCAGTCCCTTCAAGTGTCTGATGACAGTGGGATAGAAGCTGTTTTCGGGCCTGCATTTTCTTAGTCTTTTGCATCTTCTGCTTGATGGGAAAGGGGAAATGAGAGAATGTCTGGGGTGGGGTCTTTGATTATGCTGGCTGCTTTATTAAGGACCTGAAAAGTGTAGAGTCCATAGAAGGGAGGTTTGTTTCTGTGATGTGCAGGATAGGATGCTTTTTGTGGTGCAGGGAACTTGGAGGGAAAACCTCTCCACACAGAGACTGGAGTTTGGAGCAACAATCAATCTGCTGGAAATCTCACATGCTGCTGGACCTGCTGAGCTTTTGCAACAGGTTATTGCTAATCATGCATGTATAACTGCTCAGTGCATGAATATAATGGATGGATCTCTGGAGAAATTGGATGGGGAGAAAAATTAATAGATGCATTGGCATAGGGGAGGCAGAACCATTCAGACAGCTGACCTGTTTTGCTTCTGTTAATTTGATGTAATTCTGCGTGGCATCTCATTTTGCCCAGAGCTGTGGTGGAACAGGGTGACCTCCTGTAGAGAGGTGAAGACAGTGTTTACTTCATTCTTAATGAATGGAATGCTCTCTCTGGCCCTGCAGGCAATACTGCCTGAGCAAATCTGCTTGCACCAATATCCTTTACTAATTCTTTACATTAACAAGGTTAAATAAATGTTTTATTTCTTCCCTAAAGGAGGAAATCAATGAGTAAGACTTTTGTTGAGCTGTCGTTGTTTTCCCAAGTGCCAGGATTAATGGAATTTCCTGCAACAGTCAGCAGTCACCCTTGGAGCCTGACTACACAGCTTTATGAACAGGGAAAGGGGGATTTCCATTAGTTTACATTAAATGATACAATAGGAAAACCGGCCATCTGGCCCAGCCCATCCATACTGACCAGATTCAGAATCAGAATATATTTTGCCCATATTTCCACTAAACCATACCTATCAATATATCTGTCCAAATCTCTTTAAAATGTTGTGACTATAGCTGCCTCCACCACTTCTCTGGCAATGTTTCCACCACCACCTGCAGGGAGAAGAAGTTTGAGCCTCTTGTATCCCCTTCAACTCTTTCCACTCTTGCATCAAACCTATGTCTTTGAGTTTTAGTCTCCCCAACCCTGGGAACAAAACTGTGACAATCTACCCTATCTATGCCCCTCATGATTTTATAAACCCCTATAAAGTCTCTCTTCAGCTTCTTTCATGCCTGGGAAAATGGTCCCAAATATTCCAGTTTCTCCTTATAACTGAAGCCCTTCAGTCCTGGCAACATCCTTGTGAATCTTTCCTGCACCATGACTCTCATTTAATGACATCCTTCCTATAGTGTGGCAACAAGAACTTCCATTTGTGGTCCAACCATTGATAGAAGCGACTGAAACGAGGCATCTCAACTCTTGTACTTGGTGCTTCAGCCGACAAAGGCGAGCATACCATACTCCACTTTCAACACTTGGTTGGTCGGTGTTGCTAATTTAAACAACTATGTCCACTTGTATCTCAAGGTTGTGCTGTTCGATTACACTACACTACCAGCAGGCAGGGGATGTGGAAGAGATGATAGGGTCTGAAGACTGACCGCAGTGGGGAAGAAGCATGAGCCTGCTCCCATGGGCTTTCAAACTCCCATAACCTATACCATCCAGGGCTTACCTTCTCATTACTATCAGGGAGGAGATGCAAGAGCTTGAAAACTCGCACTCAATGTTTTGGACCAACTTCTTCCTCTCTGCCATTGGATGTTTGAATGGTGCATGAATGCTACCTCAACATTCCCCTCTTGGACTGTTTATATATATATATATATATAAAATTATAGTCATTTTTAAGTCATGCATTGTACTGCCACAAAATGACAAATTTCATGATAAAATTCAAAGGAAGTTTTATTATCAAATCACATATATGTCATCATTTACAATGCTGAGAATCATCATCTTGTGGGCATACTCAATAAATCCAGTAACCCCACAATGGAATCAATGAAAGACCACAGCAACAGGTTGGACAACCAGTTTGTAAAGGACAACAAACTGTGCAAATACAAAAAGAAAGAAATATTGATAATAATAATAACTAAATAAGCAATAAATATAGAGAATATGAGATGAAGATTCCTTGAAAGTGAGTCCATAGGTGGTTTTAGTACTTGGCCAGGTACTCCATCTGGGCTGGATGCTTTCTGTGGGTTCACTCTCCTGAAGGTGGCACACACATCGGCCCTAGAGATTGAAATCACAGGATCATTGAGGGGCTGTGGGAGTTCATGATGGTTCCTCTGTGGTTTGATGGTCAAAGCAAACATAGAAGGCAATGAGTTCATCTGGAAGCAAAGCCCTGTTGTTGCCAATGTTGCTTGATTTTACTTTGTAGGAGGTAATAGACTCAAGCCCTGCCACAACTGTCAAGCATGCTTCATTGATTCAGCTTTAGTCCAGAATTGCAACTTTGCCCATGACATGGCTTTCTGGAGATCTTAGCTGGACCTCTTGTAACTTACTTGGTCGCCAGATTTGGCTGCGTCTGACTTGGCCCTCAGCAGATTGTGGACCTCATTGTTTATTCAGAGTTTCTGGTTGAGGAAGACTCTGAATAATTTTACGGGGACACATTCATCTACAACTGTTTATATAAAGTCTGTGACAACTGTGGTGTATTCATTGAGTTCCATAGATGAGTCCTCGATTACACCCCTGTCCATCGACTCAAAATAATCCTGTAGCCTCTGCTCTACCTCCTGAGACCATCTTTGTCCTAATGACTGGAGCCTTGCTATTCAGCTTCTGACTGTATGCAGGTAGGAGAAGGACAGCCAATCGATTAGATTTCCCGGTGCAGTCTGGGCATGGAATGGTAGGCATTCGTTGTCTTGGTATAGCAGTGATCTCTGGTGTTACAGGTTATATGCTGATGCTAATTGGGACGGGTTTTCTTCAGACAAGTCTGATTGAAATCCCTGCCTGTGACGAGGTGGACTGTTCCTTGTTTAGTTTCAGCATCATGCAGTGTCTCAAAGCGCTTGATCATAGTCTGTCGCTGATGGTATGTCAACTGTGGTCAGGATCACGGAGGAAACCTCCCTTGGTAAATAGAATGGATGGCTTGTGATCGTTAAGTATTCAAGGTTGGGGGAACACAAGTTTGACAAAACCACCACACCGGAACACCACTGAAAGTTTAACACACACCTCCACCTTTTGTCTTTTCAAATCAGCAGATGTCAGTGATAATAAACCTGATAATAAATTTTGAACTTTGAACTTGTGTATCAGCCTCTACCACCACCCCTGAAAGTGCTTTCCAAGCATCTACCACACTGTTTAATAAAGTGTACCTCTGACATCTCTTCTAAACTTTCTTCCACTCACCTTGAAGGAATGTCCTCTAGTTTTAGTTATTCCTGCCCAGGGGGGGGAAAAGCACCAGTGTTTCACTCTATCTATGCCTCGTATCGTAGTTCTTGTGGAACTACAAAGGTTCTGATTAACAACTAATCCTATTATCAATGCTCTTTAGTGATCAGTGTGAAATTGAACAGTGGGTTCAACTCCTGCTGCTGTCAGTAAGGGGTTTGTACGTTCTCCTCATGACCGCGTGGGTTTTCTCCGGGCGCTCTGGTTTCCTCCTACGTTCCAAGGACATACAGGATAGTAGGTGAATTGGTCAATGGGTGTAACTGGGTGACACAGGCTCATTGGGCCCAAAGGGCTTGGTACCGTGCTATATCTCGAAATAAATACATAAAATTTAGTGCTTCAATTAACAACCTCCATGATAGTGACCCGCAGAACAAGCTAAAGGAATTATTGAAGATTATGAAGAATACTTTAAGCCACATTTAGCTTACACATCATTTACTGTAGCTACATATCACATACACTGAAAATAATTATTCCTAACCCGAGCTTGAGCACCAAACCCTTGGGGTTTTGGAAGGTGATTTTACTCTAGTTAATCATCAGTTCGTCCTAGTATTGTGTGTTGGGTATGAAATCCCACTTCCCCCCCTCCCCCCCCAAACACTGATGCTGGAAATCTGAAGTAAAAACAGGAGGAACTGCTCAGTCAATTTTGGGTTTGTGACCTTGAAGAAATGAAGCAAGGTACTTTTCAGTAATGCAAAAGGTGAGGGAGTGATGTGTAGAACAAATGGAATGTCTGTGATAGGATGTTGAACTGACTTGGTGTTGGTAGTTACTAGCTTCATATAATATATTGTTAATTGAAAACTAGATATCAGCCTGGCAGGCCAAACTTATACAGATAAAATTAGATAAACTGGTCTAAGATGATATTAATAAACAAAAATAAATGGAAATGCTGGAAAACCTACTGAATTTTCTCTTTTTGTTTTTACTGTGTTTTGAGCAGGTATGTTTTTCAAGCAGCATCTTGAGCTGCTATTACCATTATAACCTCTGAAGGTTTAAAATCTGTCTTCCATTCAGTCTGTACCCAGCGATCTCCTGATATCGGATCTTTTAAATGACTTGCTTTCTCTTTTTGGTCCTGTGTCCAGGTCTTTGGCCAACTTGTCATTGGGTAATATAGCACAGAAACAGGCCTTTCAGCCCAACTCATCAATGCTAACCCTAGTGCCTTCTTGTGCTAGTTTTGTTTGCTTGCATATGACTCATATCCCTCTAAACCTCTCTGTTAACCTGCCTAAATGTATTTTAAACATCTTAATTGTAACCACCTCTACCACTTCCTCTTGCAGGTTGTTTCACATACTCATCACCTTGGACAATCTTGCCCTTTGGACCCCCTCTAAATATTTCCCTACTTATCCTAAAATTAGGAGATTAGATTTACAGGAGACTCTGGAAATAAGACTATGATGCTACACCTTATTTATACTCTTGATGATCTTATAAACCTCTATGGGGTCATTCCTTGGTCTCCTTTGCTCCAGGCAACCGTCCCAGTCTGCTCAAGTCATCCAGTTCCGGCAATATCCCTTTGGATCTTTTCTACACTCTTTCTAAAGAAGCTTGCCCTCACTCCTCACTCCAAGCAGGATTTTGTGTGCATTACATCCCAGTGTTTGGAAGAATAAAGCAGCTGAATTTCAAGTAGACCTGAAGACACGGGGATAGATTCATACCAGAGTCAGCAGAACAAGCTGGGTAAACGGATGCAAATACCATTTTGGTTTTAAAGTCCACATGATTTGTCTTCAAAAGCCAAAGCAACTTCTAATAGTGCTCATTCTCCGCTTGGTCGCTCTCATCGTGCTATCATCTTTTAAGTGATCCGATGTTCAGTCAGGTCATTTAGTTTATGACAGGCTTTATATTAAAGGAGAAGGAAGTTTGGCAGGGTAGAACTTCACCAGTGAAAAATAACATTGAGTCAAACTGGCTTCAACCAGGACTGCTTATTTTGTGACTGTGCTTTATAATATTACAGTACAGAATATAATATTGCATTACAGAGAAAGTGGCGTGCAGGGGGCATGACAACGTAGGTTGGGAGGTTAAGAGTTTAACGTATGAGAGGGCCCATACAAGAGTCTCATAGCTTGGATAGAAAAAGCCCTCAACGTGCACTCAAGCTCTTGTATCTTTGGGAGAGGCTGGGATGGGGGAGGGGCTTCCTTGATTACGAGGGCTGCTCTCCCAAGGCAACGGGAAGTGTAGGTGGAGTTACTGGAGGGGTAGCTTGTTTTCCTGATGGATTGGGCTGTGTTCACAATCCCTGTAAATTCTTGCGGCATTGGGCAGAGCAGTTGCCATGACAAGCTGTGATGATTCCAGACAGGATGCTTTCTATTGGTAAAAACTGGTAGGAGTGTGGGGAGCCCCTGTCCACGTTGTTTGAATAAAACATTGCATAGGAATGTGGCCAGGCCCATCTTTGGCAACACTGGGGCAAGGTAGAAATTAGTTGGGGAGCCCTCTGGTGCACTGTTCCTGTGGAACAGTATTATCCCAACCCCTACTGATCTCAGTTCCCTCACCTTCCCCATCACCCCTTGGTTCCAGAAATAATTCTCAATTCCAGGTCTCCAACCCTGAACACTGGCTTCCTGTGCAATCTTTCAACCTCCCTGATGGATCCTGGGCCCTGTGGTACTTTGTGCCCTACGTGGTGTCAGCACACCATGTGTGAAGTACAGTATGTTTATAAGCCATTAACCTTGTGTCTCTGCATCAACAAGACCTAGATTTTCTGCCAACATTATCATCTGCCATTCAGGGTCAAACACTTGATTCATTCCCACATCTTGGGAGCCACCACTTGGTGAAGGCAGACGTCAGTAATGAAATGAGCTATCACCTTCAATACACCAACACAGCCTTTGGCTGATTGTGGAAGAGGGTGTTTGAAGATGAGACACTAGACCTTGTACAAAACTCATGGTCTACGGGGCCACAAGATGCTCTGGATGTTGCTGTATGTGGCCCAGATGTGGCCCATACCCTGCTCCTGCACTGTCACGATCATGCAGTATGTTAGATGGGCACATGAATTTGTGGAGAATGGAAGGATATCAGAATCAGAATCAGGTTTATTATCACCGGCATGTGACATGAAATTTGTTAACTTAGCAGTAGCAATTCAATGAAATGCATAATATGCAAGAGAAAAAAAAATAAATAAGTAAATCAATTACACTATTCATATATTGAATAGATCAAAAATTGTGCAAAAACAGAAAGACTGTATATTTAAAAACAAGTGCGATAGTGTCCAAGGGTTCAATGTCCATTTAGGAATCAGATGGCAGAGGGGAAGAAGCTGTTCCTGAATCACTGAGTGTGTGCCTTCAGGCTTCTGTATCTCCTACCTGATGGTAACATTGAGAAAAGGGCATGCCCTGGGTGCTGGAGGTCCTTAATAATGGACGCTGTCTTCTGAGACATGGCTCCCTGAAGTCCTGGGTACTTTGTGGGCTAGTACCCAAGATGGAGCCGACTAAATTTATGACCCTCTGCAGCTTCTTTCAGTCCTGTGCAGTAGCCCCTCCCTCCCCATACCAGACAGTGATGCAGCCTGTCAGAATGCTCTCCATGATACACTTATAGAAGTTTTTGAGTGTATTTGTTGGATTGTGTACAGGCGAATGAGGTGTAGTTTAATTTGGCATCATGCTTGGCACTGACATTGTGGGCTGAAACGGCCCATTTCTGAACATTACTGTTACAAGTTCTGTGTATAATCAGCAATGAAGCAAATGGGATTGCTTAACGACACAAGATGCAAGTTGTAGAATCATAGAGCATTACAGCACAGAAACAGGCTCCTCAGCTCATCTAGTCTGTGCTGGCCTAGTTCCATCTACCTGCACCTGGACCATAGTCTTCCATATCTCTTCCATCCACTTACCTACCCAAACTTCTCTGAAATGTTCCAGCTGAACCTACATCTACTATTTCTGCTGGCAGCTCACTCCATACTGCCACCACACTCTGAGTGAAGAAGTTCCCTTCCAGACTCCCCTTGAATATTTCACCTTTCACCCTAAAGCTATCACCTCTAATTCTATTCTCATCCAACTTGAGCGGAGAAAGCCTGCATGCAACACCCTACCCATACTCCTCCTAATTTTGTGTACATCTGTAAGATACCCACTCATTCTCCTGCACTGCAGAGAATAAAGTCCTAAACTATTCAGTCTTTCCCTGTCCTCAAGTTCTTTCTTTTCACTCATTGAAGGTTGATATCTTTCCTGTTGGTAGGTGACCAGAATTGTACAGAGTGTTCTAAATTCGACCCCACCAATGTCAAGTCCAAGTTCAAGTTTAATTGTCATTCAACCAAACATAAATCCAGCCATACAAAATAGTGTTACTCTGGGGCCATGCTGGAGTACTGCAAAACACAATCTAACAGTCATGCACAGTGTAAGGCACATATAGCACATATAAGATATCAGTAAATACAATCACACAAAAAATATAGTCCAGGTCCCTGAGTCTAGGAATGTTGGAGCAGTCTGCAGTTGAACACAATAGTTTGTATTCTGCTGAGTGGACACTGGTGGGGGAGGGAGTGGTGATTGAGGTGGCAGCACTGACTCTAGCGTTTGCAGACATCTCCCCTGGGCAGCTGCAGCTAAGCAACACCGTGGCTTGAGGCCTGGTCTTTGCTACAGCTGAGGTCACACGGGTCTTGCAATCATAAAAAAAATTATGTTTAAAGAAAGCAGTAACACCTTTGGTTTGCCACTTAGAAGCTGCTGCGAGTGAGCACGCCGCCATCTTACCAGACCATCTTATACAACTTCAACATGGGAATCCAGCACCCGTACTTAAGGCCTTGATTTATGAAGGCCAGTGTGCGAAAAGCTCTCTTTACAAGCCTATCTGTCTGTGATGCCACTTTAAAAAAAATCATGAAACTGTATTCCCAGGTCCCTTTGTTCTTATACACATCTCACTGTCAGTCCTACCCTGGTCTGTCCTGCCAGAAGTGCAACGCCTCACACTTGTCTGCATTGTCTTACTTTCAGCCCTTTTACCCAGCGGGCCCAAATCAATTAGTAAGCTTTGTTGGCCTTCTTTGCTGTGCGTCATACCCCAAATCTGAGAAAAAGAATTTGAGGATCAGCAGGGCTGAAGGAAATTACAGAGGTGGAACGGAAACACCAAAAGATGAGGGTGGGAAGTGGAGATGCGGGGAGACCAGGATCAATGTCAGTCAGGAAATGCAGAATGATCCTCCACTGTTGCTCATCATTTAGGCAAAGCATTTGCTGTCTGGTGTGAACACTATTGTTTGATGACATTTGATGAAGCACGGCACATGAACCAGTTTAATCACTAACATATCTGTAATATAAACAAGCTGGTTTTTCAGGATTGTTTTGATTTTTTTTGCATTGCCAAATTTTCTAATACTTTTATAAGCATTATCTATGGTATGCAGGCCAATACAGTACACTCCCCTGCCATAATTTTAAGTAATTATTTGTATTTGTTTATTTCTTCTAAAGTATATTGGCTACCTCTCCACACTACTTTGGAAACTGGAAACCCCAAAACTTATTCTTCAGGCAATATTCAGGCATCTCTGCACCACATTCCCCCAAAGCTGAGGGAAGAGCCACCGTTTTGTTAGGAAGTTCTGTGCAACTGAAAACGGACTGGAGGGGCCTTGAGACCAGGATGATTAGGCATGTGGTACTGGGTGTGACCTTGGTACAGGGAGGGTGAGTGGGTTGGTGCTGTTTATGGAGCTGGGAACAATGTCCATGAGGAGCCCACCCAAAATGGATCCCAGTCCAGTTGGAAGTACCTGACTTTCATGGGAATAACCAGAAATTGAGACTCCCAGGACAGTTTAGTCTAAGTTGCCTTGAAAAAAAAAATCCATCATGACTGCAGGTTGTGTATAACACATTGCTGAGTGCAGTTGAGATGCCATCGACTCATGCTGACCCTATGGATAGTGTAGTTGTCCTAGGGTTTTCGTGGCAAAATGCAGAAGTAGATTGCCAGGCTTTTCTTCTGCACAGATACTACTGCTTCCCAGTTTGGGACCTGGCCATTCACCTTGAGGTCCAGTGTTGATGCCACTGCACCACCAGCCAGACCGAGTAGAATGGTACAATACAGAAACAGGCCCTTCGGCCCACAGTCTCTGCACCAAACATAATGCTAACTTAAACTCATCTCTTCTGCTTGCACATGATCCATATCCTTACATATCCCAGTTCCTGGCTGAAAGCCTCTTCATGTTAATATTTCTGGAGTGGTGCAAAATAGTTTGAAAATAGTTATCCTTGCATTTTGCTTTGGAGAACATAAATCCATTTTCAAACATGTAACACTGGAGAAAATATCAAAATATAATGGGATTTCTAGCCCATCCTTCTTCGCTCCATGATAGAAGGAGGAATATTTGGAAATCTATCTGCCACCAATTCAACCACTCTCTTAATCTATTATCAATGCCCTTTATTTAATTTTATAATGCCCTTTATGTCATCTCAGGGATTTACAATGCCATCAATCTTTGTGTAATTGAAAACCTGGGTATCTGGTTGACTCATGCATTAACTACGTCAGTGATAAATGTAGTGGACAGGTGAGACCCAAGCAGAAATCCTCTTGTGACAAAGCAGTGTTTGTGTCCTACGAGATCATCTAGATACCCCCTACTCAATGCCTACTTTCATCTGCCACCTAACTGATCTCCTCAATACATGAGCTTCAGTTTTAGGCAGCTGTCTCATAGATGGAACTTTATCATGTACATTATAAATGTCTATATACCTGTGATTACAAACCCAGGGTAATGTGGTTGGCATTTTACTGCTTCAGATTGTTCTGTCTGTTGTCATGTATGACTTTGAATAAATGCAGGTTCTTTCTTTCACAGTTAGAGAGTTGTTGACTACAAATTGTGATGTAATTATTCCCAGAAACAGTGGTGATTGACTAATTGCAGAGTATTCAATGCTGACGATTGCAGTGTTATAAATGATTCAAATGCATTTCAAGCATGTCATTTGCTTTGAAATTATCCTCCTTCTATTCTTTGCTTCTAACAAACTTACCCTTCTTATAATGTCATACATGCAGAAACAGGCTCTGTCAGCCCAGTCTGTCCATGTGTACCGTGGACCATCTGGGCTAATCCCATTTTCCCACATTAGACCTGTATTCCTTTACTACTTTCCTACCTAAGTACCTGTCCAAATACTTTGTAAACATGTGTAATTGGATCTGCCTCTAGCACAGTGAGCACAGTATTGTAGAGACACAAAGTGATGTCACAAAAATGTCTTTCTCTTTCTGTTCTTTTCCCTCTTCTCTTTATATAGATTGGCCGAGACATTGAATCTCCTCAGGTTTTGGGGATCCTAAACTAGCACCATGTTTTGTGTCATTGTCTAAATGGGTACCCCTGAAAAATTCTGAAATGGCCTAAAAAAATGGACACATTGTTAAGGTGGTTCACACACAGAAGCACTCACTAAAGCGGGATCTGTACCATTCCCTGATTGGCCCAGGCTCCAAATGGTCATTAGTTTATTATTGTTACATGTAGCAAAATAGCATGAAAAGCTTTGTTTTGTATGCCACCCAGACAGAGCATTTCTTACAGAAGAACATTCAAGCACTAGCAAAAGGAAAACAATGACTGAATTCAGAATACAGAGACAGTGTAGTACAGTTGGACAAATAAGGTTGAAGGGCCATGACAAGGTAGACTGTGTGATCCAGAGTGAGTATGCAGTGCAGTGATCTGAGACAGGCGTTGATGCTCAGTCCTTAAAGGCACACTCCCTTTGTAGATTGAGCCCCAATGCCACGGCAGCAGGATATCCTGATATCTTTCCTGTTGGTAGGTGATCAGAACTGCTCACGGTACTCTAAATTCAGCCTCACCAACAACATGTTCAGGTTCATGTTTAATTGCACCCAGTAAGTAATCAACAGGTATGAAACTGATGCCTTCTCTATCATTGCGGGGGATTTCAACCAGATCAGCTTGAAGAAGCCTCTGAACAACTACCACCAATGTATCACATGAGGAGCCAGCACACCTGACCACTGCACCAAGATGGTATGGTCAAGGGAAACGGAGAAGCACTTACAGGGCTGCTTTGAGTCAGTGGACTGGACAATATTCAGGGATTCATCTTCAAGTCTGAATGAATACGCCAGTTTCACCAACTTCATCAAAACCTCTGTGGATGAGTGTTTGCCTTTGAAAAAATACCAGATGTACCCAAACCAAAAGCTGTGGACGAACCAGGAGATTCGTAGTCTGCTTAGGGCATTCAAAACCAGAGATCCCTATATAAGAAGTCCAGGTACAACCTACGGAAGTCTATCTTAAGAGTGAAAAGAACCATTTCAATTGAGGTTAGCAATGGAAGCGGATGCACGCCACCTCTGGCATTTTTTGCAGGCCATTACTTTCTACAGAATGAAACCTAACATCATGAATGACAATGATGAGCTCAATACCTCTTATGCTCGCTTTGAAAAGGAAAATAAAACTACATCTATGTGAATTCCAGTAGCGTCCGGTGATCCTGTGATCTCTGTCTCAAGAGGCTGATATTAGAATATCTTTCAACAGGGTGAATCCTCCCAAGTTGTCAGGCCCTGACGGTGTACCTGGGAGGGCTCTGAAAAAACATGCCAGCCACTGGCGGTAGTGTTCAAGGTCATCTTCAATCTCTCACTGCTGCAGTCGGAGGTTTCCACCTGTTTTGGAAGGGCGACAGTCATGCCAGTGCCTAAGAAGAGCAGGGTGAGCTGCCTCAATGACTATTGCCCAGTGGCACTCACATCTACTGTGATGAAGTGCTTTGAGAGGTTGGTAATGTCGAGAAACAACTCCTGCTTAAGCAAGGACCAAACTGCCGTTTGCCTGTCACTACAGTAGGTCTACAGCAGATGCAATCTCACTGGCTGTCCACCTGGTCTTGGATCAAGTGGACAATAGTGATACTTAACTCACACAAAAAGGCGGCATCCATCATTAAAGATCCCATCACCCAGGACATGCCCTCTTCTCACTGCTGCCATCAAAGAGGAAGGTACAGAAGCTTGAAGACACATACTCAGTGTTTCAGGAGCAGCTTCTGTCCTTCCACCATCAGATTTCTGAATGGACAATGGGCCCATGAACACTTCCTCAGTAATTTTCCCTCTCTTTTTGCATTACTTATTTAATTTACAATTTATATATACTCATTGTAATTTATAGTTTTCATTACTATCTATTGCAATGTACTGCTGCTGCATAACAGCAATTTCATGACATATACCAGTGATATTAAACCTGGTTACAATTCTTATTCTGATTCCTGTCATTGTGAGTAACAGTACTCTATCAAACAGCAGGGATATATTTGTGTCATCACAAGATGTGTCATGGTGAGTTGCTCACCTTTGAAAATAGACACGACATCCTCAAGAGGCTAAGGAAGTTTGGCATGACTCCTTTGACGTTCTACCAACTTTTATAGGTGCACCGTCAAAAGCCCGTCCTGCCTCAATGGGATGGACTCTGTCCTTAAGCCTGGTGATACGTGCTTTCATACTTCTGTGTTCTGTGCCTGAAGGGAGAGTGGAGAGGAGAGAATGCCCAGGGTGGATGGGGTCTTTGATTATGTTGGCTACTTTACTGAGGCATTAAGAAGTATAGACAGAGACCATAGAGGAGAGGCTGGTTACTGTGATACTCTGATCTGTGTCCATAACATCCTGCAGTTTCCTGCAATCACAGGTAGAACTGTTGCAATACTAAGCTGTGGTGCATCTGGGAAGGATGCTTTCTATGGTGCAACTATAAAAATTAATGAAGAAAGGGTATGAGCTAGTGATGATGGCCCATGTGTGTATAGCAATATAGTCAAAGGCTACCTAGAGTTGTGGGAGGCTGCGGTCATGATGAATTCTATTGACTGATGTACCATCTGTTTACCACCGTATTTGAATGTAAAATATGGCAGCTGAGCGAATCTGTTACAGGTGGTGATGAAAGTGAGCTGTACAGGAGGGCACAGTGCATTGGTAAGAAAGTTGCAGATGCAGTTAGTGCAGTCCTACGATCGTACCTGTAAGAAATTGTTTTCTGTGAAGTTGATAAACAATAGCAGTCAAGGACTAGATAGATAGATAGATAGATAGATAGATACTTTATTCATCCCCATGGGGAAATTCAACTTTTTTTCCAATGTCCCATACACTTGTTGTAGCAAAACTAATTACATACAGTTTTATCTAGAGATAGAGAATGTGAAAATTTCTCTCTCTACAGAGGAGTCCCAGGCAATAAAACTATTGCAGTGTTTAAAAGACTTATAGTTAGGTACGTGGAGAAAAAATGTTTAGAGGGATAAGGGCCAAATGCAGTTTGGTGGGTCTCTTGGTTAATTTGGGCTGAAGGATATGCTTGCATGCTGCAGTACTGATGTTAATAAGTTTGACAAGGATCCTGGGGAAGGGGTGAACACACAATAACTATGATCTGTTTGTCCCTTTTATCCTTCATTCTTCATTCTATTTTAATACACAATCCCTCAAGGAAATTCGTAAAGATAACATTAACTATAATGACTGGAATGCTAATCTTAGTAGGCAATACAGTGTGTTGATTCGCCCCTCAGTGTGTTATGTAATGAAGCGTCGGTCGTAGAGTAATTGAGTAATACAATACAGAAATAACCCCTTCCATCCAACTCATCCATGCCAGCCACGGTGCCTTGCTGAGCTAATTCCATTTGCCTGCATTTGGCCCATATCCCTCTAAACCTTTACTGTTATGAAACAGCTAAAATATCTTTTAAAATATTTTAATTCTACTCACCCCTACCATTTCTACTCGCAGGTTGTTCCACATACCCACCATCCTCTTTGTGAAAGAAATTGCCCCTCTGGTCTCCTTTTAAATCATTCCCCTCTCATCTTAAATCACCTGGCAACAATGCTCAATAGTGTTTGATTTCCCCCACCCCAGGAAAAATTCTGACCATCCACTTTATTTATATAGCTTCTTCAGCTTCCTTTGCTCCAAAGAAAACTCTCCTGGCCTACAGTCTCTCCTTATAAGTCAAGCCCTCCATTTCTGGCAGCACTCTTATGAATCTTTTCTGCAACCTCTCGGATAAATCCAGAGGCCTTAAAATCTTTAAACGTCCCAAATGCTTTGGACTCCTCTGACCCTGTAGAGAGAGTGAGGTCTGTATTCTTGGTGCTGTCTAGGTAAAACTTTCTCCTGAATTTGTTAGTGATAGTGTCTTTTACTTCCTAGATTTCTTGTGGTCAAGTCCAGCACATCACAGAACCACCCGTCCACCTCCATTTCCTGTTTTTTATGCCCGTGATCCCTTGGTGGGATGTGTTGATTCCAACTTGAGCCTTCCTTCCCTTTTGTTTCGTATACATAGTATTAATTATTGTCAGAATCTCCAAGAGATGGTACTGTGTCAAAGAAAATCAGAGGGAAAAATGCTCTGTTTATGCAACACACACTGTAGTTTTCTGAGCAGAATTGCAAACGATTTGCAAATGGTGGTGTCTGAAAAGAGGTTGCTGTCCAAGTTGCATGCCATCTTGGACAACGTCTCTCATCCACTCCATAATGTACTGGTTGGGCACAGGAGTACATTCAGCCAGAGACATATTCCACGGAGATGTAACACTGAGCGTTATAGGAAGTCATTCCTGCCTGTGGCCATCAAACTTTACAACTCCTCCCTTGGAGTGTCAGACACCCTGAGCCAATAGGCTGGTCCTAGACTTATTTCCACTTGGCATAATTTACTTATTATTATTTAATTATTTATGGTTTTATATTGCTATATTTCTACACTATTCTTGGTTGGTGCGACTGTAACGAAACCCAATTTCCCTCGGCATCAATAAAGTATGTCTGTCTGTCTGTCTGTTGATTTAAACTTCCCTAAAATGTTTACTCGTTCTGACGGAAAAATGGGGTCCAATAGTGAAACAAGGTGTACGACCAGAAGGCATGCATCCCATAACAGGTTTCTGAACCAATACCTCAGGTATTAGCAGATTAATTCTGAATCTGACATATGACGAGAGATCCCAGGGAGAAAAGCTGTGGCCACTTGCCTTTGAACTAAGTGACACAAGGTCATATGTTGTGAAATATTTTGTCTTGTGCAAGGTGATATTAATCTCCCCAAAACTACTGAGTGGGGTGTGGGGAGAGTGAAGTGTCTGAAGGGTGCAGTTAATTGCAGATTTGAGAACTGTAATTAAGCTAAGGGTTATGAAACTAAGGCTGGCAGGTGGAGTTGAGAAACAGTCTTAATTGAATGGTGGAGGAGGCAGGAGGTTAATTTGGATAAATGTGAGATGTTCTAATTTGGGAAGACAAGTGAGGGTAGGACTTTCACAGTAAATGGACAAGCCCAGGGGAGTGTTGTAGAACAGAGGGATCTAAGAGTACAAGGACAAGGTTCATTTCAAGTGATGTTGCGGATAGATGATGTGTTGAAGGCGTGCCAGCTTTTCTCAGTCAGGGCAATGAGTATAGAACTTGGGATTTTATGTTTGTAATTGGACAAGATGTTGGCGAGGCTGCACTTAGCATATTCTGTTCCGTTTTCTATTAAGCTGGGAAGAGTGCAGAGGAGATTTGAGAGAATATTGCTGGGAGTCAAGGGTCTAAGCTATGGAGAGAGGTTGCAGGTATAGGAGAATGAGGGGTGATATTGATCCATGAACTCTTGAAGACTACCTCGCTGTTCCTCATTTGCACTTTTATTTACTTTTACTGTAGCTTATAATCTGTTATGCCTGCACGGTACGCTGCCACAAGTCAGTAACGTCAGTGATAATAAGCCTGGTTCTGATTCTGATCTTGCAGAAGTGTATAAAGTTATAAGGGGCTTAGATGGGATCTTTTTCCACAGAGTTAGGGAATAAAGAACTTTTAAGAACTTTTTAAAAGCTATTATTAATGCTTTTTCAGATAGTGATTTAGATGCATATCATATTTTTTACTGAGTTAAGTATTGTATGTAATTAGTTTTGCTACAACAAGTGTATGGGACATTGGAAAAAAGTTGAATTTCCCCATGGGGATGAATAAAGTATCTATCTATCTATCTATCTAAAGAACTGGAAGGCATAGGTGTAAGGTGAGAGGGGAGAGATTTAATAGGAACCTGAGGGGCAATATTTTCTCCTAGAGAATGATCAGTAAATGGAATGAGTTGCAAGAAGAAGTGGTTGAGGCAAGTATATTAATACTTTAATTGTACTTGGGTCGAGTGGCAGGGAAGCTGTGTGGCCTTGGTTGTAGCGAGGAGTAGGCCTCAATTGGCGTGTTTTTACAGCTGGCCAGAGAGAGGCGCCAGAGCTGGTGCGCACAGCACGTAAACTGGAGTCAGTGCTGCCCCCAGTGTTCACTCAGCAGAAGACAAGCTGTATTGTGTTCAACTGCAGCCTACTGCAACATTCATGAACTACCCAGGGTCTTGGGCTGTATATTTTTGTGTGACTGTATTTTACAGATATTTATATGTGCTTGCTATCTTATATGTGCCTTGTGCAATGTGTGACTTTTGATACTGTTTTGCACCTTAGCCACAGCGTAACCCTGTTTCATTGGGCTGTACTCATGTTTAGTCTAATGACAATTAAACTTGAGGTTGAACTTGACAGGTACATGGATAGCAAATGCTTATTGAACATATGGGCCACATCTTAGCAAAAGAATAGATGGGAACCATGGTCCAGTTGGGCCAAAAATTCTGTTCCTGTGCTGTATGATTCTGAGGTTCAAAATTGCCTCCTCCCCATCAGCTTTGCTTCACAATGGTGTTATATGTTGTCCTTCTAATCCAGATCTTTCCCCCAATCCTTGTAGGTGATCGAATCTGTGGGAATCCTGGTTTACAAGGCCTTAGACTGGGGCCTGAAGGACAATGAAGAACGGGAGCTCAGCCCACCACTGGAGCACTTGATAGACCGCATGACAAATATCCTGGACGAAGGGCTAGCAGCTGAAGGAAGCCTGGATGAAGGGTATGATGGTCAGGACGAAGAGGACGAACAGAAGGAAATTACCACGATAAGGAACTTTAAACATGTGATGATGGTGAGTCCGCATTTCAAATGACCCTCTCTTGCTTGATGTATTGTAGCTTTTATCTTATGTGATGGACTTTCATTTGTTGGATAAACATGAAAAGTCTCTCATTACACAACATTGTCCTGTTTACATTCATGGCGAACATGTCCCCATTTAAAATAAAACGATGCGTGGCTGTTGTTGGTTGTCAATAGATTGTCAGTGGGCAATCAGACTCGATGGCCTAAATCCTACGTTTAATCAGGCCAGTGGAATAAGATCTGTTTTATTAAAAGCTCTGACATAGGATATTTGCACCAGCAAGACCATTCTACTGATTATGCTCCGCATGTACCTCTGTTTCATCTAATTCCTTCGATATATCATTTGAGGTTGTGGTTGCATCATTACAGGAAGGATGTGGAAGATTTGGAGTGGATACAGATGTGGTTTATACTATGCTGCCTGGATTCAGAATCAGAATCAGGGTTAATAACACAAGCACACAGTATGTTGTAAAATTTATTGTGTAGCAGCAGCAGTATATTGCAATACATAATATTAAAAACTAAATTACAATAAGGTATAGTGAGTGTGTGTGTGTATACACACACACACACACACACACACACACATTATATTAAGTAAGCAGTGAAATAAGAGAGCAGAAAGAAGTGAGGTACAGTAATGCATATGGTTCATTGTTCATTCAGAATTCTGATGTTGGCGGGGAAGAGTCTGTCCCTGAAATGTTAAATGTGTATCTTCAGGGTCCTCTGCAACCTCCTTTTATGAGAATGATACAGACCAATTTAGTTCTAATGATGGAGCAAATTAATTTCAGCAAATAGGATCTCAGCACCGATGGATTGTCATGGTGTCACATCGAGAATACCAGCGTGAACGTTTGGGACGTTGGAGCCCCTGAGGGTGGAATTGGAGAATGGAATGGTCATTGGTCGGGAGGGTGGTGTGGGGTGAATTCCATACAGGTGTAAGGGGTGGCCTGAAGAATGAAAATAGTAATTGTCCTCCCGGAGGCATCCCATTCAGAATGCCTGGTGATCACAGGAGCCTCCAACAATCGGTGCCTGTGGGACAACTGATTCGGGTTTACTGCAGTACTCCACAAAGTGCCTAGCCTGGGAGCAATGGTAACCTGTGTGTCCACGATACAGGAATGTTCGAGTTGCTAGGTGACTAACCATGAACATAGTTGGTCAAATTTCTGGTGTAATGAAAATGTCCGTTGTTACATTTTACTCCAAAGAAAATCAATTTTTAAATGTGAACAATATCCAGTAGAATTTATCTTTTTTTATTCATTCAAGGGATGTATCCTTCACAGGCTGAGCCAGCATTTAATTGTCCATCCCACGTTGCCCTTGAGAAGATGGTGGTGAGCTAACTTCGTGAACTGCTGCAGTCCTTGAGGTGTGGGTCCACCCACACTACTGTTAGAGAGAGTACAGGTGTCCCCCGCTTTACGAATGTTCGCTTTATGCCACTTCGCTTTTACAAAAGACCTACGTTAGTAACCTGTTTTCGCATTACAAAGAGGATTTTCGCTTTTAAGAAAATTTTTCCCATATAAATTAATGATTCTTCGCTTTACGCCATTTCGGCTTAAGAAAGGTTTCATAGGAACGCTGTACCTTTGTAAAGTGGGGGGGGGGGGGACACCTGTATGCAGAATTTTGACCCAGTGACAGTGAAATAATAGCAATATGGTGTGGGGCTTGGAGGGCAACTTCCATGTGGTGGCATTCCCCATGCTTCTGCTGCCCTTGTTGTTCTAGTCGGTAGAGGTTGTAGGGTTGTAAGCTGCTATCTAAAGGTTCTAGGTGATTTGCTGTAGTGTATCTGCATCCTACAGATGGTACAAACTACTGCTGCTGCTGTGCAATGGTGGTGGAAAGAAGAAATGGTTGTGCATGTTGTGTCTGTCAAGCAGGTTGGTACTTCCTCCAGCTTCTTGAGTGTTCTTGAAGGTGCACTTGTCTAGGCAAGTTGAGAGTATGCCATCACACCCCTGGCTTGTGCCATGTAGATGGTGGACAGGCTTTGAGAAGTCAGAACGTGAGTTACCACACGATTGCTTGCCTCTGACCTGCTCTTGTAGCCACTCTGTGAATGTGGCTATTCCAGTTCAGTTTTGGCTCACTGGTAACACCAAGATATCGATGCTGCAGGATTCAGTGATGGTAATGACATTGAATGTTATAGTGTGAAGTGATGGAATGTCTCTTGTTGGATATTACTTGTCGCCTGTTAGCCCAGGCCTGGATTTTACCTCACTTCATTTTAAATGTAGACTGCTTCATTATCTGAGAGGTCATGAATGGTGCTGACTACAGTGCAATTATCAGCCAACATCCCTACTTCTGACCTTAGCACTGAAGGAAAATCACTGATGAAGCAGCTGAAGATATTTAGGCCTAGGACACAACCCAAAAGAGCTCCTGCAGAGGCATCCTGTGGCCGTGATAATTGACCTCCAAGCACCACAGTCATCCTCCTTGGTGCTGGCTATAATTCCAACCAGCTGGGCATTTTCTAAGCATTTTCTTTTGCTTTGTTAAAATATATGTATTTATAATAAATAAGTACAATTACTATGCATCTTCTTCTACACTCATTGTGGCCTTAGTTTAGTGCATTCCCTCACAATACACCAATGTTCATATTTCTTCCTTCAACAGTCCACCATGAAGCATTTGATAGGCAGGTGGACAAGCCCACAGTGTGCATAGGCTGTTACATGGAGAGTTTAGAGTAGACGCTCCACTCAAAGAGACATGCTGTCAGTATTGCCTCTGAGAGTATCCAACGTTTCTGTGTGACTGCGTTACACTACTCCATTTCTGATGTTCCTTCCATCATATTAACACGCATTCCACTTGAACTGTTTGTTGATTTGCACATATGCTAACCATCATTAATCATTACTTACACAGTAGCAGCTTTGCTTAAGTAACCGTATATTGTACCGATGAGCTTGGAGTGATTAATGTTCAGTCTGCCTGCTTTAACGAGGCAGAAGATGGGAAGTTGCTTTCTACAGTATCTGCAGAATCTCTCGTGTTTACGAGTTGCTTTCTCCAGCTGTGTCACCAGCTGCTGTCATCCTGGCCTGTCAATGCTTATTTAAACTACTGTCTTTTCATTGGCCATTTAACTGAAAGAATTTTCTGGCAGCAATTGGCTGAAACTGTTTTTGTCCCAACTTTAGATTTAATTTGTTATAAAATCTCTGGCAAGTCTACTTCAATTAGTAAATGAAGTCACTCTCCAGTAAGATTGGTGCTGATGTGTGATTACCTCTCTACACTGGCCTCCTACCTACAGGAAAGATGTAAATAAGGTTGAAAAAGTATACAGAAAATTTACAAGGATGTTGCTGGGTCTGGAGGACCTGAGTTATAAGGAGAAATTGAATAATTTAGAACTTTATTCCTTGGACCGTAGAAGATTGAGGTGAAATTTATCGAGGTATCGATAAGGTAAATGCAAGCAGGCTTTTTCCATTGATCTTGGGTGGGATTATAACGTGGGTTAAGGTTGAAAGGTGAAATGTTTAAGGGGATCATGAGGGGAAATGCCTTCAGTTAGAGGGCTGTAAGAGTGTGGAATGAGCTGCCAGCACAAGTGGTACATTCGAGCTCGATTTCAATGTTTAAGAGAAGTTTGGCTAGGTACATGGATGGTGGAGGTAAAGAGAGCTATAGTACGGGTGCAGGTCAATGGCACTTTAAATGGTTTGGCATGGAAGAGATGGGCCGAAGGGTCTGTTTCAGAGTTGTACTTTTCTATGACTCTATTATTGGTCTTTTGTGCATTTATTTAGCAATCGTCACAATCTCAGACGTTCCTTGGTATTTCATGGCCACTGTGCTTTGAACTGTAGTCATTGGGTGTAACATGGGAAATGTGGCAACCATTTGCTGCACTGGAAGATCTCAAGATTAGCAAAGGAATGAGGACAAAATAACCTGTCTTTTAATGACTGCATGAGGTTAAGAGTTGCCCAAGACACTGGTCAGACTGCCCTGCTTTGCTGTAGAAGGCTTCATTGATTGATTTGAAATCTGGGAGTGTGGCATTCGCTCCAGAAGTGCCTTCAGAGGTTCTCTACTCTCTCACAAGCAATTCTTGCTCCTAACTAGGTGATGGTGAATATCCACATTAATGATTGTCATTGATGAGTTAAAGGTTAAGGAGGGTGACATCTTCAGAATTAGAATTCTTCTTTGTTTAGCTGAAGATTGTAGGAAAGGTGAAAAATGTACTAAGTTAGATGGTGAGAAGCTGCACACTTAGATGATCGTAGTCACAGTGATCATGGAAACAGGACACTTGGCTCATGGAGTTCACGCTGACAATTGTCCACTCATTTATACGCTTATTATTTTGTTTTATTCTTTGCATATTCTCATCAGATTCTACAACTTCCAAACCAAGTGCAATGTACAGTTACTAAGTATCTCCTACTTATCACCCACCAGCTTTCTTCTCGACATTCCCCCAACTGGCTCCATCTGCCTGTCATCCTCAACCTCACCTGGTTCAACCTATCACCTACTAGCCACAGAGTCACTCCTCCCTGCCACTTCTAAAACCTGGCCATCTTCTTTCCAAACTCGCAGTCTCCCTGCAGGGTCTTGGCACAAAATGTCAATCATCCCAACATATCAACATGTTTTTGCTTACCCCTGCATGTGGGAGGAAACTGGAGGAACCCCATTCAGTAACAAGAACTCACAGACAGCTCCTGAGGTCAGGATTGAACCGGGCACTGTGAAGTCACCAGCTATGCCAGGCTTAATTCCTTCCTACTCAGCTTGATGGCAGACTTTGAAAACACTGTATTAAAGCTGCTTTGGATGTTGCACTGTTGGTGCCACGAGTTTTACTTATTGGTGTCACCCTCTAGTTTCACTTTCTTCAATTTTACCTTGCTCCACTGATGAGGCACATAGGCTGAAGCTGTTGGGGTCCTTCATTAAGTATATGGATGAGGTCAGTGGGGGCTGATTACTTTTTTCCAACATGGATGCTAATGTATGGCTTCCTGCCAAGTTCAAAGCCATTTGTGGCCATTGAAGTCCCAACCAGATGTTTTATTTAAACTACAATAGCAGCAAATGTTGGAAATACTCAGCAGGTCATGCTACATCTCTGGGAAAAGAAGCAAAGTTGATATTTCAGGTCCAAGAATCTTCATCTATAAAGCTGCTGTCCGATTCCTGAACACAAATTGGTTCCATAAGCCCCAGTAGACTAACTCCTCCTATCTGCTCACTTATGGATATGGGGACAAGGTGGGAACCGGGTATTGATAGTAGATGATCAGCCATGATCTCAGAATGGGCTCGAAGGGCTGAATGGTCTACTTCTGCACCTATTGTCTATTGTGTATAATTTCTGCAGCTCATTTATTTGTCAAACTCCTCGAGTCAGTCATCTGGGCCTCTAGTTATCAGAGTTGGAAAGGTTTGCTGTTCTTTTCCGAGACCATGCCTTCAACCTACTGGCTGCTCATCCGCTCGATCCAGGTCTCAAGATGCAGAAGGCCACAGTGACTGCAAGTGAAGTGATGTGGACAGAGAAGAGGTCCCACTAATTTCATTGAGGGATATCTACTCTTGTTTGTCATCATGCAGTGGGTAAAGAGCAGAGGGATCAGAAGAACAATTTCTACCACTGAGTTGTCAAGGGGTAACCATATGATTTCCCCCCATTCTCTCCGTTGAACATAGAATGGTGCAGCACAGGGATGGGCCCTTTGGCCCGTGGAGTCTCTGCTGAACTTGCCAAGTTAAGCTAATTCTCCTCTGACCCGCATCCTCCATTCCCCACATATTCATGTCTATATATGGGGCGCCATGGTAGTGTAGCAGTTAGCGCGACACTATTGCAGCTTGGGGCGTCGGAGTTCAGAGTTCATTCCCAGTGTCCTTGTTAAGCAGTTTGAATGTCCTCCCCAAGGAATGCCTGGGTTTCCCTGGGTGCTCCAGTTTCTTCCCACACTCCAAAGATGTAGTTTAACTTGTCATTGTAGATTGTCCTCTGATTAGGCTCGGGTTAGATTGGGGGTTGTTGGCGGAGTGGCTTGAAGGGCCAATTTTGTGCTGTATCTCTTAAAAAATAAATTTTTAAAAAAATTTAACAGCACAACTGGCTCAAGGGAAGCTTCTGTTTGGCTGCTTGAAGACTGTGGAACAGAGCTCTGTGGCATCCCAAACAATTTTTCTCCTGGAACGTGTGACGATAATAAACCAATATGTCTTAAATGTCACTCTTACCTGCTTTCATCACCATCCCTGGAAGCCTGTTCCACGAATAGGAATTGGTATTGTTTTTATCATCACATGAAAAGCTTGTCTGGCATAGTATTCATACGATCAAATCAATACACCGTGCATTGAGCAAGATAGAACAAGGTAAAACAATGACAATGCCGAATAAAGCAACAGCTACAGAGAAAGTACATGCAGGTAGACGATAAAATGTCAGATTCTAATGAAGTAGGTTGTGAGGTCAAGAGTCCATTTTACTGTGTCAGGGGACTATTCGGCTTAGAAGCTGCTCTTGAGCCTGTGGTATGTGCTTCCAGGCCGATGAAAGAGGGGAGAAGAGAGAAGGCCCAGGGTGAGTGTTACTTTCAATCATTAATAAACGAAGGAGCCAAATAAACTGAATATATTGCTTATTTTTAGTGTCCTGCATCAATTATCTTCTGTGGGGTATGTGCAGCAATTCCTGCCAATTAATTTTTAATTCTTTTGAGGTTCCTAAAGCCTTCCTGAAGAGTTGGCAGCTTTAGCCTTCAAGCTCAGCTGGTGACCCGGAAGGCCGTTGTCTGAATTATTAGCAGTGATCTGTGAGGCTAATTTAATTTTACTGTCATTGAATTCCATTTTACAACTTCAGCAAATAAACCTTAATTTACTGCTAGCCATTTCATCAGTACATTAAATAAATAAACGTAATGTTCCAACATTTTAATGTTGCCATGTGTGCTGAATTCTTCATTAATGAGGCAGGATACATTGAAGTCTTCAATGCTCGCTCAGCCTTGTAAGGACTGACACAGACTGAAAAAATCTCCCTTTCTACGGATGACTGGGGAAGGTAAAGGTTGTAGTCACAGGAGGGGGGAAGGGACGCCAGTTTGGTTGCCATGGTAGCTCTTTGTGTTTATCACATGATGAGGAGAGGCGCTGACATCCCTTATTTTTAAGTAGCTTTGAAAGTTGATTCTGTAAGGAGTCCAAGACCTTCTGAAACTGGTTCAAATTCAGATATAATGAGTTTTGTTCAATAGTCTAGTAAATGTTGTTGAACATCTAGAATTTGGGTAATGTAGAATTATCTTGATTTATTGGTTGGAGTAAAGATTCTACCAACCTGTGAGGTGAACTATTATTCAAATTTATTCAAAATTCAAACCATTCAGTATAAACTTGCCTTGACTTCCACAGCCAATCTCCACTTTCCCTTAATCCTTGTGGAAGGAGAATGATCTAGCTGGTGGAGCCAAAGCATCACAGTGAGAGAGACCCGGGTTCAGTCCTGACCTCCGCCGCTGTCTGTGTGGAGTTTACTCGCTCTCCTTGCAACTGTGGCATTGCCCCCGACCCAAATACTCTGTATTCCTTATTTTTTTAATTCCTATTTTTGCACTATTTTGTTATTTATAGTATTTTTATCTCTTTCCACTGTACTGCGGTAAAACAATATATTTCATGACATATACAGTAAATTAGTGATTTAATTCCGTTGTATATTACCCCCAGTGTAGATCTGCGGTCAGAACATCAGTGACAGATTTTCACACAGACCCACTCTCACCCCACCACACCCACACACACCCCACCACACACACCCCACAATACCCACACACACAAAACCACACCCACGCAGACCCCACCAGACCCACTCTGACCCCACTCACACCCCAGCAACCCACACACACCCCACCACCCCCACTAGTCCATCTGAACCCCACACTCACCAGCCCAAACCTATTGACCCACCTGTACTCCACACCCACTGGCCCATCTCTACCCCACACCCACTGGCCCACCTGTACCCCACACCCACCGGCCCACCTGTACCCCACACCCACTGACCCAGCTGTACCCCACACCCACTGACCCACCTGTACCCCACACCCACCGGCCCACCTCTACCCCACACCCACCGGCCCACCTGTACCCCACATCCACCGGCCCACCTGTACCCCACACCCACCGGCCCACCTCTACCCCTCATCCACCGGCCCACCTGTACCCCACACCCACCGGCCCACCTGTACCCCACATCCACCGGCCCACCTGTACCCCACACCCACTGGCCCACCTGTACTCCACACCCACCGGCCCACCTGTACCCCACACCCACCGGCCCACCTGTACTCCACACCCACCGGCCCACCTGTACTCCACATCCACCGGCCCACCTGTACCCCACACCCACCGACCCACCTGTACTCCACATCCACTGGCCCACCTGTACTCCACACCCACTGGCCCACCTGTATCCCACATCCACCGGCCCACCTGTACTCCACACCCACCGGCCCACCTGTATCCCACATCCACCGGCCCACCTGTATCCCACACCCTCTGACCCACCTCTACCCCACACCCACTGACCCAACTGTACTCCACACCCACCGACCCACCTGTATCCCACACCCACTGGCCCAACTCTACCCCCACACCCACTAGCCCACCTGTACTCCACACCCACCGGCCCACCTGTACCCCACATCCACCGGCCCACCTGTACCCCACACCCACTGGCCCACCTGTACTCCACACCCACCGGCCCACCTGTACCCCACACCCACTGGCCCAACTCTACCCCCACACCCACTAGCCCACCTGTACCCCACACCCACTGGCCCACCTCTACCCCCACACCCACTGGCCCACCTGTACTCCACACCCACCGGCCCACCTGTACCCCACATCCACCGGTCCACCTCTACCCCACATCCACCGGCCCACCTGTACTCCACATCCACTGGCCCACCTCTACCCCCACACCCACTGGCCCACCTCTACCCCACACCCACCGGCCCAACTCTACCCCACATCCACCGGCCCACCTGTACCCCACACCCACCGGCCCACCTCTACCCCACATCCACCGGCCCACCTGTACTCCACACCCACTGGCCCACCTCTACCCCCACACCCACTGGCCCACCTGTACCCCACACCCACCGGCCCACCTGTACTCCACACCCACTGGCCCACCTCTACCCCCACACCCACTGGCCCACCTCTACCCCACATCCACCGGCCCACCTGTACTCCACACCCACTGGCCCACCTGTACCCCACATCCACCGGCCCACCTGTACTCCACACCCACCGGCCCACCTGTACTCCACACCCACTGGCCCACCTGTACTCCACACCCACTGACCCACCTGTACCCCACACCCACCGGCCCACCTGTACTCCACACCCACCGGCCCACCTGTACTCCACACCCACTGACCCACCTGTACCCCACACCCACCGGCCCACCTGTACTCCACACCCACTGGCCCACCTCTACCCCCACACCCACTGGCCCACCTCTACCCCACATCCACCGGCCCACCTGTACTCCACACCCACTGGCCCACCTCTACCCCCACACCCACTGGCCCACCTGTACCCCACACCCACCGGCCCACCTCTACCCCCACACCCACTGGCCCACCTCTACCCCACACCCACCGGCCCACCTCTACCCCACATCCACCGGCCCACCTGTACTCCACACCCACTGGCCCACCTCTACCCCCACACCCACTGGCCCACCTGTACCCCACACCCACCGCCCCACCTCTACCCCCACACCCACTGGCCCACCTCTACCCCACACCCACCGGCCCACCTCTACCCCACATCCACCGGCCCAACTCTACCCCACATCCACCGACCCACCTGTACCCCACACCCACTGGCCCACCTGTACTCCACATCCACCGGCCCACCTGTACCCCACACCCACCGACCCACCTGTACTCCACATCCACCGGCCCACCTGTACCCCACACCCACCGACCCACCTGTACTCCACACCCACCGGCCACCTGTATCCCACACCCACCGGCCCACCTGTACTCCACACCCACCGGCCCACCTGTACCCCACATCCACCGGCCCACCTGTACCCCACACCCACTGGCCCACCTGTACTCCACACCCACTGGCCCACCTGTACTCCACACCCACTGGCCCACCTGTACTCCACATCCACCGGCCCACCTGTACCCCACACCCACCGACCCACCTGTACTCCACATCCACCGGCCCACCTGTACCCCACACCCACCGACCCACCTGTACTCCACACCCACCGGCCCACCTCTACCCCACACCCACCGGCCCACCTGTACCCCACACCCACTGGCCCACCTGTACTCCACATCCACCGGCCCACCTGTACCCCACACCCACCGACCCACCTGTACTCCACATCCACCGGCCCACCTGTACTCCACACCCACTGGCCCACCTGTATCCCACATCCACCGGCCCACCTGTATCCCACATCCACCGGCCCACCTGTATCCCACACCCTCTGACCCACCTCTACCCCACACCCACTGACCCAACTGTACTCCACACCCACCGACCCACCTGTATCCCACACCCACTGGCCCAACTCTACCCCCACACCCACTAGCCCACCTGTACTCCACACCCACCGGCCCACCTGTACCCCACATCCACCGGCCCACCTGTACCCCACACCCACTGGCCCACCTGTACTCCACACCCACCGGCCCACCTGTACTCCACACCCACCGGCCCACCTGTACCCCACACCCACTGGCCCAACTCTACCCCCACACCCACTAGCCCACCTGTACTCCACATCCACCGGCCCACCTGTACCCCACACCCACCGACCCACCTGTACTCCACACCCACCGGCCACCTGTATCCCACACCCACCGGCCCACCTGTACTCCACACCCACCGGCCCACCTGTACCCCACATCCACCGGCCCACCTGTACCCCACACCCACTGGCCCACCTGTACTCCACACCCACTGGCCCACCTGTACCCCACACCCACCGACCCACCTGTACTCCACACCCACCGGCCCACCTCTACCCCACACCCACCGGCCCACCTGTACCCCACACCCACTGGCCCACCTGTACTCCACATCCACCGGCCCACCTGTACCCCACACCCACCGACCCACCTGTACTCCACATCCACCGGCCCACCTGTACTCCACACCCACTGGCCCACCTGTATCCCACATCCACCGGCCCACCTGTATCCCACATCCACCGGCCCACCTGTATCCCACACCCTCTGACCCACCTCTACCCCACACCCACTGACCCAACTGTACTCCACACCCACCGACCCACCTGTATCCCACACCCACTGGCCCAACTCTACCCCCACACCCACTAGCCCACCTGTACTCCACACCCACCGGCCCACCTGTACCCCACATCCACCGGCCCACCTGTACCCCACACCCACTGGCCCACCTGTACTCCACACCCACCAGCCCACCTGTACCCCACACCCACTGGCCCAACTCTACCCCCACACCCACTAGCCCACCTGTACCCCACACCCACTGGCCCACCTCTACCCCCACACCCACTGGCCCACCTGTACTCCACACCCACTGGCCCACCTGTACTCCACACCCACCGGCCCACCTGTACCCCACATCCACCGGCCCACCTCTACCCCACATCCACCGGCCCACCTGTACTCCACATCCACTGGCCCACCTCTACCCCCACGCCCACTGGCCCACCTCTACCCCACACCCACCGGCCCACCTCTACCCCACATCCACCGGCCCACCTCTACCCCACATCCACCGGCCCACCTGTACCCCACACCCACCGGCCCACCTCTACCCCACATCCACCGGCCCACCTGTACTCCACACCCACTGGCCCACCTCTACCCCCACACCCACTGGCCCACCTGTACCCCACACCCACCGGCCCATCTGTACTCCACACCCACTGGCCCACCTCTACCCCCACACCCACTGGCCCACCTCTACCCCACATCCACCGGCCCACCTGTACTCCACACCCACTGGCCCACCTGTACCCCACATCCACCGGCCCACCTGTACTCCACACCCACCGGCCCACCTGTACTCCACACCCACTGACCCACCTGTACCCCACACCCACCGGCCCACCTGTACCCCACACCCACCGGCCCACCTGTACTCCACACCCACTGGCCCACCTCTACCCCCACACCCACTGGCCCACCTCTACCCCACATCCACCGGCCCACCTGTACTCCACACCCACTGGCCCACCTCTACCCCCACACCCACTGGCCCACCTGTACCCCACACCCACCGGCCCACCTCTACCCCCACACCCACTGGCCCACCTCTACCCCACACCCACCGGCCCACCTCTACCCCACATCCACCGGCCCACCTGTACTCCACACCCACTGGCCCACCTCTACCCCCACACCCACTGGCCCACCTGTACCCCACACCCACCGGCCCACCTCTACCCCCACACCCACTGGCCCACCTCTACCCCACACCCACCGGCCCACCTCTACCCCACATCCACCGGCCCACCTCTACCCCACATCCACCGACCCACCTGTACCCCCACACCCACTGGCCCACCTCTACCCCACACCCACCGGCCCACCTCTACCCCACATCCACCGGCCCACCTCTACCCCACACCCACCGGCCCACCTGTACCCCACATCCACCGGCCCACCTGTACTCCACACCCACTGACCCACCTGTACCCCACACCCACTGACCCACCTGTACCCCACACCCACCGGCCCACCTGTACTCCACACCCACCGGCCCACCTGTACCCCACACCCACCGACCCACCTCTACCCCACACCCACCGGCCCACCTGTACCCCACACCCACTGACCCACCTGTACCCCAAACTCACCGACACGGCAGTACTCTCCGTTAATCCATGGCTAGGTGTTTTTGATGGACCCTGAACTACAGTGACACACTCTCACTGTTGGTATTCACTGATTAAGGATTAAAGATAAATTTGCTGTGATATGTTGGTACAAAAGATTAAACAATTATAACAATAAATAATTATATAAAAATACACTTTGAGGTTAAAGTGTGGATGTGGAGTAAAATCTGCATGAATACCAGCACGTATTGGTTTGTAGGTAATGCCACCAGCTAGGGCCAACAGATCATCTGCAGCTAATTGCAAAGAAGCCACTTGTCAGTAATATAGTTATTCAAGTATTATGGAAGGGGAGTGAGACTGAACACTTTCTCTAGAGCAAGTGAAAACTTGTAGGATGGTGGTTTGTTTTGATTTTGAGTAAAAATGAAGAGATTTGAATGGCCCGCTAGACTTTGGCTAGAGTTTTTTAGCTAGTTCCACCCACACCCACTGACCCACCTGCACCACGCACCCCAACACATTAATGAAAAGTGAAATTTTGAGACGTGGAGGGGCCGGTTATTAAAGTACCTTTTCAAGCATCTTACAATTCTGAGTATATTGATGTAAAATAAGAAATGTAATTACTGCCTAGATGTTTCTGCTAGCTCAGCTCAGAGCAAATTGTGTGGGTAAATAAACACAATGCTTAACATTGGGTCTACAGATTTCATATGTAAGATTAAACAGATGATGTGCATTAGACTGTATAAATATACATGAATGATAATGAAAATAAACTTTTGATAATTATCTAACCTGCTTAATATAAGGGTACTAGAACTGTAATGTGTGATATATCAACAATTGATGAAATACTGTATAACAAATAGTGTATAAATGTACAGCAGTGCATTATGTATCTGCATGTGTGTATAATTAATATATTTAACAGTGTATGAGTTTGTTATAAAACACACATTCAAAGGAAGAGCTTGAAACTCTGAAGAACAAATAATGTAACTTGCATCATGTGGTGTGATGTGGTGAAGTATACTTCTGCTGGCACAATGATCTTTTTAGCTTTGGCTTGCAAGCGATCCCTTGTGTTTGGTAAGCACAGGCTGATTCATGCAAATATTCTTGGCTGCTGTAGCTAGAGGCCAGGCCGTGCATTTGTTGTTGGAGATGCTCTGTTATTTTGTGCTGCTCGAGAGGATTTTCTGTCTGAT
The DNA here is from genome assembly GCF_048418815.1 of Hemitrygon akajei. Classification (NCBI taxonomy): domain Eukaryota; kingdom Metazoa; phylum Chordata; class Chondrichthyes; order Myliobatiformes; family Dasyatidae; genus Hemitrygon; species Hemitrygon akajei. The sequence goes on from NC_133124.1 coordinate 83,816,476, forward strand.
CCAAGTGACTGGACTGTTTACGACAGCTAAAACAGAAGTTGCTGGAAACACTGAACAGGTCCGGTGGCATCAGAGAAGAAAGAAATAGAATTAATGTTTCAGATTTTGAAGATCTTTAATTTGATCAGTTCTACATGATACTTTGTTATGTTTCTGTTACAGCCTCCTGCACAAAGGAATTTTCGCTAATGCCATCCTTTATTGTGCTGCGGAAGGCAGTCTTACAGAGAACCTTCATGCCGTGCTGGTATTTGAAAGGGCAGGAAAATCATTGTTTATTGTAATTTATTGTAAAATGCACAGTACATGTATGTACAGGTGCAATGAATCACAGGAACTTAGTATCATATAAACAACACTCCCAAAAACATAAATTAACCTCTTTCTTAATATTTACATGCTCAAGCTTTTCAGTCTGCTGTAAGTCATCACTACAATCACCAAGATCCTTTTCCATAGTGAATACTGAAGCAAAGTACTCATTAAGTACCCCTGCTATTTCCTCCAGTTCCATTCCCACTTTCCCACTGTCACACTTGATAGGTCCTATTCTTTCACGTCTTATCTTCTTGCTCTTCACATACTTGTAGAATGCCTTGGGGTTTTCCTTAATCCTGCTCGCCAAGGCCTTCTCATGGCCCCTTCTGGCTCTCCTAATTTCCTTCTTAAGCTCCTTCCTATTAGCCTTATAATCTTCTAGATCTTTAATGTTACCTAACTCTCTGAACATTTTGTAAGCTTTTCTTCTTGACTAGATTTATTACAGCCTTTGTACACCTCGGTTCCTGTACCCTACTATAACCTCCCTGTCTCATTGGAATGTACCTATGCAGAACTCCACACAAATATTATCTGAACATTTGCCACATTTCTTCCGTACTTTTCCCTGAGAACATTTGTTTCCAATTTAAGCTTCTAATTTCTCCCTGATAGCCTCATAATTCCCCTTACTCTAATTAAATACTTTTCTAACTTGTCTGTTCCTATCTCTCTCCAATACTATTGTAAAGGAGATAGAATTATGATCACTATCTCCAAAATGCTCTCCCACTGTGAGATCTGACACATAACCAGGGTCATTTCCCAATACCAAATCAAGTACAGTCTCTCCTCTTGTAGGCTTATTTACATATTGTGTCAAGAAACCTTCCTGAACACACCTAACAAACTCCATTCCATCTAAACCCCTTGTTCTAGGGAGATGTCTCCAAGCTTTCTCTATTTGTGAGCCAACCCCTCTTCCCCAGTCTCTTAAATTTGGTTCCCACCCCACAACAATGCAGGTCACACCTGCCCCAAAAGAGGTCCCAATGATCTAGAAATCTGAATCCCTGCTCCCTGCTCCAATCCCTCAGCCACGCATTTATCCTCCACCTCATCCTATTACTATACTCACTGTTGTGTGGCACAGGCAGTAATCCTGAGATTACTACCTTTGCGGTCCTGTTTCTCAACTTCCTTCCTAACTCCCTGTGGTCTATTTTCAGGACCTCTTCCCTTTTCCTACCTACATCATTGGTACCAACATGTACCACGACCCACCGCAGGATATCTTGGACGTGATCTGAAACATCCCGGACCCTGGCACCTGGGAGGCAAACAACCATCCGAGTTTCTTTCCTGCGTCCACAGAATCACCTGTCTGACCCCTAACTATAGAGTCTTCTATCACTACTGCTTTCCTCTTCCTTTCCCTACCCTTCTGAGCCACAGGGCAGGACTCTGTGCCAGAGGCATGGCCACTGTTGCTTCCCCCAGGTAGGCTGTTCCCCCCCTCCCCAACAATACTCAAATAGGAGTACTTATTGTCAAGGAGTACAGCCAAAGGGGTACTCTCTAGTACCTGACTCTTCCCCTTCCCTCTCCTAACTGTTACCCACTTGTCTGTCTCCCGTAGCCCCGGTGTGACCACCTGCCTATAACTCCTTTCTTTCACCTCCTCGCTCTCCCTGACCAGACGAAGGTCATCGAGCTGTATCTCCAGGACCTCCCACATCAGACACTGAGCACAGAAAGCTGGCCTCACACACAAATACTACTTCCTTTCCGCAATTAACACAGGTAGACCTACCTCACCTCGTTACCACCTAAGCCCGTTGAGCCAAAGCCCTATCACTCTGATACCTCTCACTCTGCCGCCCGCTCCGAATGTCTAAATAAATAAATGAATTTCCCTCTGAAGTTGGTTGTATCTCAGATCATTTTGGAGAACAGTTAAGAATTATTCACATTGATGATATTTCAGTCAGACCAGATAAGACAGCCAGTTTCTTGTCCTGAAAGACATTTGTGAATCAGATGGGTTTTCCACCAACCCAGTACTTTCACAGTCACAATTCCCAAGGGAAGCTTTTCATCCCAGATTAATTATTTGAATTTAGATTCCAAGCAGTAGGATTTGTACACCTGGTTCCGTGTCATTGGCCAGACGTCTGGATAACTTAACCACTTTGCTGCCATTAATGTTAATTACCTCATGAGCAGATGAGCTTTGTATCATAAGGATTATGAGGCCAGTGGGGTTGATGTAGTTGTGGGGGGGGACGGACGATGGATAAACTGGCGGGGGAGATAAAAAGGCTGTGTTGCTGTTTTTGTGGGACACTTCTTCGTTGGAACAAATGATCTGATTCTGCGTGGTTTTAATGGTGAATTCATTGCAAACTGCTGCCCTGCAGTTACTGTTGCCCCACAGGAGAGGATGTGTAACAACATAGCGCTGGCTGAGCAGAAGCTGAAACTTGGCCCTTCATTGTCTCCTTCTGTGACTTGTTATCTGCACTACCACACGTTAATTCAACCTAGAGTCTCTGTAATATTGAACAAGGATTACTTCTGATATTAAGTTAGCTAGCTCTTGCTTTGTACATGTTATCAACAGTGTGCGCCTGTCAGCTTCAGTCTGATAAATTTAGACTCTGATTACAAACAGGAGTTAATCAAGATGCCAGCTCATGCCAAGACAATCTTTTCTCTTCCCTTAATGAAATTTCACATTCAGTGCTTGTGTAAGCATTTTTATCTTCGTGCATTTAGATTGAAATTAATTATATTGGTGGGAGAGCGTGTGCGCATACATATATACACACAAGCCTGATTAGATGAACGAAGAATAATTAGAAGCCTCATAAAAGAGCTGTCTGCTAGAATGGGCTTATTTATTTCTGTCTGTGCCTCTCTGTCTCCACATCTGGATATATGAGTCATCGAGTTATACCGCCCAGAAACAGACTGCTTAGCCCACTGCTGCCGTAGGGCACCTATCTTTATTAATCCCACTTACTGTACCTTGCCTGTAGCCTTCTGGGCATTGGTGAGTTCAGTGCTCTCCTAGCTACTTCAAGCGTCTGCCTCTACCATCCCCTCAGGTAATGCATTCCAGATTCCAACAACACTGACGTTGAAAAAAATCCTTCCCTTTCTCTCCTCGTACAGGAGTTGGGACATCACATAACAGCTGTACAAGACATTGTTGAGACGGCACTTGGAGTATTGAGTGCTCTTCTTGTTGCCTAGTTATCAAAAAGATGTCATTAGCTGGAAAAGATTCACAAGGATGTTACCAAGACTGGGGGGCTTCAGCTATTAGAAGATGCTGGATAGGCTGTGCTTTCTGTCCTCAAGTGTAGGAGACTTAGAGATGATCTTATAATGGTTTATAAAATCATAAAGGATATAGTTGAGGCATATGGTCACAATCTTTATCCCAAGGTAGAATCATCTAAGATTAAGGGCGTACAATAGGTTTATAGTGACAGGGGAAAGATTTAAAGGGGACTTGAGGGGCAACTTTTTCCTCACAGAGGGTGGTGGGTGTATGTGATGAGATGCCAGAGGAGATGGTAGAGAGGGTAAAATGACATGGATAGAAAACGTTTAGATGGATGTGGGCCAAATGCAAGCAAATGGTTTTGGCTCGGACTGTCACCTTGGTCGGTATAGACAGGTTAGGCCAGAGGGCTTGTTTCTGTGCTAGATAATTCTATGACTCTGAATGTCTTCCTTGTGATCTTAAACCTAGGTCCTCTGGTTAGCGATACTTAAGCTATGGAGAAAATATTACCATTGTTCACCTCATCTATGCCCCTCATAATTTTGAACCTCTTAGTCTTCTCCACTCCAAGGAATCTCCTCCTACCTGAGACACTTGGCCCCAGGCAAGCTCCTGGTACGTCTCCTCTACACCCTCTCCCGAATAATTACGTACATTTTGGCGACCAAGAATACAGACAAGATTCCAAATGTGGCCTCAATATTGCTCTAAAGCAACAACATAGCTTCCCTGGTCTTGTGTTCTGTGCCCTGGTAAATGAAGACTAGCATCCCAGATGCATTCCCTACTTCTCTACTTGTCTATGCTGCCTCCTTCAAAAGTTTGGTTAATCAAATCTACACAAACTTATGTAAGAGCACTTCTTATGTGTGTTAAATAAATGGTGTGGAAATGAGTCTTGTTTCCCTGCCTTTGAAATTTTAATGAATGGAACCAAACTTCATAATTCAACTACAATGTGCACTTGTGATAAATTACCCAGCTGGTATAATTCCTTACACAAACCCATGACATCTGTCATGGAGAAGGCTATTGGCAGCAGACATAGGGGAACACCAGCACCTGCTGGTCCCCATCCAACAATACACACAAAATACAGGAACAGCTCAGCGCCAGGCAATATCTATGGAGGGGAAACAAACAGCCAAAGTTATAGGCTGAGACCCTACATTACTCCAGATGGAGAATCTCGGCCCGAAACATTGACTGTTTATTCCCTTCCATGGATGCTGCCTATCTTGCCAAGTTCCTGCAGCATAGTTGTTCAAGTTTTCCAGCATCTGCAGCATCTCTTTTGTCTAATGTCCACACCAGTTTATGTGTCATGTTGAATTGGAAATGTATCATTGCTGAAACGCTCTCCCCACGCACTTTTTAGGAGCATTTTTACTCAGTAATTCCTGAAGGAGACTCACCTCCACCTTCTTGAGGGCAATTAGGGCTGGGCCAATAACACCCACGTTCTGGAAACTGAATAAAAACAATTATTGCTGAGAGGGAGTGCTCATAACACCGGTATTTAACATCCTTCTTACACTGAATGTAGTCACAGCCCATTATCATTGTGTTACAGTGGAGCAGTTGCATTCAGGGATTCTGAATGGCCAGATTTGGAGGAATGATATTCAATGGGAGTTTCTATCCTGAAGCATCTCCTCAAACTATCCAGATGCATTACAGCCCGATATAGCAGTGGCTCTGTTAAAGACTGCGAGAAATTGCAGACAGCACAACCCAGTCTCTCATGAAAACCAATCCCCTTCCACCGACTCTATCTGTACTAGCAGCCAATGTAATCAACCCTTCCCACCCTGACGTTCTCTCTTCTCTCCCCGTCCATCAAGTGGAAGATACAAGAGCTTAAAAGCACGTACCACCAGGCTCAGTGACTGCATCTGACTCACTTTTATCCGTCTCGTGTCCGGATTTCTGGTTTAATGAAGATGAACTCATCCCCTCATTCTGGCCACTTGTATCTTATTTGTCTGGCTACGTTGCATTTTGTCTGTAACTGTAACAATATATTCTGCATTCTGTTTGTCCTTTTCCCTTTGTGCTATACACGCAATGATCTTTACGGATGGCAAGCAAAACGTGAGCTTTCCAATGTCTCAGAACATGTGTCTATAATTAACCAGTTACAATGCCCGTGTTTCTCTCTGTCTGTCCCTCATGTTCTACAAAACCTTCTGTTTAATAGAAAGAACCTTGTAAAAGAAAGGTGAAAACTTTGCTCTGGAGAGAGTAAAATAGAGATGGCTTGTCGAATCCTACCTTCTCTTGATACTGGCACTGCTGAGCTGTGCTTTTATTCCTTCCTTAGAATGTTGCGTCTCTGCAAAGTCACCGTTTCCTGCACGTGGCTAGTTGCCCTGTGGTTTACTGCCCCGAGACTGGGCCTTGAACCAGGACAGATGCTCTGGTGAAGGATCTCCTTGAGTAGGGAGTTCCAGGATTTAGACCTAGTGATGATGGAGGGTCAGTGATAACTCGGCATTGAGGAAGGGGGACCTGCAGTTAGCACTGACACCTTTGATCTCTTGATGACCCAGACATGGTATGAACTGTATATGACACATTCAGTAGCCAGTGGTGGAGGGAGTGATTTGGGTTTGTTATTGTCACAAGTACCAGGATACAGTGGAAAGCTGACCATACATCCGTACAGATCATCCCATACAAAAGTACGTCGAGATAGTGCAAAAAGAGAAAAAAAGTTGAATGCAGAATGTACTGTTAGTTACAGATAAAATGCAGAGCAGGTAAACAAATAAAGTAGGATGGTCATAAACGAGGTAGAGTCAGCGAGTGAAAGCCTGTGTTTGAGGCCGATGGTACAGATTCTCAAGCTTTTGTATTGTGTGCTTGATGGGAAGGGTGTGGAGAGAATAACTGGGAATCCCTGCTTTCCCAAGGCAGTGGGAAGTGTAGGCAGTGTCAATGGAGAGGAGGCCGCTTTTCATAGTAGACTGGGTTGTACTCACCACTCTGCAATTTCTTGCAGCCTTAGGCAAAGAAATTGCAATACAATACTGTTATGCATCTGGATAGAATGCTTTCCCTCTGCAAATTGAGTATATAATCAAAACTAAGACATACGTAAATCATCGCTGGTGTACCATTGCTGACTTTGACATCTATCTGAATGGAATGTTATACCTACCTCTTCAGTTGCAAGCAGGATATTATCTAGTCAGTATTTGTGCCTTGACAGATAACTGTAACAATAGATTAGTAGCGGTTTAGTAGTTGGTCACATGTACCAAGATACAGTGAAAAGCTTGTCTTGCAATACTGTTTATACGGATCAATTATTTACTCATTGCATTGAGCTAGAATAAGTTAAAGCAGTAACAATGCAGAATAAAGTGAAAAAGCTGCAGAGAAAGTGCAGTGCAGGTAAATGAGAAGATGAGAATGAGGTAGATTGAGGGCAAGAGTCCATGTTATCATACAAGAGAACCGATCAGGCTGCTGCTTTGACCTGGAATTTCAGGGGTGTTATTGGAGCTGTACCCTCGGGGTAAGTGGGGAAATGTTAACACACTCCTTGAAAACAGTGGGAAGGCTTCATATTGTCCAGAAGTGAGTCACATGCTGCAGGGTACCCAGCCTCTGACTTAGTCTGACAGATTATGTTTAAGCTGCTGAACATTTCCAACATCCCTCTCCCTATAATATTTATAAATTGCTTTGTGATGAGGATTAACATGGCTTCCAGCACTAACAGGTTTGACAATCTTCTACCATTGTTAGAACTAACCTGCTGCTCTGTGGCACCCCTGCGTCTTCATCTGTGGTACACAAAGAAAAGCCGAGACTGGTTTCTGCTGGCAGGTAGAACTGGGAGTAAGTCCTGCTTTCATAGCCTACGCTCTGCCATAGAAAGCATCCTCTCCCAGTGCAGCTGCCCGAGACCACGAGAAGTTAGAGAGAGTTGTGAGCACAGCCCAGTCCATCACACAAACCACCCTCCCCTGCATTGACTCCATCTCCACTTCCAGCTGCCTCAGGAAAACAGACATAATCAAAGACTCCTCCCACGCTGGACTTCTTGTGTTCTCCCCTCCCCTACCACAAAGAAGACACAATAGCCCAAGAGCATAAAGCACCAGACTCCAGGACAGCTTCTACTCTCAAACAGACCACCCACACCCTAGAGGTGAATTCTTGCTCTCTCCATCTACCTCATTGTGGCCTTGGCACTTTATTTGTCCACCTGCACTGCACTTTCTGTGTAACTACAACGCAACATTCTGCGTTCTGTTCACCTTCTATTCATCATCATCATTATGTGAAATGTTGTATGATGTGGACGACCATGGTCTATGACCATGTTGGCAAATTCTACAGAAGTGGTTTACCATTTCCACCTTCTGGGCAGTGTCTTTACAAGACGGGTGGCCCCGCCATTATTAGTACTCTCAAGAGATTGTCTGTCTGGCATCAGTGGTTCCATAACCAGGGCTAGTGATGTGCACCAGCTGCCCATATGATTGGGGGTGAAGGGGTCTAAGCAGGTGCTACACTTTGCCCGAGGGTGACCTGCAGGTTAGAGGAGGGAAGAGATGTATCTCCACCCATTCCTTATTCTACCTCAGTGTGATTGTTTATGATATGATCTGCCTGGCTGGTGCACAAAACAAAAGCTTTTCATTCTATTACAGTACATGTGACAACAATAAGTCATCCTCCTGCAACGTGAAATAGGGCAAAAGAGACACTGGCTCCCTGAACCCACCAGAGTTCTTCTGAAAGAGGGGAGATTTGATGAAGGAATACAAAATTATGGGGGCATAGACAGGGTAAATGCAAGCAGGCCTTTTTTTCCAGTGAAGTTGGGTGAGACTAGAAGTAGGGGTCATGGATTGAAAGGGTGACATGTTTAAGGGGAACTTCACTCAGAGAGTGGTGAGAGCTGCCAACAGAAGTGGTGGGTGTGGGTTTGATTTCAACGTTTAAGAGAATGATATGGATGGGTATGGAGGGCTATGGTCCGGTGCAAGTTGATGGCTCTAGGCAGATTAATATTTCAGCTTGGACTAGATGGCTGAATGGCTGGTGTCTATGCTGCAGTGCTCTGTGATTCTGTGACTATTGCATGTACGTTCACTATGAAAGAGCAAGAAGCAGAGGAAGATCTGAGGGGGTTGTATTCCTTCCCGTGAGTGCAGTTAAATTACCTCATTGAGTTCTGCCTTTAGGGAGCTAAAACAAATTGATTAAACCCATGGAATAATCAGGATCTAGATCCCAGTGCCTGAGGAAGCGGGAGTCCTCAGCAAAGTTAGGGAATATTGGATACAAGAGATTGCTGATGCTGGAATCTAGTGCAACACACAAGATCCATACATGTATGTTGTCATATACATTAATGATCTGGATGATGGGGTAGTAAATCGGATTAGTAAGTATGCAGATGATACTGAGATAGGTGGCGTTGTGGGTAATGAAGTAGGTTTTCAAAGCTTGCAGAGAGATTTAGGCCAGTTAGAAGAGTGGGCTAAAAGATGGCAGGTGGAGTTTAATGCTGATAAGTGTGAGGTGCTACATTTTGGTAGGACTAATCAAAATAGGACATACATGGTAAATGGTAGGGCATTGAGGAGCGCAGTAGAACAGAGTGATCTAGGAATAATGGTGCATAGTTCCCTGAAGGTAGAATCTCATGTAGATAGGGTGGTGAAGAAAGCTTTTGGTATGTTGGCCTTTATAAATCAGAACATTGAATATAGGAGTTGGGATGTAATGTTAAAATTGTACAAGGCATTGGTGAGGCCAAATTTAGAGTATTGTGTACAGTTCTGGTCACCAAATTATAGGAAAGATGCCAACAAAATAGAGAGAGTACAGAGGAGATTTACTAGAATGTTACCTGGGTTTCAGCACCTAAGTTACAGAGAAAGGTTGAACAAATTAGGTCTTTATTCTTTGGATCATAGAAGGTTGAGGGGTGGACTTGATAGAGGTATTTAAAATTATGAGGGGGATAGATAGAGTTGACATGGATAGGCTTTTTCCATTGAGAGTAGGGGAGATTCAAACAAGAGGACATGAGTTGAGAGTTAAGGGGCAAAAGTTTAGGGGTAACACGAGGGGGGAACTTCTTTACTCAGAGAGTGGTAGCTGTGTGGAACGAGCTTCCAGTAGAAGTGGTAGAGGCAGGTTTGGTATTGTCGTTTAAAGTAAAATTGGATAGGTATATGGACAGGAAAGGAATGGAGGGTTATGGGCTGAGTGCAGGTTGGTGGGACTAGGTGAGAGTAAGCATTCGGCACGGACTAGAAGGGCCGAGACGGCCTGTTTTCGTGCGGTAATTGTTATATGGTTATATGAAGGGTTTTGACTCAAAACATTGACTATCCTTTTCCCTCCACAGATGCTGTCTGAGCCGCTGAGTTCCAATAGCATCTTGTTGTTGAAGGGTATCAGTGATTGCCTGCTGTGGTGTAACTTGCAGGACATGAGAGGGTATTCTGGCCCCATCCAGGCACTATGGATCCAGTAGCTTCCTCCAATGTCAGAGAATTCCACAAGAAGCAGAGGGGTTGTGGGCGGGAATTCTGGAAATCATGATTTTGGAGGCTGAAGGCACAGGTGCCAATGGCGTTAAATCAGAGGCAGTATTGTTGAAGTGAACATACCTTGCAGGTTATAGGACTGGAAGGGAGTTCAGGGGGTGGGGGAGCAGGAGCTGAGATGGATTTGAAAGCCTGAGTGTGAAAAATAAAGCGGAAGCATTGCTTATCTGGACAGCAGTGCTGGTCAGCAAAGGAAGGGCAATGAGTGAATGGGTCGTGGTGTGAGTACGGACTCAAAAGCAAAGTGAATAATCATGTTTGTCAGAAATTTAAAATGTTTGCAGAATGGGAATATTCTGGTTGAAGTTAGACAGGGTACTGAGACTTCACGTGGCAGGGCTGTGCATTGTTTGTTCAGTGGAATCAAATGTATAGTAAAGGCTGTGATCATTCAATGGACTACTTTTAAAAAAACAAGTAGCCTTTAAGTCTTGCTTCATAAAGCCTAGTTTGTTCAGGCTGTCTGGGAAATGGAGAGAGTTCCTGGAAACTCAGAGATTGTTTGTTTACTCATCTTCTGTCCTGGAAGCAATACATGAAAACCACTCTGTTTCCATTTTTTGCATGATGACCCAACTTTACTGGCAGCTTCCATGTATTTTCTTTCTGCACCTCTCTGTACTGTTTCAGCTTACTCCCATTTATACCAAGTTACCCCATTGCTAACGAGAGAGACATGTCAGTTCATTGCATTATAGCAACGTATCAGATATTTGATATGGCAGAAGTGGGGTAAACTGATGCTGGCTTTTACTTTGAAACCTCCATGTTTTTACAGTATCAGCTATGCCAGGCTACTAAAATAAATTGCTAACAGAGTTGCTGGAGTTTGCAAATAATTTAAATGGTTCTTGCAGAGTTGTATCAAATTTGAAATTTTATTGGATAAATAGTATCCCACATTTTCTGCAGAGATACCAGAGTTTGTTTCAGAGGATCATGTAGAGGTTCAGGACTCGTGCATGGGCAATAGATTCTGAACTTGCACAGAGGAGATTGCTGTTGTTCTTCAGCATTGGACTTGCCATGGAGTAGCCGAGTGGAACCTTCCATGGATTTTCCCGCACATCCACCGGGAAATCTGCCTTTGGAACCTGCACTATGTTAGGCTTCTGTTGAAACAGCAAGAATGGGGAAGAATGACTACAATAGAGAAGTGTGTAGGTTATCTTGCTTAATTGTACTAAGTGTATTTAATATTTTCCACTGTCTTAAATATAAAATACCAATTTCTGTTCATATTGTGAGGGATTGATATGTTAGAGTCTTTCTGATTGGTGGACAAATCATCATCACCAACAAGTTCAGAACATACTCTATATATTGGTTCTCTGTTCTGACATGTACTTGGATGACTTTAGGCATGTTTAGGTGAAACTCAATCTGAAAACCCTCTAACTTAAAATGTGCTGTAAGAGAATTTAGTGATGTTTGGAGTAGAAACAATTGCTTATTGCTGAACTTCCTGGAGATGAATCTATGCAGACAACAGGACACACCATCATCCTCGTTGATGGGTGGATAATCAGGCAGTGTGCCTTGGTATTGGTGTGGCTTTATTATTGTCACATGCACTGGTTTGTAGTGAAAAGCTTTTATTTTGCTTACCATCCAGACAGTTCATGCCATACATAATTACATCTAGGTTGTAAAAAGAATATAGAATATAATGTTGAAATGTCGGGGAAATGCATTGCAGGTAGTTCTTATGGTCTTGGAAATGAGGCTTAAAAGAGTAAAGCGATTATAATGAATATAATGGTTGGGTCTACTGAAGCCATCTCCTAATGAATTGCCATTCTGCTGCCATCGTGGACCTGCCTACCTTGCCAATTATTTCCTCCTACTGATAGATACTTCAGGAACGGTGAGCATCACCTTGTATAACAAACCAGTCTAGTGACTTTGCACAGACCACGTTGTTATAGTCACATCATGTTCCTCAGCTTCAGGAGTTGACTGACCCGCACAAGCATTTCTCTGCTTTTTTTCTGAGAACGAAGGCTCTATCCATCATCAAAGATACTCCCATCAGGCCATGACATCTTACTGCAGCTACCATTGTGACAAGAAGTTCTATACCAACAGGATCAAGAACAGCTTCTTCCCTTCAAACTTTTGGTTCTAGAACCAGTCTGCTCAACCTTCGCCATTACCTCAGTATAGCGGTATGATGGGCACTTTGCACTACAGTGGATTTTCTTTGTTCTATTTTCTGTATGATTCATGTTTAATAGTTTCTCTCGTGAGCACTGCTTATATGATGCTATGTACCCATGTTGCTGCTGCACATAGGTTTTTCATTGCATCTGTGCATACATAAACTTGATTTTGACTTCTTGACTGAGTGATGGGCATGACAAAACCCCAGCTTTATGTTATCCGGAGAGGACCAGAGTTAGGAACTGCTCAGAACAAGCAGAGGAATGCTTATGTAGTCCAGTCAATGACAGAAGTAGAAAACGCAGCCCAGTGATGTAGGTTCCCAGTCAGGAGACATGAAGGGTGGCTGACTAAAGTGTCCTTTTGTTTTTCTCTTTATCAGTTGTGTGCTGCTCATCTCACAACCCCATCGGAGGCCCCGAACCATTACCCAGCTGTATGCCGAGCCCTCTTCGCAGAGTCCATGGAGTTACAAACCTTCTTGGCCAAGATAAAAAGTGCTAAAGAGGTAAGAGCTTACCAAGAGGCATTGAAACTGACAGGGAGGTGTAAAGGATGATTTTTACGGGGGGATGTGTTCAGGAACACTTGACATTCTTTGTACATCCCCACAGTTCCATGTGCTAGTGCTTGCTCCCCAAGTTGTATGAATGATACCAGAATATTTTTCCAAGTGCAAGACCAACATAAAAGACTGCAGAGGCCGGGATCTGAGGTAATAGACAAAATGCTGGTGGAACACAGAAGGTCGAGCATGATCTGTGGAGGGAAATGGACAGACGATACTTCGGGTCAAGACCCTTCGTCTGGATTTTGATTCACAGATGCAGATTTTTGTTTTTTGTGCAAGAACAGTATAGTTGTACAGCCCACACCTTCACTTGCCTGAAGGTTGTGTGTTGAAGTCTGACAGTCAGACACTTGAGTACAACAGAATTCCGAGCTGATACTCTGGTGAAGAACTCAGAGACTGTGTTAGTGCCCGAGCTCCTGCATTTTATTGGAAACTTTAATTAGTGCCAAAGAGTCTCGTAACACAGAAACCGGCCCTGCAGCCCACCAAGTCTGTGCTGAGCTCATTTACACCATTCCTATTTTATTTTCCCTTCATTCCCATTTGCTCCCCCATCTACCTATTAGGGGAAATTAACCTGCTAACCCCCATGTTTTTGGGATATAGAAACAATCCTGAGTATTCAGATGAAATCCATGTGGTCACATGTGGAACATTCAAACTTAACCCAGATAGCACAGGACGTCAGGGTGGAACCCAGATCACTGGAGGTTGCAGGTAATAGAATTTTGGGATAGGCATGATTATGTGGATTGTGTTACAGTGAGGACTACTAGAAAGTTGTTTAGAGCAATAGAGGGGAACAGGAACTGGAAATAATACTGGACCATCCCATGCCCATGATCCATTTCCACATCCCATCCATTTTTTGTTTCCATCTGCTGCCTCAGGCAGATCTCTTGGCACAATTTCAGCAAAGGAGACGTTATACCTGGTGACATGGCTGAGGGTTATCTGTCAATTACTGTCCATCCATGATGCCTTCTCTATCATTGCGGGGATTTCAACCAGATCAGCTTGGAGAGGTCTCTGAACAACTACCACCAACGTACCACTTGTGGAACCAGAGGAGCCAACACACGTGACCACTGTTAAACCATCATCAAAAATACTTATTTTGCCGTCCCAACCCACACTTTGGAAAGTCCAAACGCCTAGCTATACTTCTACTGCTGGCATACAGGCAGAGACTGAAGACCGCAGCATCAGTGGTGAAGACAAAGAAGGTATGATCAAGGGAGGTAGAGTGCTTACCGGACTGCTTGGAAAGGGTGGACTGGATAATATCGAGGAATCCATCTTTGAATCTGAATGAATATGCCATAGTTGTCACTGACTTCACCAAGACCTGTGTGGACGAATGTGTACCTTCAAGAACATACTGGACGTACACAAACCAAAAGCCTTGGATGAACCAGGAGCTTTGAGGTCAGCTGAGGGTTAGATCTGCAGCATTCAAGACTGGTGATCTAGAACTATACAAGAAGTCCAGGTACAACCTATTTTAAGAGTGAGAAAGCAATTCCGATTGAAGTTGGAGGCGGAATTGGATGCACAACAGCTCCGGTAAAAGGGAAAACCTAACATCATGAATGGCTGTGATGCTTCTCTCCCAGATGAGCTCAATGCCTTGAAAAGGAGAATAAAATTACACCTGTGTGGATTCCAGCAGCAACTCATGACCGTGTGATTTCTCTATCAGAGGTTGATGCCAAGTCATTTTTTGAGAGAGAGAATCCTTGCAAGGTGTCAGGACATGATGGTGTATCTGGTAGGGCACTGAAAACCCACGGAAACTATCTGGTGGGGCTGTTCAAGGACATCTTCAATCTCTCACTGTTGCAGCAGTTGGATGTTCCCACCTGCTTCAAAAAGGTGACAATTGAACCAGGAAGAGCAGGGTGAGCAACCTCAGCAACTATCGCCCAACTTCATTCACACCTACTGTGATGACGAGCGTGAAGAGTTTGGTCGTGGCCAGAATCAACTCCCGTCTAACAGGGACCTGGACCCCCATCAATTTGTCGATTACAGGAATAATTCTATGACAGATGCAATTTCACTGGCTCTCCACTTGGATATTCCGGACAATAGCAATACCTACTTCAGACTGCTGTTTATTGGTTACAGCTCAGCGTTCAATGCCATCATACCTTCAGAACTAATCAACAAGCTCCAAAACCTGGGCCTCTGTGCCTCCTTCTGCAGCTGGATCCTTGACCTCCTCATTGGGAGATGACAGTCAGTGTGGATTGGAAATATCCTCTCCTCCTTGCTGACAATCAATAATGGTGCAACTCAAGGAAGTGTGCTTAGACCACTGCTCTTCTCTCTCTACTGTGTGGCGACACACAGCTCAAATGCCGTCTGTAAATTTGCTGATGACGCAGCTATTGTTGCGGAATTTTATATGGTAACAGGGAAGCATACAGGAGTGAGATAGATCAGCTAGTTGAGAGGTGTCACAGCAACAACCTTGCACACAGTGTCAGTAAGACCAAGGAATTGATATGAACATCAGGAAGAGAAAGTCAAGGGAACACACACCAGTTCTCATCCAGGGATCAGTGGTGGAAAGGGCGAGCAGTATTAAATTCCTGGCTGTCAACATCTCTGAAGATCCATCCTGCGCCCAACACAATTACAAAGAAGGCACAATAGCAGCTATACTTCATTAGGAGTTTGAGGTGGCTTGGTATAACACCAAAAGCTCTTACAAATTTCTACAGATGTACCATGGAGTGCATTCTAATGGTTCCATCACTGTTCTAGTGTGGAAGGGCAACGGCACTGAATCAGAAAAGGCTGCAGTAACTAGCAAGCTCAGCCAGCTCCATCGTGAACATTTGCCTTCCTAGCATCAAGGACTCTTCAAAAGGTGATGCCTCAAAAAAGTGGTGTCTATCATTAAGGAACCCATCACCCAGAATATGCCCTCTTCTCATTAATACCATCAAATAGTAGAATTTACAGTTCCTTTCCAAAACATAGAACATAGAACCAACCGTACAGCACAGTATAGGGCCTTTGGCCTATGATTTTCTGCTGACCTTTCAACTTTACAATCCCTCCTACATAGCCCACCTCCATTTTTCTTTCATCCATGTGCCTATCTAAGAATATCTTAAATGACCCTAATGTATTAGCATCTGCCACCACTCCCAGCTGTACATTCCAGGCATTTACCACTCTGGTATAAGAACACTACCTCAGATAGTTAAAGCAGTTAACAAAGAAGTCCAACGGTTCCTGTCTTTGATGGAAAGCAGACATACTTTACTAGTTGGACCAGTTATGGCTGAACCCAAATAACTCAACAAAGACTTGTGAAAAGAAGGACTGATGATGTAATATTCCTCACTGTTTGGCGTTACAGATAACTTGCCAAGCTCTGCTACGGCTTAGCAGGTTTGCCGAGGTTTAGTAGGTGGTGTATTCTGTGGTGCATCTTAGTAAGGAATCTGGCAGACAAATTGGTTGCTGAGCTCCTTGTTCTATTACACCTACATGGAGTTTCCTTACACAAGAAATAAGTTAATGTGGTGTGGTTTGTACTAATTCCACATCATCCTAGGTTACCTACAACTTGAACCCCCACCCTCAGATAACCTACTTCTCCCCCCACTCTTTCTCTTCCCTCATGATTCACCCAGTCCCTCTGACACCTCTCGATAAAAGACACACTTGCATGGGTAAAACAAATGCATATTTATTTACAGTAAATGGCTTCATCTCCACACGAGTCCATGTGCCCAGCTCATAGCTTCCACTCGACCTGAGTGCATGCAACCCAGCTCAGCAACGTCACTTTCTGTTCTGGGTGAACACTGGGAACTGAAGTTCTTTATTATGCACACACATCATAACACAGCCTCCACCCCCACCCTCCTATCACACCGTTCCTTTCCTTATTCCAATTGTTCCACACATTCCTCCCTCCGTATCCCGTCCCTCTACTGCTCCTGATTGCACACTCACCTCCCTTATTTGATTCCATACTCCACCTTCCTTTCCTATTAGATTTCATCATCTTCAGCTCTTTGTTGCCTCTACTTTCCACCTCCTAAGCTGCTTATCTGGATCAACCTGTCACTCGCTGGCTTTTGTTCCATCCCTTCCTCTCTCCTCATTATCTTGCTATTTCCCTTCATCTTTCAGTCCAGACTAAAGGGCTCAAACAAAACCTCGACTGTCCACTTCCTTCCATAGATGCTGCCTGACCTGCTGAGTTCCTCCAGCAGTTTGCTTTTATTGCTCCAGATTTCAGCACCAGCCATCTCTTGTGTCCACATACTATCTTGGCCCTAGTTATTTCTGGTTTATTTCTACAATGTATAGACTCTTCCAACCTCTGATATATATGAAGTTGGTTCACTTGTGTTGGTCTACGGACCTAGCGTAAATGGGTGCTTAATTGTTGGCATGGAGATGGTGGCCCCAAGGGTCTTTTTCTGTGCTGCGTGACTGTAAGGATCATACTCACTGCCTTTTAGACTTCTTCAGCGTTGTTCAGTTCAAATTAATACTTTATTAAGTATTCCCAAAATAGATCCTGTTGTTTCTCTGAGTAATTATCAGCTTCTGAAGAAACATTATAATTTAAATCTACCCTGGTATTAAAATCAGGCATTGTTACATTTACAGTGATAAAAATTACAAAGAAACATTTGTATTTTTATATAGTACTCCTCACATCTCTTTTAGAGCACTCCAAAGCATGTTGTGCAATGAACCAGAATTGATTAGAGACCTGAAAGTAAAAATACCCTTAGGGGCTAGTGATCATAATATGTTCAAATTCACCCTGAAATTTGAGAAGGAGAAGCTAAAGTCAGATATATCAGTATTACAGTGGAATAAAGGAAATTACAGAGGCATGAGAGAGGAATTGATTGAGAAAGAACACTAGCAAGGGTAGCAGCTGAGTAGCTGGAATTTCTGGAAGCAATTTGGAAGGCACAGGATATATACATCCCAAAGAGGAAGAAGTATTCTAAAGGCAAGATGACACAACCATGGCTAACAAGAGAAGTCAAAGTCAACATAAAAGCCAAAGAGAGGGCATATAATAGAGCACAAATTAGTGGGAAGTTAGAGGATTGGGCAGCTTTTAAAAACCAACAGAAGGCAACTAAAAAAACTCATTAAGAAGGTAAAGGTGGAATATGAAAGTAAGCTAGTGAACAATATTAAAGCAGATACCTAAAGTTTCTTCAGTTACATAAAGTGTAAAAGAGAGGCAAGAGTGGATATCGGACCACTGGAAAGCAATGCAGGAGAGGTAGTGATGGGGGACAACGAAATGACAAGCTGCATAAGCAGTCTTCACAGTGAAAGACACTAGCAGTATGGTGGAAGCTCTAAGTGTCGGGGGTCATGAAGTGAGTGACTAGAGAGAAGGTTCTTGGGAAACTGAAAGGTCTGAAGGTAGATAAGTCACCTGGACCAAATGGTGTACACCCCAGGGTTCAGAAAGGTGGCTAAAGAGATCGTGGAGGAATGAATAATTATCTTCCAAGACTCACTAGATTCTGGAATAGTTCCAGAAGACTGGAAAATTGTAAATGCTACTTTACTCTTCCAGAAGGGAGAGAGGCAGAAGAAAAAAAACAATAAGTCATTTAGTCTGACCTCAGTGGTTGGAAAGACATTGGAGTTGATTATTAAAGATGAGGTCTCAGGACACTTGGAGGCACATGATAAAATAGGCCGTAGTCAGCATGGTTTCCTCAAGGGAGTATCTGGCCTGACAGATCTGTTGGACGGATTCTTCTTAAGTTGTATGTCAGTGGTTCAGATGATGGAATTATGGCTTTGTTGCAGAATTTGCAGGCGATATGAAGATTGGTGGAGGGACAGGTAGTTTTGAGGAAGTAGAGAGGCTACAGAAGAACTTAAGATTAGGAGACTGGGCAAAAAAAATGGCAGTTCGAATACAGTGTTGAGAAGTGTATGGTCATGCTCTTTGGTAGAAGAAATAAAAGGATTGACCATTTTCTGAATGGAGAGAAAATACAAAAACTGAGGTGCGAAGGGACTTGGGAGTCCTTGTGCAAGATTCACTAAAGGTTAATTTGAAGGTTGAGTCTGTGGTGAGGAAAGCCAATGCAGGTATTAGCATTCATTTCAAGAGGACTAAAACATAAAAGCAAGTGTAGCCCCCTGGGTCGCCTCAGGCTCGCTCAACTTGCTTCCGTCCAGGGGGAGCAGCCTTTGGCCCCGCCAAACTGGGTAATCAGCTTGTGTGGATGCTGTGTGATGTCCCCGCCTCGCCAACTAAGACAGTACACCATATGCAATTAAATGATTACACTTTATAGATATTACTAGAACTAAGTGATTAATAACAATTAAGTATATATGAAGGAAAAGAAAATAAAGAAAAGGCGCCAAAACTTATCAAAGTCCAAACCACTTCGTGCACAACCATTGGAGCTCCATTACCGAAGTCTTCTGGCCACCATTCGATCCCCTCAGACCTCCTTGACTCACAGCTCAGGACCACCCGAAGTGATCAACCAAGCACCCCCGGCACGTCTGTCTTCGTCTCCTCTCCTCGTTGAACCTCCTGGCCTCGGACCCCCACTCGGGGTCCGTTCCATCACTCAGCTTACAGCATCGCGTCCTCTCTCTCTCACCCCCTGGTGCCAACTCCCCAAAAGCCCGCCAACACTAGCTTACAGTCTCAGAAGAGAGAGAATAACGTTAATCCCGATTGGTTAACAAATGAATACAATTCTCGTTATCAGTAATTTTAACCCAAACAAAACTGTGAGAAAAGCACTTATCATAACAAAGAAACATTCCTACTTTTAACAAAACAAAGAAGCCATTTTGATTAACATACGCAGTAGCAAAAGAACCCCCTTACACAAAAACCCCCCCACAAAAGAAGAAACCCCCTTACACAAGGATATATTGGTGAGACCTCACTTGGAGTATTGTGAGCAGGTTTCAATAGGTACATTTAATGTCAGAGAAATGTATACAATATACATCCTGAAATTCTTTTTCTTTGCAAACATCCACAAAAACAGAGGTGTGCTCCAAAGAATGAATGACAGTTAAATGTTAGAACCCCAAGCCCTCCCAACTCCCCCTACTATGCATAAGCAGCAGCAAAGCAATGACCCCCCCCCCCACCAGCAAAAAAGCATCGGCACCCCTCACTGAGCACTCCAGTGTGCAGCAAAATATCAATAAAGACACAGACATGCAGTACCTCAAATACTACTCATTCACCCGGTGTTTGACATACCACAGGCTCTCTCTCTCCCTAATAAGGGAAAAAGAGGTGTCCCTGTTCCACAGTGAGAGGGGAGACAAAACAAAACAACTCGCTGGTTTATGGTGTTAAAAGTCCATTGCGTCACTTTTTCCGAGCTCTGTGCGCAAAGAACTTGGGTCTCTGGGCACACAGCCAGCAGCCAGCTCGCTGCTTTCGATCTTCTGTGTACTCCCGACACATCAGGCGACAGTACCAGCCTTGAGTCAGCCCGCCTCCAGAGCCACGAAGATCTGGCACCCTGAAGGCGTACTAGTCTTCCAGGCCGTGTCCTTGGCATATCAAAAAGTGGCCGGTCGTGAGGCCCTGAGAGCGGGTGTCATTTCCACAAGATCCGAAGTAAGTGTATAACTCCAGCTCACGGTCTTCAAAAGAACAAAGAAAGGGAAAAAGAAGATACCAAAGATAGAAATAGAGCTGTTTCCGAAGAAGCAAGCAAAGGAGTCGCCGTTAGGTGCCATTGTCCTCCTAAGCTCCACATTTTTGGCCCCTTAGAAAGGATGTGCTGAAATGGCAGAGGGCTCAAAGGCGGTTCACAAAAATGATTGCAAGATTGAATAGGTTGTCACATGAAGAGTATTTGATGGCTCTGGGCCTGTATTTGCTGGAATTCAGAAGATAGAGGGTTGACCTCACTGAAACTTATGAAATGGTGAAAGGCCTTGATAGAGTAGATGTGGATGGGATGTTGCCTCTGGTGGGAGAGTCTAAGGCCAAAGAATACAGCCTCAGAATAGAGAGCGGTGCCCTTTTAGAACAGAGATGAAGAGGAATTTCTTTAGCCAGAGAGTGGTGAATCTGTGGATTTCTTTGCTGCAGGCAGCAGTGGAAGATAAGTCTTTATGTATATTTAAGGCAGAGGTTGACAGATTCTTGATTGATCAGGGCATGAAAGGGTACGGGGAGAAGGCAGGAGACTGGGGCTGAGGGGAAAATTGGATCAAAAATGGTGAAATGATGGAGCAGATTTAATGGGTCAAATGGCCTAATTGTGCTCCTATATCGTATGGTCTTATTGTATTTACCTCCAAACTAGGCAGTGCTTTCCAAGCACGCACGACTCTTTGTAAAAGAAAAACCTGCATCTTCTTTGAACTTACCCCGCCCCTCACCTTAAGTACATGGCCTCTAATATTAAATATTATAATCCTGGAGTTAAAGTGGAATGCCACTCTTTGCTTTTAATCCAATGGTAGCATTGAAAACTCACTAGGCACCACTTCCTTATTGGATGCAAGAATGACTGATTGTTCTTGAGACTGAGAAGATTTTCAACTCCTGTCTTTTACAGTAAACAGGAAGCTGTACCCTATGTTTACAGACGAGGACCGTTGTTTGGTTGACATACATACTGCAAGTGTGCTTGAAGGCATATCTATGGAAGTGTTCAGAGCAAAACTGTCAAAATGAATTATCTGAAAATACCAGAAACACTCATCAGGCAGGTCTGTAGAGAGGGAAGAGGAGTCAATATTACAAGCCAATAATTCTTCATCAAAACTGGAAAGTAAGGAAACAAGAATGTTTTCAGTTGAGCAAAGGGGAAGAGTGGTGAGAATAGAGGGAATGTCTGCAATAGTGCCAGTCAAAGTTGTCTTCCTCTTCCCTCAGTTTTCAGTATTTGACAAGGTCCATTCCCTCTATTAGTCTTACCTTACTCTTCTTCTCATGTCCTGTCCCCATCCAACACCTACCCTTTTAACTCTCTCACTCCCATCATGAGGGATCTAACACACTCTTTCTATCTCCTGTACTCTGCCATCAGTCCGTGAGCCCATGAACACTGCCTCATTATTCTCTTTTCTGGACTATTGACTTTTGTAATTGATAGATTTTTATGTTTTTGTACTTTATTGCTGCTGCAAATACATCAAATTTCATGTCATACATCAGTGATAGTAATTCTGGTTCTGTACTGGATTTGGTGGCCATGTTGATGTCTTCTCCGTGTTGGGAAAACTAAACACAGACTGCTTGACTATTTTGCAGAAAATGTCTGTTCAGTCCAGGGAGAGGTTTTGAGGCTCTGGTTGCCTATAACTTTAATTCTTTATCTCACTCCCACTCTGATATCCTACTCTGTCTTTGTCTTCCTATGTATTGCAATGAATCCTTGTATATAAACTGGACTGCAGTCCCTCATCCTTCATCTGGGCATGTTGCAGTCCCTGCAAATCAATGCGTACTGAATTTCAGGTTATCAGTCTTTAGATATATCAGTTTCAGTTTGTTCTTTTGCTTTCCTTCTCTTCCATCTCTCAAAGCTGGTTTTTGAAACTGTTGATACCTTACCAACTTTGGTCTGTACCCTACCATCAGCATTCAGTCTGCTCTCTCCACATCTCCCATCTCTCCACCATGTCTCCTTCCTTTTCCAGTTCTGATAAATAGACATGGCCTTGAAATGTTGACTATGGTTCTGTCTCCTTGGATTCCATCCAACCCGTTGAGCATTTTCAGCATTCTTTTATTTAACTTTAATTTAGATTTGCAATTTTCTTTTGCTCCAAAAGAGAATTCTCTGATGGATTGTGTCACAGTGATTCATGAGAAAAGGATGGTTAATTGACCCAGTGGGCTGAAAGGTCTGTTTCTGTGCTGTAGTGTCTATGACTGTATGACCCTTTCAAAGAGCGGACACAGGCATAATGTGACGAACTATCTCCTCCTATATGGTTTGATGATCCTAACATGCTACCCTTTCCTTGGCAGAATCTGAAGAGAATGCAGACACTTAATGAGAATGTAAGCTGCCAACCCAATGTGGAACTCGATGAGCTCAATAATTTTGACTGGGTAAGTAGCCATGATTAAAGAAGCAGAATCTCATTTATTTATATTTAATGTAACTGATTTTGTAATGCACAGATATCTGCAAAATTCTATTATTAGTGACTAGGCTGAAAATGGAGTATATTGGATTCCAGTTAATTGGGATATATCGGGACCTGTACCTTTTGGCCCAGTTAAGTGGCTGCCCCAATTAGCCAGTTTCATGGAAATAGTTAAAAGGGATAAAAAAGGCAAACTACCCTTTAACTGAGTAACAATATTTGTACTTAAATGAAATGCAGAACAAATTAGAACACTACCAATACCTCTACACAACTATAAAACTGCGTATTAGTTCCCAATATTTATGAACAGAGGAATTCACCTGCTGGGTTCTTTTAATTGACTGTAAATAAATAAACAAACACAGAACAGACACATAGTGCAGATAATGGACTGTCTTCATACAATGCTTTTGATGATTGCAGCCTCTAAATCTTAATTTTCATTGTAACATTCAAGATGATTGTCGATACCTACAAGTTCTTTGTACTTTCTAACTTGTTGAAGTAGTGAAATTGTTTCATTTTCACTTCTGGCTGTTTCTGGCAACTCCAAGACTGAATGCTTGAAACCACAATGAGTAAAACAGTTCCGAATTGTCTTGCTGCTTATCTCTCGCCAAATATCAGTGATAAAAATCACTGCTTTTTGAACACAAACCCATGCAACTGACACCATTTAGAAACTGATCGCTCTAAGCACTGTGTAGTGTCCAATGATCACGCAAGTGCACATGACTGACTTAAGTTAGCATCTGTAAATTTTCTCTTGTTTCTAGTTAGAAACTGTTGAGCAACAGTCTCCTACCTCAAATAAGTGACATAGTGTCCCAAATAGACAAAGAGAATCCTGGCTACTTTCTTGATTTAGGATTTGTTCTTTAAGAGTTGTCCCAAGTTAGTGGCTGCCCTGCTTAACCGATGGCCCAATTAACTGGGGTGCACTGTATTCTGGCCAGTGAAAGTCACTTGGTATCTGGCGAGGTGTAAAGGTTCTTAAAGGGTACAAGAACGATTAGTTTCAGTGGATCTGGGTTGAAGAGTTTGGTATTGATATTGGTTTATTATTGTTACATGTACCAGGATGCAGTGTCTTGCCAACTGTTCGTACTCATCAAATCATTACACGGTGCATTGAGGTAGAATAATGTAGAATAAGGTTAGATTGGAGCAGCCGGGGTTGTATTCCTTGGAGCAAGGGCTGAGGGGAGATTTGAAGATCATAAATGAGAAACAGGAGAAGCTAATAAAAACACAAAATGCTGGCAGAACTCAGCAGGCCAGACAGCATCTATGGGAGGAGGTAGTGATGAAGGGTTTCGGCCCGAAACGTCATCACTACCTCCTCCCATAGATGCTGTCTGGCCTGCTGAGTTCTGCCAGCATTTTGTGTTTTAATTTATTTCCAGCATCTGCAGATTCACTCGTGTTGCAACGGGAGAAGCTGTTCACTCAGCACATGGCTCATGGGTTAGGGACAGACAAAGCATACAAGGGAGAGGTTAATTTTCTTTTCCAGATACTTCTGTGATCTGGAATTTATTTTTATGTTTGTATGGGATTATTCTGAGCTCTGAAGAAGGAATTGGATTGGCATTTGAGGACAAAAATGGGGGACCAGGACTGAAGGGGTTTCTTTAAGACCATAAGACATAGGAGCAGAATTAGTCCATTTGGCCCATTGAGTCTGCTCTGCCATTCAATCACAGTGGATATATTATTCCTGTCAACCCCATTCTCCTGTCTTCTCTCTGTAACCTTTGACACTCTGACTAATCAAGAACCTTTCAAGTTGCTTTAAATATACTCAATGACTTGGCTTTCACAGCCATCTATGACAATGAATTCCACAGATTCACCACCCACTGGCTAAAGAAATTCCACCTAATATCTACTCCAAAGGGATGTCCTTGTGTTCTGACTCTATATCCTATGGTCATAGACTCTCATACTATTGGAAACTATCTACTAGGAGCTTTTACATATTTAATGGTCTGAATGGCTTTCTCTGTGAATAACTGCTGGTGATGATATGATGGTGATGGCACTGAATCAATGATGTAGCAATAAGAGCAAAGGTAAACATATTTAATGAAATTGACTGGAGCCAAAAAGCACAGTCCTTCAGCCCAATTGGTTCATGCCTACTAAGGCATCCATCTCTGTAAGCTAGTCACATTTACCCATACTTGGCTCATATACTTCTAAAACTTTCCGATCCATGTACCTGTCCAAGTGTCATTTAAATGTTGTTAATATACGTACCCCAACATGTAACTGCCATCCCTCCCCCTTGTAGACAGGTGAAGTTTCGAGGAAATAATAAAACTTACTGACGGATTTCATTTCTGCCATTGCTTTCTTGTGAAATTTTTCCTCCCATTTCCTCGTCCTTCCATTTGCTCCTTCAGGGATTCTTCTCATGGGGGTAATTCATCTCTCTAATCCCTAGAACTTCATACAGTCTGGGTAGATGGGTCATTGTTTTAGAAGTAGAGGTGTAATTATAAACACAAATAGTTCTTATTAAACATTTATAAATCGAGTGGAGACTTTGGGTAGAGCTAGTGGTTCACCAGAGAACAACAAATCTCCCTGAATTGGGCAATTAGGGGACCTTGCAAAAAGTTGTGGGCTCAGCCCAATCTATCATGAAAACCAACCTCCCCTCTACTGACCCTGTCTGCACTTCCCATTGCCTTAGGAAAGCAGCCAACATAATCCAAGACCTTTCTCCACCCCGCCCTGGCTATCAGTCCATCCAGCACAAGATACAAAACCTTAAAAACGCGTATCACCAGATTTAAGACAGTTTATATCCCACTGTTATCAGACTCTTAAAGCGACCTTGTAAAATAAACTTGAACTCTTGATCTCAGTCTACCTTGTCAGGATCCTTGAACCTTATTTGCCTACCTGCACTGCATTTCCTCACTGACTGGGACACACGATATACCAGAAGAACCCAGGCAGCATCTATAGAAGGGAATAAAGAGTAAACGCTTCAGGCCGAGACCCTTCATCAGGATGCTGCTTGACCTCCAGCATTTTGTGTGTGTTGCTCAATATTTTTCAGCATCTCCAGAATCTCTTCTGACCATATTCTGCATTCTGTTATTGCTTTTCCCTTTGTACTACCTCGATGAACTTGTGCATGAAATGGTCTATATGTATGGATGACGTGCAAAACAGTTCTTCACTATATTGCGTGCATGTGACAACCATAAATGAATTACCAATCCCCTCCAGCTCCGGCTACCAGGTTATTTCTGACCTCTTTGTTCTTTCTACTGGAGGATGGTATCCGTTGGGCACTGAGACTTGCTGCTAGTTCCAGAGTTGAGGGAGCTGCAGGGAGTGGGTGCCCACACTAACAATGCCAACTGTTCACTCTCAGGCGTGCTTCTGGGTGCAAGTGATGCGGGATTTGCGGAATGGCGTGAAGCTGAAGAAGGTGCAGGAGCGACAGTACAACCCGCTGCCCATCGAGTACCAGCTAACACCATATGAAATGCTCATGGATGACATCCGATCCAGAAGGTACACCCTGAGGAAAGTGATGGTGAGTCCTTGTCGTCAACCGGATGCTGAGTGAAGAGGTGATGGTATGAGAGTAAAGTAAGGCCTACAGACGACTAATTAAAATAAAGCTGGCAAGGCTTCTCCTTCTATGTACCTACCCCTTCCCCCACCCTACCTCCCTTTATCAAGCTTCTTGGCACCTTCTGTATGGTTAAGTTGACATTGGTCAGGATCTGAATAATACACATGCAAAGTTAACTTCTTTAGATTCTTGAGGTGTGTAATGCATTGGTCTGAATATTTCTATTCATATAAGTAGGTATTTGATAGTCAGTATGGGTATGGTGACCAGTTTTTGTTCCACAAGATCCTATGACTCTATTAACTAGCCGTAATGTGCTCTTATATCTTATGTCTTATTGTCTTATGTGTTACAAATGTTTTGGTTCTGAATCAACAAAGCCCATTATATTTTTATTGCCTTGCTTACATTCAAACTGCGTCCTCAACATTAGTAACATTGCTTGCATCAGAGTTTGCAGTGAAGGAGTAAGGAAGCACTCCTACCTTGGTACAGGGCTTTGAGTGAGACCAGATTTTGAATACTAGATTGGACATAATGGGCAGAATGGCCTTCTAATTCCATGGTACTGCATTCAGTTTTGGTCTTCACCATCAAAGACAGACTTATACCTAAAGGTTGGTTAATGAGATGGATTTGTGAGGCAAGAGGAATGACCTATGAGGAGGAATTGCGTAGGATGGCTCTGAGCTCTGGAATCCAAGTGGTCTCGTTGATCTGGAAAGTTGGTGGTTGTGGATAGTGAGAAAGGCTACTGCAGGATGAACATCAGATGCTGAATTACCTCCACCCCTTCCACTTACCTCTTTATACTAGCTATCTCTCACCCACCCCCCAGTTCTCTCTGTCTAGATGAAGGGACTCAAGCTGAAATACTGATTGTCCATTTCTCTCCATAATTCTGCCTGACCTGCTATGTTCCTCCAGTGCTTTTGCATTGCTCCAGATGTCATCATCTGCAGTTTCTGTTGTGTCTTCAGGTGTAACAGCATGGAGAATTTTCTGTTGAAGAGTGTCAGGCGCTCATGTCAAGAACAAAGTCACAGTTGAGAATTTCTTCAAAATATTCCTTCTAGTAGGCATTATTTGTACTCGATAAGTTTCCCTTTCTTCTGGATACTCAGTGGGCTGAGCATTGGAGTGTTTGGACTGTAGATCACCTCAGTAACACTGGGAAATCCTTGTAGGTCTGAGATTTTCTGATGGACCTTTAGCTGTTTTTTTCCCCCTAAGCAACACTGCACCTGACCTCTGGGAGTAATTGATAGGGCAAAGGAGAAATGTGGCGACCCAGAGCCCAGAACCAAAACTCATTCCAAATTCAGTCCACTGTGGAGGCAACACTTGTATTTGTGTACAGTCAGCGAAAGTGAGAACAGGGATCTTATACTTAACATCCACAAAACCTGTATCCCCCACTAGCCTGCCCCTTTTGCAAGGTCCATGATAAGACACTCTAAAGCATGCACCACTTACTGTGTCTTGGAAGCCACTTCTCAACAGAACCAGACATCCATTTGGAAATTCGCCATCACCTTTGGTAGACAGGGCATCTTTCCAGTTGTGGAAGGAGGAGTATATCACCTCTCAAACCACCCATCCCATCAAGGACCTCCTGTCTCCTCACTAGCAGAGACTGTTGTCCTTTTTGGCTTCAACTGCTACCTCAGAATCTACAGAGCTGGAATGGAAGCACTGGGAAGGAAACCATCCTGCCAATAATGGCAGGATAACCTCTCATCAGAAAAACAGCTGATGTTTTCCTCTTTGAGACTGGCTATAGAGCAGTGGTAATAGAATCCACTGCAGGAATTTGGAGTCCTTTGGCATCCTCTTTCCCCAGAAGGGCATCACGATGGTGCAGCGGTTAGCATGATAACTTTTACAGCTTGGGGCATTGGAGTCTGGAGTTCAATTGCAACACCATCAAAAAGGAGTTTGTATGTCCTTCCCCGTTAATACGTGGGTTTCCTTTGGGTGTTTGGGTTTCCTCCCACAGTCCAAAGACGTACCGGTTAGTAGGTAAACTAATCATTGTAATTTGTCCCATGGTTAGGCTAGGGTTGCTGCTGGCTTGGGTCGAAGGGCCAGTTCCACTCTGTTATCTCTAAATAAAATGAATAAGGCATTGGGGAAGTGAGTAAATTCCAGGTTGGATACACTGAGGGAATTAAGAAGTGTGGGAATGTCATTGGAACGGTGCAGTTTTTGAATGGTGGAGCAGCCTGAGGGATCTCCTCCTGCTCACGTTCCACGCTCTTCTGGGGAAAGAGGTAGCTGATGAACAGGGTCAGTGAGAGAAATTGACACTGGCCTAGTGAAGTTAAAGAGAGATTCAAGGGGGTTTCAGTTCAATACAAAACTAGAGAGGGAGCAAATGTTCCACCAACAGGAATGGCAGTGATGTTTGAATTCTGATATAAGTTAACCACCATAAAATAGTTTGAGGTTTGAAGGGAAAACTCTAGTGATAAAACCAGTACAGACGACCAGAGCATGAAGTTGATTGGAGGATGAAAGTGACCACTGGAGGTCAGTATTTACTGCCCTGAGCCAAGGACACAATCGATACCAACACATTGGTAGACCACACTGGGTAAGGATGGCAGATATCCTCCTGTAAAGGTCTAGAGATATAAAAGACATATCAGAGGCAGCTTCTCCACGCAAACGATGGTGCATATTGGAATGAGCTCTCAGAAATATGAGGTGGCTACATTAACAACATTTTAAAAACTTCTAGATAAGTACATGGGTTGGAGAGGTTTAGAATCTCTGGGCCAGACACGGTTAGGTGAAATTAACTTGCTTGGGTATTATAGTTGGCTTGGATAAGTTCGGCTGAACATCCTGTATCCATGCTTTGTGACTCTAAGGACATTTGTGAACTCGTCAGGTTTTTACAAACAGTCTGACAATTTCATTATCAACACCGTTCATAGTCTTTCATTTCAGATTTATTTAATTAAATTTCTAAGTTCCAATGGTGAAACTCTTTAAGTTGTGTAACTAGATACATAAGCCAGGCCTTTGATGTTGGACCAGTAACTTAACCATTAATGTATTATGGCATATGATTCAGGACAGTAATTAGAATCAAGAGTGCAGTGCAGGTTGTAAAAGAATAACTCAGATGTTCTGTATATAAAGCATAATGTTTTTCTTGCAGAATTTTAAATGAGATTCTAAAACAAGGGGCAAAGAAATGAGTTAACTGCCTTTCTCCAGTTATAGTGTGACAGTGAAGAATGACTATATTGTACAGGATTGAATGGCTTCATTATTGCAGTTGTTGTCAGACTGGAATAAAATGGACAAGTATACTGGTTTGCTCAAGCATGAACAAATCTGTGTCACGTAATAACACTCAACTGAGGACAAGTTCAATTTATTCATGGGTTGAGGGTGTAGCTTTCATCTATTGGCCAGCTTAGTCTGTCCCTGCCAAGAAGTGGCTTCTTGAACCATTGCAAGCCTGGTGGGACGGTGATCTCATTTAGTGCTGTTAGACAGTGACAGTTCAGATTCTTCTGAGGGAGGATCATCAGCCTAAAAAGTTAATTTCCTACATTTCCAAGAGGGTTTGGTGATTGAGCTTGGAGGGCAATCTGTGCCCCCTCTTGTGCCACCCTTGCTTTCTTGGTGGTGGAGCTCACACGTTTGGAAGATGCTCCTAAAGCCTCTGGGCTGTGTAACAGCAGTGCATTTCCTACATGGTGCATGCAGAGCCACTGTGCTCGGGTGGAGGAAGGAATGGACGTTAGGAAGGTGGACCGGAATCCAGTCATTGGGATTCTCCGCTCTTGTGGTGTCAGAGCTGCACCAATGTGGTTGACTCTTAATGGCCTCATTTCAGGAATGGGCAATAAAGGTTGGTGTTTTTAGGAAAGTCTGTATCCCATGAATAAAAAAATAACAAAGAGGCTTTACCATTTCACATGGTCCTTTTCCTCCACGTGTACAATGTAAAAGACAAAGATACAGTGAATAAATGTGCCTATGTTGTCTATATTGGATTGACTGTTTAACAAGTAACTGTTAGCTCTCCTGTTCCATTAACTGTTCTGGAACTGGATGCTGGGTGTTGCGCAAATATCACTTTTTCTATGCTACTGATGACAAATATGTGCCCACGAGGAATGTCCTTTCAAGAGAGCGGAAACAGGTTGGATCTGTGTTCATTAGAAGAACGAGGGGCGATCGTATTGAAACATTAGATTCCAAGGGGGTACAACAGAGTCAATATTGTGATGTTTTCATTTTTATTGTATTGATACACAAGGTGGAATAGGACCTTCTGGCCCTTCGAACCACACCGTCCAGCAACTCCCCCAATTTAACCCTAGTCTAATCGTGGGACAATTTGCAGTAACCAATTAACCTACCAATCGGTGCATCTTTGGACTGTGGCAGAAAACCCATGCCGTCACGAGGAGGACGTGCAAACTCCTTAGAGGCAGCGGCAGGAACTGAACCTGGGTGGCTTGCTCTGTAAAATGTTGTGTTAACCCCTGCGCACCATGCTGCCCAAGTGGGAGAATCATGAGTGGGAGTATCTCAAATGGCAAAGATACATTGACAATCTTCTTGCAGGGAGTGGTGAATCTCTGGAATTCTCTACACAGGTTAGCTCATTAGAAATATTTAAAGGGGAAGTAGATAGATTTTTGAACAATTGGGGGATTTGAAAGACATGGGTGTGCTGGCACAGAGGGAGGATTAAGGCCTGGGTGGGATAGACCAGGTGTGATCGTATTGAATGGTAGGCCAGGTGACCTGTTCCTACTCCTCCTTGTGTTTGTGACCAGTCATCCCGCTGGTGCTTTCAGGGCTTTTCTGTGTAGCTTCCTTTGAGGGAAATATCCATCCGTTTGAAATCTGGCTGTTGGCTAAGGGTTTGATTGACATTTTATGGTGATTTTCTTCCATCTAGTCACATGATCTGGGCCTCACGGGCAAGGCCAACATTCACTGCCCATCTCTACTTCTACTTACCACTTAACTGAGTGGCCTGTTGGGCCACATCAGAGCGGAGTTACTAGCAACCATGTATTGATATGTGGGTGTCACTTGCAAAGCTATCAGTTCCTGTTGTCCACTCCTCATGAACCTGAGATCCAGTTACGAATGTTATCTCATTATTCCAGATCAGATTTCTTGGATTTGAATTGGGTAGTTGGAGGTTTGAACTCCACCTGTTGGTATTAGTCCTGTTATAGAGTCATAGAGCTCTACAGCGCAGAACAGGCCCTTTGGCCCATCTAGTCAGTACTGAATTGTTATTCTGCTTAATCCCATCAAACTATACCCGGACCAAAGCTCTCCTTACCCCTCCCATTCATGTACAGTACTTATCCAAACTTCCCCTAAGTGTAACAATTGAATCTGCATCCACCACTTCCACTGGCAGCTCCACATTCACACCACCCTCTGAATGAGGACGATTCCCTCTCCCCAGGTTCCCCTTAAACATCTCACCTCTCATCCTTAACCTATGATCTCTAGTTCTCGTCTCACCCAAACTCAGTGAAAAAAGCCTGCTTGCATTTACCCTATCCATACCCTTCATAATTTTTGTAGACCTCCATCAAATATCCCCTTATTCAACTTTTCCCTACTACTCAGGGCCTCAAGTCCCAGCAACATCTTTGTAAATTTTCTCTGCAGTCTTTCAATCTTATTTATATCTTTCCTGTGGGTAGGTGACCAGAACTTCACACAAATTTTGCTTCATCTACATCTTATACAACTTCAGCATAACATCACAATTGTCACTTGTCACAGCCATTCCTAATACAGTGTAGTACGTTGTTCTCTGTATTGCAGACTAGTAAGACCATAAGACATGAGAGCAGAATTAGGCCATTTGGCCCATCAAATCTGCTCCTCCATTCCATCATGGCTGATTCATTTTCCCTCTCAACACCATTCTCCTGCCTTCTCCCATAACCTTTGATGCCCTGACTAGTGAAGTGATGACAACACTTCTTTTCCAGGTGTTCATTCAGGAATTTGTTGGCATTGAGGACCAAGGGAATAATTAATATCCAATGTTAAACGTGGTTGTGACAAACTAAGTACCAATAGAAAAATGACTAAGAAAATGTTGCGGATTCCAGTTAACTGGGACACATTGGAACCAGTAAATTTTGGCCCAATTAAGCTGCTTCCCCAATTAGCTGAAGTTTCATGGAAATAGTTAAAAAGGTATAAAAAAGACAAACTGAGTAATAAATTATGTATTTAAATAAAAAACAGAACAGCTTAGAACACTACCAATACTACTACTACAGTACAGTAAAACTGTGTATTCGTTCCTACATTCTTTTGGCTGCAAATGAACGAAATCAGTGCAAGCACCTTGAGTGGATAATGGCCTGCTTTCATACAATGTTGTCACCGATTGCATCCTCCAAATCTTCACTTTAATTGTAACATATAAGATAATTGCCAATACCTTCATAATTCCTAACTTATTGAAGTAGTGGAATTGTTTCCTTTTCACTCCCATCTGTTTCTGGCATCTCCAATCCTGAATGCTTAAAGCTGTGGTGAGCAAAACAGTTCTGAATTATCTTGCTAACTATCAGTGACAAAAAGCACTGCTTTTTGAACACAAGCACACACAACTGAAGCTATTTAAAAACTGTTCGTTCGAAGCACGATGCAGTGTCTAATGGCCATGCAAGTGCACACGACTGATGCTAGTTAGAAGCTCCTCAACAACGATTTCCTGCCCCAGTTAAGTGGCATAGTGTCCAAAATAAATGAGGGGAATCCTGGTTACTTTCTTGATTAGTTTTTGCTCTTTAAAAGTTGTCGTGAATAAACAGCTGTCCCGATTATCCATTGGCTCAATTAACCGGATTCACTGAGCTAGGTGATTCCCAGTTATTAGGGAATTTCCATTTTACGCACAAGACTGGGACCCAGGTTTGTTAGGAGACATTTTGTTCATGTTACACGGAGAGCCATTCCTCCAGAAAGTAACAACTCTATTTACAATTCATACATACGCTTTATGGCTAATTCTAACGGTATGGTTTGTTCTACATTTTCATATTTGGTATTGTCCTAAGCAAGCTAGAGAGAAAAACACCTAAATCATGGAGTCTTGTGGTGCACAGCTGCAAGCTAGAGAGAGCCACTCCACGTAATCTTACGTCTACAGTAGAAGCTGAAAGGCAACACCATGTAACCTTGTCTACAGCAGTAGGGCAGAGGGCAGCACCACGATTATCTGCTGATCCAGGCCTTAAGCAATACCCACACACAATTGTATTGTCTCACAAAGGTATTTACCTGACCCCAGTTGGTCACAATCCTTCACACCAAGTTAGGGCTGTTCACTTTACAGAATTTCATCCTTACCAAATTCACAAATCCATACCTAAATATTTGAGATATGCCATAAAAATTCACTCTCATGGAACTTATTTGAAAATAAGGTAAATAAATAGTTTTTGTTTTCAGATCTCATTTTGATGCATGAGCAGATGATACCGCTTTGTATTGTGGAATTTAACAGTATGCGTCATAAATAACGGGGGTGTCCCCTGTGTTAGAAGTGGCTGTGAGAAGTGTCATTTGGTAGTGATCTTGCTTCTGTCAGAAGGTTTGGTGGTTGAAGTCCACACTGGAGACTTAAGCAGATGCTCCCACGTAATACTGAGGGAGCATAATGTGGTTAGTGATGCCATCTTTTGGATGAGATGTTAAACTGTCCTCACAGGAGGACATAAATATTACCATGACACTTATAATTACGAGCTGAGAAGTTCTTCCTTGTATGGCAGACAATGGAGTCATAGAATTACACAACACAGAAACAGGCCTTCAGACCATTTCATCCACGTTCACCTGTTTGCCAACACCACTAGTCCACTTGCCCACATTAGCACCATATCTTTCAATGCTTGTCTAAATTCCTCTGAAATGTGCTGATTGTATATTTATTCCTCTATCTCCTTTTAGACATTCTGGACATCTACCACTCTCTGCAGAAAGGTTTCTAAAATAAGTAAGCAAGAGCACCTTCGTCGGTTTGGCCTGAAATAGTTTCCTCTCAATAAAATGGGCAAGAAATTTATCCTGGTCTTTGTCAGATCCTTTTCCATTACACTGGTACTCTGACCCAGCTCTCTGTCTTCTGTGTTGTTATAAATGAGGCTAAACGCAAGCTTGAGGGACAAAATCTTGCCTTCTATTTAGGCACATTCTAAACCACCTGAAACTACTGCTGAATCCTTCTGGACTTGGTATTAGCGTCAGGCTTGCGGGGATGTGGGCTAAATGCCAGCAAATGGAGCTAGCTGAGATGACCACCTTGGCTGACAAAGATGTTGGATCAAATGGCCTCTTTCTGCGCTGTATTACTCTTTGAGTCTGCTGCCCTATGACTCTGTAATTGTGTAACTGACTCGTTCTGCTGAAGACCATCCTTCTGTAATATTGATCCAGCTGTTCTCTCTGAGCTGGTTTGCCTCACCTGCTGTATGCATTTCTTACAGCTCTGTTTTTCACAGCCTTTCAGAATCAGAATCTGGTTTATTATTTCTGCATATGTCATGAAATGTACTGTCCTGTGGCAGCAGTACAGTGTAAGACATAAAAATCACTGCGTTATAATAAATAAATAAAGCAAATGTAACATTCATGGCTTCGTGGACGGTTCAGAAATTTGATTGCTTTTGCGTCTCCCTATCGCTCGCTATCTCTCTGTCGCGTGCACACTCTTTGTTACCCGCGCTCGTTGTCATAGAAACATAGAAACAGAAACATAGAAAATAGGTGCAGGAGTAGGCCATTCGGCCCTTTGAGCCTGCACTGCCATTCAGTATGATCATGGCTGATCATCCAACTCAGAACCCTGCACCTGCTTTCTCTCCATACCCCCGATCCCTTTAGCCACAAGGGCCATATCTAACTTCCTCTTAAATATAGCCAATGAACCGGCCTCAACTGTTTCCTGTGGCAGAGAATTCCACAGATTCACCACCCTCTGTGTGAAGAAGTTTTTCCTCATCTCAGTCCTAAAAGGCTTCCCCTTTATCCTTAAACTGTGACCCCTCATTCTGGACAATTATGAAATTGTCACAGCACTGTGAACAGACTTGCCCGTCCTTAGAGCAATTTTGTTTTGTATCATTGCAGTGTGCTCTGTAAAGTATTGAAGTGGTTCTCTCTCGGATTGGATTCATCACAGTTTGATTGAGATGGAAATGTTTGCGATTTCATTGAGACTTACGGGAAGATGTTTCCTGCTTGGCATTGCTACCCGCCATGCCTCCAGCAGTGCTGGAGGGTCATCAGTCAGGGACCACCATTCATTGACGTTTCCCTCCCTTAGCCCTGGTACATTTCCTGGTGTACTTCTTCAAAATAAAGGAAAAGGATCCACAAGCACATCTGTAGTTGTGTGTTACGAGAGTTAGCTGCAGGATAGTGATGTGTTACTGCCATCCAAAGATTACAGACACACATGCCTTCAATCTGATCCAATTAAAAGGAAGTTATGGTCCCACATTTGTAGCCACAGGCAGCAGAAAGTGTGATGTGCCTCATGATTTTGAGAACTTGGATGGTAATCAAAAGAGGAATCATGCTGTATTGTGGCCTTCTACTTACTGTAAGTATGATATCTTTCTCTGCTGAGAAATGAGTTGGTGATTCGTGAGGGTAAAGAGAAGATCCAGGTAAATGCAGAACTATGCGATATGAAGCCGCAAACCGTACAAAGGCATAACCTACAGCATTGTTTAAAATAGGCACTATGTAAAGTTATTTATTTTTACTGCACCAAGATACTATATAAGGATTAGATGAATAGGCCTCCTCCAGGCAATCAACCCCCACCCCTCAATGCTGTCAGGAATGGGAAGAGTTAAGAATGGAAATTGAGTCTGGTTAAGGGAATTGCAAATTGAGGACATTCTGCTCTTTTGTGGCTTCATAACCTGGCGAATCACATTCATATACCAAAATCCACATAAATTAGGGGATATTTTATGGAGATCATACAGTTTGCCTCCATTTTTAAAAGTGGGAAGTCCTTGTTCCCCGGTGAATTGTTGTAACATTGAGATGAAAGCTAACTTCGTAAAGTTATTTGCCATGTTTTGTGTTGCTAATGTTATATGAAACAATGCTTTGTGAAAACTACTGGTAGAAAGCCAGCTCTCCGATTCACACCTGTGTTTACTGTGTTTTATTTAAGAACACATGAAATTTTAGCGTAAGGTAGTTGTGTCACGATTGGTTTATTGGATGTGACGTTTTATTGAATATGTATTGACTTTCAGGGAACTGGTCAGCAAAAGAAAATATACTCAGGATGCTGATTATCCAATGGATAATTTTGTTGAATTTACACTCCTGGTGAAACTTCTGATTTCTGTCACTCCTGATTCATGCCACATGAAATTTTTCAGCATCTATGAGACCATTTCGACTGCATGTTCTTATGTTTCTTTACAACACTTTGTTGCACACCTGCTCCAATTACAAAGTTTGTGTGATGTCCACCTGACTTTTCCTCAATCTTCTGCTACAGGTGAATGGGAACGTCCCTCCAAAATTGAAGAAGAGTGCCCATGAGATGATCCTGGAGTTCATCCGTTCTCGTCCTCCATTAAATCCCGTGAGTACAACAGGTCTTTTCAGAATTCACAGAAGTCCTGATTGCCTTGTAAGGTGGTCTGGTAACTGCCAGCGAGAAGTCAGGAGTGTGCATCAGACAAGCTTGAATTTTGCAGCATGAACTTCCAGCTAGTTTCCCCTTTCCTAAGAAGAACTATTGATAGTCCTTAGACTTCCAAAATGATAGTCAGAACACTTGGGTGTATTTGTGTGGTGAATTACACTAGCTGACATATTGCCAAGGGTTTTAGCAGCTACCAGATCAATGCAAAGTTGCCAGTTGACAGCAGTTCTATTCTGGAGCAGTGTGTTTACAGTTATAGAGTAATAGAGGAGAGAAACCACAGCACTAAACAGGTTATTTAGCCCATTGAGTCCACACTGACTATAAACCACCCATTTACACCAATCCAACATTAAGCTGCTTTTTGATCTACCAACATTCTATTCAACTCCTTCCAGATCTTAGCACTCACCTACACAACTAAGGACTGTTTACGGTGGCCAATTAACTTACCTGCTTGCACATCTTTTGAATATGGGAGGAAGGCCATACGGTCACAGAAGAATGTGCAGGCTCCTTAGCAACCAATGTTAGGATTGAACCTGGTCTCTGGAACTATAAGGCAGCCACTCCCCTCGCAGCACCACTGTGCAGCT
The DNA here is from genome assembly GCF_048418815.1 of Hemitrygon akajei. Classification (NCBI taxonomy): domain Eukaryota; kingdom Metazoa; phylum Chordata; class Chondrichthyes; order Myliobatiformes; family Dasyatidae; genus Hemitrygon; species Hemitrygon akajei. The sequence goes on from NC_133124.1 coordinate 83,854,368, forward strand.
TGTTTGGGGGCAGGAGGAACCCTCTCACCACGTGGTATTTGTAAGTTTTACCTATCATCTATAAGTCAGTTTGGTTTGATTTTTGTTTTTCCTAGCTGTTGTTCTTTTACGAGATGTGAATGTCGTAAGCCAGGAAGACATTAATTGTTCCAGGGCATTTCAAAGGGAGGTTAAGGATCACCATGTTGGAATAAATTCTGGATCAGACTTGGTGAGGACATATTTCCTACCCTGACAGAAGGACCTGAGTGAGATCAAGACAAGCCCATGCAAGTTAGCAGTGTAGAGTCATTCTCAGTTCGCAGCTTTTCCTGGTAGACAGTGGTGTAGGGCATGAATTTCCATTTTAGTTCCCTTAATATCTCCAGATGCTTTTTTGAGCATAAAAGGATTGAATCTGTTATCCTCGAGAACAAACAGTAGGGTAACTAGGTCACATTGAACTGCTTCAGTGAGATGTCAGATTCAAAATAATGAAATGATGAACAGAACGAAATGTAATAATTGCACAGAAATTCCAGTGGTAAGGCAGGCCATTTGGCTCATTGGATCCATGCTGGCCCTCCTGCTCCTGATGAACCATCATTTCCTCCAAGTTCATCATAAGACCATGAGATATAGGAGCAGATTTAGGCCATTTGGCCCATCAAGTACAGCTGAACCATTTCCCTCACAGCTCCAATCTCATGCCCCGTATCTCTTTATGCCCTGACTAATCAAGAATTTATCAAAGATATCTTTCACCTTTGTGCACTCATCTAGCTCTCTCTTAATAGCCTATCAAATGGAATATGCAATCTGTGGCCACTTTATTATGTACCACTGTATGAGTGTATGTTCATGGTCTTCTGTCGCTATAAACCATTGACGTCTGATTACAAAAGACTTGTGCTGATGAACTGGCTGGAATGTTCACTGAGATCTTTAATCTCTCACCTCAACAGTCTGAGGTACCCACCTGCTTCAAGCAAACTTCAATTGTACAGGTGCCTAAGAAGAAAGTGGTAACCTGTCTCAATGACCATCGTCCTAAAGCACTTACATCCACAGAGATGAAATGCTTTGCGAGATTGGTGATGCTTGAGGAGCGACTTGAGGATTTGTCTACTGTCACAACAGGTCAACAGAAGTTGTCATTTAATTGGCTCTTCATTACCCAACTCAGGTACAGGGTTCTGAGTTGGATGAGCAGCCATGATTATACTGAATAGCGGTGCAGGCTCGAAGGGCTGAATGGCCTACTCCTGCACCTATTTTCTATGTTTCTATGTTTCCATCTTGGAATGCCTGGACAAATAAAATGCTTGCATCAGGATTCTCTTCAATGACTAGAGCTGAGCATCAGGACTATCATCCCCTCAAGACTAATCAATAAGCTTCCAGACCTAGGCCTCGAAACCTTCTTGTGCAACTGGATTCTTGATTTTCTCACATGCAAACCCCAGTCAGTTTGGAATGACAACAATATGTCCTCCACAAGTACTACCGATGCAGTGCCAAAAGTTCAAAGTAAAATTTATTGTCAGTGTGTCACCATATACAACCCTGAGGTTGTTTTTCTGCAGGCATACTTAACAAATCTATAGAACAGTGACCGTAAATACTGAGTCGGTGGTGAGGAAGGCAAATGCCATACAATAGAATACAAGAGCAAGGATATGATGCTGAGGCTTTATAAGGCAGTGGTGAGGTCTCACCTTGAGTATTGTGAACAGTTTTGGGCCCCTCATCTTAGTAAAGCTGTGCTGGCATTGGAGAGGGTCCAGAGGAGGTTCACAAGGATTATTCCAGGAACAAAAGGGTTATCATACGAGGAACGTTTGATGGCTCTGGGTCTGTACTTGCTGGAATTCAGAAGAATGAGGGGGTATCTCATTGAAACCTTTCGAATTTTGAAAGGCCTAGACAGAATAGATGCGGAAAGGATATTTCCCATGGTAGGAGAGTCTAGGACAAGAGGACAGAGCCTCAGGATAAAGGGGTGCCCTTTCAGAACAGAGATGCAGAGAAATTACTTTAGTCAAAGGGTGGTGAATTTGTGGAATTTGTTGCTACGTGCAGCTGTGGAGGCCAAGTCATTGGGTGTATTTCAGGCAGAGATTGACAGGTTATTGAGTAGACATGGCATCAAAGGTTATGGGGAGAAGGCTGGGAACTGGGGTTGATTGAGGAGGAGATAAAAAAGGATCAGCCATGATTGAATGGTGAAGCAAACTTGATGGGCCAGATGGCCTAATTCTGCTCCTGTGTATTATGGTCTTATGGTCTAAATAGGATCAATAGACAACAAACTGTGCAAATACTGATATAAATAAAGAGCAATAAATAATGATAGCATGAAATAACTAGATAAAGAGTCCTTAAAGTAACACCTTTGGTTGTGGGAGCACCAGAAATAGAATAAGTACAGTTAGCCCCGTTGTTCAAGAGTCTGACGGCTGAGGGGTAGTAACTGTTCTTGAACTTGGTGAGGTGAGTCCTGGGGCACTCGTACCTTCTACCTGATAGCAGCAGTGAGAAAAGAGTATGAGGAACTTTGATGATGGATGCTGCTTTTCTATGGCAACATTTCATGTGGATGTGCTCAATAGTTGGAAGGCACCTGTGATGTGCTGGCCTGAATTTACTACCTTTTGTAGGATTTTCCACTCAAAAGCATTGGTGGTCCCATACCAGGCTGTAATGAATCCAGTCAGTGCACTTTCCACCACACGTCTGTAGAAGTTTGCCAAGGCTTTTGATGACATGCCAAATCTCCACAGACTCCTGAGGAAGTAGAGGCGCTGCCGTACTTGCTACGCAATTATATTTTCTTGATGGGTCCAGGATAGGTCATCTGAGATAATGACCCCCAGAAATTTAAAGTTACTGACCCTCTCCACCTCTGATCCTCTGATGACTACTGGCTCACAGACCTCTGGATTCCCTCTCCTGAAGTCTACAAGCAATTCCTTGGTGTTATTGACATTGAGTGAGAGGTTATTGTCATTACACCATTTGGCAAGTTTTCAATCTCCCTTCTGTATGCTGATTCATCACTCCTTTGATTCAGTCCTCAACAGTGGCATCATCAGCAAACTTGCACATGGTGTTGGAGCTGTACTTAGCCACACAGTCATAGGTGTAAAGTGAGTAGAGCAGGGTGCTAAGCACACATCCCTGTGGTGCTCCTGTGCTGATGGAGATTGTGGAGAAGATGTTTTTGCCAATCCAAACTGACTGGGGTCTACACGTGAGGAAATTCAGGATCCAATTGCACAAAGGGGGTATTGAGGCCCAGGTCTTGGAGTTTAGTGATTAGTTTTGAGGGGATGATGGTCTTAAATGATGAGTTGTAATTCATAACGAGTAACCTGATGTTTGCATCTTTGCTGTCCTAATGTTCCAGAGTGCAGAACCAATGAGATGGCATCTGCTGTAGACCTGTAGCTAGGGTAGGCGAATTGGAACGGATTCAGGTTGCCGCTTGGACAGGAGCTAATTCGTTTCAACACCAGCCTCTCAAAAGACTTCATTGTTGTGAATGTAAGTGCCACAGGGTGAAAGTCATTTATATAGTCTACCACGCTCTTCTAGGCCACTGGTAGGATTGAAGCCAGCTTGAAGCAAGTAGGTACCACACATTGCCAGAGCGAGAGGCTGAAGATATTTGTGAACAGACCAACCAGTTGGTCAGCTCAGGTCTTCAGTACTTGGCCAGGTACTCCGTCCAGACCAGATGCTTTCCTTGGATTCACTGTCTTGAAGGCAGCTTGCATATCATCTTCAGATATTGAGGCAAAAGGATCATCGGGAGACATGGAGGTGCACAATGGTTCCTCCCTGCATAGAAGTCATTAAGCTCATCTGGAAGCAAAGCTCTGCTGTCCATATGTCATAAGATTTAATTTTGTAGGAGGGTGTGGCATTCAAACCCTGCCATAGCTGTCAAACATCCCTCGTTGATTCCAGACTAGTCTGGAATCTCCACTTTGCCCATGAGATAGCATTATGGAGACCACACCTGCACCTCTTGTAGCATTCTTGATCTCTAAACTTGAATACCTCTGATCTGGCTCTCAGCAAATTCCAGATCTCATTGTTCATCCAGGGCTTCTGATTGGGGTAAACACTGAGGGATTTTGTGAGGGCACCCTCATCCACAGCTGTTTTAATAAAGTCTGTAATGACCCTGGTGTAGTCATTCAGGTCCTGAAGTGAGTTTGTGAACATGACCCAGCCCACTGACTCAAGGCAATCCTGTAACTGTTCCTTTGCCTCCCGCAACCACCTCTTCATTGTCTCCAGAGCCTTGCTCTTTAGGCTCTGTCTATATGCAGGTAGTAAGTGTACAGCCAAATGATCCAACTTGCAAAACTGCAGTCTTGGAACGGAACAATAGGCATTTCTTATCATAGTGTAGCAGTGCTGTAGGGTGTTGGGATCTCTGATGCAACAGTTTACATGCTGGTGATAACTGGGCAGGGTTTTCTTCAGACGGGCTTGGTTAAGTTGAAATTTAAATTGAATTGAATTTAGTTAAATCTTACATCCGTCCCACTACATGAGGGAGTACAAATCTTTGTGTTATGACCCCATCGCAATGTACAGACATGTGAATTTATAAGTCTAATGGCTTGTAGAAAGAAGCTGTCCCATAGCCTTTTGGGCCTGGTTTTAATGCTGCAGTACCAGATGGAAGCAGCTGAACCAGTTTATGGTTGGGGTGACTGGTGCCCCAATGATCTCCCATGCCTTCTTTACACATCTGTTGCTCTAAATGTCCTCAGTGGAGGGCAGTTCACATCCACAGATGCGCTGGGCTGTCCATACCACTCTCTGCAGTGCCCAGTGATCAAGGTTGTTGTAGTTCCCGTACCAGATGGTGATACAGCCAGTCTGGATGCTCTCAATGGTGCCCCTGTGGAAGGTCTTGAGGATTTAGGGGCTCATGCTGAACTTCTTCAGTCACCTGAGGTGGAAGAGATGCTGTTGTGCTTTTTTTGCCACACAGCTGTTGTGTACAGTCCAGGTGAGATTTTCAGTGATGCGTATACCGAGGAACTTGAAGCTACTGCTGTTATATGCTTACAGATTGCCTCATGCAGTTTTGCAAGTGCTTGCTTATAATCAGCCACTGGTAGTATGTAAACAGCAATCAAGATCATAGCTGAGAACTCCCGAGGCAGATAGAATGGTCTACATTTAATTGATAGTTGTTCTAAGTCAGGGGAACAAGAAATTGACATAATCTCCATTTCCATTCACCAACTAGAATTGACTAAAAAGCACACACTGCCACCTTTTTCCTCACCAGAGTGTGTGGTTCGATCCATTCTGAAAATTGTGAAACCTTCCAGTCATATCACTGCATCTGGTGTATCTGCAATTAACCAGGTTTCTGATGCAACTAACAATGAATCTACCTCATCTGCCTCTGACACAGCAGCCTTGCCCTGAGATTGTCAATCTTCTTTTCCAGTGACTGCACAAAGGCTGTGTGCTTAGCCTCCTGCTCTACTTGCTTTATGCTTCTAACTGTGAGACTAAGCACAGCTCCAACGCCATATTTAAGTTTGCTGATGACACCACTGTCAATGGCTGAAACAAAGATGGTGACAAATCACCATTCGTCATTGAAAATTTGGCTGAGTGGTGTCATAACTACAACCTCTCACTTCATGTCAGCAAGACCAAGAAGCTGCTTGTAGACCAGGAGAGGAAAACCAGAAGTGCATGAGCCAGTCCTCATCAGAGGATCAGAGAACTAGAGGGTTAGCAACTTTAAATTCATGGGTGTCACTATTTCAGATGACCTGTGCTAGACCTAGCACAAAAATGTAATAGCGAAGAAAGCAAGTAGGGCCTCTACTTCCTTAGGAGTGTGCAGAGATTTGGCATGACATCTAAAGCTCTGACAAATTTATATAGATGTGTAGTGGGGAATGTATTGATTGGCTGCCTCACGGCCTGGCTTGGAAACACCTATACCTTTGAACGGAAAATCGTACAAAAGGAAGTGGTTTCACTCCGGTGCATCGCGGGTAAAGTCCTCTCCAACCACTAAGCACATCTACATGAAATGCTGTCATGGGAAAGCAGCATCTATTAACAGAGATCCCCACCACCCAGGCCATGCTCTTTACTCGCTGCTGCCGTCAGATAGAAGGTGCAAGAGCCTCAGGGCAGACAAATAACCAATGTGCAAAAGACAACAAGCTGTGCAAATGAAAATAGAAAGAAAAAATAGAAATAACAACTGAACCTTTGACCATGTCCACATATTTTTATCCATTGAGTTGCTGCCAAATGATTGGCTGATTAGATATTTACATTAACGAGCAGGTGTCCCTAATACAGTAGCCACTAAATGTAACGTTAATGTAAAGAATGAACAGTCAACATTTCGGGTCAAAACCCTTCAACCACTCAGATCTGGAACCTCAATTTGAAATGTCAGTTATCCATTTTCCTCCATAGAGGCTGCTTGAGTCAATGAGTTCCTCCAGTATCTGGGCTTTTTGCTTCAGATTGCAGCATCTGCAGTCTCTGTGCCTCCATGATACGAGTGTATGCGTGGATATTGTAAGTGAAATCATTGCTCAAATTGTAATTACAGTGTTCTGTGCTCATTTACCATTGTGTCATAATGAAATTGACAGTGGCTTCAAGGCTGGTGTAGCAAGGAAGAGAAGGTGTTGAAACCTTCAAGACTGCATTAGCTAGAATCACTGTAAACACCAGGAAACGCTATGGCTTTCTTAAGTTTTTAATAACTTACAAAGCCGTAATTACAGCTGCCTCATTCTCATCTTATTTCCTTTTTTAGGATCTTACCCTTTTTACCTAGTAATCATTCCCTGAGTAAAATTTAGAATTGGAATCTGGTTTATTATCATTGACACATGTTGTGAAAGTTGTGATTTTGCAGTACAGTGCAAAGACAAAAAAATCTATAAACTACAAAAAAAATAGTGCAAAAGGGGAAGAGATAATGAGATAGTGTTCATGGGTTCAAAGACTGTTCAGAAATCTGAGGATGGAGGGAAAGAAGCTGTTCCTGAATTGTTGAGTCTGGGTCTTCAGCTCCTGTACCTGATGGTTACCCTACATGCTGATGTTCTTTAATGATAGATGCTGCCTTCTTGACGCACTGCCTCTTCATGATATCCTCAAAGGTTAATGACTACACCTTATTAATGGCTCTTTGTCTTGGAGTCCTTTCTATGGAAACTTTTTCTGCACAATTTCTCTGATCTTCCATCCACAACTTTACCAACTTCTCTCAGGTTCTCGGATCTTGAAAGCAAAAGGCTTAATCTAGCTTAATCTTGTCCAGCCAGAGCTTTAACACGGAGACACAGGGGATTGCAGATGCTGGAATGTAGAACAAGAAGAAGCTGCTGGAGGACCTCAGCACATTGAGCAGCATCTGTGGAGGGAAGTTGACCCTATATCAGGGCTGAGTGTGGAGAAGAAAGGTGATGACTACAAAGAGGAGAGGGAAAAGGGGAAAATAAGTGCAAGTGGAGATTGGTGGCCTGAGGAAGGGTGAAGGATTATGGGCAGATGGAACCAGGTGGTGGGGAGGAAGAGGTGGTTGGGTGAGGGAGGCTGGAGAGTGATTGGTGAAAGCAGGCAAAGGAAAATAAGGAGCCAGGTTGGGTTGTAGATGAAGGTAGAGATAGGGGTTGGGGGTGATAAATGAGGACAAAAAGCCTTCAGATGCAAGAATCTGATTAGCAACGTGATAGGAGAACTGTGGAAGGAGATATGGAATCAGATGGAGGAAGGGATCCTGTGGGCGAAGGGTGGAGGTAGCAGGTGGGTGGAACTGGGGGTGGAGGGGTGAAAATGGTTAATGCTTGCTGGAAGGATTATGGGAAAGAGGGAAAAAAGTGAGGTCTGGTGGTGGATCAGGAGAGAGACGGGGGGGTCCTTGAGGACCTGATTTATCTATAGGGAAAGAATGAATAGGTTAAGACTTTATTCCCTGAAGCGCAGGGGAATGAGGGGGGGGGGGGATCTTATAGAGGTATACAAAATCATGAGGGGCACAGAGAGAGTGAATGCAGGCAGTCTTTTCTCCTCAGAGTGGGCGAGACTAGAAGTGCAGGCAATAGGTTTGGGGTGAAAGGTGAAATATTTCACGGGGAATCTGAGGGGCATCTTCTTCACTCAGAAAGTGGTGCCAGCGGGAGTGGTAGATTGTAACATTTAAGAGAAGTTTGGATAGGTACATGTATGAGAGAAGTATGGAGGGCTATGGCCTGGGTGCAGGTAGATGGCAGAAGGCAGAAGGCCGGGCTGGCACAGGCTAGAGAGGCTGAACACCTGTTTCTGTGCAGTATGACTCTACGTAATGGTGAACTCACTGTTCACATCACTGTGGTGTGGATCACCCAGGTAGAATATGAGGCGCTGTTCTTCCGGTTTGCCTTGGGCCTCACTGGCAATGGGGAGGGCAGAGAGCTGGCTCTGGGGTATGGAAATGTCTTGTAGTCTGGTGCATTGCAGACAGAGCAGAAGAGCCCTGCAAGGTGGTCGCCCCGGCTGTGCTTGGTCTCGATAAGTGGCAATTAGTAGAGGGTATTGGCTTAAGGTGAGAAGGGAAAGTTTTAATGGAGATGTGCAAGTTTTAACATGATATGTCTTTTGGAAAAAGGCATCTGCCCGAAAACTGAAACCAACCCCACCTCGTCCACGCAGCCTTCACGAGAGAATATTAGAGGAAATCAAGTCTGAACGGAAACTGCGGCCTGTGTCACCGGATGAGATTCGACGCAATCGCATTGGTGAGTCTTGCTGAGCTTGGGTCTTCATTGGGATAAAAGTGTTTACGCATTTGCTTCTCTTTATTTGCTTCTCATGTTGCAGCTGTACACGATGTTGTTAAGGCCACGGTTGGAGTACTGTGTGCAGTTTTGGTTGCTCCTTTACAGGAAGAAAGTGGGGGATTGGGAGAGAGTGCAGAAGAGGCTTAGCCGGGTGCTGCCTGGATAAGCAGATGTTGGGCAAACTTGGGTTGTTGGCTCTGGAGCAACGGAAGCTGAGGGGAGACCTAATAAAAGCATATAAAACTATGAAAGGCATGGAAAAGGTAGACAAACATTTTCCCAAGGTGGAAATGTCAAATGCTAGAGGGTTTAGGTTTAAAGTGAGAAGGGAAAAGTTTAAAGGAGGTTTTCCAAACAGGTTTTTTGTAGACGGTGCCTGGAATGTACTTCGAGGGGTGGTGATGGAACCAGATACCAAAGCAGTAATTGAGGGGCATTTAGACAGATCATGAACAGACAGGGATTTATTTAGATTAGCATCTGGTTCAGCACAGATATGGTGGGCTGAAGGGCCTGTTGTAGGGCTGTACTGTTCTATGCTCTGCTTGCTAAGTAGTAACAGCGATCAACATGAGAACAAGTGACTGTGTGCATATCCATTTAAAAGTCAGCAGTTCTTCACATCAAATGAAAATTTTTAAAAAACTGTTGATTCTGCAAATCTAAAATAAAAAAAACAAAATTAAAGAACAGCCAGTAGATCAGATGACATCTTAAACACTTTTTCACTTTCCACAGAGGCAATTTGACCTGCTGAGTGTTTCCAGCATTTTTCATCCTTTATGTCAGTTGTAATTAATTTTCATGAATGATCAGAGAGCAAGTGCCAGAGCAGGAAAACAGTAATGAACATGCTTTTCTGGCTTAGTGTGAGAGATCCTATTGGATGTCTGCTTACTGTTTTAATCTGAGATTTTAAACTATTGCTGTATAATTAAAGGTAGGGACAAGTTCATCACCCATTGGTCAAGTCCAGAGTAATTCTCCTGGTACTGACTCCACATTAACAGCAAGCAGTATCCATTGGGAACAGGTGGACTGACAGGGGAACAATGAAGGGGAAGCAACTAGGCCTAGAAGTTATTTTGTCACACAAGACACCTCTAACATTAAATTCAGTTGGATGTGTGCTGTGTAGCACAATGTACGATTGCTAATTTTGTTCTGCCGTCCGTGTGTGTTTGTGTGCGTGTGTGTGGTGAGATACAGGGGATATGTGTACAAAGTGAACTCACATATGCAACGCACACAAAATGCTGGTGGAACACAGCAGGCCAGGCAGCATCTATAGGGAGAAGCACTGTCGACGTTTCGGGCTGAGACTATTCGTCAGGACTAACTGAAAGGAAAGATCGTAAGAGATTTGAAAGTAGTGGGGGGGGGGGGGGGGGGGAATGCGAAATGATAGAAGACCGGAGGGGATGGGATGAAGCTAAGAGCTGGAAAGGTGATTGGCGAAAGTGATACAGAGCTGGAGAAGGGAAAGGATCATGGGACGGGAGGCCTCAGGAGAAAGAAAGGGGGAGGGGGGTAAAGCACCAGAGGGAGATGGAGAACAGGCAGGGTGATGGGCAGAGAGAGAGAAAAAAAACAAACAAACAAACAACTAAATATTTCAGGGATGGGGTAAGGGGAGGAGGGGCATTAATGTAAGTTAGAGAAGTCAATGTTCATGCCGTCAGGTTGGAGGCTACCCAGCCGGTATATAAGGTGTTGTTCCTCCAATCTGAGTTTGTATTCATTTTGACAGTAGAGGAGGCCATGGATAGACATATCAGAATGGGAATGGGACGTGGAATTAAAATGAGTGGCCACTGGGAGATCCTGCTTTCTCTGGTGGACAGAGTGTAGGTGTTCAGCGAAACGGTCTCCCAGTCTGCGTCGGGTCTCACCAATATATAAAAGGCCACACCGGGAGCACCGGACGCAGTATACCACACCAGCCGACTCACAGGTGAAGTGTCGCCTCACCTGGAAGGACTGTCTGGGGCCCACATATGCAAACCTTGCAATAATTTAGCCTTCCCAACACAGAGCACAAGTTTAGAATGACTCTTGAGTCATGGTGCGATTTCAGACTCTTGTATTTAAATAGTTTGTTTCACACACAGAACAAGCTAAAGCACTTTTACTTTTCAGTACATTTGCTAAATGTTGCATTTGTAACAGAGGCAAAGGAATGAGCAGCGAGTTAAAACAGGGTTGGGTAGATTCTTTCGCGAAGATGTGTCCTGTTTTGTCTTGGTATGTGTGTGTTTACAAGCCTACCCTGACTGCCCCATGGATGATAAGCGGGGGTGAGCCACAACTCGGAACCACTGCAGTTCACCTGAAGGAATTGCCATTTCAAAAGGATTTCCAGGGTTTAGACTGTGAGTCAACACAGGAGCAGCCAATATATTCCCACATGCAGACTGAAACAGGGTTTGCTGTTCCCAGGTACACTGCATCTTTGCAGCTTCATTGAGCAAGAAGTGAAAACCAGGGGCATTCACATTTCTTCTTTCTATAGTATTCACGGAAGACGTAATATTCATGTGAGTCAGTACTCGAGGTTTCCTTTACAGTGTCCAAACAACATGCTGCTTTCAACACGTACTCCTCCCACAGACCTGCACAGAATGTGAGTACAGATGGCCACTCACAAGGGGCAGTTCACAACTGACTCTGCACCCACCTGGGACAAACTGACTTTAACCTGCAGCAGTGCACTGGGATTTCTTGCTACTTGGTTAGATCTTGTCCTTTGGGAAGGGGTGTTTGTGTGTGTGTGTGTGTGTATACAGGAAGGGTTAAGGGATAGGTTGTCATTGACAATGAAGTTCCTGTTATTTGGCTAAAGACAGGAGAGGTATGCATTCACAAGGCCCAATGGGTCACACCGGAGAGTTGTAGTAACTTTTGATTTTGCAACACTTGAGCAGTAATGCAGTTTTCTGGTGGCATCAGTCCTGTGACCCACAATATATCCCACCTGTTGCCAGGAGAGAGGGGCCACATCATGTGGGTAACTAACTGATAACAATTTGAGTCAAAACATTAAAAAGTTGTTACTTTTCTGAGTGCTGGAAGTTTCCTTGTAAAAATCCACGTACTGGAATTTAATACCCCTTGAGTATAAACACAAGAAATTCTGCAGATGCTGGAAATCCAAAGCAACACACACAAAATGCTGGAGGAACTCAGCAGGTCCTGCAGCATCTGTGGAAATGAACAGTTGACGTTTCGGACCGAGACCTTTCTTCAGTATCGTGCGCAGTTTTGATCTCCTCATCTGAAGAAGGAATTTGGAATTGATTTATTTTTGTTACCGAGATACAGTGAAAAACCTGTCTTCCGTACTGTTCATTACACAGTGAAGTACAACAAGGAAAATCAGTAACAGAGTGCAAAGTGAAGTGCAACAGCTACAGAGGGAGTGCAGTGCCAGATTATAATGAGGCAGATTATGAGATCAAGAGCCTATCGTACTAGGGGACCAGAGTGGTTCCTGGAATGGGTGGCCTGTTTTATGAACAGAGATTTGGGTCAATCCAGCTTAAATTCACCAGAGTTTGAAGGACAAGAGGGAATTTCATAGAGTTTTGCACATTCCTAACATGACTGATCAGATAGGATGCAGGGAAGGATGTTCCTGGGGTGAGGGGGGGGGGGGGGGGCTTCAAAAGCAGGAGGGTTCTGAAGCTTAAGGGTAAGTCATATTGGACTGAGATGAGGAGAAATTTCATCTGCAGAGAATGATAAATTCTCTACCACACAAAACAGATGAATCCAAATCATTAAATACATTCAAGGAGATAGATATCATTCTTGGGGTAGTGGAATCAGTGGATCTAGGAAGAAAGCTGGTACATAGTCATGAATCAGTGTGATTAGTCTACCATTTTGACTGGTCTACACCTGTTTCTATCTTCTATGAGGCGGGAAATTGGATTGGAAAGGTTTATCACTTCTGTTCCCTTAATCTTTCAGCCATGCTAGATTTGCCTAGAACTTAATTGCTGAGTCATAATGACTTGGAGGCTCGTATTTGATCGAAGCCAAATTAATTGACCAGGAGATTTACCACACTGTCCATGCTGATGTCACTGTAGATGGGTGAGCTGGAGGAGAACACACATAAACAGGGCAAGGATGAAACCGATTTTGTTTGAACAGGTTTGAAGACCAAAGCCTGTGATCTGGGCTTCAAACTGTTTGCTAGTTGTCAACTCCATTCCTCTCTGTTCTTTGATACTGAACCAAACTTATCAATACCGTGATGTCCCATTTGTTCCTAGTAATGCTGCTAAACCCATGATCCAGGTTTTGCCAACATTTCCTTATATTTCAATATTCAAAGTAAATTTATTGTCAATGTACATATATGTCTCCATATACAATCCTAAGATCAATTTTCTTGTGGGCACGCTCAATAAGTCCAATAACCATCATAGAATCAATGAGACGCACCAGCAGGGCGACAATCAGTGTGCAAAATGCAACAAACTGCACAATTTAGTAATAAATAAATAGATAGTTAGACAAGCAAACAATAAATATTGAGAACGTAAGATGACAAATCCTTGAAAGTGAGTCCATAGGTTGTGGGAACAATTCAGTGATGGAGCAAGTGAAGTTGAGTGAAGTTATCCCCTCTGGTTCAAGAGCCTGATGGTTGAGGGGTAATAACTGTTCCTGAACCTGGTACTGTGAGTCCCAAAGCACCTGTACTTTCTTTCTGATGGCAGCAATGAGAAAAGAGCATGAACTGGGTGGTGGGGTTCCCTGATGACAGATGCTGCTTTCCTGCAGCAGTGCTCCATGTGGTTATGCTCCATGGTGGGGAGAGCTTTACCCGTGATGGACTGGGCCATATCCACTACTTTTTGTAGGAATTTCCATTCAAGGGAATTGGTGTTTCCATACCAGGCTGTGATGCAGCCAGTCAATGTACTCTCCACCGCACATCTATATCATGCCACATCTTCACAGCCTTCTGAGGAAGTAGAAGCTCTGTCATACTTCCTTCATCATTGCACTTAAGTGCTGAGCCCAGGACTGGTCCTCTGAAATGTTAACACTGAGGAATCTTCAGTTGCTGACCCTCTCCACCTCTGATCCCCTATGAGGACTAGCTCATGGACTTCCTGAAGTCAATATCAGTTTCTTGGTCTTGCGGACATCAGAGTGGATGTAAGTGCTACTGGACGATGTCATTGAGGCAGGTTACCACATTCTTCTTAGGCACTGGTATGATTGAAGCCTGCTTCAAGCAGGTGGGTACCTCAGACTGCCGAAGCAAGAGGTTAAAGATCTCAGTGAACACTCCAGCCAGTTGATCAGCACAGTTCCTTAGTACTCAGTCAAGACCCATCTGGGCTGGATGCTTTCTCTGGGTTCACCCTCCTGAAGGATGCTGTCACATCGGCCTCAGAGACTGAAATCACAGGGTCATTGGGACTGTGGGAGTTCATGATTTTTCTCCATGTTTTGACAGTCAGAGCGAGCACAGAAGGCATTGAGCTCATTGTGTACATGGAAATTTAGGATGTCCCTGCACACATACACAAATATGGAAGTCCTGAACTCTGAGCAAACTCCAGTGTGGAACTTTTCTAGAGTAGAAGGGTGAAGTTGGAGGGATTCAGGACGAGTCAGGTCGAGGTTACTGTGGAGTGCGATGAAAACCTCTCTTGCAGCAACGTTGTAGACCATGCCCACCCAAAATTTAAATTATATGTAATGTATGCAAGACAGTGAAGAAAGAGAGGAAAATAAATTGCAATGTCAAGATCTTCATGTGAAACAAAAGAGACAATCTGAGATAGGCCCATTGTAGTGGAGGGAGGTGGTCCATGATGTTCCATTATTGAGATGGGTTAGGGTAGTGCAGGTTGGTTCAAGAACCTGATGCTTATAAGAAGGCAGCTGCTCCTGAACCTGGTGTTGTGGACTTTATATCATGTTTCACAGTGGTAGCAAGAAGAGAGCATGAATCATTAGTAGGGATTCTGGGGCATAGGTTCTGTGCCATTTACAGTAGGGGACCTGTTAGATTTAACCTCAGTGCTCAGGATCTTCACTGTTTCCAAATAAATATGGATTTATGCTCAGTGTACTTGACCTTTGTCTTTTTGCAACAATGAAGTGTTCATGACGACGATACCCTGTAATGTTACTGTTCTTCCTAACTATCCGATTGTTTTTCTTACAGTAAGGAGACCACTTAGCATATCTCACAGTTTTGACTGGTCAGGTAAAGAAGGCAGCTCCCCTACCTGACGTGTGCATCTTATTGTCACGCCTTGCTTCTGCTTTTGCATCTCTCACTTCATCGTTACTTTGGCCATACTCAGCTCCATGGGTTAATTTTGTGCTGTTTGCTGTGTGATTTGCTTGGGTGCAGGGGCTGTGATGGTGTCTCTTCAATATCTGTGATGTCGGAGTGCTTTCAGCTCATGGTGCATACTGTAAATAGAGTCAAAAGCATCTAAATGTGGTAAATTGTGTAACAAATGTATTTACTTATTCTGATGTGGGAAGCTGGGCATTTATTATCTATTCCTCACTGGGTTAGAGGAGGTGATGGCTAAAACCCATGGCAGCCCTTCTTTTGAAGGTGCTCCCTCAGTGCCACTGGGGAGAGAGGTCCAGGGATTAGACCCTGTCACGATAAAGGAATGGCAAATTGCCAAGCTGGAGCTGCTGGAGTTTCCTTGTTTGTGTGGCCACTGTGGGTGCAGGAGGTGCAGTTGAAGAGGGTCTGCTACCAGGGCAGAGATAAATGCCACCAGAATGTCACTGAGGGCCAAGCACAAATCCTCGGAATGCTAACGATATGTATACAAAGTTAGGAATATTACTGGAAATTCCTTGAGTGAGTGGGTAAGAGAGTAATTAGAAATTAACCTCTTAGTGGTTCTTTCATTCCAGCCCCATTCCTTGCAGAGCAGAGCTCTGTCGATATGTGGGCCTAAAGGCCTTTCCTGATAGGATTCTGCATGTATATTGACTGCATAATTTATTTAAACAGAGAAAGTATTTTAAGCAATCAAAGGCATATAGTTATATAAAGCATATATACAGTATAATGCATGTAGTCCACACCTGACATGTGACGTTATAGTTCATCTGTCTGGTGTATCTTTGATAATGTTTCTGCTGCATTGGATAAGGAGATGTTTAAAGTACAACACTTTATGGGAAGTGTTGGAGCTAGTAAAACTTTGATAGGGTGCGTAGAGAATAAGGTCATGATTTTACACCACAGTGTAGGACAAATAGCAGGGAGCCAGCAACCAGGTTTATTTAACTGCCAGTTTCCATTTCTTGATGGAATATGGGAAATGGTGAGGATATTTGCCCTTTTCACAACATTGCATCCAAATGTACTTTCCAGAGAGAATCATGGGATGAAGGTCATTAAGGAGACCAATGTTATTGTTCTTCCATGCTCACGTGAAGTCTGAAGCTATTTCTGATACCCCTGCACAAACTGGCTATCTAGTCTGTAAGCCCTCTGGTCTGTATAACCCAGTACTGTGTACACTGGGCACTATCATTGACTTTTAATGACTTTTAACTCCCACGTTAAAAGAAGTTGGAACACTTTGCACCTACTTTATATATTTTTTTAAAACTATCACTTGTTATAAATGTTTTGTGGGTATTTTAATCATTTGCAAGCATTTCAGTGGAATTCTCACCACAAAACTGGACCAGATAATTCTGATAATGAGCCTCCTTAGTTCACTATCATTTATCCAGAGTCAGTGGCATCAGTGATGACATTATCAGCTCCTTTCTGTCCTTCCAACCAAAGTATGACCTGAAAATTGTGATCTGTGACTTGTAACTTTTGATTTTATTTCACTATTCAATGAGTAAACCTCATGAGCATCCACACTCCTCCCATATTGCCCCTCTGACCTCCCCACAACCCTTCTTCACCACCCTCACCCTTTCTCTCCTTCTATCCCCTTCTTAACTTTCCTTACACCCTCTATAATCCAATACTTCTTTCTTCTCAGACATTACTGTTTCATTTACTTCCCTCTTCTCCTCCCCCTCCATCATCCTTGATGAAGTCTAGTTTCTAGCTGAGCAGGGATGGTGTAATCAGGCAACTGGTTTAATGGTAAACAGTGTGTATAGAATCTTAGAGCAATACTTCATGGATACAGGGCCTAAGGTCCAATAGCTCATGCCAGCAACGATGCCTACCCAGCTTGTCCCAATTTCCCACATTTGACCCATATCCCTCCAAGCCTGTCTCTCCATGGACCTATCCAAGTGCTTCTTAAATCATACTATAGAGTCACTTGGGTGCTCTTTCCCCACTCAGTCAAGTTAGAAGCAAGTGTTAATGTGGTGAAGTTGATGCATTGCCTGAGCAGTTGCTATGGTGACTTCTGAAAATGACTGTGATGCTTTACTAACACATTGTCAACAGTCGTTTAACAAACTTTGTGTAATTGAATTAGAATGCAGAGTTTGGTTTGATCCTCAGTTAGTGTTGCCACCTTGCCACGTTTGTACATTGAACAGAACCCGAAGTCTCGAATGTGCTGCTCATCCACCATGTGCCAAGCTCACTTTAACAGAAAATGTTAATGTGGCACAAGAATAGAAAAGGTCTGCCTAAAGCCTGGCTGAATGCAGCTGGGCTCACATATTCAGTAATTCACTCAAATCCAAGTTGTTCTGAAACCAGCCAGGTGGCAATTCTAACCTCGATGCTTGGGATGTGGTTGCTTCGAGAAGCACAGAAAGACACCGGCAGACTGGCAGGACCTTACAGTCACTTCTTCTGTGTTTACAGACGTGGCGACCCCAGAGAAGAGCAGAAAGGACCTGTCGCCGCTTGTGGCCAATGGAGCAGTTACGTCTCAAACTACTGAAAGTGACTCTTCTGCCATACAGGTCCAGAGAAAGAAACTGCTGAAGGCACCCACGTTGGCTGAGATAGACAGCTCCGATTCCGAGGTAACGGGCAATCTGCTGCTGAGCACAACGTTTATTCTACTGTTTATTTTTAAAATATTGCACCGATCTGCATAAGTGTACGTACCTCATATCCAAATTTGTAAACACAAAATGCGTTTCCTTCCTTATGGTACTCTAGTCTGCATTGGGCCTGGGTTGGCAATGTCGAGCAGGCACTGTACATGCCTGGCCCATACATACACGGGCACTGGGTTGTTTATGGAGGAAAGGAAGCCACTGTGAGGCCCATCCATCTGAGGAGGGATGCTCTCATTATATAAAGTACATTACAGCATCTCACGTCACTCCCACCAGGTTCGAGAGCAGCCACTTCCATTCAGCTCTTGAATCAATGTGCACAACCCTAACCACCACTTCAGCACAGCAACACTACGACCACTTTCCTCTACAGGAGACTTTTTCTTTATCCTATTTGTGTTCTTTCTTGTATAATTTATGTTTTTCTCATGAATGTTGTCTATTTGATGCTATGTGCCTGCTGCAAGTAAGTTTTTTATTGTACCTGTGCATATTACAGTCAGCTCAGCTCTGCGTTTGACTTTATCGGCTGAATGGATTCGGTATTGAATTGTTCAATAGGTTCGTATTCAGATTAGTTCATTGTCACGTTCACCAGAGTACTAGGGTATTCTTTGCTCAAGTGAAGCTCGGCAGAGTCAACGGTGTACATGGTGAGAATAAATGCAGCAAGAGCACAAAGCAGCAGAATGGTGTTATCTGCAGTCGTGACAGTAACCACATAAAGAGCATTCCTCACCGCCACCAATAAAGCACGTAGATCACAGAGTACAGCACCGAAACCAGACCTTCAGCCCTCCATGATGCCCCTTTCAGATGCATGTCTATCTCGTCACTATCAATCCACTCCCTGCCTGTTCACCTGCCTTTTAAACATTGCTAAGCTTAAATTACCACCTTTGGCTGCAGTCTCCAGACACCCACCAGCCTCTGTGCTTAAAGTCAAAACTTAAGATTGAGATTCACATTGATTTATCACATGTACCTGGAAGCATAGAGTAAAATGCATCGTTTTCACTAACAACCGAGACGCCCTAGGATGTGCTGGGGGCAGCCCGCAAGTGTTGCCGCAAGTTCAGGCTCCAGCAGAGCATGCCCAGTGTTCAGCAGAACAACACAGGTAATGACAACATTAACAGAACAAACTGAGACAACTGCAAAACAAGCCACTTTCCCACCCATCCCCTCACACTCCTAGACAGGCCTTCAGTCCCAGAACAGGCCCAGTTACAGCTATATAGGACCCTGGTCAGACCCCACTTGGAGTATTGTGCTCAGTTCTGGTTGCCTCATTACAGGAAGGATATGGAAACCATAGAAAGGGTGCAGTGGAGATTTACAAGGATGTTGCCTGGATTGGGGAGCATGCCTTATGAGAATAGGTTGAGTGAACTCGGCCTTTTCTCCTTGGAGCAAAGGAGGATGAGAGGTGACCTGATAGAGGTGTATATGATGATGAGAGGCATTGATCATCAGAGGCTTTTTCCCAGGGCTGAAATGGCTAGCATGAGAGGGCACAGTTTTAAGGTACTTGGAAGAAGGTACAGAGGAGATGTCAGGGGTAAGTTTTTTATGCAGAGGGTGGTGAGTGGGTGGAATGGGCTGCCGGCGACGGTGGTGGAGGTGGATATGATAGGGTCTTTTAAGAGGCTCCTGGATAGGTAGATGGAGCTTAGGAAAATAGAGAGCTGTGGGTAACCCTAAGTAATTTCTAAAGTAAGTACATGTTCGGCATAGCATTGTGGGCCAAAGGGCCTGTATTTTGCTGTACTTTTTCTATGTTTTTAAGACATTAAACACCCTCCCACCCACCTGCTCCCTCACACACATTGACAGGCCTCCAATCCCAGGACAGCTGCTTCTGTGCCTCCAGTCCTTGGCATGTAAATGCCCTTTAAACTTTCCCACTCTCCATTCAACCTATGTCCTTTAGTATTTGATCATTTCCAACTTGGGAAAATGACTCTGACTGTCTACCTTATCTATTCTTCACATAAATTTATAATCTTCTACTAAATCTCTCCTCAGCCTCTGACCCTGCAGAGAAAACAATCCTAGTTGGTCCAGCTCCTCATTAGTGTGGCGATGTATCCGAGTCAGGTTGATATGTTGTGATATTCTGGTTATTTAGTGGATTCTGGTTATTTGGGACAGATCAGGGCAAATACATTTTAGCCCAATTAAGTGGCCTGTGGCAACAAATTCCACAGATCATCCATCCTCTGGCTAAATAAATTCCTCCTCATGTCCAATCTAGATAGACGTCCCTCTATTCTGAGGCTGCGCCCTCGGGTCCTACACTCGCCCAGCATAGGAAACTTCCTTCCCACATCCACTCTATCCAGGCCTTTCAACATTTGAAAGGTTTCAATGAGATCCGCTTTTATTCTTCTAACTTCCAGGGCCATTTATCACCCCTCACATATTAAGCCTTTCAATCCTGGGATCATTCTTGTGAACACCCCTAAACCCTCTCCTATGTCAGCACATCCTTTCTTAAATGCTTACTTACTTACTGTCTGTTATGCCAGTGGTGTTTAGGGCGGAATGAAGGTGATCTTGAGGGCTTCCTTCTTCATGTCTGTAGCTTCCCCTCAGTTTTCACTAGTCATGCAAGTCCCAGGTGGAGACTCAGGAATGCTGTCGCACTGAGATGTAGAAGGATTCTTCATTGCTCTTTCCATAACAGTTTTGTTTTGCCAGTCAGGGTGGTTAGCCTTGAGCTGTACCCCTGAACCTGGAGGACCCATGGACCACTCTTAGTCTGTCCTCTCCCCTTTGACAGGTTTGGCATGGGTGACTCTACCAAGAGCAAAAGATTAAAGCCATGACTCCAGCCAACTTTAGCTCTCTGGGTCATTGAAACACACAAGCTTGACAAAGTTGTAGTCTTCTTGGAGGCTTTTCTTAAATAAGAGGTCAAAAATTGCTTCACCAGTGTCTTATAAAGCCTCAGCATTACATCCTTACTTCTATATCTGAGTCCTCTCAAAATGAATGCTAGCATTGCATCTCCCTTCTTCACCACTGACTCAACCTGCAGATTAACCTTTAGGGAATCCTGCACAAGGACTCCCAAGACCCTTTGCTCCTCAGATTTTTGAATTTTCTCCCCATTTAGAAAACAGTCTATGCTTTTATTCTTTCTACCAAAATGCAAGACCATACGCTTCCTGACAATGTTTTCCACCTGCCACCTCTTTGCCCATTCTCCTAAACTGTCCTAGTCCTTCTGCAGCCTCCTTCTTTCTCAACACCACCTGCACCTCCACTTATCTTCGTATCGTCTGCAAACTCAGCCACAAAGCCATCAATTCTTTCAACCAAATCAATGAAATATATCGTTAAAAAAAGTCCTAATTCAGACCCCTGTAGAACACCACTAGACACCAGCAGCCAACCAGAGGGCTCCCTTTATCCCCACTCTTTGCCTTCTGTCAATTAGCCTCTTTCCTGTAATACCATTGGCTCTTAACTTGTTAAGCAGCCTCATGTGTGGCACCTTGCGAAAGGCCTTTTGAAAATCCAATATACAACATCGACTTGGATTTTCAGCCAAAGAACACAATGTGTGGCTCATCAGTGTTTCATAGTGTCGGACGGAATGAAAACAGACCCTTTGACTCAACTTGGACCATGATAACCAAGAGAGTGCCATTTGCCCACTAGTGACCCATGTCCTTATAATCCCTTCCTATTGATGGACCTTCCAAGTGTCATTTCAATTTTGTTAATATACTAGACACAACAAATTCCTCTAGCAGATTGATCCATGTGAAGACTACCCTCATTGTACTAAAAGAAAGTTACCCCTCAGAGTTATATTAAATCTCTCCCCTCTCACCTCTGCCCTCTGGTTCATGATTTCCTAACTTTGGGAGAGGGGTACACCTCTATAAAATCACCCAACAGTCTCCTGCAATCCCAGGAACAATGTCCTCACCTGCCCAACCTTTCCCTATAACCCAGTCCCTTGTGTCCTGGCAACATCCTCATAAATCTTTTCTGCACTCAGTGGCATCTTTCCTAAAGCAGAATAACCAAAACATAACACAACATTTTATGTGTGGCCTCACCAGGTTCTCGTACTGCTACAAAGTAACATCCCTACTTCTATAGCAAAACGCTGGAGGAACTCAGCAGGCCAGGCAATGTCTATGGAAATAAATAAACAGTCGAGGATTTGATCTGAGACCTACCTCTATACTTGGGGCCCTGACTGCTGAAGGCCAAGGTGCCAGAAGTCTTTACTATCCTATCAGCTAGTGACACCAGCTTCAGGGAACTACTATATATACTTTATTCTAGGTCCCTTTATTCTACACACTCTCCAGGGCCCACCATTGATTGTAAACACCCTACCTTGGTTTGATTTTCCAAAAGGCGACAGCTGTCACTGAACTGAATTAAATCCATTTGTCATTTCTTGGCAACACCCATCTCTTTAAGCAGGTCTGTCATTAACACTGGGATCCAGCAGTAATGGATATAAGTCTGTTGTTGTATAATTCTGGGGAATTGGAATGATGGGTTCAGTCTCTCCCTTTGACACTGAAACAACATGACCATAAGGTACATGAGCTGAATTTGGCCATTTGGCCCATTGAGTCTGTTCCACCATTCAATCAGGGCTGATTTATTATTTTCTCAACCCCATTCTCCTGCCTTCTCTTCATGACTCTTAGTCCCGTCCCCCCCCAAGCAATCAAGAATCTGTAAATTTGTGCCTTAAATACACCCAGTGACTTGGGCTCCATAGCCATCTCTGACAATGAATTCCACAGGTTCACCACCCATTGGCTGAAGGAATTCCTTCTCATATCAGTTCTGAAAGGACATCCCCTAATTCTGAGACTGTCGCCTTGGATCCTCTACTCTCCAGCTATTGCAAACCTCCTCTCCATGCCCATCTATCCAGACTTTTCAGTATTTGGTAGGTTTCAATTACATCTTCCAGCATCCTCTGAACTTCATCGTGTGAAGGCCAGGGCCATCAAATATTCCTCAAAATGTAAGCCTTTCGTTCTGAGGATCATTTTTGCGAACCTCCACTGGAGCCTGTCCAGTACAGCGTATTCTTAAAAGTGGGGTACAGTACAGATGGGTACAGGTTGTTCACCACAGAACACTGGGGCACAGGAGAGCATCTGTCTCCCGCTGACAGCAAGTCCAGTTTTGAAGAGTGATGATGCATAATGTTCATTGAGTTACTATCTGGATCTGAGCTCCCTCCCAGATTTCTGTCATGAGAGGCAGCCACAAATAAATAAACTTTGTTGAGAAGATCAAAATGCATTGTATCCACCAAAAGCTGGTAGATTAGGTTTCAAATTATCTTGACTATAGAAGCCTCTGGTGGAAGTGTGTTACTTTGACTGGAAGAATCGATGCTGGGACCTCTGTCGTTACTGTATCTGCCTCACCAACACTTTCTGGCAGCTTGTTCAATTTCATACACCACACTCTGAATGAAGATTCAAGTCTTTTAAATCTTTTACATTGAACCTGTGCCCTCTACTTTTAAATACTCATTTCCTGAGAGAAAGAGCTTGTGTGCTCACCCAATCTATGCTGCTCATGATTCTATGCACCTCTGTAAGGTCACCCTTTAATCCCCTATTCTCCAAGGAGTAAAGTCCTAACCTGCTCACCCTCACCCCATGACACAGGCCCTCAAGTCCTGTCAGCCTCCTTGTAAATCTTCTGTGCAGTTTTGCCAGTTTAATGATGTATTTACTACAACCAAGACTGTACACATCATTGCAAAAGACATGGTACTCTGTGTCATGTTTTGGAATAGAGTAGTGGGGTTGGGTGAAAGAGAGGTTAAAGGACTTGCAGTTGTTGTGGTGGCTGTTGGCATTGGGACACTGGGGCAAGCAGTGGAGAGGACAGAGAGGGAGTGTGGAAGTGCTGGTACTTCCTGGCAGGGTGATTGGGTTTGGGAGGGGAATGTGGTTGTTAGTTGCTGGAAGTAGGGCTAACTTACTTGCCTGCAGCCTTATAGTTTGATGCTGTGTTGGGAAGATCTTGTTATCCTGACTTAGCCCGACATTGAGCATTCTGATGCAGTGTAGCCCTCATTCCCATGCAATGCTGCCATGTACATCCCTGATTTGGGAATCATGCCAGGAATGCACTCATTCCGGGGTGACATGAAATGATCCTGCCACGTTTCACTCTTGCACTAAAACAGCACAATGTGCAATTAAGTTTCTGGGGCATATTACCTAAACTTACTTTCCAACAAATTAGACTACTGTTTGAGAACATCAAGTTCATAGATGTAAAAGTTGCTAATAGCTTGTCCTGGTCCCCGTTGACCCTCACCAATTTTTACCGATGCACCAGAGAACACATCCTGTCTGGATGCATCATGGCCTAGTCTGGCCACTGCTTGGCCCAAGATCACAAGTAATCATGCAGAGTTGTGAACAAAAGTCAATTGATCACAAAAACCAGTCTCCTGTTCAGTGACTCCATTTATACTTCTTAAGAGCCCCTCCCACTCCAGTTACTCTTCATCCCCCTCTCAAGGGGCAGAAGATGCAAAAGCTTGAAAACACATACCACCAGGCTCAAGAACAATTTCTATGCATGGTAATAAGACTCTTGAACAGACCTATTATACGATAAAGATGAACTCCTGATCTTTCAGACTACCTTGTCATAGCCCTTGCACTTTATTTGTCTGTCTGCACTTCCTCTGTAACTCTTAACACTATATGCTGCATTCTTGTTGAAGGGTCTTAGCCCGAAACGTCAACAGTACTCTTTTTCATAGATGCTATCTGGCCTGCTGAGTTCCCCCAGCATTTTGTGTGTGTGTTGCTTGGATTTCCAGCATCTGCAGATTTTCTCTTGTTTGTAGATAGTAACGATACTCCATTCCATTTCACTCCCGGAATTCTGTTCCATTCAATTCCATATGCATCATGATGCTTGAACCTGCTGATGGCAAACAACCAGAGGGATATAGTGAAAAGGTGCTTCCTGCTGGAGACAAAGACCATGTCATTCCCACAATGGACATGAGTGAACCATAGAATTTTTAGGGTAGATAAAGATCTTTGTGTCCATACTGTTCCATGTCTTCACTCAGCAAACTGAGAACAATCACACCCCTCTGTTCTCTACCCATTAAGAAGTCAACACCCAAAGTGTCAACCCATGTTTTCTGTCAGCATTCCCTGCGTTTTCTGGGGTTTTGCTATCAACCACATTTTAACTGTTAAATCTTTTACTCTCATGTTCAGGATGTGCCTTTCCATGATCATGCAGTGAAATAATAAATCTTTGGAAACTTTCTTAATGCTTTTAAGGACCTGCATGTTATAGGAAACACAACAGTGACAAAAAGAAGCCAGGGTTAATCAGAAAGCAGGGATTTACTGAAGCCAACAGTGAATTTTAGAATTACAGATTGTGTAAGGAAGGAAGAACACTGAGGGAAACTATACCTTAAGATCCTGAAATGATGCAGTGGTCAGTGTATTGAATTGTGGTTAGCTCACGATGGGGATGTTAGCTGGGGAATTATCCCTGGTCAGTAGTGCAGTAACAGGCACACACAGAGTGAACAGAATGATCCCTTGTCTGTCTTAATGCCTTTTAAATATAGTGAATGTATAAGATTCCATCATTTCCTCTGGCATCAAGTTCCAGATGTCACCCACTCTTCCCTTCAAATCCCCTTTAAAATTCCTCCATAAACCCATACTCTCTTTTTTATGATACCTCTGCCACAGGAACAATGTTTTAACAATCTATCATATCTGTACCTAATAAATTATAAACCTTTATCAAGTCAATCCTCAGCCTTCTCCACTCTAGAAAAGATGAGCTCAACCTATTTATTCTCGCTCCATATCCAAGTAATCTAATCCAGGCACCAACTTTATAAACCTCCTTTGTACCCTCTCCAGTGCAATCACATTCTTCCTATAGTGTGCTGACTGCAACTGCACACAATACTCCAAGACTTGTCTTACAGAGTCGAGGAGCACCCCAACACAGAAACGGACCCTCCTTGGTCTGCACGGATAAATTGGGCTGAAGGACCTGTTTCCCTGCTGTACAACTTGTTGAATCTATGATCTTGTTCTTCATTGAAGGTAACACAGTTCTATGGCAGAGTGAACAATTTCAGTTCTTTGCCCCATCTGTCGGGACAGTATCTCTGCAATGTATTTGCCCCTATGGGTTCCTTAGCTCCAGCACAGAGTCTGCATAGAAATATATTGGAAATAGAGAATTCCAGAAGATGCATCTGCATTCATTCAAGGTTTATCTCAGACTGCAGAGTTGTGTGTCACAACACACTGCACGCACACTCACATGTACATACACACGCACATGCACACACACTACACACACACACATGCACAAACACACATTACACACACTCCACACACACAATGAAATACTTGCTGTCATGGTGTCATACTTAATAATGTATGCCCCGATCTATTTAGCAGGAGGACCGAGTTAAAATGGTGAGGAGCAGTTCCAGTGGATCAACACTAAGGGTGGAAGAGAGCTCCCCAGAGACACCAAATGGCAAAAAAAGTAAGTACAGTGCGATCTAAAATGAAGATTAGCATTATTGGTCACATGTAAATTGAAGTATTGAAACATATAGTGAAATAAGTTATTTGCATCAACAACCAGTATAGTCCGAGGAGTGTGCTGAGGGTAGCCCGCAAGTGTCACCGTGCTTCCAGAACTCAGGAACCCTAACTCTAACTGTCCATATGTGGAATGTGTGAGGAAACCCAAGAAAATCCACGCAGTCATGGGGAGAACGTACAAACTCCTTGCAGACAGTAGTGGGAATTGTACACTGATTGGTGGTCGCTGATGCTGTAAAGGGTTATGCTAACTGCAAAGCTTCTGCGATTCTGTGATTTTATACAAATCACAAGTTAACTTTGCAACAGAATTGAAGTTATTTCCTTTGAGCATCACTTTTATTTATGAATGTGAGTTGAGTGTTTAGTTCCTCAAACTTATCAAGAACAAGAACATACCAAAGCATATTACAGTTATAGAGTAATACAGGATGAAAACAGGCCCTTGGCCCAACTCATCCACCCTGACTAAGATGCCCATCTAAGCCAGTCCTATTTGACTTTTGTTATCCACAAATCTATAAACATGTCCTTCAGATGTTGTCATTGTACCTGCCTAAGCCACTTCTAGCAGCCTGTTCCATGTATAATACACCCTCTGCATGAAGAAGTTGTCCTTCAGGTCCCTTTTAAATCTTTCACCTCTCACTTTAAACCAATGCCCTCTAGTTCTTGATTCCCCCTTCCTGGGAAAAAGACTGTGTGCATTCACCCAATCTTTGACCCTCCTACTTTAATATACCTCTATTAATTGAGGGGTATAATATACCCCTCAATCTCACACATTCCAAGGATAATGTCCTAGCCTGTCCAACCTCTCCATATAACTCAGGCCCTCAAGTCCCAGCAACATTCTTGTAAATTTTCTTTTCACTCTTTCCATAGAATCATAGAACACTGCAACACAGAAGCAGGCCTTTTGGCCCATCCAGTCCATACCAAATATCACTCAGCCTAGTCCCATCAGCCTGCACCCGGACCATAGCCCACCAATCCCATTCGTGTACTTATCCAAATTTCTCTTAAATGTTGAAATCGAACCTGCATCCACCATTTCTGTTAGCAGGTAGTTCCATACTCTCACAACCTTCTGAGTGAAGAAGTTCGCCTGCATGTTCCCCTTAAACATTTCACTTTTCACCCTTAACCTGTGACCTCTATCTTGTTCTAGTTTCATCCAACCTCATTGGATAAAGCCTGCTTATATTTACCCTATCTATATTCCTCATAATTTTGTATACCTCTATCAAATCTCCCCTCATCCTCTTATGCTCTAGGGAATAAAGTCCTAACCTATTCAACCTTTCCCTATAAGTCAGACCGTCAAGTCCCGGCAACATGCTTGTTAACTTACTCTTTCAATCTTGTTAATATCTTTCCAGTAGGTAGGTAATCAGAACAGAACATAATACTCCAAATTAGGCCTCCTCAAAGTCTTACATAACTTGAACATAGCATCCCAACTTCTGTACTCAGTACTTTGATTTATGAAGGCCAATCTTCATCCTCCTATCTACCTGTAATGCCACTTTCAAGGAATTATGGATCTGTATTCTCAGATCCCTCAGTTCTAGTGCACTCTTCAATGCCCTACCACTCACTGTGTAAGACCTGTCCTGATTTGTCCTCCCAAAGTGCAACAACTCACACTTGCCTGGATTAAATTCCATCTGCAAATTTTAGCCCATTTCTTCAGCTGGTCCAGATCCCACTACAAGCTAAGGGTAGCCTTCCTTACTGTCTACTATGCTCCAGTCAGAGAGACAACTATCCACTATCAGTCTCTGGCTTTTCCTGCAAAGCCAATGTCTGTTCCAATTTTCTACCTCATCCTGAAGGCCAAGCAGCTGAACCTTCTTGACCAATCTCCCATGCAGGATCTTGTCAAAGGTCTTGCTAAAGTCCATGTAGGCAACATCTACTGCCTTGCCTTCATCAGCTTTCCTGGTAACTTCCTTGAAAAACTCTGTAAAATTGGTTAGGCTCAAAGCCCATGTTGAGTATCCCTAATCAGTCCTTATCTGTCCAAACACTTACATAACCGGTCCCTTAGAATATCTTCCAGTAACTTTTCCACTACTGATGTCAGGTTCACTGGCCTATAATTTCCTGACTTGTGCTTAGAGTCTTTCTTAAACAACGTAATAACATTAGCTATCCTCCAATCCTCCAGCACCTCAGCTCTTGATAAGGACATTTTAAATATCTCTACTAGGGCCCCTGCAATTTCTTTCACTGACAACACTTCTGGAAACATTTCTAATGAAATGTTTCAGTTGTTGTAGTGTATGTGGCTGGAACCTTCTGAATAGGGAGCTCCTGCAAACAATAGTTGGAGAAACTGCCACTGACAGGTGCACTCTGCATGGTCCATTTTTATGTGTTTTCTTGGCCACTAGATATTCTCTGTCTAGAGTGGGTCAGGTATCAAGTCTGTTACCTGGGCACACACTTGGGCCATACCAGGTAAGAGTAAGACAATTCCTTCCTCACTGCGCTAAATGAGTTTTAACCACACTTGGGACCTCTATTAATAAAACCAGTCAAATTGAACTTATTGTCATGTGCACAGGTATGTTGTGCTACAGATGCAATGAAAATATGCTAGTAGCAGCAGAGAGACAACACACGGAGTATAAATTGTACATAAATTTTACAAAGTGAAGGAAGAGTGTGACTAAGACCATACTGAAAAGCCTGGAAAAAGCGGACATGGAGAGGGTGTTTCCTTTAGTAGAGGATCTGCAGTCTGTTAATAGGGTCCAGGGTCTCTGCAGTAGGGTCCACAGTCTGTTAATAAAGGGACATCCCTTGAAAACTGAGATGAGGAGGAATATTTTCATTGCCACAGTGAGCTGTAAAGGCCAAGTCATTGGCTATACCTAAGGCAGAGATTGATAGGCTCCTTATTGATAAAGATAGTTAAGGGTTGGGGGGAGAAGGCGGCAGAGTGGGGTTGAGGAAACAAAAATATCAGCCGTGATTGGTGGAACAGACTGGATGGGCTGAATGGCATAATTCTGCTCCTAGATCTTATGATCTTAAAAAGAGAAAGAAGACACAATCAGAGCAATCATTGTAGTAAAAGTGTTCAAATTCAATTTAAATTTAATTCAGCCAGACACGTGTACAGCTAAATGAATAGCGTTCACCTGGGGCAAAGGTGCAAACACTACACGCTGTCACACACGGTACATATAATTACAATAGCACAGGCAAAATAAGAAGAACATAAAACATATGTCAGCACAGCACAGGAAAAGGGCCTTCAGCTCACAATATTATGTTGAACCAATTAAGTTAGTAATCAACTGGCTAACTAATCTTTTTCTCCTTATGCAATGTTCATATCCTTCCATTTTACTCACATTCATGTGCCTATCTAAATATCAATTAAAAGTCTCCAAAGTTTCTGCCTCTATCACCATTCCAGACACCCACCACTCTCTGTGTAAAATCTTGCCCCTCACATCTCATTTGAAATTACCCTCGCTCGCCTTAAATGCACGCTCTCTAGTATTAGACATTTCAGCCCTTGGGAAAATATGTTGTCTGTCTACTCTCTCTCTCTGCCTCCCATAACCTTATAAACCTCTATCAGATCTCTCCTCAGCCTCTGCCGCTACAGAGAAAACAATCCAAGTTTTTTCTAGCCTCTCATAATAGCACATGTCCTCTAATCCAGACAACATCCTGGTAAACCACTTCTGCACCCTCACCAAAGCCTCAACAGCCTTCCTATAATGGGGCAACCAGAAATGTACGTAATATTTCCGATGCGGCCTAGCTGGAGTTTTATAAAGCTGCAGCATTACTTTCTGACTTTTGAACAGTGCCTCAGTCCGTAAAGGCAAGTATGTCATGTGCCTCTTAACCACACTATCAACCTGTGTAGCCTCTTTTCATGGAGCTGTGAACTTGGTCCCCATGGTCCCTCTGCTCATCATCAAAAGGCCTCTTTGCCTTTAACAGTGTACAGGTAGTCCCCGAGTTACGAACGTGCAATTTACAGACAACTCATACTTACGAACCGAGGAAGGAGAACGCCATCCGCCATTTTAAGTTGTTGCAGTTGACACTGTGTTGAGTGTGTAACTTTGTATTTGGCTTAAATTTTTCTTAGCAAGATTCACCCTGACCCCGCCCCCCCCCCCCTCCTTCTGGTCAGCTGGTGGCGCAGTGAGATCAGCATTGGGCTTGAGAACGGAGGTTCCTGAGTTCAATCCAGTGACAGATGGCTCCCGTGCCGGGTTGATGTCGATCCAGTGACTCCCATACCATCCATGCCGGGTTGATGTCGAGATCGCAACTTGACCTCGTTAAAAAAAACACTGCCACCTCCAGTTTAAATTCCCACGCGGAATATTGTGGAGGATCAAATACCCAAACCCAGCACAGCCCTCACTTGTCCCATTTAACCTGTCTCAGTGCAGTGTACTTTAGGACCCAGGGAATTTAGAGCGGTGGTCCTTAGGACCCGGCGGAGCTCAGGAGCTGGCAAAGCTCTGGACCCGCCAACCGCAGTGTTTCTGTTCCATTGACGGGAAGCAATCACAATTGAGAATAAAGTGGAAATAATGAAGCGTTTGGAAAGAGGTGAAACATCATCGGTCATTGGAAACACATTAGGCTACAGTCAGTTAACGATCGGAACAATTTTAAAGGGTAACGGATAAATTGAGAATAATGGAGCATGTGAAAGGCCTTGCCCCGATGAAAGCTACAATTATTACTAAGCAACGCAGTGGTTTAATTATTGGAATACATATGTTTCTTAAGTGTTTTTATATGGATAGAAAGGTAAAATATATACTATATACTAAGACAAACGTTTGACTAACTGACGCTAAATAATACCGGATGTACTTGTTCTGATTTATGTACAAATTCGACTTAAAGACAGACTCAGGAACGGAACTCATTCGTAACCCGGGGACTGCCTGTACTCCATCTACCTTCTCTCTGTCCGTATCTGCAACTGATCCATATCCTGTTGTATTCTTTGTCAGTCTTCTACATTATTCACTACACTACCTCACCCTTGCCTAGTGGGTGGTGGTTCAGAAATGGAAAACTAGTGACTTTTTACTCTACTTCATATATATCAGGTCCTTCAATGTTCCTACCCATCTCCTCAACACCACAGCCCGAGCGGCGGAAAGCTCCGCAAAGACGGCACTCTATCGAGAAGGAAACACCAACCAATGTACGTCAGTTCCTTCCTCCCACTAGACAGAGTTCCAAGTCTCTGGTAAGTGAAGGATAATCATGGTGGACATCCCACCAATCGAACATACTTGAGAAGGTCTGATATGTGAACGGGTTTCAAAATAGAAGTTCTGTTGAGTTGACATGGTTTCAGATGGTTGGGGCTTACTGTGTCCAGGATAACTTGGACAATAGTTAAAGGCTTAACTCGCTGTATTAAACCAAGACCATTTTCCTTTTGCATTACAGCCCAATTGAAATTATAAAATACTATGGGAGATTTTTATCTGTCTCACTGTTGGATCCCCTGGAGATCATTTATTCCTACTTTCCTGTCCTTTGCCATTTTAGTTTGGTGTTCTACCTGGACAAATACTTCTGAAGTTTCCTTTTTAAGTGTCATGAGCAAAGTTTGCAATGTGCTAAATCCAAGGGTCAAATCAATAATGGGATAATATAAATTATCTGGATATGGACTTTGCATTTTGACGAAGCATGATCTGTTCACTCAGTATAAACTGGAGGAGTGGTGTGTTGAAGTGAGAGGTCTGCCTTCCTACACTAACACTACCTTGGTTCTCCAGCCGAAAATCCATTGAACTCTTTCTCAAAAACTTCTCAGCCTTCCACTCAGGTGAAGGATTCTTTCTCTTCTCTTGAATTGCTGATCCCTCCAAATTATCCTAAAATTACCTCACTGCCACACTTCTATCCCCCATCAAGAAGGTCTTAAGGTTTCTTCCTCAGCAAAAGACTTGGCCAGTTCCCTTCTATCACAAGCTTCCTTTGTCTGGCAGAAATGACCCTCACCTCAACAATTTCCCTTTCCGATCCCCCCACTTTCTCCACACTCAGGGGGTAGTCATGGGTACCCGCATGGGCCCCAGCTATGCCTGTCTTTTTGTTGGCTACGTAGAACAGTCCATGTTCCAAGCCGTTCCTGGTAATGCTCCTCGACTCCTCCTGCACTACATTGACGACTGCATTGGTGCTGCACCCATGCTCTGCTGTTCAGTTTCTTCTCACAACTTCCATCATGAGTTAAATTCACTTGGTCCATTTCTGAAATCTCTCTCCCCTTTCTTGACCACTGGAGATAAACTTGATCTCTGGAGATAAACTGTCGACCGACATCTTTTACAAATGTACCGAATCCCACGGCTATCTTGACTTCCTGTGCTCTTGGCCTTTCTTATCTTGACCTTCCTCTTCCCATCCTGTCTCCTGCAAATATGCTATTCCCTTTTCTCAGTTCCTTCATCTGTGCTACATCTGTTCCCAGGATGAGGCTTTCCTTTCCAGGACATCAGAGATCAAAGTTGAAAAATATTTTCGAAGTTCAAAGTAAATTTGTTATCAATGTACTTAAATATCGCCGTGTACAAGCCTGAAATTAATTTCCTTGCAGGCATACTCAGTAAATCCAGTAGCCTTAATAGAATCATTTAAAGACTGCATTCAATAGGGCAGACAACCAGTGTGCAAAAGACAACAAACTCTGCAAGTACAAAAGATGAAAAAAATAAGCCGTAATAATAAGTAAGCAATAAATATCAAGAACACGAGATGAAGAGTCCTTGGAAGTGAGTCCTTAGGTTGTGGGGACAGTTCAGTGATGGGGTGAGTGAAGTTAATCCCCTGTGGTTCAAGATTCTGATGGTTGAGGGGTAATAACTGTACCTGAGCCTGGTAGTGTGAGTCCTGAGGCTCCTGTACCTTCCTGGTGGCAGTAGCAATAGGAGAGCATGAACTGGGTGGTGGGGACAATGCTCCGTGTAGATGTGCTCAGTGTTGGGGAGGACTTTAACCCATGATGAACTGGGTCATATCCACTCCTCTTTGTAGGATTTTCCATTCAAGGGCATTAGTGTTTCCACACCGGGCAGTGATGCAGCCATTCAATACACTCTTCACCACACATCTAAAGTTGTAGATGTCATGCCAAATCTTCACAAACTTATAAGGAAGTAGAGGCACTGTTGTTTTTTTTCATAATTGCATTTTTGTGCAGGATCCAGGACAGATCCTCTGAAATGATAACACAGAGGAATTTAAAGTTGCTGACCCTCTCCACCTCTGATCATCGATGAGAATGGGTTCATGGATCTCCAGTTTCCTCCTCCTGAAGTCAATAATCATGTCTTTGGTTTTGCTGACATTGAGTAAGAGATTGTTCTCCTTCTTCAAAGGACAAGGTTTCAACCTGAACAGAGATAGTTTTCCTCTTGTCCTCAACTACCACCACATGAGCCTCTGTATCTAACACATCGTTCACCACGTTCAATGGGATCCTACCACAAACACATCATTCCCTTCCCCTACTCTCCTCTTTCTGCAGGGATTGCTCCCTGTATGATTGCTTGTCCGTTTGTCCTTCCCCACTCGTCTCCTTCAGGCACTTGCCCCTGCAAGCAACACCTGTCCATTCACTTCCCTTACCACCATTAAAGGCCCCAAACAGTCCTCCCAGGTGAAGTAACACTTCACCTGCAAATCCCCTCCAGTTGTCCATTGTATCCAGTGCTCCCGATGAAGCTACCTCCACATTGGCAAGACCCAACGTAAACTGAGGAACCACTTTGTAGAGCACCTCCTCCCCATCCGCCAGAAATGGAATTTCCTAGTGGCCAACCATTTTAATTGCTATCCCCATTCCTGTTCCAACATGTCAGTCCATGGCCTCCTCCTTTGCCTGGAAGAGGCCACTTTCGATGAGGAGCAACACCTCATATTCTGCATAAGGAGCCTCCAACCTGATGGCATGAACATCAATTTTTCCTCATCGATAATAATGTTGGTTTATTATCATTTTTCCCTCCCCCTCCCCTCTTCTTCTGTTCCCCACTCTTGTCTCTTACCTCTTCTTTTCATCTGCGTATCACCTCCCCCAGTGCATCTCCTTCCTCCCTTTTTCCCATGATCCAGTCTTCTCTCCAATCAGATTCCTTCTTCTCTAGCTCTTTAACTTTCCCACCCACCTGGCTTCACCTATCACATTCTAGCTAATCTTCCTTCCTCTCCCCAC
This sequence comes from Hemitrygon akajei, assembly GCF_048418815.1. Taxonomy (NCBI): domain Eukaryota; kingdom Metazoa; phylum Chordata; class Chondrichthyes; order Myliobatiformes; family Dasyatidae; genus Hemitrygon; species Hemitrygon akajei. The sequence goes on from NC_133124.1 coordinate 83,889,053, forward strand.
ACCTTTTTATTCTGGCATCTTCCCCTTTCCCTCCCAATTTACTATACACCATCAGGATAGATCTATAGAGTCTCTCAAAAGCAGAGGTGGAGGAGTATGCCTCATGATCGACTCTTCTTGGTGCACAAATCTATCAGTGCTGTCCCAATTCTGCTCACCAGACCTGGAATATCTAGCAGTAAAGTGCCAACCTTTTTACCTACCACGGGAGTTCTCTGGGGTAATTTTGGTAGCAGTTTACATTCCACCTCAGGCCAATGTAGGTCAGGCTTTAGATGATCTGAGTAATGGGATCAACATGCACAAAACAGCACACCCTAACACTTTCACCATCGTTTGGGAAATTTTAACCAGGCCAGTCTGAAAAAATCACTAAGCAATTACCATCAAAAGATCACTTGCAGTACCAGAGGAAACAACACACTGGACCATTGCTACATCACCATCAAGAATGCCTACCGTGCTATTCCATGCCCTCACTTTGGGAAGTCTGATCACCTGGCTGTACTTCTACTCCCTGAGTATAGGCAGAGACTGAAGACTGTAGCATCAGTAGTGAGGACCAAGGAGGTATGGACAAGGGAAGTACAGGAGCACCTACAGGACTGCTTTGAATTGTGGACTGGACTGTATTCAGGGATTCATCTTCGAAGCTGGATGAGTATGCTGCAGTTGTTACCAACTTCGTTAAAACCTGTGTGTGCCTACAAAGACTTAGGGTACACTCCCAAACCAAAAGCCGTGGGTGAACCAGGAGGTACATCGTCTGCTGAAAACTAGATCTGTGGCATTCAAGTCTGGCAACCAGGCCTGTACCAGAAAACCAGGTATGATTTACAGAGGGCTATTTCAAGGGCAAAGAGACAATTTCGAATGAGGTTGGAGGTGACATCGGATGCACGGCAACTCTGGCAGGAACTGCAAGACATTACTTCCTACAAAGCGAAACCCAATAGCATGAATGGCAGCGATGCTTCACTACCAGATGAACTCAACACCTTCTATGCACGCTTTGAAAGGGAGAACACAACTACAGCTGTGAAGATCCCTGCTGCACCTGATGACCCTGTGATCTCCATCTCAGAGGCGGATGTTAGACTCTTTAAAGAGAGTGAACCTTCGCCAAGTGGAAGGTCCCGATGGAGTACCTGGTAAGGCTCTGAAAACCCGTGCCACCCAACTAGTGGGAATGTTCAAGTACATTTTCAACTTCTCACTGCTAAGGGTGGAAGTTCCCACTTACTTCAAAAAGGCAAAAACTATACCAGTGCCTAAGAAGAATAATGTGGGCTGCCTTGGTGACTAATACCCAGTAGCACTCACATCGACAGTGATAAAATGCTTTATGAGGTTGGTCATGACTAGACTGAACTCCTGCTTCAGCAAGGATATGAACCCATTACAATTTGCCTATCGCCACAATAGGTCAAAGGCAGACACAATCACAGTGCGTCTTTACACAGCTTTAGACCACCTAGACAACACAAACACCTCCATCAGGATGCTGTTCATCGACTATAGCTCAGCATTTAATACCATCATTCCCACAATCCTGACTGAGAAGTTGCAGAACCTGGACCTCTGTACCTCCCTCTGCAATTGGATCCTCCACTTCCTAACTGGAAGACCACAATCTGTGTGTGGATTGGTGATAACATATCCTCCTCGCTGACGATCAACACTGGTGCACTTCAGGGGTGTGTGCTTAGCCCACTGCTCTACTCCCTGTATACACATGACTGTGTGGCTAGGTATAGCTCAAATACCATCTATAAACTTGCTGTTGATACAACCATTGTTGGTAGAATCTCAGGTGGTGATGAGAGGGTGTACAGGAGTGAGATATGTCAACTAGTGGAATGGTGCTGTAGCAACAACCTGGCACTCAACGTCAGTAAGACGAAAGAGCTGATTGTGGACTTCAGGGTAAGATGAAGGAACACATACCAATCCTCATAGAGGGATCAGAAGTGGAGAGAGTGAGCAGCTTCACGTTCCTGTATATCAAGATCTCTGAGGATCTAAGCTGGTCCCAACATATCGATGTAGTCATAAAGAAGGCAAGACAGCGGGTATACTTTATTAGGAGTTTGAAGAGATTTTGCACGACAACAAATGCACTCAAAAACTTCTACACTTGTACTGTGGAGAGCATTCTGACAGACTGCATCACTGTCTGGTATGGGGATGGGGGCTACTGCACAGGACCGAAAGAAGCTGCAGAAGGTTGTAAATCTAGTCAGCTCCATCTTGGGTACTAACCTACGAAGTACCCAGGACATCTTTAGGAAGCAGTGTTACAGAAAGGCAGCGTCCATTATTAAGGACTTCCAGCACCCAGAGCATGCCCTTTTCTCACTGTTACCGTCAGGTAGGAGATACAGAAGCCTGAAGGCACACACTCAGCGATTCAGGAACAGCTTCTTTCCCTCTGCCATTCGATTCCTAAATGGACATTGAATCTCTGGACACTACCTCACTTTTTTTTAATATGCAATATTTCTGTTTTTGCATGTTTTTAAATCTATTCAATATATGTAATTGATTTGCTTGTTTATTTATTATTTTTTAAATTTTATTTATTATTTTTCTCTCTCTGCTAGATTATGTATTGCATTGAACTGCTGCTGCTAAGTTAACAAATGTCATGTCACATGCCAGTGATAATAAACCTGATTCTGATTCTGATTGACGATGGTTGTCTGCCTGAACTGTTGACTGTTTATTCATTTCCATAGATGCTGCCTGACCTCCTGAGTTCCTCCAGCATTCTGTGTGTTGCTATGGATTTCCAGCATCTGCAAAATCTCTTGTATTTTTGATTTGCTACCTCACTATTTCTTTTTGCATGTTTTTGTTTGTCTTCCATTTGTACTGCTGCCACAAAAACAACAAATTTTACATCATATGTCAGAGATAATAAATCTGATTCTGATTTTGACTCAATCCCTGGTTCCAGGCACATCAGCCTTGGAAACAACATTTCCTCATTTACTCTCACAAGCACGAGTTCATTAACAATATAATTTAATGAGGCTGCTGTACTGTGGTAGGCATGTGATTAAGCAAGAGATAGTGCAGAAAAGACTCTCCTGTACCTGCACTTTCTTCCTCAGCATCATTCAGGGCCCCAGTCAGTCTGTCCAGGTGAGGTGACACTTCACCTGCGAGTCTGTCAGGGTCATCCACGGCCTCCTCTACTTCGGCAAGACCTGATGTAGATTGTGGGAGCCGCATTAACGAGCACCTTCACTCTGCCTGCAATAGGCAGGGTCTCCCAATGGCTACCCATTTCAATTTGACTTTCTATTCCCACTCTGACATGTCTGTCCATGGCCTCCTCTACTGTCATGATGAGACTAAACTCGGGTTGGATGAGCATCATCTTTTATTCCGTCTCGGTAGCATCCAACCTGGTGGCATGTACATCAACTCCTCTGAGTTCCAGTAATTTCTTCCATCTCCCATCTTTTTTCATTCCCCTCTCATTCCTTTTCTTCTCTCTTACCCATCATCTCCATCGGGTTCCCCTCCTCCTTCCCTTTCTTCCATGCTCCACTGTCCTTTCCTATTAGATTTCTTCATCAACCCTTTACCTCTTCCCTCCCAGATTCTTACTTCATCCCCACTCCCCCACTCACCAACATTCCCCCTCCTGTTTTCAACTATCACCTTCTAGTCTGTACTTCCCCTCCCCCACCATCTTATTCTGGCATCTTCCTCCTTCCTGTCCAGTCCTGATGAATGGTCTCAGCCCAAAATGTGAAATATTTATTCCCACCTATAGATGTTGCCAGACTTGCTGAGTTCCTCCAGTGTTTTGTGTGTGTTGCTCAAGATTCACAAGGAAGTTGCTGGTACTGGGGAAGCAATGCTGGGAGTGTTTCTCCTGAAGGCTGGAGGGTGATCTTTTCGAGGTGTACGGTATAAAATCATAAGAGGTATAGATGCAGTGGAAGTTTAAGGGGAGAGGAGGAAGATTGAAAAGAGATCTGAAGGGCAAAGTTTATCACACAGCCAGTGTTTGCTGAATGGAAAGGGTTACCAGCGGAAGTGATAGAAGTGGGTATAATTACTTTTGAAAGGCATTTGGACAAGTTCATGGAAAGGAAATGTTTAGAGACCAATGAGCAAAACTCAGGCAAATGAGACTAGCTTAGAAAGGCACCTTGTTCATCATGGATGAATTGGGCTGAAGGGCCTGTTTCTTGGCTGTATAACTCAAATGTTGATGGGCAAGGGGACTGCTTGTTGTCCTACAGGATCTCAATGCAATTTTAGTGGGCACCCAAATGGCAGCTGAGGCCCATAACAAATTGATGGCCTTTTCCTCTCCAGGTGACTGATCCAAGCCCCCCCCCCCCTCCCCGACTACTATCCACCTTTTCCCCTATTCACAGGATCATTTATATTTGGAAGGAAAAGTTAGCCCAGGTTGCCGAGTCTGTTGTTACTGAAAATGTCTGGCTGTGGCTAAGGCCAGAAACCGTGGCTCTGATCAAGAATGCCCATGCAGACTTTCCTTGTAACCATTTATCTGTTGTCCAGGTGTCCAGGCTAAGCTGTTTATTACCTCGGATGAATCTCCAACCGTTTTTCCCAACCATTCAAGCAGCCTCCATGCTTAACTCTTATCCTGTGGAAGCTGCGTTGTTTGGCATCATTGGGGCTGTGTATATACTGTGTGAGGGAGTCTTTACCAGCAGGTGGAAGAGACCAAAGGTTTGCAACTTTGCTCTCTTTAAATGCTTTTTCAAACAAACTAAATCTTTCTTGCTTTCCTCGCAGACAACAGCAAATTAAATTGCGAGATCTTTGCTCTATATGTTGGTGGGCTAACTATCTGATTAACTGTTCTATTTCTCTTTGCTATTTTGAAATCATGCCTAATTTCAATCAATTTTTATTTATAAATTGGTTTGCTTTCTATGCTCTAGGGCAGGACACAAACCATATCCTGTTCATATTTAACATCTTGGCCTTAGATTGACATAAAATTGGAATTATTATTTCAATTTTTCTATATCTTTTGTTCAGATTTTGTTATCCTGAATTCATTTTCATTTTTGATAAGGTTAATGAAAAAGATTTAATCTTTTAAATATAATACATAATTCAAGTTCAAATTATTGTTGTAGCCATATATGCACAAGGTATAAATGCCATCAAAATTAGTATTTTGCAGCATAGTATATTACAAGCATGACAAACATAAATAACATACACAAAAATTAACATAAATTATACATAATTCTCATGACAAAATAAACAAAAGTAAATATAATGATGTTAGTGCAGGTTGAAGGAAGTATAGTCCAAGGTAGACTTGGGGTTTGTCAGGTTGAGGGAAGTTTAGTCCAAGGTAGATTTAGGGTTTGTCAGGTTGAGGGAAATTTACTCCAAGGTAGACTTAGGGTTTGTCAGGTTGAGGGAAGTTTAGTCCAAGGTAGACTTAGGGTTTGTCAGGTTGAGGGAAGTTTAGTCCAAGGTAGACTTAGGGTTTGTCAGGTTGAGGGAAGTTTAGTCCAAGGTAGACTTAGGGTTTGTCAGGTTGAGGGAAATTTACTCCAAGGTAGATTTAGGATTTGTCAGGTTGAGGAAGTTTAGTCCAAGGTAGATTTAGGGTTTGTCAGGTTGAAGGAAGTTTAGTCCAAGGTAGATTTAGGGTTTGTCAGGTTGAGGAAGTTTAGTCCAAGGTAGTTTTAGAGTTTGTCAGGTTGAGGGAAATTTACTCCAAGGTAGACTTAGGGTTTGTCAGGTTGAGGGAAGTTTAGTCCAAGGTAGATTTAGGATTTGTCAGGTTGAGGGAAGTTTAGTCCAAGGTAGATTTAGGGTTTGTCAGGTTGAGGGAAGTTTAGTCCAAGGTCGATTTAGGCTTTGTCAGGTTGAGGGAAGTTTACTCCAAGGTAGACTTAGGGTTTGTCAGGTTGAGGGAAGTTTAGTCCAAGGTAGATTTAGGGTTTGTCAGGTTGAGGGAAGTTTAGTCCAAGGTCGATTTAGGCTTTGTCAGGTTGGTTCAAGAACTCAGTGACAGAGGGGAAGTAGTTTTTGTTGGACCTTGAAGCGTGAATCTTCAGGCTCCTATACCTCCTGCTTAATGGCAGTCTGAGAAGAGAGCATGGCCTAGATGGTGGAAGTTCTTAATGATTGGATGTCACCTTCCTGAGACATCGCCTTTTTATATGCCCTCATGGTGAGGAGAGAGCTTACCCATGATTGAACTGGCTAATTCTACTACTCTCAGTAGCCTCTGGTGTTCCTGTGAGTTTTCATACCAGGCCATGATGCAATCAGTCATCTTAAGAACATGAGAATTTTGACCTGGAGGAGGTGTTCTCAGTCACCTTTTATTCTAGTAAAGACTAAAGTTCTATCAATCTCAACCTCATAACCTTGAGCACACTCAATCATTTGCCCTCCACCATTCTCAGGGGTGGAAAATTCAAAAGATTCACAACTACTTGAGAGAAGTAATTTGTCTTGGCTTTAAATGGATGACCATAACATTCAGCAGCTTCATGTCCAGCTCCCCAAGTATGCAGGACTTTTCCATGAGACTCTTCTAAATTCCAGAAAGCGTTAGCATCTGAACCTTTCCCCTTTAGACACAAGAAGTTAACCTGGATGTGGTAAGATTAGTTTATTGTCATATACACCAGGGTGTAGTGAATTTCCTTGTTCACATGAAGCTCACAGAATAAACAGTATACATGGCAATAATATATACAACAATAAGTGTAACAAGAGCACAATAACAGACTGGTAGAAAGATTGTAGTGAAGTCTGAAGTGGGACAAAAGCAATTATTGAAGTGACCGTTGTGGAATAACCACAAGAGTTATGAGAGTTAAGAATGTGAGCCTTGTGAACTTTCTGTACATTCATTTAAAAAGCAAGTATATCCTTCCTCTTTCAACATTTTTATTAATTTAATTTTCTACATCGAAGAATACAGTAAGATATTAAGTCAAAAAGGATTAAATATTATTAAATACATTATATTTGAATCACACTTGGAATCTCATTACCCTATATTCATGTAAATTAAATTAAATCGTAATATTGAAATATGATAATTTTATTATACAAAAAAAAGAATCTAATCCCACTACCAAGACCGAAGCTGTTTGGTAAAGAAAGAAAAAAGGGAAAAAAAAATCCTTATTGTATAGTGAAATATGTTATTAGCCAACATCTGTACTTTAAGAGCAAATCAAAGGTTTTGAAAATAGTTCAAAAATGGTCCCCACAATGTTTGAAAGTCTTGACTAGATTCAGAAATTGAACAACGGATCTCCTGTAAATTTAAGCATGACATAACATCACGTAACCATTGAGCGTGAGTAGGTGTAACGACGTCCTTCCATTTAAGCAAGAGCGCCCTCAATGCTATAAGAGAAATAAAAGCCAAAATTTGCAAATCAGATGTCTCCAAAATAATATCTTTTCCTCCAACAATACTGAACAATGCAGTCAAAGGGTTAGGCTTAAAATTTACTTTGAAAAGTACAGAGAAAGTTTGGAATACTTGCTACCAGTATTTTTCAAGACTCGGACATGTCCAAAACATATGAATTAGTGAAGCTTCTCCATTGTTACATGTATCACAATAGGGAGATATATCCGAGATATATAAAAAGGAGATAGCTTATCCTTGGTCATGTGAGCCCAATGAACCACTTTGAATTGTAGGAGGGAGTGGCGGGAACATAACGATGAAGTATTAACCAATTTAAAAATTCCATTCCAAGTTTCCTGAGGTATTGAAATCTATAAATCTTGTTCCCAAAGATTTTTAATTTTGTCTGAAGGTGCATTTCTCATTCCCAGTAACATGCCATAAATATTGGATGTTGAACCATTATGAAAAGGTTTCAAATTAGAAATTACATCTAATAAGTTCTTATCAGTACTCATGGGAAATGTATATAATTGAGATCGCAGAAAGTCTCTAATTTGTCGATATTGAAAAAAGTGGGTTTTTGGTAAGCTGTATTTAGCTGACAGTTGCTCAAACGAAAAGAGGCTTCCTCCAACAAACAGATCCTGGAAGCATTTAATGCCCAATCTACCCCATCCTTTAAAAACTGGCTCAGTCATAGAAGGTATAAAAAAATTAGAAAAAATGAGACTTGAAAGAGAAAATCTCAATAAATCGAAGTATTTTCTAAATTGCACCCAGATCCTCAAAGTATGTTTAACTACCAAATTGTCAGTTAGTTTACTTAAAGATAAAGGAAGTAAAGATCCGAGAAGAGAAATGATAGAAAATTTATTAACAGAATTAACTTCTAAAGAAACCTATACCGGACTGACCTCATGGTTAATATAGTGCGACCAAAATGTAAGATTTCATATATTGACTGCCCAGTAATAAAACCTAAAAGTTGGTAAAGCTAAACCTCCATTCTTTTTAGCATTTTTGAAGATGAACTTTTTTCCATATGTAGGAAGATAGAATAGAATCAAGAGAATCAAAAAAGGATTTAGGAATAAAAGCGGGTAAGGTCTGAAAAAGGTATATAAATTTAGGTAAGATATTCATTTTAATAAAATTAATTTGGCCAAATCAACGATAACGAGAAGGGCGACCAGTTTGATAGTGCCCTTTTTACATAATTCAGTAGGGTAAGAAAATTTTCTTTAAGTAGGTGTTTATAATTCTTAGTAATTGCTACACCCAAATAGGTAAATTGATTTCTTACAATTTTAAAAGGAAAGTTAGTATTAATTGATACCGAATTATTCAAAGGAAAAAGTTCACTCTTACATAAATTCAGTTTACATCCTGAAAATTGGCTGAAACAGGAGAGTAAAGAAAGTGCAGGAGATAACAAAATCTCCACATTAGAAATAAAAAGCAATAGGTCATCAGCATAGAGTGAAACTTTGTGGGTAGTACCTCTCCTTAAAATACCAGTGATATCACTAGATTCTTGAAAAGCGATGGCTAAGTGTTCAAAGGCCAGATCAAAGAGCAATGGGCTCAAAGGACAGCCTTGTCTGCTTCTACACTGAAGTTTAAATGGTTTAAATTCTGAAAATTAGTAAGAACCCGAGCAGAGGGAGATAAATAAAGTAATTTAATCCATGAATGAAATCAGGCCCATATCCTACCTTAAGTGGAAGACAAACTCTGTGGCAGCAGTTCAGAAGTGGTCTCAGCAAAGTCCTGTTCAGCTTTAACGATGATGTCAGTGTCCTGTTTGCTTCCTTAATCAATCGATGCCTGCATGCTAGCTTGCTGGAACTTCTGCTGGAACTTGAGGTGCTCAACTGTAAATTATGTTTTGGAAGCTTACAGGAACACACAGAATTTGGACCCTATCTCTCACCCACCTAATTGTGGGTTAAAAAAAAATGAAACAACAATCATCTGCCTGAACTCTGAAGAACTTTGTATCTATGTGATTTTAAAGTGATTCCTCAACTTATATCATTTTCTCTCACTCCTGTGCATTTCTGTATGGAAACATGCTGTGCCCACACATTGGCTCCCTGGATTCCGGTGTAATGAATTGATATATTCGAACATTGGAGAGACCCACAATGGAAACCAGAGTCACAGGTTTGGGCAGAAGTGCACAAGATGTGTTCTGTTCTTGGCAAGCAATCTGAAGGAGAATCTGAAGGAAGGTGGATACAAGCACTTTGTGTTAATTACACAGGCACAACACAACACTCGGTAAATGCTGTCTTTCTGGAGAGAGAGAGAATCAGAATTTGCACTACTGAAGTCTGATGATTCATTGACCTCACCCTGAGGTTTCTAGATTGTTGAACTCCAGGACATTCCAAAAGAAAACTTGGGAGGAAAATTATAATTGCATAAAAATATCTTCCAGTTCCTTTGAACACTAAATTGGAGAAACGTTATGACACTGGAGACAATTTAGCACTTTGTATCCACAATAATCAATTAAGAAGTCCCCGAACTCATCTCACCATCTAGCAATGGATCAAGCAGCACTCTAGGTAATCAATATTCATGCTGTCAGATTATAGGCTATCAAGTCAAGTCAACTTTTATTGTCATTTCAACCATAACTGCTGGTACACTGCATAGTGTAGGCAGAATATCAGGTACTTATATCTATTAATATCCATTTATTAAAACTGAATTAGAACAAACTGGGTAGAACAGGGAAATGTTTCCATTGCTTGCACGATGTGAAATAAGGGGCCTATTGTAGTTGGGTCTTCCAAGAATGGAGATAGTAAGCACTTATACCCACAGCAAATCCTCAAACACAACACCACTAATGGCTGGGTCATTGTAATTTTAAAGCTTGAAACTGATGGACTTTTGATTGTCAATAATTGTCTGCCAGACATACAAGGTTGGGTTACAGATCAGTTGTGATCTTGTTAAAAGTCAGAACTGGTGTGAAGACCTCTATGGTATCGTCCTGTGCACTAACACAATAGCTTATAATTTATGAGAAATCAGAAAGCACAAAGTTTTATGTTTTAGTCTTTGAAAAAGATAACACCCTCATCTAATAAGTTAGTTCTAGATGATTATGTTAGAAATGAAAGAAAACTATAGCAGGCTCTAATTATAATAAGAATGTCACTGTAATATTGTCCTGAATTCATGTAGCTGTACAACTAGTTGCCAAGACAAAAGAGATTACATCCAAAATTTTCTTTATCCATAAGTAGAATTTTCTACTTCAACCTAAAGTTTACACCGTAGAATGGAACTTGAGTTTATATTTTAAAACTACCAACAAAGACTAATTTGTCATTTTATTTGGTGACAGTGTGACCAATAATTTAACTCAAACCATCTTGATTTTTGTAAGATACTTGATACTATGCTTAAACAATGTGTGTGAAAAACACTGACAATAATTTGAAAGCACATCAGGGCAGCAGAGTGGTCCAGTTGTTAGAGCTGCTGCCACGGGGGTCCAATCACCTGGGTTCAATTGTGACCTCAGGTGCTGTCTGTGTGGAGCCTGGACCTTGTCCCGGGGGTTCCCGCTGGGTGCTATATTTCCCACATCTGAAAGTCATTAAGGATTGATAGGATAATTGTCCCCTGTAAATAGTCCTTCGTGTGGAACCTGGGAAAAGTTGATTGGGAATGTTGGGGAATAAAATGGGATTATTGTAGAATTAGTGTAGACGTATGCTTGATGGTATTATGAACTCAGTAGATCAAAGGACTAGTCTCTATACTGCACATCTCTGTGTATCTTTACTGGTTTATTATTGTCACGTGTAGCAAGGTACTTGCTATCTATACAGATAATTTCATTGCAGCGGTGCATTGGGGTAGTTCATAGGATAAACAGTAACCAAATGGAGAATAGTGTTACGGTAACAAAAGAAGTACAGTACACACAGACAATACATACAAGGTCATAATGAGGTAGATTGTGAGGTCATGAATCTGACTCTATGCACTAACATTTTGAATATTTGAGCATACTTGTATGTTTGAGTGTGTTCTCTGAGGCAACGTGCAGTGCCTGTGTATCTATTATCCACCTTTCCTGATTTTATTTACTGTATATTGATTTTGCCACAGCAATAGTTATTGCAAATTAAGAATAAAATTGATTGAATATTGCACTGCCAAGGGATGCCTTTGAAAGTCACTGATGTGTTACAGGAGGAGTTCTGTTACCCGGTGGAATGCTTGGCTCTGACAGTGGAGGAAGTGATGCATATTCGTCAGGTACTGGTGAAAGCAGAACTCGAGAAGTACCAGCAATACAAAGATATCTACACTGCCTTGAAGAAGGGGAAGGTTTGTTTCCGCCCAAGAAGGGAATTATGCTGACCAGCATGAACTAGTTCATGTTTTATTAACTTTTTTAAAAATACTTTCTTGTACTTCTCTCTCCAACTCAATGTCAGAGTCCTGCAGTCAGTTGTCATGTGATAAAGAACTTTTTTTAAACTGCAGATGCAGGAAGTCTGAAATAATTCCAGAAAACGATGTGGATGCAGCAGGTCTGTGCAGAGAGAAACAGCTCATGTTTAAGGTTGAAGAGAACACTTGTGTTGTACTTTTCTATGTTCTATGAAAGTAGCTAGTGAGACACGACTGGTATTCCTAACCAATTACATACTGGGGTTCAGCTTCACACAGTCCTGTTACTTGTGGGTGCTGAGGTTACTGGGGCATATTTTTCTTTGGGGCTATCTGTGCATCACTGACAAGGCTGCCGTTTATTGCCCAACCTTAATCACTCTCGAGAAGGTGGTAGTGAGTAACTTGCGTGAACTGCTGTAGTCCTCAGGTGAATGTACTCCCTTGGTGCCATTGAAGAGGAAGTTCCAGGGGGTAGACCTAGTGGCAATGAATTAATCGTGGTATATCTTCAGGTCAGGTGTGGTGCAACCTCAGAAGATGATGGAATGCCCATTTCCCCTTGTCCTTCCTGGGATAAAGGTTGTGGGGTTGAGAGTTGTGGCTAAGTGAGGAAGTGCAGTGCAGTTTTTGATAGTGCACGCTACAGCCTTTGTGCAGCTGGTGGTGGAGAGAATGAATGGTCAGGTTGGCATATGGGATACCAGCCATAGTGAGTAAATGGTATCAAACTTCTCTGTTGATCTGCACTCATCCAGGTGGGTGAAGTTTCTTCCACCATGTTGCTGGCTTAGGCCTTGTGTATAGTTGTTAACAGCTCAGTGTGAATCAGATTCCAGGACCAAACCTGGTAACCAAGTTGTTCAACGGAAGATCTTATGTTGAAGCAAACAATGTGTCTGAAGCAATTCTTTCACAAATGGACATAAATGCTGCAATGATAGCAGAACTAGTCTGCAGAGAGGGAAATATAGAGGCTTTGTGTCCTGAGAAAGTATAATCAAACAGTGCTTTTGTAATTTGAAACATAGTGAAATTCAAAACATGGTGAAATTTGCCATCTGCTTAGTGCAGAGCAAACTCCCACCAAAAAGCTGAAAGGCTTTGACAGAGTGGATGTGGAGAGGATGTTTCCTATGGTGGGAGAGTCTGAATGGAGGACACAGCCTCAAAATGGAGGGGCATCCTTTTAGAACAGAGATGAGGAGGAATTTCTTCAGCCAGGGAATGGTGAATGTGTGGAATTCACTTCCACAGGCAGCTGTGAAGGCCACGTATTTATGTACATTTAAGGCGGAGGTTGACAGATTCTTGCTTAGTCAGGGCATGAAGGGATACGGAGGGGAAGGCAGGAGATTGGGGCTGAGTGGGAAAATGGAAAAGCCATGATGAAATGGTGGAGAAGGTTTAAAGGGCCAAATGGCCTCATTCTGTTCCTATATCTGTTGGTCTTATGGTCTAAACATCAATATACAATGGACAAAATAATGTACCTTTTCATGTTGATGAAGTAATAAAAATTGGCTTGGACACTGGGAATATTTCCCCTGCTCCTCTTCAAGCTAGAGACATCAGTTTGTACAGTACAGACACAAACCTTTCTGCCTGCCATGTTCATGCTAAGCACTAGGTTTACCTGATTCTCCCATACCCACATTTTGTTCATATGCTTTGGTGATTCAACTGTTTGTCTAGTTGCTTCTTACATATTAGGAAGGTACCTATCTCCACCACTATCTTGGCTAGTAAATTTCTAATTCTAGCTACTCTCTGGGTGAAAAATTACCCCTTCAGGTGTCCCCTACATTTTACCTCTCCACTTATACCTATATCCTCTTGTTTTAGACTCCCTCACCTAGAGGGAAAATATCCTGCTGCCTTCCCTATTTAACCCCCTCATAGTTTTGTATACCTCTATCAGGTCACTCCTCTGGTCCAGAGAAAACAAACCCAGCCGATCCAGTTGCTCCTTATAACTGGGGGAGATCCAGTGTACCTCGATTTTCAGAAGACATTTGATAAGGTCCCACATAGAAGATTGGTGGGTAAAATCAAAGCTCAGGGCATCGGGGGGAAGGCATTGACATGGATAGAAAACTGGTTGGCAGATAGAAAGCAAAGGGTAGCGGTGAATGGGTGTTTCTCGGAATGGCAGGTGGTGACTAGTGGGGTGCCACAGGGCTCGGTATTGGGACTACAGCTGTTTACCATTTACGTTAACGATTTGGATGAAGGCATTGAGAATAACATCAGCAAATTTGCTGATGATACTAAGCTGGGTGGCAGTGTGACATGTGATGAGGATGTTAGGAGAATTCAGGGTGACTTGGATAGGCTGGGTGAGTGGGCAGATACTTGGCAGATGGCGTTTAATGTGAATAAGTGTGAGGTTATCCACTTTGGGAGTAAGAACAGGAAGGCAGATTATTATCTGAACGGTATAGAGTTGGGTAAGGGGGTAATACAAAGAGATCTCGGAGTCCTTGTTCATCAGTCACTGAAGGTGAATGAGCAAGTGCAGCAGGCAGTGAAGAAGGCTAATGGAATGTTGGCCTTTATTACAAAGGGAATTGAGTACAAGAGCAAGGAAATCCTCTTGCATTTGTACAGAGCCCTGGTGAGACCACACCTGGAGTATTGTGTACAGTTTTGGTCTCCAGGGTTAAGGAAGGACAACCTGGCTGTAGAGGAAGTGCAGCGTAGATTCACGAGGTTAATTCCTGGGATGTCTGGACTGTCTTACGCAGAGAGGTTAGAGAGACTGGGCTTGTACACGCTGGAATTAAGGAGATTGAGAGGGGATCTGATTGAAACATATAAGATTATTAAGGGATTGGACAAGATAGAGGCAGGAAATATGTTCCAGATGCTGGGAGAGTCCAGTACCAGAGGGCATGGTTTGAGAATAAGGGGTAGGTCATTTAGGACAGAGTTAAGGAAAAACTTCTTCTCCCAGAGAGTTGTGGGGGTCTGGAATGCACTGCCTCGGAAGGTAGTGGAGGCCAATTCTCTGGATGCTTTCAAGAAGGAGCTAGATAGGTATCTTATGGATAGGGGAATCAAGGGATATGGGGACAAGGCAGGAACTGGGTATTGATAGTAATTGATCAGCCATGATCTCAAAATGGCGGTGCAGGCTCGAAGGGCCGAATGGTCTACTTCTGCACCTATTGTCTATTGTCTATAACTGTAATGTTCCATCCCAGGCCACGTAAGAAAAAGGAATAGAGGTAAATTATTTGGCCTCTGGAGCCTTCTTTACCATTCAAAAGATCATGACTGATCAGCATGTGGTCTCAGCTCCACCTACTTGACTTTTCTCCATAATCCTTAATTCCCCTGCGATACAAGCATCTATCTGTGTCTTAAATGTTCCACAGGGGTTGGTGTTGGGACCGTTGCTTTTTATGTTGTATGTCAATGATTTGGACTATGGGATTAATGGATTTGTGGCTAAATTTGTTGACAATACAAAGATAGGTGGAGGAACGGGTAGTGTTGAGGAAACAGAGAGCCTGCAGAGAGACTCAGATAGTTTAGGGGAGCGGGCACAGAAGTGGCAAATGAAGTACAATGTTGGAAAGTGTATGGTCATCACTTTGGTGGAAGAAATAAACTGGCAGATGGTTATTTAGTTGGCGAGAGAATTCAAAATGCAGAGTTGCAAAGGGATTTGGGAGTCCTTGTGCAAGGTACCCTAAATGTTAACCTCCAGGTTGTGAAGAAGACAAATGCAATGTTGGCATTCATTTCTAGAGGTATAGAATAAAAGAGCAGGGATGTGATGTTGAGGTTCTATAAGACACTCGTGAAACCACGCTTGCAATTTTGGGCTCCTTATTTTAGAAAGGATATACTGACATTGGAGAGGGTTCAGAGAAGATTCACAAGAATGATTTAAGGAATGAAAGCATTACCGTATGAGGAACGTCTGGCATCTCTTGGGCTGTATTCCCTGGAGTGCAGTAGAATGAGAGGGGATCTCATAGAAACATTTCAAATGTTAAAAGGCCTGAACAGATTAGATATGGCAAAGTTATTTCCCATGGTAGGGGAGTCTAGGACAAGAGGGCACGACTTCAGGATTGAAGGGCGTCCTTTTAGAACAGAGATGTGGAGAAATTACTTTAGTCAGAGGGTGGTAAATCTGTGGAATTTATTGCCATGACTGGCTGTGAAGGCCAAGTCATTGGGTGTATTTAAGGCAGAGATAGATGGGTTCTTGATTAGCCAGAGCATCAAAGGGTATGGGGTGAAGGCAGGGGAGTGGGGATGACTGGAAGGATTGGATCAGCCCGTAATTGAATGGTGGTGCAGACTCGATGGGCCGAATAGCTTAGTTCTGCTCCTGTATCTTATGGTCTTAAATATATTTAATGAAGTAGCCTTGTTCCTTGGGTAGAGAATTCCACTATTAATTCACACTGCTACAATTGTGTTTCTATGCTATATTGAATGTCCTGTTGTACATACTATTTATTACAAATTACTATATATTGCACATTGCATATTTAGATAGAGATGTAACATAAAGATTTTTACACCTTGTGTATGTGAAGGATGAAAGAAATAAAGTCAGTTCAATACTCTCTAGGAAAAGTTGTCCTAAATCTACTCCCCTGAATCTTTAATATCATGTCCTCCGGTTGTAGTCTCACCCACCAGTGGAAACACCTTCCTTGTCTCTTCCGTGTCTGTCCTGGTGAATATCACTGTCTGGTAGTGCTAGGGGGTCATTTACCTGCATCAGCTAGGGCTTCAGTTTAGGATCTAATCTGAGAACACCACCTCTGCGATTTTATTGTTCGATTGAAGTCTCTGGTATGGGGCCCCACCACATAACCTTCTAAGCTCTAACTTGGAGAAACAGCATGATCTAGTGAATCCCAACAGTCTGAAAAGGAATGGACCAAACAAAAATTCTTTGCCATATCATCCACATCCAGGAGCAGAAAAGAAAGAGAAAAGTCTACGGAAGGGGCTGCAATTGATATGTGTTATATTTTTGGATTTATTGAACATTAGTCCTTCATTCAACAGGAGAGGGAATTATTTCTATCGTGCAGTATCCATCTATTCTGCCCTATACTGAGGTGTGAGCTGTTGACTGAGCACAGGACAGAAACCCACCTTCGGATCACACACTGTTTTAACCTGTGGAGAATAAAAAGGAAACCTCTCTGTCAAATCAGACTCCAAAATAAAATGCTACAGGCGCTGGAAATCTGAAGCAAAAACTGGAGGTGCAGAAAGTCAAAGTCAAGTTTAGTGTCATTCACAACTGGTACAGTTGTGCGCTGGTGCAATGAAAATCTTACTGCAGCAGCACCCCAGATGTGTGATGTTAGAGACACAATGTTCACAAGAAAAACATAAATGTGTACAAGAATTAGACGATCTGAACAAAGACAGCACTGTCCAGTGTAGTGTGATGAGCAAAACGAGTGAACACGAAGCAGTCATCAGTCTGATAATCACTTCCTCAAACTGCTCTGAACTTCCATTGTTCCTGAGTTCTTTCCTACTGCTTTGTCATTTTCAAGATCACTTCCTCTATTCCTCACATCCTACCACCCACGTGCTGACTTCTGACACAGAAAAGAAGACATCTACTATATGTAATCCTCCTTGTAGGCGAATAAAGGGTAGCGAGTGAAAGCAGGAATGTCCCATTCAGGGTGAAGCAGCTGGCCTCGTGACCCCAGTTCAACTCCGCACAGGAGCCACGGTGGCCATTAATGCAGAACAGAGAAATGCTATTCGGGCTATCATCTGATTATCAAGTAACCATTTACCAGCATTAGTTTGTAGTCTAGGACATAAAGGCCATTCAGATAATAGTGTGCCAAACTAATTAAACTAGCAACTAAACGTCAAACTAAATTAATCCTTTCTGCCTACAAAATGACAATATCTCTCCATTCTTCACCCGTTCATTTGCCTAGGAGATTGTTAAACACCTCTAAAGTATTTGCTTCCACTACCAGCCCTGGCAGCACATTCCAGGCAAACACTGCCCTCTGTAAAAATAAAAACAATTTGCCCCACATCTTGAGGCCGCCTGTTGGTCAGGTTCAGCCATCGAGGCTGCGTCCTAACTGTCTCCGTGACGCGCAGTACGATGCGGCGAGGAACCTGTTGCCCATGCGGTAGGCCTTTCCTCTCCGTGCAGCTGCAACGACAGAGACCAACACAGTTTTGCACCAATGGCGTTGCAGGAGCTGCCATTTAGTGTTGAACTCAACATAGGAATGCCTTGGGGACTCCAGCTCCAGAATTTTCCTTGGGGTTTACACCCAAAGCCTTTTCCATGAGTGGGTACAGCCGCAAGGCAGGAAATTTTTTTTCCAGAGGAGCTGCAAAAGACAGCTGAGGAGCCTCATAGGTCCAAAGCGACTGGTTATAAGGTGCCAGTAACCCATCTTTGCCCCTTCTCCTGTCAGTGAAAATGGTTCCATCAGGCTTAGTGATGAAACCACAAGTGAAGGCCAGGAGCTGGACTTGGTTGTCAGAGGCTATTTAAGAAGCATGTCATTGGGAGCATTTGATAGATAGTGGGAGCTTATTCCCTTTTCTCCCCTGGCTATGACAACCTTCAGGCGCTTGCTCCTTTGAACTTAACCTTCTCACTTTGAGTGCATGCTCTCTGACATAAGACATTTTGCGCTTGTTGCCTTTGAGTAAGGAAGTTGTACGTTCAAGTCCCTGTCCAGATATTGAGCATATTGTTCATCTTTACATTGCAGTGGGAGTGCTGCAGTCTCTGAGGTGTCACAGTTAGGATCATTAGTTTGGACAAACTTGGGATGTTGTCTCTGGAACACTGGAGGCTGAGGGGAGACTTGATTGAAATTTATAGAACTATGAGAGATGTAGATCGAGTAGGCAGCTTGGATCTTTAACTCCAGGAGAGAAATTTCAAATACTAGAGTCCGTGCATTTACGGTGAGGGGCAGAAAACTTAAAAGAAAAGTGCAAGGCAAGGTTGTTTACAGAGGAAGTGTTGAGTGCCTAGAACCTGCTGTCAGGGGTGGTGGTGGAAGTAGGTATGATATAGGGGTTTAAGAGGCTTTTAGATGGAATGTGGAGGTAATGGAGGGATATGGATCTTGCGCTGGTAGATGACACTTAGTTTATTTTGACATCGTGTTCAGCACATGCACTGTAGGCTGAAGGACCTGTTCCTGTGCTGTGCTGTGCTGTGCTGTGCTGTACTGTATTGTTCAACGATGAGAGAAACCAAGGCCCCATCTGCACATTCTGGTGGTGTATTCTGTTGGCTCTTCTGCTGAAGAAGAGCAGGAGACTTGTCGCTAGTGACCTACACTATGGTTATCCCTCAGCAAACAAATTTCCTCCTCAAGATCACATTGCTTTAGTGGAAGCTTGCTGTGCCCAAATTATCTACTGTGTGCACGCAACCCTAATCACCTTTCAAAATAATTTGATAAAAAAACACTTTGGCACTATACAAGTGCAAGTCTGCTTTTCTCTCTAATATTCTTGGAAATTAGTTATCTTGTTGGCTTTCCCCCCACACGAGTGGCATGGGTACCAGAATGCTCCATTTATTTTCCAATCCAGACTCCAAACTCCTTTACAATTATTTTCTCTTAGATTAAAACTGAGAATCTCTGAGCGGAATGTGGACTACAAGTCAGTTCAGTGATCAGGTGGTTTCGGATTAATAGTCCAACTGAGAAAATGCTTGTCATGGGAATCTTGAGTCATTGTGTCATATGCTCATTTCTCAAAAATAGAAATGGAAAATAGTTTAGTTCTCTAAAATCTCATGTTGTGTATTGACTAGACCAGTTGAGTGTTTCAGGCAACACTTAAACACGTACTTAATTCACGTTTCTGTTCCAGTATCCAAAGGCTAGAGAATTGACTATCAACATAAATTCAAATCCTACTACAGCAGCAAATTACAACTAAATCAGTTAAATATATAAGCTTCCCTATAGTGTTTATTAAACCAATAGATTATCATTAACCGTGTTTTGTTTAATAATATCTTTGAGGGATGGTAATCCACTTTCATTTCCTGGTCTAATGTCATAGAGTTATACTGCATACACTTTGGCCCATCCTGACAAACCTTTTTACCTATCTACACTAATCCCATTAATTCAAAACAGGTACATAAGCTGCTATGCCTTGTTTATTCAAATCTCTAAGTGTTTCTTAAACATAAATAAGTCTGATTCCACCACATCCTCTCGCAATGAGTTCCTGATATCAACCACTTTCTGTCAAAGGTTCCCCTCAAATCCCTTTTAAAAACCCCTTCCTCTCACCGTAAACCTCTGCCTTCTTCTTTTTAACACCTCTATCATGGGAAAGGGTTGCGACTGAGCACTTCATCTATTCCTGTTACAATTTTATATAACCCTATCAGATCAGCCCTCAGCTTTCTTCATAAGATTTTGGTTGGACCGCATTTGGAGTATTCCGAGCAGTGTTGGGTTCCATATCTAAGGCATTTGAGAGAGTCCAGAGGAGGTTTATGAGAATGGTCCTGGCAATGAAAGGGTCAATGTACGAGGAGCATTTGATGGCTATGTGTCTGTACTTGCAAGGGATTAGAAGGATAAGTGGGAGGTCTCATTGAAACTTACCAAATATTGAAAGGCCTAGATAGAGTGGATGTGGAGAGAAAGTTTCCAATTGTGAGAGAGTCTAGGACATTCCCTCAGAATTGAATGACGACCCTTTAGAACAGAGATGGAGGAATTTTCTCAGCCAGAGGGTGGTGAATCTGTAGAATTCATTGCCACAGGCTGTGTGGAGGCCAACTCAGTGGGTATATTTAGAGATCAATAGGTTCTTAATTAGTAAGGGAGTCAAAGATTATGGGAAGAAAGTAGAAGAATGGGGTTGAGAGGGAATTAGTAACTTGTCCCTAATCGAATGGCCTAATTCTGCTCATAAGTCTTTTGGCTTTATGATACTTTGTTCCAACATACCCAATTTTTCCCTATCTAAGGTCTACCAATCCAGGTGAATCTCCTTTGCACTGTCTCCAGCATACAGTTGAAGTCAGAAGTTTACATACACCTTAGCCAAATACAGTTAAACTCAGTTTTTCACAATTCCTGACATTTAATCCTAGAAAACATTCCCTGTCTTAAGTCAGTTAGGATCACTACTTTATTTTAAGAATGTGAAATGTCAGAATAATAGTAGAGAGAACGATTTATTTCAACTTTTATTTCTTACATCATATTCCCAGTGGGTTAGAAGTTTACATACACTTTGTTAGTATTTGGTAGCATTGCCTTTAAATTGTTTAACTTGGGTCAAACGTTTTGGCCTGCCTTCCACAAGCTTTTAACAGTAAGTTGCTGGAATTTTGTTCCATTCCTCCAGACTGAACTGGTATAACTGAGTGAGGTTTGTAGGCCTCCTTGCTCGCACACACTTTTTCAGTTCTGCCCACAAATTTTCTATCGGATTGAGTTCAGGGCTTTGTGATGGCCACACCAATACCTTGACTTTGTTGTCCTTAAGCAATTTTGCCACAACTTTGGAGGTATGCTTGGGGTTATTGTCCATTTGGAAGACCCATTTGCGACTGAGCTTTAACTTCCTGGCTGATGTCTTGAGATGTTGCTTCAATAT
This sequence comes from Hemitrygon akajei, assembly GCF_048418815.1. Lineage (NCBI taxonomy): Eukaryota > Metazoa > Chordata > Chondrichthyes > Myliobatiformes > Dasyatidae > Hemitrygon > Hemitrygon akajei. The sequence goes on from NC_133124.1 coordinate 83,910,504, forward strand.
ATTCACATAATTTTCCTTCCTCATGACGCCATCTATTTTGTGAAGTGCACCCGTCCCTCCTGCAACAAAGCACCCCCACAACATGATGCTGCCACCCCCATGCTTCACGGTTGGGATGGTGTTCTTTGGCTTGCAGGGCTCACCCTTTTTGCTCCAAACATAACGATGGTCATTATGGCCAAACAGTTCAATTTTTGTTTCATCAGACCAGAGGACATTTCTCCAAAAAGTAAGATCTTTGTCCCCATGTGCACTTGCAAACTGTAGTCTGGCTTTTTTTTAATGGCGGTTTTGGACAGTGGCTTCTTCCTTGCTGAGCAGCCTTTCAGGCTAGGTTGATATAGGCCTCGTTTTACTGTGGATATAGTTACCTGTCTACCTGTTTCCTCCAGCACCTTTGCTGTTGTTCTGGGATTGATTTGCATTTTTGCACCAAAGTACGTTCATCTCTAGGAGACAGAACGCGTCTCCTTCCTGAGCGGTATGACAGCTGCGTGGTCCCATGGTGTTTATACTTGCATACTATTGTTTGTACAGATGAACATGGTACCTTCAGGTGTTTGGAAATTGCTCCCAAGGATGGACCAGACATGTGGAGGTCCACAATTTTTTTTCTGAGGTCTTGGTTGATTTCTTTTGATTTTGTTTGTAAACTTCTGACCCACTGGAATTGTGATACACTCAATTAAAAGTGAAATAATCTGTCTGTAAACAATTGTTGGAAAAATTACTCGTGTCATGCACAAAGTAGATGTCCTCAGCGTCTTGCCAAAACTATAGTTTGCTAATATGAGATCTGTGGAGTGGTTAAACAATGAGTTTCAATGACTTCAACCTAAGTGTATGTAAACTTCTTTCAACTGCATGTGACTTTATACCCAACAATATAGTTGATTCTTAACAAATCCCAACCCTCTAAAATAACACAGTGATCCACTAGGTTGTACAACTGCAACATAGCCTCTTATGGTCAACACCCTGACTGGTGGAGGCTAACTTGACAAATGCCTTCTTCACCTTCCTATCTACCTTTCAGCAAACTATTCAATTAACCAGCAAATTGCCACGTCTTTCAGATTTGGAAGGAAAATGAAGTGGGGCGAAGTTCATATGACAACATGAAAACTCCATGTGCTGGGGTCCAGGGTTTAACTTAGGGTTACACACAAAAATTGCTGGAGAAACTCAGCAGGTCAGAGAGCATCTATGTAAACAAATAGTCAACATTTCAGTCTGAGACCCTTCGTCGGGATTGGAAAGGAAGGGGGAGGGTGCCGGAATAAGTAGGTGGGGGAGGGGAAAGGAGGACAATCTAGAAGCTGATTGTTGAAGCCAGGTGGGTTGGGAAGGGGGATGAAGTGAGAAGCTGGGAGGTGATAAGTGGAAAAGCTAAAGGGCTGGGGAAGGAACCTGATAGGAGAACAGAGTGGATCATGGGAGAAAGTTAGGGAGGGGCATCAGAGGGAGGTCATAGACAGGTAAGAAGAAGAGGTGAGAAGCCAGACTGGGGAAGTGAAGAGAGAAGGTGGAGAGGGAAAAAATTACCAGAAGTTGGAAAACTTCCTGCTCCACTACTCACTATTTTTTAAAAATTTTGGCACTACTTATTTAATTCAATTATTTTACGTATTTATTTATTCTAATTCTTTTTCTTTTTTCTACTATTATATATTGCATTGTACTGCTGCCAAAAAGACAACAAATTTCATGACATATGCCAGTAATATTAAACCTGATGCTGAAAATTGATGTTCATGCCATCAGGTTGGAGGCTAGCAAGATGGAATACCAGCAGGAGAGTACCCTCATCATGGCAGAAGAGGAACCATGGACTAATATGTTGGAATTGGAATGGGGATGGGAATTGAAATGGTTGGCTACTCGGAAATCCTGCTTTTTGCAGATGGAGCTAAGGTGCTCGACAAAGCAGTCCCCCAATCTATGTTGGTTCTCACCAATGTAGAGGAGGACATATTGGAAGCACCAGATACAGTAGATCTTCAGGTAGAGTGTTGTCTCACCTAGATGGATGAATGGGGGTGAGGGAGGAAGTGAAGCACTTCTGTCACTTGCAGGGAGGTTAGTGGCAAGGGATGAATGGGTAAGGGAATCACAGAGGAAGCAATCGTCCCATTGAAGATGGCAGACATTGCGGAAAATAGTGTGTTAGATGCAAAGGCACCTGGGATGGTAGGTGAGAACAAGAGGAACTCTCCCTGCTAAGGTGGTGGGAAGATGAGCATGGAGGTTGGGGAAATGGAGAAGATGTGGGTGAGGGCAGCATCAGCGGCGGAGGAAAGAAAACGCCATTCTTTGCAGGAGGAGGACATCTCTAATCTCCAGGAAAGGAAAGTCTTTTCCTAAAGTTGCTGGGTTAGTACAGTGGATTATTTATGCAGTACTCATGTTTAATTCTGAGGGAGGTACTGATCCAAAACAATGTGGTGCATAGGTTTACCAGAATTGTCCTTGGGGGCTTAACTCTTTCAATGCACTCCCTTGTTCTGGGAGTCTATTCTACAAATCCTCTGCTGTGACTTTCCCTCATCTTCAAGCTGTGTATAGTCTAAACTTCTGTCCTTAACACATCATGAACATAACTGTGGTCAAACTACACAGAATAATGTGCACCAACATTGCCAGCTTGGGATATAGTGATTGTGTTATTGAGCTGGTCAGCACAGGTTATTTTACAAGGATTAGTTGCATAGGTTAGGCCTAAGAACGTATTAATAAGAGGTGACAGAGATGATGAGAAAAGCTGATGGGAAAGGTGGGGAGAATGTGTTCTTTCTAATAAGAAAATGTGTAGTAAGAAGACACCATCTTATCATCAGAGCCAGGACATTATGCACTGGCTTTAGGCAGTATTTCCCTACTCTTGGGACAGTAGAAATTCAGAACAGCCTCCCCCCCCCCCCCCGAAAAAAAATATCAAAGTGTGTTGAGAGATTTTTTATGTCAGGTGATTGAGAGTTACAGAGGCAGGGTGGCAAAATTGAGTTGAGCCACAGTTTAATTGAATGAAAGAAAAATCCCCCTCATGATTGTTTGAATAGCTTTCTGTACTTGAACATTGTTTGATTGGCTGTTCTATTTACGGTATTATAAATTATTATAAATTACTATGATTGCACGTTGCACATTTAGACAAACATAACGTAAAGGTTTTTACTCCTCTTGTATGTGAAGGATGTACAAACCCCATTTCCAGAAAAGTTGGGATATTTTCCAAAATGCAACAAAAACAATAATCTGTGATATGTTAATTCACGTGAACCTTTATTTAACTGACAAAAGTACAAAGAAAAGATTTTCAATAGTTTTGCTGACCAACTTAATTGTATTTTGTAAATATACACAAATTTAGAATTTGATGGCTACAACACATCAAAAGTTGGGACAGAGTTAAAATAAGATTGAAAAGTGCACAGACTATTCAAGTAACACCGGTTTGGAAGACTCCACATTAAGCAGGCTAATTGGTAGCAGGTGAGGTATCATGACTGGGTATAAAAGTAGCGTCCATCAAAGGCTCAGTTTTTGCAAGCAAGGATGGGTCGTGGCTCACCCCTTTGTGCCAAAATTCATGAGAGAATTGTTAGTTCAAAAGGAACATTTCCCACGCAAGATTGCAGAGAATTTAGGTCTTTCAACATCTACAGTAATAGTATTGTGAAAAGATTCAGAGAATTCAGAGACATCTCAGTGCATAAAGGGCAAGGTCGGAAACCATTGTTGAATGCGCGTGATCTTCGAGCCCTCAGGCGGCACTGCCTAAGAAACCGTCATGCTACTGTGACAATTATAGCCACCTGGGATCGGGTGTACTTCGGAAAATCATTGTCACTTAACACAGTCTGTCGCTGCATCCAGAAATGCAACTTGAAACTGTATTATGCAAGGAGGAAGCCATACATCAACTCTATGCAGAAATGCTGGCGAGTTCTCTGGGCCCGAGCTCATCTCAGATGGACCGAAAGACAGTGGAACCGTGTGCTGTGGTCAGATGAGTCCACATTTCAGCTAGTTTTCGGAAAAAACGGGCGTCGAGTTCTCCGTGCCAAAGATGAAAATGACCATCCTGTTTGTTATCAGCAAAAGGTGCAAAAGCCAGCATCTGTGATGGTATGGGGGTGCATCAGTGCCCACGGCATGGGTGAGTTGCATATATGTGAAGGTACCATTGACTCTGAGGCGTATATTAGGATTTTAGAGAGACATATGTTGCCATCAAGGCGACGTCTGTTCCTGGGACGTCCATGCTTATTTCAGCAGGACAATGCCAGACCACATTCTGCACGGGCTACAACAGCGTGGCTTTGTAGACACAGAGTGCGTGTGCTTGACTGGCCTGCTGCCAGTCCAGATCTATCTCCTATTGAAAATGTATGGCGCATCATGAAGAGGAGAATCAGACAACGGAGACCACGGATTGTTGAGCAGCTGAAGTCTTATATCAAGCAAAAATGGACAAAATTTCCAATTGCAAATCTACTACAATTAGTATCCTCAGTTCCAAAACGATTAAAAAGTGTTATTAAAAGGAAAGGTGATGTAACACAATGGTAAACATGCCTCTGTCCCAACTTTTGTTGAGTGTGTTGGAGCCATCAAATTCTAAATTTGTGTATATTTACAAAATACAATTAAGTTGGTCAGTAAAACTATTGAAAATCTTTTCTTTGTACTTTTGTCAGTTAAATAAAGGTTCACGTGAATTAACATACCACAGATTTTTGTTTTTATTGCATTTTGGAAAATATCCCAACTTTTCTGGAAATGGGGTTTGTAAGAAATAAAGCCAATTCAATTCAAAAGAAGCAAAGAATATTTGTATAAACTTGTAGGTGTATAAATAGGGTATACCTCACACATAATGTCTTGTTGAACCCACTTTCTGGACAGTCGACTCCTCGGATTTATATCAGATACCAGGAGAAAGCCAAGCAAGGTCTTTTATCTGATTAATTTGCAGTAATTTTTAAATTCTATAAAACTATCCCTACAGCTGTTATGCTTTATTCTGCATTGTTATTGTTTGACCTTGTTCTACCTCAATGTACTGTGTAATGATTTGATCTGAATGAACAATATGCAAGACAGGCTTTTCACTCTACCTTGGTACGTGTGACAATAATAAATAATAAATTGTAATTCCAACGTTTAACAGGGTGTAAATGAATTTGAATGTTTATGAATGTCAAAAAAATAAGTTAATGAAGAGAAACAAAAAATTGCTAGGTTAACAGCTGGTCTGACTGCGTCTCTGGAGAGAGAATTTTTCAGGCTGAAGGCCTTTCATCAGAAATCTGAAGTGCCCTCCACAGTGTTTTCTGTTTTTATTTCAGATTCCAGCATCTGCAGGGTATTTTTGTTTCTCAATTCAGTATCACTAACAGCTTTGACGGCTGGTGATTGTTGTGCGGTGGGGGTGGTGGGAGGAGTGTGCCTCAGCAGTCACCAATGCCACTGAGAGTGTAGCTGGCCACTCGCCGTGAAGGAGAAGCTAAGCTGTTCTGCTTTGTCCTACCCTGTGCCTTGTCAATGAGCTGTAAGTGGGGCTCCCAGTAGACTGCTCTACCTAGGACCCTGTTGAAGGAAGGGACATGGCCCAGGGCAAACAGCCAGTGATCCAAGGAGCAGAATATCTGCCCCATTCTTTAACAAAATATACAAGCTGCAAAAAGTTACATTTATAAGCTCAGACTATTTAGTTACATGGTCTTAACGGTGAGTCTTCCTCTCTCTGCAGTTATGTTTCTGTTGCCGAACGAAGAGGTTCTCCATCTTCACCTGGTCGTACACCTGCCAGTTCTGTAAAAGGTTTGCCTCACGCATCCTCATAAATTGCTCTTATCACTCTCCTTGTCGTATATCTGTATTGTTTATGACCTTCGTTCAGATCGCAATTGAGAAAATGTTTATCAAACACAGGAAATACTTGGCATCTGTTTATCATAATTTCTCAAAAGAAGAAACAGATTAACAAGAAATTATTGTTGCTGTGTGCTTAGTTGATAAGCCTTTCATCTATTTCACCAAAGCTTGGTTAGTTGAATGTTATTGCTTTTTCTTCTTACTGTTTAAATGAGATTCGTTGACCTCTCTGAAGACACCCCTCCAAAGTCGAGACATTCACATTTCGCCTCCCTTTTCCAATTCCATTATCAGTCAGTCCCTAGGAGGTCTGCTGAAGCAACCCAGTGACAAATTCAACAGAAGATCATGCCTTCAACTTGGTTCCTTCTCTGTTAACAGTGTCGTAAAGTCATACAACATGGAAGCAGGCCCTCTGGCTCAGCTGGTCCATGACAACCAAGATACACGACCCAAGCTCACCCCATTTGTCCACATTTGGCCTATATCCTTCTTAAGCTTTCCAATATGTGTACCTGTCCAACTCGCTATAGTACTCATCCACTCTCTCTGACAGCTCATTTCTATATATAAACCATCCTCTGTGTAAAAAGTAAAATCACCATCTGGTTTCTATTAAATCTTTCCCTTATCATCTTAAACCTATGCCCTCTAGTTCTTGATTCCCAACTCATTAAAAGACTATTTGCATTTTCACTATCTATCAGTGTTGAGGATCAAGAAGCTATGGTCCAGGGAGGTGAAGGAACACATGCAGGACTGCATTGAAGCAGTGGACTGGACAATATTCAAATTTAAAATCTGAATGAATATGCCACAGTTGTCATCAACTTCATCGAGACCTGTGTAGATGAGTGTGTGCCTTTGAGAAAATACTGGACATACCCAAACGAAAAGCTGTGGATGAACCAGGAGATTCATAGTCTGTGGCATTCAAGACCAGTGATCCAGAACTATAAAAGAAGTCTAGGATGACCTACAGAAGGCTATTTTAAAAGTGAAAGAATAATTCCAGTTGAGGTCAGAGACTGATTTGGGTGCCCTTCAGCTTCAGCAAAGTTTGCAGGCCATTACTTCCTACAGAGCAAACCCTAACATCATGAGTGGCTGTGATGCTCCTCTCCAAGATGAGCTTCACACCTTTCATGCACACTTTGAAAGGAAGAATAAAACTACACCTGAGTGATTCCCTGCAGCCTCTGGTGATCTCTGTCTCGGAGGCTGACTTAAGAACATTTTCCAAGTGGGTAAATCCTTGCACACATCAGACCCTGTTGGTGTACCTGGTAGGGTACTGAAAACCTGTGCCAACCAACTGGGAGGTGGGTCAATCTCTCACTGTTGCATTCGGAGGTTTCCACTTGCTTCAAAAGGGCAACGATCATGCCAGTGCTGAAGAAGATCAGGGTGAGCTACCTCAATGACTCACAGCCACAGTAATGAAGTGCTTTGAGAGTTGGCTAGAATTAACTCCTGCATAAGTAAGGACCTAGACCTGTTGCAATTTGCCTATCGCCACACTAGGTCCATAGTGAATGCAATCTTACTGGCTTTCCACTCGGCCTTTGGTCACCGGACATTAGTAACACTTACATCAGGCTGCTGCTTATTGATTACAGCTCAGTGTTCAACGCCATCAGGGTATGGATCAACACATGGAATTGTGATATAGTAGACGTTATTGTGCCTTGGTTGCTGGAAGGGCAGGACTGGCAGCTCAATATTCTGTGGTGCCATTGTTTTAGATGTGACAGAACGGGAGGAATTAAAGGAAGAGGGGTGGTGTTACTACTCAGGAACAAAGTCATAGCAGTGCCCAGTCAGGACAGACCAGAGAACTCGCCTAGTGTGGCATTGTGGATAGAACTGAGTAATAAGAAAGGTATGACCATGTTAATGCGGCTATATTACAGACTACCTAACAGTCCGAGGGATTTAGAGGAACACATTTGTAGAGAAATGGCAAACTGTTGGAAGAAACATAAAGTTGTTATAGTAGGTGAGTTTATTTTTCCACATATTGACTTTTACATATTGTAAAGAGGACGAAATGGGATAGAGTTTGTCAGATATGTTCAGATAAGTTTCCTTAATTAGTACATAGAAGTCTCATTGAGATAGTGTGTGATCAGCTCTTAGGGAATGCGACAGGGCAGATGACAGAAGTTTTGTGTAGGGGAATAATTTGCACCTAGTGATCAAGTTGCCATTAGTTTCAAAAGAAATATGGAAAAGATAGATGTGATCTGTGGGTTGAGATTCTAAATTGGAGAAAGGCCAATGTTGATGGTATCGGGAATGATCTGGCTAGTGTGAATTGGGACAGGTTGTTTTCTGGCAAAGGTGTACATGGCCTTCAAAAGTGAAATTTTGAGAGTACAAAGCTTGTATGTGCCTGACAAAATAAAAGGTAAAGATAACAGGTTTAGGGTACTTTGGTTTTCAAGAGATATTAAGGCCTTGGTTAAGAAAAAAAAAGGAGATGCATAGCAGGTATCGGTAAGTAGCAACAAACAAATTACTTATGGAATATTGGAAATGCAAGAGAACACCTCAGAAAGAAATTAGGAAGGATAAAAGAAGGCGTGATGTTGCCCTAGCTGACATAGTGAAAGAGAATCCTAAGGGATTCTACAGATACGTTAAGAACAAAAGGATTGCAAGTGACAAAATTGGTCCTCTGGAATCTAAGAATGGTGATCTATGCATGGAGCTTAAAGAGATGGGGAGATCAGAAATGAATCTTTTGCTCATAAGTGTATTTACTAAGGAGATGGACACATTCTACAGGTGTGAAGCAAAGTGCCATTAACTTCATGGAACATATACAGATTACAATAAGTATAAAAAATTAAATAAGTAATACAAAAAGAGAGGGAAAAAAGTGAAGTAGTGTTCATGGGCTCATTGTCCATTCAAAAATCTGATGGCTTCAGGCTCCTGTACCTCCTCCTTGATGACAGTCTTTAGAAGAGGGCATGACCTGGGTGATGGAGGTCCTTAATGATGGATGCCACCTTTTTGAGGCATCACCTTTTGAAGGTGTCCTTGATGTTGGGGAGTCTAGTGCTAGGTCCATCATGAAAGCACACACTCAACATTTCAGGAACAACTTCGTCCCTTCTACCATCAGATTTTATGATCACCTCTCAGTGCTCTACGTTCCAAGGAAGAAATCCCAGCCTACACAACGTCTCCCGATAACCAGTCTCTTGAATATTGGCAACATCCTTGTCAATCTTTTTTGCAGTTTAGTGGAATTTTTCCTTTGTAGGAGGGTGACCTAAACCGAACCCAATACTCCTGTTGCAGCATTGGCAACATCTTGTACAAGTACAGCATAACATCCCAAGTTGTGTACTCAGGTCAATAGAAGAGGAGGCTTTGTTCTATCTCTTTCCATTCCAACAATGCTAGTATTTTGACAGTTTGTTGATCAAACAAGGACAAAACCACATTTACTTTGTTAGTTCAATTCCCACCACTTCGATCTGGTGCGTGGCACTAGTGTGAAATGACATGCAATGCCCAATAATTTGTATACCACAAAGGCACTAATTTTAAGCACAGTGGTTTCATTTGTGTATCAAAGAAATCGATGAACTGCAACTGATTTAATCAGCTGCAGCTGATTTTTCTTTTAGGTCACACGTTGAATAGTTAGTTACTGGTCTTCTTTAAGCTTTCTCCAGTTCTAAGGCTCCCTGTCCTCTTGTGTTTCTGTGCAGATGGTTGGTAAGGGGGAGAAAAGTACAAAATGTGTTTTTGTTTTTGTCGCATTGTATGGTTATTATTCAAATATCCCTGATGTATGATGTTAAAGTCACTCTCAGTTTCAATGTGAGGTGGCTGAAGTGTACTGAATGTGATGCATCACTGGCTGAAACTCTTCCATTCATCAATGTAATGCTGTCTACTGCTCTGTCGCAACATCTTGATTCGTACCAAGCTGTTTTGTTTGCTTAGTGCTCTCATCAAGCTTTTCATTGTATCTTGGTACACATGATGATAATAATCCATTTCCAGATAGAAGCTAGATAATCTTTTTAGTCTGATGGCCAGGACACTCCGGCGATGTTGTTACTCCTCCTTGAGGCAGCTCCATTGAACTTTTCATCAGCAAAGCTTGGCTTAACAACCCATTCAAGAGACTGCTGTGTTGTCATTCCCACATTCCCTCTGTGCCGTATTAAAACATCATCTTAGATTTTTGCACTTATGAGTGAGGCTTAAACTCTCTGATCCAAAAGTGAGGGTGTAATCCACTAACCTCTGCTCACACCTCCTATATAAGCACCAGCTCAATATTAAAAGCTTGTTCTTGTTCTCAGATCTTCCGGTAGCATTTTCCCTGCCTAAGCTGTGTGAACTTCTCCATCCCGGGATCATGCAAGTTCTTCTATGCTTCAGTCATTGGCTTTTGCACAGCCCTAGTTCGAGTTGCTCTGCCATTTACAGCTAATCTCTACGTGTCAAGATTCTGTCTTCCAGAGTCCCAGCTTCAGCCTCTCAATCTCTTTATCCAAGATGATCCTTAAAAATCACTCTGACTGAATAAATTTTTCTTTTTACTTTTTTTCTTTAAAAAAAAACTTCTTTGAATTTATTTCTTTCATGATCTCTGTTTCACCCAAAAAGACACTTTTGATGCCTGAATTATGGGGAGAAGATTTGCAGAGTAGGGCATTTTCCTTGGCATGTAGGAGACTGAGCTGGTAACTTTATGGAGATTTGTGAAATAATGAGGGGCATAGATAGGATGAATGCACACAGTCTTTTTCCCATGGAAAGGGAATTAAAAACTAGAGGACATAGATTTAAGGTGGGAGGGAAAGATTCAAAAGTGACCTGAGAAATAAATTCTTTATTACACAGAGAGATACTGTATGTGTATATGAAACAAGCTAACAGAGGAAGTGGTTGAGGCAAGTACAATAATGACATTTAAAAGGCACTTGGTCAAGTACATGGATGAAAAAGTTGCACTGGCATATCTGCCAACCATGGGCAAATGGGACCAGCTTAGTTGGGCATCGTAGTTGGCATGGACCAGTCTATTACTATTGTGAATTGGGATCCATGTGGCATTCCTGCTTAGCACCTTGGTCCTTGTGGTTCCTGTTTCGCACCTTGGTCACTGTGGTTTCTGTTTCACACCTTGGTCACTGAGGTTTCTGTTTCACACCTTGGTCACTGTGGTTTCTGTTTCACACCTTGGTCACTGCGACTCCTGTTTCACACCTTGGTCACTGTGACTCCTGTTTCACACCTTGGTCACTGTGGTTCCTGTTTCACACCTTGGTCACTGCGGTTTCTGTTTCACACCTTGGTCACTGAGGTTTCTGTTTCACACCTTGGTCACTGCGACTCCTGTTTCACACCTTGGTCACTGCGGTTTCTGTTTCACACCTTGGTCACTGCGGTTTCTGTTTCACACCTTGGTCACTGCGACTCCTGTTTCACACCTTGGTCACTGCGGTTTCTGTTTCACACCTTGGTCACTGCGACTCCTGTTTCACACCTTGGTCACTGCGGTTTCTGTTTCACACCTTGGTCACTGTGGTTTCTGTTTCACACCTTGGTCACTGCGGTTTCTGTTTCACACCTTGGTCACTGCGGTTTCTGTTTCACACCTTGGTCACTGCGGTTTCTGTTTCAGACCTTGGTCACTGTGGTTTCTGTTTCACACCTTGGTCACTGCGACTCCTGTTTCACACCTTGGTCACTGCGACTCCTGTTTCACACCTTGGTCACTGCGACTCCTGTTTCACACCTTGGTCACTGCGGTTTCTGTTTCACACCTTGGTCACTGCGGTTCCTGTTTCACACCTTGGTCACTGCGGTTTCTGTTTCACACCTTGGTCACTGCGACTCCTGTTTCACACCTTGGTCACTGTGGTTCCTGTTTCACACCTTGGTCACTGCGACTCCTGTTTCACACCTTGGTCACTGCGGTTTCTGTTTCACACCTTGGTCACTGCGACTCCTGTTTCACACCTTGGTCACTGTGGTTCCTGTTTCACACCTTGGTCACTGCGGTTTCTGTTTCACACCTTGGTCACTGCGGTTTCTGTTTCACACCTTGGTCACTGCGGTTCCTGTTTCACACCTTGGTCACTGCGACTCCTGTTTCACACCTTGGTCACTGCGGTTTCTGTTTCACACCTTGGTCACTGTGGTTTCTGTTTCGCACCTTGGTCACTGCGACTCCTGTTTCACACCTTGGTCACTGCGGTTTCTGTTTCACACCTTGGTCACTGCGGTTTCTGTTTCGCACCATGGTCACTGCGGTTTCTGTTTCACACCTTGGTCACTGCGACTCCTGTTTCACACCTTGGTCACTGCGGTTTCTGTTTCACACCTTGGTCACTGCGGTTTCTGTTTCGCACCATGGTCACTGCGGTTTCTGTTTCACACCTTGGTCACTGCGACTCCTGTTTCACACCATGGTCACTGCGGTTTCTGTTTCACACCATGGTCACTGCGGTTTCTGTTTCACACCGTGGTCACTGCGGTTTCTGTTTCACACCTTGGTCACTGCGGTTTCTGTTTCACACCTTGGTCACTGTGGTTTCTGTTTCGCACCTTGGTCACTGCGACTCCTGTTTCACACCTTGGTCACTGCGGTTTCTGTTTCACACCTTGGTCACTGCGGTTTCTGTTTCGCACCATGGTCACTGCGGTTTCTGTTTCCCACCTTGGTCACTGCGGTTTCTGTTTCACACCTTGGTCACTGCGGTTTCTGTTTCACACCTTGGTCACTGCGGTTCCTGTTTCACACCTTGGTCACTGCGGTTTCTGTTTCACACCTTGGTCACTGCGACTCCTGTTTCACACCTTGGTCACTGCGGTTTCTGTTTCACACCTTGGTCACTGCGGTTTCTGTTTCACACCTTGGTCACTGCGGTTTCTGTTTCACACCTTGGTCACTGCGGTTTCTGTTTCACACCTTGGTCACTGCGGTTCCTGTTTCACACCTTGGTCACTGCGGTTTCTGTTTCACACCTTGGTCACTGCGACTCCTGTTTCACACCTTGGTCACTGCGGTTCCTGTTTCACACCTTGGTCACTGCGGTTTCTGTTTCACACCTTGGTCACTGCGGTTTCTGTTTCACACCTTGGTCACTGCGACTCCTGTTTCACACCTTGGTCACTGCGGTTTCTGTTTCACACCATGGTCACTGCGACTCCTGTTTCACACCTTGGTCACTGTGGTTTCTGTTTCACACCATGGTCACTGCGACTCCTGTTTCACACCTTGGTCACTGCGACTCCTGTTTCACACCTTTGTCACTTTGGTTCCTGTTTCACACCTTGGTCACTGCGACTCCTGTTTCACACCTTGGTCACTGCGGTTTCTGTTTCACACCTTGGTCACTGCGGTTTCTGTTTCACACCTTGGTCACTGCGACTCCTGTTTCACACCTTGGTCACTGTGGTTTCTGTTTCACACCATGGTCACTGCGACTCCTGTTTCACACCTTGGTCACTGCGGTTTCTGTTTCACACCATGGTCACTGCGACTCCTGTTTCACACCTTGGTCACTGCGGTTTCTGTTTCACACCTTGGTCACTGTGGTTTCTGTTTCACACCTTGGTCACTGAGGTTTCTGTTTCACACCTTGGTCACTGCGGTTTCTGTTTCACACCTTGGTCACTGCGGTTTCTGTTTCACACCTTGGTCACTGCGACTCCTGTTTCACACCTTGGTCACTGCGGTTTCTGTTTCACACCTTGGTCACTGCGGTTTCTGTTTCACACCTTGGTCACTGCGGTTTCTGTTTCACACCTTGGTCACTGCGACTCCTGTTTCACACCTTGGTCACTGCGGTTTCTGTTTCACACCTTGGTCACTGCGACTCCTGTTTCACACCTTGGTCACTGCGGTTTCTGTTTCACACCTTGGTCACTGCGGTTTCTGTTTCACACCTTGGTCACTGCGGTTCCTGTTTCACACCTTGGTCACTGCGGTTTCTGTTTCACACCTTGGTCACTGCGGTTTCTGTTTCACACCTTGGTCACTGCGGTTCCTGTTTCACACCTTGGTCACTGTGGTTTCTGTTTCACACCTTGGTCACTGCGGTTTCTGTTTCCCACCTTGGTCACTGTGGTTTCTGTTTCCCACCTTGGTCACTGCGGTTCCTGTTTCACACCTTGGTCACTGCGACTCCTGTTTCACACCTTGGTCACTGCGACTCCTGTTTCACACCTTGGTCACTGCGACTCCTGTTTCACACCTTGGTCACTGCGGTTCCTGTTTCACACCTTGGTCACTGCGGTTTCTGTTTCACACCTTGGTCACTGCGGTTCCTGTTTCACACCTTGGTCACTGCGGTTCCTGTTTCACACCTTGGTCACTGCGGTTCCTGTTTCACACCTTGGTCACTGCGGTTCCTGTTTCACACCTTGGTCACTGTGACTCCTGTTTCACACCTTGGTCACTGCGGTTCCTGTTTCACACCTTGGTCACTGCGGTTTCTGTTTCACACCTTGGTCACTGCGGTTCCTGTTTCACACCTTGGTCACTGTGGTTTCTGTTTCACACCTTGGTCACTGTGGTTTCTGTTTCACACCTTGGTCACTGCGGTTCCTGTTTCACACCTTGGTCACTGCGACTCCTGTTTCACACCTTGGTCACTGCGGTTTCTGTTTCACACCATGGTCACTGCGACTCCTGTTTCACACCTTGGTCACTGTGGTTTCTGTTTCACACCATGGTCACTGCGACTCCTGTTTCACACCTTGGTCACTGCGACTCCTGTTTCACACCTTGGTCACTGCGGTTTCTGTTTCACACCTTGGTCACTGCGACTCCTGTTTCACACCTTGGTCACTGCGGTTTCTGTTTCACACCATGGTCACTGCGACTCCTGTTTCACACCTTGGTCACTGTGGTTTCTGTTTCACACCATGGTCACTGCGACTCCTGTTTCACACCTTGGTCACTGCGACTCCTGTTTCACACCTTGGTCACTGCGGTTTCTGTTTCACACCTTGGTCACTGCGGTTTCTGTTTCACACCTTGGTCACTGCGACTCCTGTTTCACACCTTGGTCACTGTGGTTTCTGTTTCACACCATGGTCACTGCGACTCCTGTTTCACACCTTGGTCACTGCGGTTTCTGTTTCACACCTTGGTCACTGCGACTCCTGTTTCACACCTTGGTCACTGTGGTTTCTGTTTCACACCTTGGTCACTGCGGTTTCTGTTTCACACCTTGGTCACTGCGACTCCTGTTTCACACCTTGGTCACTGTGGTTTCTGTTTCACACCATGGTCACTGCGACTCCTGTTTCACACCTTGGTCACTGCGGTTTCTGTTTCACACCTTGGTCACTGCGACTCCTGTTTCACACCTTGGTCACTGTGGTTTCTGTTTCACACCATGGTCACTGCGGTTTCTGTTTCACACCTTGGTCACTGCGACTCCTGTTTCACACCTTGGTCACTGTGGTTTCTGTTTCACACCATGGTCACTGCGACTCCTGTTTCACACCTTGGTCACTGCGGTTTCTGTTTCACACCTTGGTCACTGCGACTCCTGTTTCACACCTTGGTCACTGTGGTTTCTGTTTCACACCTTGGTCACTGCGGTTTCTGTTTCACACCTTGGTCACTGCGACTCCTGTTTCACACCTTGGTCACTGCGACTCCTGTTTCACACCTTGGTCACTGCGGTTTCTGTTTCACACCTTGGTCACTGCGACTCCTGTTTCACACCTTGGTCACTGCGGTTTCTGTTTCACACCTTGGTCACTGCGACTCCTGTTTCACACCTTGGTCACTGTGACTCCTGTTTCACACCTTGGTCACTGCGACTTCTGTTTCACACCTTGGTCACTGTGACTCCTGTTTCACACCTTGGTCACTGCGACTTCTGTTTCACACCTTGGTCACTGTGACTCCTGTTTCACACCTTGGTCACTGCGACTCCTGTTTCACACCTTGGTCACTGCGGTTTCTGTTTCACACCTTGGTCACTGCGACTCCTGTTTCACACCTTGGTCACTGCGGTTTCTGTTTCACACCTTGGTCACTGCGACTCCTGTTTCACACCTTGGTCACTGCGACTCCTGTTTCACACCTTGGTCACTGCGGTTTCTGTTTCACACCTTGGTCACTGCGACTCCTGTTTCACACCTTGGTCACTGCGGTTTCTGTTTCACACCTTGGTCACTGCGACTCCTGTTTCACACCTTGGTCACTGCGGTTTCTGTTTCAGACCTTGGTCACTGCGGTTTCTGTTTCACACCTTGGTCACTGCGGTTTCTGTTTCACACCTTGGTCACTGCGACTCCTGTTTCACACCTTGGTCACTGCGACTCCTGTTTCACACCTTGGTCACTGCGGTTTCTGTTTCAGACCTTGGACACTGCGGTTACTGTTTCACACCTTGGTCACTGCGGTTTCTGTTTCGCACCTTGGTCACTGCGGTTTCTGTTTCACACCTTGGTCACTGCGACTCCTGTTTCACACCTTGGTCACTGCGGTTTCTGTTTCAGACCTTGGTCACTGCGGTTACTGTTTCACACCTTGGTCACTGCGGTTTCTGTTTCACACCTTGGTCACTGCGGTTTCTGTTTCAGACCTTGGTCACTGCGACTCCTGTTTCACACCTTGGTCACTGCGGTTTCTGTTTCACACCTTGGTCACTGCGGTTTCTGTTTCACACCTTGGTCACTGCGACTCCTGTTTCACACCTTGGTCACTGCGGTTCCTGTTTCAGACCTTGGTCACTGCGACTCCTGTTTCACACCTTGGTCACTGCGGTTCCTGTTTCAGACCTTGGTCACTGCGACTCCTGTTTCGCACCTTGGTCACTGCGGTTTCTGTTTCACACCTTGGTCACTGCGGTTTCTGTTTCAGACCTTGGTCACTGCGACTCCTGTTTCACACCTTGGTCACTGCGGTTTCTGTTTCACACCTTGGTCACTGCGGTTTCTGTTTCAGACCTTGGTCACTGCGGTTCCTGTTTCACACCTTGGTCACTGCGGTTCCTGTTTCACACCTTGGTCACTGTGGTTTCTGTTTCACACCTTGGTCACTGCGACTCCTGTTTCACACCTTGGTCACTGTGGTTTCTGTTTCACACCTTGGTCACTGCGGTTTCTGTTTCACACCTTGGTCACTGCGGTTTCTGTTTCAGACCTTGGTCACTGCGACTCCTGTTTCGCACCTTGGTCACTGTGGTTTCTGTTTCACACCTTGGTCACTGCGACTCCTGTTTCACACCTTGGTCACTGCGGTTTCTGTTTCACACCTTGGTCACTGCGGTTTCTGTTTCAGACCTTGGTCACTGTGGTTTCTGTTTCACACCTTGGTCACTGCGGTTTCTGTTTCACACCTTGGTCACTGCGGTTTCTGTTTCACACCTTGGTCACTGCGGTTTCTGTTTCACACCTTGGTCACTGCGGTTCCTGTTTCGCACCTTGGTCACTGTGGTTTCTGTTTCACACCTTGGTCACTGCGACTCCTGTTTCACACCTTGGTCACTGCGGTTTCTGTTTCACACCTTGGTCACTGCGGTTTCTGTTTCAGACCTTGGTCACTGTGGTTTCTGTTTCACACCTTGGTCACTGCGGTTTCTGTTTCACACCTTGGTCACTGCGGTTTCTGTTTCACACCTTGGTCACTGCGGTTTCTGTTTCACACCTTGGTCACTGCGGTTTCTGTTTCACACCTTGGTCACTGCGGTTTCTGTTTCAGACCTTGGTCACTGCGACTCCTGTTTCGCACCTTGGTCACTGCGGTTCCTGTTTCACACCTTGGTCACTGCGACTCCTGTTTCACACCTTGGTCACTGTGGTTTCTGTTTCACACCTTGGTCACTGCGGTTTCTGTTTCACACCTTGGTCACTGCGGTTTCTGTTTCACACCTTGGTCACTGCGGTTTCTGTTTCAGACCTTGGTCACTGCGACTCCTGTTTCACACCTTGGTCACTGCGGTTCCTGTTTCACACCTTGGTCACTGCGACTCCTGTTTCACACCTTGGTCACTGTGGTTTCTGTTTCACACCTTGGTCACTGCGGTTTCTGTTTCACACCTTGGTCACTGTGACTCCTGTTTCACACCTTGGTCACTGCGGTTCCTGTTTCACACCTTGGTCACTGCGGTTTCAGTTTCGCACCTTGGTCACTGCGGTTTCTGTTTCACACCTTGGTCACTGTGACTCCTGTTTCACACCTTGGTCACTGCGGTTTCTGTTTCACACCTTGGTCACTGTGACTCCTGTTTCACACCTTGGTCACTGCGGTTCCTGTTTCACACCTTGGTCACTGCGGTTTCTGTTTCACACCTTGGTCACTGCGGTTTCTGTTTCACACCTTGGTCACTGCGACTCCTGTTTCACAGCTTGGTCACTGCGACTCCTGTTTCACACCTTGGTCACTGTGGTTTCTGTTTCACACCTTGGTCACTGCGGTTTCTGTTTCACACCTTGGTCACTGTGGTTTCTGTTTCACACCTTGGTCACTGCGACTCCTGTTTCACACCTTGGTCACTGCGGTTTCTGTTTCACACCTTGGTCACTGCGGTTTCTGTTTCGCACCTTGGTCACTGCGGTTTCTGTTTCACACCTTGGTCACTGCGACTCCTGTTTCACACCTTGGTCACTGCGGTTTCTGTTTCACACCTTGGTCACTGCGGTTTCTGTTTCACACCTTGGTCACTGCGACTCCTGTTTCACACCTTGGTCACTGCGGTTTCTGTTTCACACCTTGGTCACTGCGGTTTCTGTTTCACACCTTGGTCACTGCGGTTTCTGTTTCACACCTTGGTCACTGCGACTCCTGTTTCACACCTTGGTCACTGCGGTTTCTGTTTCACACCTTGGTCACTGCGGTTTCTGTTTCACACCTTGGTCACTGCGACTCCTGTTTCACACCTTGGTCACTGCGGTTTCTGTTTCGCACCTTGGTCACTGCGGTTTCTGTTTCACACCTTGGTCACTGCGACTCCTGTTTCACAGCTTGGTCACTGCGGTTTCTGTTTCACACCTTGGTCACTGTGGTTTCTGTTTCACACCTTGTTCACTGCGACTCCTGTTTCACACCTTGGTCACTGCGACTCCTGTTTCACACCTTGGTCACTGTGACTCCTGTTTCACACCTTGGTCACTGCGGTTTCTGTTTCGCACCTAGGTCACTGCGGTTTCTGTTTCACACCTTGGTCACTGCGGTTTCTGTTTCGCACCTTGGTCACTGCGACTCCTGTTTCACACCTTGGTCACTGCGGTTTCTGTTTCACACCTTGGTCACTGCGACTCCTGTTTCACACCTTGGTCACTGCGGTTTCTGTTTCACACCTTGGTCACTGCGACTCCTGTTTCACACCTTGGTCACTGCGACTCCTGTTTCACACCTTGGTCACTGCGGTTTCTGTTTCGCACCTTGGTCACTGTGACTCCTGTTTCACACCTTGGTCACTGTGGTTTCTGTTTCACACCTTGGTCACTGCGACTCCTGTTTCACACCTTGGTCACTGCGGTTTCTGTTTCACACCTTGGTCACTGCGGTTTCTGTTTCACACCTTGGTCACTGCGGTTTCTGTTTCACACCTTGGTCACTGCGACTCCTGTTTCACACCTTGGTCACTGCGGTTACTGTTTCACACCTTGGTCACTGCGGTTTCTGTTTCACACCTTGGTCACTGCGGTTTCTGTTTCACACCTTGGTCACTGCGACTCCTGTTTCACACCTTGGTCACTGCGGTTTCTGTTTCACACCTTGGTCACTGCGACTCCTGTTTCACACCTTGGTCACTGCGGTTTCTGTTTCACACCTTGGTCACTGCGACTCCTGTTTCACACCTTGGTCACTGCGGTTTCTGTTTCACACCTTGGTCACTGCGACTCCTGTTTCACACCTTGGTCACTGCGGTTACTGTTTCACACCTTGGTCACTGCGGTTTCTGTTTCACACCTTGGTCACTGCGACTCCTGTTTCACACCTTGGTCACTGCGGTTTCTGTTTCACACCTTGGTCACTGCGACTCCTGTTTCACACCTTGGTCACTGCGGTTACTGTTTCACACCTTGGTCACTGCGGTTACTGTTTCACACCTTGGTCACTGCGACTCCTGTTTCACACCTTGGTCACTGCGGTTTCTGTTTCACACCTTGGTCACTGCGGTTTCTGTTTCACACCTTGGTCACTGCGGTTTCTGTTTCACACCTTGGTCACTGCGACTCCTGTTTCACACCTTGGTCACTGCGGTTTCTGTTTCACACCTTGGTCACTGCGGTTTCTGTTTCACACCTTGGTCACTGCGGTTTCTGTTTCACACCTTGGTCACTGCGACTCCTGTTTCACACCTTGGTCACTGCGGTTTCTGTTTCACACCTTGGTCACTGCGGTTTCTGTTTCACACCTTGGTCACTGCGGTTTCTGTTTCACACCTTGGTCACTGCGACTCCTGTTTCACACCTTGGTCACTGCGGTTTCTGTTTCACACCTTGGTCACTGCGGTTTCTGTTTCGCACCTTGGTCACTGCGGTTTCTGTTTCACACCTTGGTCACTGCGACTCCTGTTTCACAGCTTGGTCACTGCGGTTTCTGTTTCACACCTTGGTCACTGTGGTTTCTGTTTCACACCTTGTTCACTGCGACTCCTGTTTCACACCTTGGTCACTGCGACTCCTGTTTCACACCTTGGTCACTGTGACTCCTGTTTCACACCTTGGTCACTGCGGTTTCTGTTTCGCACCTAGGTCACTGCGGTTTCTGTTTCACACCTTGGTCACTGCGGTTTCTGTTTCGCACCTTGGTCACTGCGACTCCTGTTTCACACCTTGGTCACTGCGGTTTCTGTTTCACACCTTGGTCACTGCGACTCCTGTTTCACACCTTGGTCACTGCGGTTTCTGTTTCACACCTTGGTCACTGCGACTCCTGTTTCACACCTTGGTCACTGCGACTCCTGTTTCACACCTTGGTCACTGCGGTTTCTGTTTCGCACCTTGGTCACTGTGACTCCTGTTTCACACCTTGGTCACTGCGGTTTCTGTTTCACACCTTGGTCACTGTGGTTTCTGTTTCACACCTTGGTCACTGCGACTCCTGTTTCACACCTTGGTCACTGCGGTTTCTGTTTCACACCTTGGTCACTGCGGTTTCTGTTTCACACCTTGGTCACTGCGGTTTCTGTTTCACACCTTGGTCACTGCGACTCCTGTTTCACACCTTGGTCACTGCGGTTACTGTTTCACACCTTGGTCACTGCGGTTTCTGTTTCACACCTTGGTCACTGCGGTTTCTGTTTCACACCTTGGTCACTGCGACTCCTGTTTCACACCTTGGTCACTGCGGTTTCTGTTTCACACCTTGGTCACTGCGACTCCTGTTTCACACCTTGGTCACTGCGGTTTCTGTTTCACACCTTGGTCACTGCGACTCCTGTTTCACACCTTGGTCACTGCGGTTTCTGTTTCACACCTTGGTCACTGCGACTCCTGTTTCACACCTTGGTCACTGCGGTTACTGTTTCACACCTTGGTCACTGCGGTTTCTGTTTCACACCTTGGTCACTGCGACTCCTGTTTCACACCTTGGTCACTGCGGTTTCTGTTTCACACCTTGGTCACTGCGACTCCTGTTTCACACCTTGGTCACTGCGGTTACTGTTTCACACCTTGGTCACTGCGGTTACTGTTTCACACCTTGGTCACTGCGACTCCTGTTTCACACCTTGGTCACTGCGGTTTCTGTTTCACACCTTGGTCACTGCGGTTCCTGTTTCACACCTTGGTCACTGTGACTCCTGTTTCACACCTTGGTCACTGCGGTTACTGTTTCACACCTTGGTCACTGCGACTCCTGTTTCACACCTTGGTCACTGCGGTTCCTGTTTCACACCTTGGTCACTGCGGTTACTGTTTCACACCTTGGTCACTGCGGTTCCTGTTTCACACCTTGGTCACTGCGGTTCCTGTTTCACACCTTGGTCACTGCGACTCCTGTTTCACACCTTGGTCACTGCGGTTCCTGTTTCACACCTTGGTCACTGCGACTCCTGTTTCACACCTTGGTCACTGTGACTCCTGTTTCACACCTTGGTCACTGCGGTTTCTGTTTCGCACCTAGGTCACTGCGGTTTCTGTTTCACACCTTGGTCACTGCGGTTTCTGTTTCGCACCTTGGTCACTGCGACTCCTGTTTCACACCTTGGTCACTGCGGTTTCTGTTTCGCACCTTGGTCACTGCGGTTTCTGTTTCACACCTTGGTCACTGCGACTCCTGTTTCACAGCTTGGTCACTGCGGTTTCTGTTTCACACCTTGGTCACTGCGGTTTCTGTTTCACACCTTGGTCACTGCGACTCCTGTTTCACACCTTGGTCACTGCGACTCCTGTTTCACACCTTGGTCACTGTGACTCCTGTTTCACACCTTGGTCACTGCGGTTTCTGTTTCGCACCTAGGTCACTGCGGTTTCTGTTTCACACCTTGGTCACTGCGGTTTCTGTTTCGCACCTTGGTCACTGCGACTCCTGTTTCACACCTTGGTCACTGCGGTTTCTGTTTCACACCTTGGTCACTGCGACTCCTGTTTCACACCTTGGTCACTGCGGTTTCTGTTTCACACCTTGGTCACTGCGACTCCTGTTTCACACCTTGGTCACTGCGACTCCTGTTTCACACCTTGGTCACTGCGGTTTCTGTTTCGCACCTTGGTCACTGTGACTCCTGTTTCACACCTTGGTCACTGTGGTTTCTGTTTCACACCTTGGTCACTGCGACTCCTGTTTCACACCTTGGTCACTGCGGTTTCTGTTTCACACCTTGGTCACTGCGGTTTCTGTTTCACACCTTGGTCACTGCGACTCCTGTTTCACACCTTGGTCACTGCGGTTTCTGTTTCGCACCTTGGTCACTGCGACTCCTGTTTCACACCTTGGTCACTGTGGTTTCTGTTTCACACCTTGGTCACTGCGGTTTCTGTTTCACACCTTGGTCACTGCGGTTTCTGTTTCACACCTTGGTCACTGCGGTTTCTGTTTCACACCTTGGTCACTGCGACTCCTGTTTCACACCTTGGTCACTGTGGTTTCTGTTTCACACCTTGGTCACTGCGGTTTCTGTTTCACACCTTGGTCACTGCGGTTTCTGTTTCACACCTTGGTCACTGCGGTTTCTGTTTCACACCTTGGTCACTGCGACTCCTGTTTCACACCTTGGTCACTGCGGTTACTGTTTCACACCTTGGTCACTGCGGTTTCTGTTTCACACCTTGGTCACTGCGGTTTCTGTTTCACACCTTGGTCACTGCGACTCCTGTTTCACACCTTGGTCACTGCGGTTTCTGTTTCACACCTTGGTCACTGCGACTCCTGTTTCACACCTTGGTCACTGCGGTTTCTGTTTCACACCTTGGTCACTGCGGTTTCTGTTTCACACCTTGGTCACTGCGGTTTCTGTTTCACACCTTGGTCACTGCGACTCCTGTTTCACACCTTGGTCACTGCGGTTACTGTTTCACACCTTGGTCACTGCGGTTTCTGTTTCACACCTTGGTCACTGCGACTCCTGTTTCACACCTTGGTCACTGCGGTTTCTGTTTCACACCTTGGTCACTGCGACTCCTGTTTCACACCTTGGTCACTGCGGTTACTGTTTCACACCTTGGTCACTGCGGTTACTGTTTCACACCTTGGTCACTGCGACTCCTGTTTCACACCTTGGTCACTGCGGTTTCTGTTTCACACCTTGGTCACTGCGGTTCCTGTTTCACACCTTGGTCACTGTGACTCCTGTTTCACACCTTGGTCACTGCGGTTACTGTTTCACACCTTGGTCACTGCGACTCCTGTTTCACACCTTGGTCACTGCGGTTCCTGTTTCACACCTTGGTCACTGCGACTCCTGTTTCACACCTTGGTCACTGCGGTTTCTGTTTCACACCTTGGTCACTGCGGTTTCTGTTTCACACCTTGGTCACTGCGGTTTCTGTTTCACACCTTGGTCACTGCGACTCCTGTTTCACACCTTGGTCACTGCGGTTACTGTTTCACACCTTGGTCACTGCGGTTTCTGTTTCACACCTTGGTCACTGCGGTTTCTGTTTCACACCTTGGTCACTGCGACTCCTGTTTCACACCTTGGTCACTGCGGTTTCTGTTTCGCACCATGGTCACTGCGATTTCTGTTTCACACCTTGGTCACTGCGGTTTCTGTTTCACACCTTGGTCACTGCGGTTTCTGTTTCACACCTTGGTCACTGCGGTTTCTGTTTCACACCTTGGTCACTGCGACTCCTGTTTCACACCTTGGTCTCTGCGGTTTCTGTTTCACACCTTGGTCACTGCGGTTTCTGTTTCACACCTTGGTCACTGCGACTCCTGTTTCACACCTTGGTCTCTGCGGTTTCTGTTTCACACCTTGGTCTCTGCGGTTTCTGTTTCACACCTTGGTCACTGCGGTTTCTGTTTCACACCTTGGTCACTGCGACTCCTGTTTCACACCTTGGTCACTGCGGTTTCTGTTTCACACCTTGGTCACTGCGGTTTCTGTTTCACACCTTGGTCACTGCGACTCCTGTTTCACACCTTGGTCACTGCGGTTTCTGTTTCACACCTTGGTCACTGTGACTCCTGTTTCACACCTTGGTCACTGCGGTTTCTGTTTCACACCTTGGTCACTGCGGTTTCTGTTTCACACCTTGGTCACTGCGGTTTCTGTTTCACACCTTGGTCACTGTGACTCCTGTTTCACACCTTGGTCACTGCGGTTTCTGTTTCACACCTTGGTCACTGCGGTTTCTGTTTCACACCTTGGTCACTGTGGTTTCTGTTTCACACCTTGGTCACTGCGACTCCTGTTTCACACCTTGGTCACTGCGGTTTCTGTTTCACACCTTGGTCACTGTGACTCCTGTTTCACACCTTGGTCACTGCGACTCCTGTTTCACACCTTCGTCACTGTGGTTTCTGTTTCACACCTTGGTCACTGCGGTTTCTGTTTCACACCATGGTCACTGCGGTTTCTGTTTCACACCTTGGTCACTGCGGTTTCTGTTTCACACCTTGGTCACTGCGACTCCTGTTTCACACCTTGGTCACTGCGGTTTCTGTTTCACACCATGGTCACTGCGGTTTCTGTTTCACACCTTGGTCACTGCGGTTACTGTTTCACACCTTGGTCACTGCGGTTTCTGTTTCACACCTTGGTCACTGCGACTCCTGTTTCACACCTTGGTCACTGCGACTCCTGTTTCACACCATGGTCACTGTGGTTCCTGTTTCACACCTTGGTCACTGCGGTTTCTGTTTCACACCTTGGTCACTGCGGTTTCTGTTTCGCACCTTGGTCACTGAGGTTTCTGTTTCGCACCTTGGTCACTGCGGTTTCTGTTTCGCACCTTGGTCACTGCGGTTTCTGTTTCACACCTTGGTCACTGCGGTTCCTGTTTCACACCTTGGTCACTGCGACTCCTGTTTCACACCTTGGTCACTGCGACTCCTGTTTCACACCTTGGTCACTGCGACTCCTGTTTCACACCTTGGTCACTGCGACTCCTGTTTCACACCTTGGTCACTGAGGTTTCTGTTTCACACCTTGGTCACTGCGACTCCTGTTTCACACCTTGGTCACTGAGGTTTCTGTTTCACACCTTGGTCACTGCGGTTTCTGTTTCGCACCTTGGTCACTGCGGTTTCTGTTTCACACCTTGGTCACTGCGGTTCCTGTTTCACACCTTGGTCACTGCGACTCCTGTTTCACACCTTGGTCACTGCGACTCCTGTTTCACACCTTGGTCACTGCGACTCCTGTTTCACACCTTGGTCACTGCGACTCCTGTTTCACACCTTGGTCACTGAGGTTTCTGTTTCACACCTTGGTCACTGCGACTCCTGTTTCACACCTTGGTCACTGAGGTTTCTGTTTCACACCTTGGTCACTGCGACTCCTGTTTCACACCTTGGTCACTGCGACTCCTGTTTCACACCTTGGTCACTGCGACTCCTGTTTCACACCTTGGTCACTGAGGTTTCTGTTTCGCACCTTGGTCACTGAGGTTTCTGTTTCACACCTTGGTCACTGCGACTCCTGTTTCACACCTTGGTCACTGCGGTTACTGTTTCACACCTTGGTCACTGTGACTCCTGTTTCACACCTTGGTCACTGCGGTTTCTGTTTCACACCTTGGTCACTGCGACTCCTGTTTCACACCTTGGTCACTGCGGTTTCTGTTTCACACCTTGGTCACTGCGGTTTCTGTTTCAGACCTTGGTCACTGCGGTTTCTGTTTCACACCTTGGTCACTGCGGTTTCTGTTTCACACCTTGGTCACTGTGGTTCCTGTTTCGCACCTTGGTCACTGCGGTTCCTGTTTCACACCTTGGTCACTGCGGTTTCTGTTTCGCACCTTGGTCACTGCGGTTCCTGTTTCACACCTTGGTCACTGCGGTTTCTGTTTCACACCTTGGTCACTGCGGTTTCTGTTTCACACCTTGGTCACTGCGGTTTCTGTTTCACACCTTGGTCACTGCGACTCCTGTTTCACACCTTGGTCACTGCGGTTCCTGTTTCACACCTTGGTCACTGCGACTCCTGTTTCACACCTTGGTCACTGCGGTTCCTGTTTCAGACCTTGGTCACTGCGACTCCTGTTTCGCACCTTGGTCACTGCGGTTCCTGTTTCACACCTTGGTCACTGCGACTCCTGTTTCACACCTTGGTCACTGTGGTTTCTGTTTCACACCTTGGTCACTGCGGTTTCTGTTTCACACCTTGGTCACTGCGGTTTCTGTTTCAGACCTTGGTCACTGCGGTTTCTGTTTCACACCTTGGTCACTGTGACTCCTGTTTCGCATCTTGGTCACTGTGGTTTCTGTTTCACACCTTGGTCACTGCAACTCCTGTTTCACACCTTTGTCACTGCGACTCCTGTTTCACACCTTGGTCACTGCGGTTCCTGTTTCACACCTTGGTCACTGCGGTTTCTGTTTCACACCTTGGTCACTGCGACTCCTGTTTCGCATCTTGGTCACTGTGGTTTCTGTTTCACACCTTGGTCACTGCAACTCCTGTTTCACACCTTTGTCACTGTGACTCCTGTTTCGCATCTTGGTCACTGCGGTTCCTGTTTCACACCTTGGTCACTGCGACTCCTGTTTCGCACCTTGGTCACTGCGGTTTCTGTTTCAGACCTTGGTCACTGCGGTTTCTGTTTCACACCTTGGTCACTGCGACTCCTGTTTCACACCTTGGTCACTGCGACTCCTGTTTCACACCTTGGTCACTGCGACTCCTGTTTCACACCTTGGTCACTGCGGTTTCTGTTTCACACCTTGGTCACTGCGGTTTCTGTTTCACACCTTGGTCACTGCGGTTTCTGTTTCAGACCTTGGTCACTGTGGTTTCTGTTTCACACCTTGGTCACTGCGGTTTCTGTTTCACACCTTGGTCACTGCGGTTTCTGTTTCAGACCTTGGTCACTGCGACTCCTGTTTCGCACCTTGGTCACTGCGGTTCCTGTTTCACACCTTGGTCACTGCGACTCCTGTTTCACACCTTGGTCACTGTGGTTTCTGTTTCACACCTTGGTCACTGCGGTTTCTGTTTCACACCTTGGTCACTGTGACTCCTGTTTCACACCTTGGTCACTGCGGTTTCTGTTTCACACCTTGGTCACTGCGACTCCTGTTTCACACCTTGGTCACTGCGGTTTCTGTTTCACACCTTGGTCACTGCGGTTACTGTTTCACACCTTGGTCACTGAGGTTTCTGTTTCGCACCTTGGTCACTGCGGTTTCTGTTTCACACCTTGGTCACTGTGACTCCTGTTTCACACCTTGGTCACTGCGGTTTCTGTTTCACACCTTGGTCACTGCGGTTTCTGTTTCAGACCTTGGTCACTGCGGTTTCTGTTTCAGACCTTGGTCACTGCGACTCCTGTTTCACACCTTGGTCACTGCGACTCCTGTTTCACACCTTGGTCACTGCGGTTCCTGTTTCACACCTTGGTCACTGCGACTCCTGTTTCACACCTTGGTCACTGTGGTTTCTGTTTCACACCTTGGTCACTGCGGTTTCTGTTTCACACCTTGGTCACTGTGACTCCTGTTTCACACCTTGGTCACTGCGGTTCCTGTTTCACACCTTGGTCACTGCGGTTTCAGTTTCGCACCTTGGTCACTGCGGTTTCTGTTTCACACCTTGGTCACTGCGGTTTCTGTTTCACACCTTGGTCACTGTGACTCCTGTTTCACACCTTGGTCACTGCGGTTCCTGTTTCACAGCTTGGTCACTGCGGTTCCTGTTTCACAGCTTGGTCACTGCGACTCCTGTTTCACACCTTGGTCACTGTGGTTTCTGTTTCGCACCTTGGTCACTGCGGTTTCTGTTTCACACCTTGGTCACTGCGACTCCTGTTTCACACCTTGGTCACTGCGGTTTCTGTTTCACACCTTGGTCACTGCGGTTTCTGTTTCACACCTTGGTCACTGCGACTCCTGTTTCACACCTTGGTCACTGCGGTTTCTGTTTCACACCTTGGTCACTGCGGTTTCTGTTTCACACCTTGGTCACTGCGACTCCTGTTTCACACCTTGGTCACTGCGGTTTCTGTTTCGCACCTTGGTCACTGCGGTTTCTGTTTCACACCTTGGTCACTGCGACTCCTGTTTCACAGCTTGGTCACTGCGGTTTCTGTTTCACACCTTGGTCACTGTGGTTTCTGTTTCACACCTTGGTCACTGCGACTCCTGTTTCACACCTTGGTCACTGCGACTCCTGTTTCACACCTTGGTCACTGTGACTCCTGTTTCACACCTTGGTCACTGCTGTTTCTGTTTCGCACCTAGGTCACTGCGGTTTCTGTTTCGCACCTTGGTCACTGCGGTTTCTGTTTCGCACCTTGGTCACTGCGACTCCTGTTTCACACCTTGGTCACTGCGGTTTCTGTTTCACACCTTGGTCACTGCGACTCCTGTTTCACACCTTGGTCACTGCGGTTTCTGTTTCACACCTTGGTCACTGCGACTCCTGTTTCACACCTTGGTCACTGCGACTCCTGTTTCACACCTTGGTCACTGCGGTTTCTGTTTCGCACCTTGGTCACTGTGACTCCTGTTTCACACCTTGGTCACTGTGGTTTCTGTTTCACACCTTGGTCACTGCGACTCCTGTTTCACACCTTGGTCACTGCGACTCCTGTTTCACACCTTGGTCACTGCGGTTTCTGTTTCACACCTTGGTCACTGCGGTTTCTGTTTCACACCTTGGTCACTGCGGTTTCTGTTTCACACCTTGGTCACTGCGACTCCTGTTTCACACCTTGGTCACTGCGGTTACTGTTTCACACCTTGGTCACTGCGGTTTCTGTTTCACACCTTGGTCACTGCGGTTTCTGTTTCACACCTTGGTCACTGCGACTCCTGTTTCACACCTTGGTCACTGCGGTTTCTGTTTCACACCTTGGTCACTGCGACTCCTGTTTCACACCTTGGTCACTGCGGTTTCTGTTTCACACCTTGGTCACTGCGGTTTCTGTTTCACACCTTGGTCACTGCGACTCCTGTTTCACACCTTGGTCACTGCGGTTACTGTTTCACACCTTGGTCACTGCGGTTTCTGTTTCACACCTTGGTCACTGCGACTCCTGTTTCACACCTTGGTCACTGCGGTTTCTGTTTCACACCTTGGTCACTGCGACTCCTGTTTCACACCTTGGTCACTGCGGTTACTGTTTCACACCTTGGTCACTGCGACTCCTGTTTCACACCTTGGTCACTGCGGTTACTGTTTCACACCTTGGTCACTGCGACTCCTGTTTCACACCTTGGTCACTGCGGTTTCTGTTTCACACCTTGGTCACTGCGGTTTCTGTTTCACACCTTGGTCACTGCGACTCCTGTTTCACACCTTGGTCACTGCGGTTACTGTTTCACACCTTGGTCACTGCGACTCCTGTTTCACACCTTGGTCACTGCGGTTTCTGTTTCACACCTTGGTCACTGCGGTTCCTGTTTCACACCTTGGTCACTGTGACTCCTGTTTCACACCTTGGTCACTGCGGTTACTGTTTCACACCTTGGTCACTGCGACTCCTGTTTCACACCTTGGTCACTGCGGTTCCTGTTTCACACCTTGGTCACTGCGACTCCTGTTTCACACCTTGGTCACTGCGGTTTCTGTTTCACACCTTGGTCACTGCGGTTTCTGTTTCACACCTTGGTCACTGCGGTTTCTGTTTCACACCTTGGTCACTGCGACTCCTGTTTCACACCTTGGTCACTGCGACTCCTGTTTCACACCTTGGTCACTGCGGTTACTGTTTCACACCTTGGTCACTGCGGTTTCTGTTTCACACCTTGGTCACTGCGGTTTCTGTTTCACACCTTGGTCACTGCGACTCCTGTTTCACACCTTGGTCACTGCGGTTTCTGTTTCGCACCATGGTCACTGCGATTTCTGTTTCACACCTTGGTCACTGCGGTTTCTGTTTCACACCTTGGTCACTGCGGTTTCTGTTTCACACCTTGGTCACTGCGGTTTCTGTTTCACACCTTGGTCACTGCGACTCCTGTTTCACACCTTGGTCTCTGCGGTTTCTGTTTCACACCTTGGTCACTGCGGTTTCTGTTTCACACCTTGGTCACTGCGGTTTCTGTTTCACACCTTGGTCACTGCGACTCCTGTTTCACACCTTGGTCACTGCGGTTTCTGTTTCACACCTTGGTCACTGCGGTTTCTGTTTCACACCTTGGTCACTGCGACTCCTGTTTCACACCTTGGTCACTGTGACTCCTGTTTCACACCTTGGTCACTGCGGTTTCTGTTTCACACCTTGGTCACTGCGGTTTCTGTTTCACACCTTGGTCACTGCGACTCCTGTTTCACACCTTGGTCACTGCGGTTTCTGTTTCACACCTTGGTCACTGCGGTTCCTGTTTCACACCTTGGTCACTGCGGTTTCTGTTTCGCACCTTGGTCACTGCGACTCCTGTTTCACACCTTGGTCACTGCGGTTTCTGTTTCACACCTTGGTCACTGCGACTCCTGTTTCACACCTTGGTCACTGTGACTCCTGTTTCACACCTTGGTCACTGCGGTTTCTGTTTCACACCTTGGTCACTGCGGTTTCTGTTTCACACCTTGGTCACTGCGACTCCTGTTTCACACCTTGGTCACTGCGGTTTCTGTTTCACACCTTGGTCACTGTGACTCCTGTTTCACACCTTGGTCACTGCGGTTTCTGTTTCACACCTTGGTCACTGCGACTCCTGTTTCACACCTTGGTCACTGCGGTTTCTGTTTCACACCTTGGTCACTGTGACTCCTGTTTCACACCTTGGTCACTGCGGTTTCTGTTTCACACCTTGGTCACTGCGACTCCTGTTTCACACCTTGGTCACTGTGACTCCTGTTTCACACCTTGGTCACTGCGGTTTCTGTTTCACACCTTGGTCACTGCGGTTTCTGTTTCACACCTTGGTCACTGCGACTCCTGTTTCACACCTTGGTCACTGCGGTTTCTGTTTCACACCTTGGTCACTGCGACTCCTGTTTCACACCTTGGTCACTGCGGTTTCTGTTTCACACCTTGGTCACTGTGACTCCTGTTTCACACCTTGGTCACTGCGGTTTCTGTTTCACACCTTGGTCACTGCGGTTTCTGTTTCACACCTTGGTCACTGCGGTTTCTGTTTCACACCTTGGTCACTGTGACTCCTGTTTCACACCTTGGTCACTGCGGTTTCTGTTTCACACCTTGGTCACTGCGACTCCTGTTTCACACCTTGGTCACTGCGGTTTCTGTTTCACACCTTGGTCACTGCGACTCCTGTTTCACACCTTGGTCACTGTGACTCCTGTTTCACACCTTGGTCACTGCGACTCCTGTTTCACACCTTGGTCACTGCGGTTTCTGTTTCACACCTTGGTCACTGTGACTCCTGTTTCACACCTTGGTCACTGCGACTCCTGTTTCACACCTTGGTCACTGTGGTTTCTGTTTCACACCTTGGTCACTGCGGTTTCTGTTTCACACCATGGTCACTGCGGTTTCTGTTTCACACCTTGGTCACTGCGGTTTCTGTTTCACACCTTGGTCACTGCGACTCCTGTTTCACACCTTGGTCACTGCGGTTTCTGTTTCACACCATGGTCACTGCGGTTTCTGTTTCACACCTTGGTCACTGCGGTTTCTGTTTCGCACCTTGGTCACTGCGGTTTCTGTTTCGCACCTTGGTCACTGAGGTTTCTGTTTCGCACCTTGGTCACTGTGACTCCTGTTTCACACCTTGGTCACTGCGGTTTCTGTTTCGCACCTTGGTCACTGAGGTTTCTGTTTCGCACCTTGGTCACTGAGGTTTCTGTTTCACACCTTGGTCACTGAGGTTTCTGTTTCGCACCTTGGTCACTGAGGTTTCTGTTTCACACCTTGGTCACTGCGGTTCCTGTTTCACACCTTGGTCTCTGCGGTTTCTGTTTCACACCTTGGTCACTGCGGTTTCTGTTTCGCACCTTGGTCACTGCGGTTTCTGTTTCGCACCTTGGTCACTGCGGTTTCTGTTTCACACCTTGGTCACTGCGACTCCTGTTTCACACCTTGGTCACTGCGACTCCTGTTTCACACCTTGGTCACTGCGGTTTCTGTTTCGCACCTTGGTCACTGTGGTTTCTGTTTCACACCTTGGTCACTGCGACTCCTGTTTCACACCTTGGTCACTGTGACTCCTGTTTCACACCTTGGTCACTGCGGTTTCTGTTTCGCACCTTGGTCACTGCGGTTTCTGTTTCACACCTTGGTCACTGCGACTCCTGTTTCACACCTTGGTCACTGCGACTCCTGTTTCACACCTTGGTCACTGCGGTTTCTGTTTCACACCTTGGTCACTGCGGTTTCTGTTTCACACCTTGGTCACTGCGGTTCCTGTTTCACACCTTGGTCACTGCGATTTCTGTTTCACACCTTGGTCACTGCGATTTCTGTTTCACACCTTGGTCACTGTGGTTCCTGTTTCACACCTTGGTCACTGCGACTCCTGTTTCACACCATGGTCACTGCGGTTTCTGTTTCGCACCTTGGTCACTGCGATTTCTGTTTCACACCTTGGTCACTGTGGTTCCTGTTTCACACCTTGGTCACTGCGGTTTCTGTTTCACACCTTGGTCACTGCGACTCCTGTTTCACACCTTGGTCACTGTGGTTTCTGTTTCACACCTTGGTCACTGCGACTCCTGTTTCACACCATGGTCACTGCGGTTTCTGTTTCGCACCTTGGTCACTGCGGTTTCTGTTTCACACCTTGGTCACTGCGGTTTCTGTTTCACACCTTGGTCACTGCGACTCCTGTTTCACACCTTGGTCACTGTGGTTTCTGTTTCACACCTTGGTCACTGCGGTTTCTGTTTCACACCTTGGTCACTGCGACTCCTGTTTCACACCTTGGTCACTGTGGTTTCTGTTTCACACCTTGGTCACTGCGGTTTCTGTTTCACACCATGGTCACTGCGGTTTCTGTTTCGCACCTTGGTCACTGCGGTTTCTGTTTCGCACCTTGGTCACTGCGGTTTCTGTTTCGCACCTTGGTCACTGCGGTTTCTGTTTCGCACCTTGGTCACTGTGGTTTCTGTTTCACACCTTGGTCACTGCGACTCCTGTTTCACACCTTGGTCACTGTGGTTTCTGTTTCGCACCTTGGTCACTGCGACTCCTGTTTCACACCTTGGTCACTGCGACTCCTGTTTCACACCTTGGTCACTGCGGTTTCTGTTTCACACCTTGGTCACTGCGACTCCTGTTTCACACCTTGGTCACTGCGACTCCTGTTTCACACCTTGGTCACTGCGACTCCTGTTTCACACCTTGGTCACTGCGACTCCTGTTTCACACCTTGGTCACTGCGGTTTCTGTTTCGCACCTTGGTCACTGCGACTACTGTTTCACACCTTGGTCACTGCGACTCCTGTTTCACACCTTGGTCACTGCGACTCCTGTTTCACACCTTGGTCACTGCGACTCCTGTTTCACACCTTGGTCACTGCGGTTTCTGTTTCGCACCTTGGTCACTGCGGCTCCTGTTTCACACCTTGGTCACTGCGACTCCTGTTTCACACCTTGGTCACTGCGGTTTCTGTTTCACACCATGGTCACTGCGACTCCTGTTTCACACCTTGGTCACTGCGACTCCTGTTTCACACCTTGGTCACTGCGGTTTCTGTTTCGCACCTTGGTCACTGTGGTTTCTGTTTCACACCTTGGTCACTGCGGTTTCTGTTTCGCACCTTGGTCACTGTGGTTTCTGTTTCACACCTTGGTCACTGTGACTCCTGTTTCACACCTTGGTCACTGCGACTCCTGTTTCACAACTTGGTCACTGCGGTTTCTGTTTCGCACCTTGGTCACTGCGACTACTGTTTCACACCTTGGTCACTGCGACTCCTGTTTCACACCTTGGTCACTGCGACTCCTGTTTCACACCTTGGTCACTGCGACTCCTGTTTCACACCTTGGTCACTGCGGTTTCTGTTTCGCACCTTGGTCACTGCGGCTCCTGTTTCACACCTTGGTCACTGCGACTCCTGTTTCACACCTTGGTCACTGCGGTTTCTGTTTCACACCATGGTCACTGCGACTCCTGTTTCACACCTTGGTCACTGCGACTCCTGTTTCACACCTTGGTCACTGCGGTTTCTGTTTCGCACCTTGGTCACTGTGGTTTCTGTTTCGCACCTTGGTCACTGCGGTTTCTGTTTCGCACCTTGGTCACTGTGGTTTCTGTTTCACACCTTGGTCACTGCGACTCCTGTTTCACACCTTGGTCACTGTGGTTTCTGTTTCGCACCTTGGTCACTGCGACTCCTGTTTCACACCTTGGTCACTGCGACTCCTGTTTCACACCTTGGTCACTGCGGTTTCTGTTTCACACCTTGGTCACTGCGACTCCTGTTTCACACCTTGGTCACTGCGACTCCTGTTTCACACCTTGGTCACTGCGACTCCTGTTTCACACCTTGGTCACTGCGACTCCTGTTTCACACCTTGGTCACTGCGGTTTCTGTTTCGCACCTTGGTCACTGCGACTCCTGTTTCACACCTTGGTCACTGCGACTCCTGTTTCACACCTTGGTCACTGCGACTCCTGTTTCACACCTTGGTCACTGCGACTCCTGTTTCACACCTTGGTCACTGCGGTTTCTGTTTCGCACCTTGGTCACTGCGGCTCCTGTTTCACACCTTGGTCACTGCGACTCCTGTTTCACACCTTGGTCACTGCGGTTTCTGTTTCACACCATGGTCACTGCGACTCCTGTTTCACACCTTGGTCACTGCGACTCCTGTTTCACACCTTGGTCACTGCGGTTTCTGTTTCGCACCTTGGTCACTGTGGTTTCTGTTTCACACCTTGGTCACTGCGACTCCTGTTTCACACCTTGGTCACTGCGACTCCTGTTTCACACCTTGGTCACTGCGGTTTCTGTTTCGCACCTTGGTCACTGCGACTCCTGTTTCACACCTTGGTCACTGCGGTTTCTGTTTCGCACCTTGGTCACTGCGACTCCTGTTTCACACCTTGGTCACTGCGACTCCTGTTTCACACCTTGGTCACTGCGGTTTCTGTTTCGCACCTTGGTCACTGCGACTCCTGTTTCACACCTTGGTCACTGCGACTCCTGTTTCACACCTTGGTCACTGCGACTCCTGTTTCACACCTTGGTCACTGCCGTTTCTGTTTCAGACCTTGGTCACTGCGACTCCTGTTTCACACCTTGGTCACTGCGGTTTCTGTTTCACACCTTGGTCACTGTGGTTTCTGTTTCACACCATGGTCACTGTGGTTTCTGTTTCACACCATGGTCACTGTGGTTTCTGTTTCACACCTTGGTCACTGCGGTTTCTGTTTCACACCTTGGTCACTGTGGTTTCTGTTTCACACCTTGGTCACTGTGACTCCTGTTTCACACCTTGGTCACTGTGGTTTCTGTTTCACACCTTGGTCACTGCGGTTTCTGTTTCACACCTTGGTCACTGCGACTCCTGTTTCACACCTTGGTCACTGCGATTTCTGTTTCACACCTTGGTCACTGTGGTTCCTATTTCACACCTTGGTCACTGCGACTCCTGTTTCACACCTTGGTCACTGCGGTTCCTGTTTCACACCTTGGTCACTGTGGTTCCTGTTTCACACCTTGGTCACTGCGGTTTCTGTTTCACACCTTGGTCACTGCGACTCCTGTTTCACACCTTGGTCACTGTGGTTCCTGTTTCACACCTTGGTCACTGCGGTTTCTGTTTCACACCTTGGTCACTGCGGTTTCTGTTTCACACCTTGGTCACTGCGGTTTCTGTTTCACACCTTGGTCACTGCGACTCCTGTTTCACACCTTGGTCACTGCGGTTCCTGTTTCACACCTTGGTCACTGCGGTTTCTGTTTCACACCTTGGTCACTGCGACTCCTGTTTCACACCTTGGTCACTGCGGTTCCTGTTTCACACCTTGGTCACTGCGACTCCTGTTTCACACCTTGGTCACTGTGGTTTCTGTTTCACACCTTGGTCACTGCGACTCCTGTTTCACACCTTGG
Source organism: Hemitrygon akajei (assembly GCF_048418815.1). Taxonomy (NCBI): domain Eukaryota; kingdom Metazoa; phylum Chordata; class Chondrichthyes; order Myliobatiformes; family Dasyatidae; genus Hemitrygon; species Hemitrygon akajei. The sequence goes on from NC_133124.1 coordinate 83,946,914, forward strand.
TCACTGTGGTTTCTGTTTCACACCTTGGTCACTGTGGTTCCTGTTTCACACCTTTGTCACTTTGGTTCCTGTTTCACACCTTGGTCACTGCGACTCCTGTTTCACACCTTGGTCACTGCGACTCCTGTTTCACACCTTGGTCACTGCGGTTCCTGTTTCACACCTTGGTCACTGCGGTTTCTGTTTCACACCTTGGTCACTGTGACTCCTGTTTCACACCTTGGTCACTGCGACTCCTGTTTCACAACTTGGTCACTGCGGTTTCTGTTTCACACCTTGGTCACTGCGGTTTCTGTTTCACACCTTGGTCACTGTGACTCCTGTTTCACACCTTGGTCACTGCGGTTCCTGTTTCACACCTTGGTCACTGCGGTTCCTGTTTCACACCTTGGTCACTGCGACTCCTGTTTCACACCTTGGTCACTGCGGTTTCTGTTTCACACCTTGGTCACTGCGACTCCTGTTTCACACCTTGGTCACTGCGGTTACTGTTTCACACCTTGGGATATCTTGCTAGTCTAATGATGCAGAAAGATACGGCATTAATACAGCATCTTTCTTCATCTCTTTCAATTAATCAGACCTTTTTAAAGTGTAGTCAGATTTGTAATGCAGAAAACAGGGCGGTGGATTCTAACACAATGACCAGATAATGGTTTTACTGGTTGATTGAAGAATGACACTGGAAGAACTTCCTTGCTTTCATTGATAGAGAACTTTTACACCCTGGAGGGATTATCCAAAAGGTAGCACCACTGAGCATGTAGCACTCTCTCCATACTGCACCACAGAATCATTCTGGACCTGAGTATTCAAATTTGAGGAGGGGTACTTCTGACCTAGGTGAGAGTGTGTCCCATTAAACCCAGATGACAGTCAGCAGGTCAGGTTATTGCCACGGATAGGGTGAAGTTTGCCTACTTGAATAAGACTTTATATTAGTCCAGTGCTGTTCTGTAGAAGTTGCTTCTGGTCTTGCAGTTGATGGCATTATCCAAATTTTTTATATTAGTTAGCAGTAGATGTAATCTAACTTTGAAACTGCTACACTTGAAATTGACATGACATTGATTTATTGCATTTGGCTGGAGTAGTCAGCTGCCTCTTTTAACTGTAGGTGGCTCATGTGAAGGAGACTGTAAATGTATCACAGCGTTAAATTTCTGATAAAAATGAACCCTCCAGTAGTGAGTTTGTTTAGTCAATAAACAAACTGTGTGATTACTTAATTGTTTTTACTTTGGTTATCTCTCCACAGGCCGGTGTGTTCACAGTGTTGTAAAAAGGTACGTTTCCCTGTTGAGGTTTATATCTGAATTATTTCACATTTCTATGTCTATCAATAGCTGGACTACTTAAATAACAACAATTTCATGTGTTTGTGATCTAGATGCGACTGCCTTCCAAGCCCTACAGCAATCTCCCCATCTTTTCCTTGGGACCATCAGCCATGCCGAAAGAGGGGAAAGTGATAAAACCGGAGAAGATGCCAAGCAGCCGGCGTCGCAATGATGGGCAGCACAAAGGTCTCGTCAGGTACTGAGCTCCAGAACGTCCTCCCCCCCACCCGCACAAAGGTCTCGTAAGGTACTGAGCTCCAGAACGTCCTCCCCCCCACCCCACCCGCACAAAGGTCTCGTCAGGTACTGAGCTCCAGAACGTTCCCCCCCCCACCCGCACAAAGGTCTCGTCAGGTACTGAGCTCCAGAACGTCCCCGTCCCCCCACCCGCACAAAGGTCTCGTCAGGTACTGAGCTCCAGAACGTCCTCCCCCCCACCCGCACAAAGGTCTCGTCAGGTACTGAGCTCCAGAACGTCCTCCCCCCCACCCGCACAAAGGTCTCGTCAGGTACTGAGCTCCAGAACGTCCTCCCCCCCACCCGCACAAAGGTCTCGTCAGGTACTGAGCTCCAGAACGTCCCCCACCCGCACAAAGGTCTCGTCAGGTACTGAGCTCCAGAACGTTCCCCCCCCCCCACCCGCACAAAGGTCTCGTCAGGTACTGAGCTCCAGAAAGTTCCCCCCCCCCCCACCCGCACAAAGGTCTCGTCAGGTACTGAGCTCCAGAACGTCCCCCACCCGCACAAAGGTCTCGTCAGGTACTGAGCTCCAGAACGTCCCCCACCCGCACAAAGGTCTCGTCAGGTACTGAGCTCCAGAACGTTCCCCCCCCCCCACCCGCACAAAGGTCTCGTCAGGTACTGAGCTCCAGAACGTCCCCGTCCCCCCACCCGCACAAAGGTCTCGTCAGGTACTGAGCTCCAGAACGTCCCCGTCCCCCCACCCGCACAAAGGTCTCGTCAGGTACTGAGCTCCAGAACGTTCCCCCCCCCCCCACCCGCACAAAGGTCTCGTCAGGTACTGAGCTCCAGAACGTCCCCCACCCGCACAAAGGTCTCGTCAGGTACTGAGCTCCAGAACGTCCCCCACCCGCACAAAGGTCTCGTCAGGTACTGAGCTCCAGAACGTCCCCCACCCGCACAAAGGTCTCGTCGGATACTGAGCTCCAGAACGTCCCCGTCCCCCCACCCGCACAAAGGTCTCGTCAGGTACTGAGCTCCAGAATGTCCCCCCTCAACCCGCACAAAGGTCTCGTCAGGTACTGAGCTCCAGAACGTCCCCCCCCCACCCGCACAAAGGTCTCGTCAGGTACTGAGCTCCAGAACGTCCCCCACCCGCACAAAGGTCTCGTCAGGTACTGAGCTCCAGAACGTCCCCCACCCGCACAAAGGTCTCGTCAGGTACTGAGCTCCAGAACGTCCCCCACCCGCACAAAGGTCTCGTCAGGTACTGAGCTCCAGAACGTCCCCGTCCCCCACCCACACAAAGGTCTCGTCAGGTACTGAGCTCCAGAACGTCCCCCCCCCCCACCCGCACAAAGGTCTCGTCAGGTACTGAGCTCCAGAACGTCCCCCCCCCCACCCGCACAAAGGTCTCGTCAGGTACTGAGCTCCAGAACGTCCCCCACCCGCACAAAGGTCTCGTCAGGTACTGAGCTCCAGAACGTCCCCCCACCCGCACAAAGGTCTCGTCAGGTACTGATCTCCAGGCCCCCCCCACCCGCACAAAGGTCTCGTCAGGTACTGAGCTCCAGAACGTCCCCCCCCCCCCCACACGCACAAAGGTCTCGTCAGGTACTGAGCTCCAGAACGTCCCCCACCCGCACAAAGGTCTCGTCAGGTACTGAGCTCCAGAACGTTCCCCCTCCACCCACACAAAGGTCTCGTCAGGTACTGAGCTCCAGGCCCCCCCCACCCGCACAAAGGTCTCGTCAGGTACTGAGCTCCAGAACGTCCCCGTCCCCCCACCCGCACAAAGGTCTCGTCAGGTACTGAGCTCCAGAACGTCCTCCCCCCCACCCGCACAAAGGTCTCGTCAGGTACTGAGCTCCAGAACGTTCCCCCCCCCCACCCGCACAAAGGTCTCGTCAGGTACTGAGCTCCAGAACGTCCCCGTCCCCCCACCCACACAAAGGTCTCGTCAGGTACTGAGCTCCAGAACGTCCCCGTCCCCCCACCCGCACAAAGGTCTCGTCGGGTACTGAGCTCCAGAACGTCCTCCCCCCCCACCCGCACAAAGGTCTCGTCAGGTACTGAGCTCCAGAACGTCCCCCACCCGCACAAAGGTCTCGTCAGGTACTGAGCTCCAGAACATCCTCACCCCCACCCGCACAAAGGTCTCGTCAGGTACTGAGCTCCAGAACGTCCTCCCCCCCACCCGCACAAAGGTCTCGTCAGGTACTGAGCTCCAGAACGTCCCCGTCCCCCCACCCGCACAAAGGTCTCGTCAGGTACTGAGCTCCAGAACGTCCTCCCCCCCCACCCGCACAAAGGTCTCGTCAGGTACTGAGCTCCAGAACGTCCCCCCCCCCACCCGCACAAAGGTCTCGTCAGGTACTGAGCTCCAGAACGTCCCCGTCCCCCCCACCCGCACAAAGGTCTCGTCAGGTACTGAGCTCCAGAACGTCCTCCCCCCCACCCGCACAAAGGTCTCGTCAGGTACTGAGCTCCAGAACGTCCCCGTCCCCCCACCCGCACAAAGGTCTCGTCAGGTACTGAGCTCCAGAACGTCCCCCACCCGCACAAAGGTCTCGTCAGGTACTGAGCTCCAGAACGTCCCCGTCCCCCCACCCGCACAAAGGTCTCGTCAGGTACTGAGCTCCAGAACGTTCCCCCCCCCCACCCGCACAAAGGTCTCGTCAGGTACTGAGCTCCAGAACGTCCCCGTCCCCCCACCCGCACAAAGGTCTCGTCAGGTACTGAGCTCCAGAACGTTCCCCCCCCCACCCGCACAAAGGTCTCGTCAGGTACTGAGCTCCAGAACGTTCCCCCCCCCCCACCCGCACAAAGGTCTCGTCAGGTACTGAGCTCCAGAACGTCCCCGTCCCCCCACCCGCACAAAGGTCTCGTCAGGTACTGAGCTCCAGAACGTTCCCCCCCCCCTCCACCCACACAAAGGTCTCGTCAGGTACTGAGCTCCAGAACGTTCCCCCCCCCACCCGCACAAAGGTCTCGTCAGGTACTGAGCTCCAGAACGTTCCCCCCCCCCACCCGCACAAAGGTCTCGTCAGGTACTGAGCTCCAGAACGTCCCCGTCCCCCCACCCGCACAAAGGTCTCGTCAGGTACTGAGCTCCAGAACGTCCCCGTCCCCCCACCCGCACAAAGGTCTCGTCAGGTACTGAGCTCCAGAACGTTCCCCCCCCCCACCCGCACAAAGGTCTCGTCAGGTACTGAGCTCCAGAACGTCCCCGTCCCCCCACCCGCACAAAGGTCTCGTCAGGTACTGAGCTCCAGAACGTCCCCCACCCGCACAAAGGTCTCGTCAGGTACTGAGCTCCAGAACGTTCCCCCCCCCCACCCACACAAAGGTCTCGTCAGGTACTGAGCTCCAGAACGTCCCCGTCCCCCCACCCGCACAAAGGTCTCGTCAGGTACTGAGCTCCAGAACGTTCCCCCCCCCCACCCGCACAAAGGTCTCGTCGGGTACTGAGCTCCAGAACGTCCCCCACCCGCACAAAGGTCTCGTCAGGTACTGAGCTCCAGAACGTCCCCGTCCCCCCACCCGCACAAAGGTCTCGTCAGGTACTGAGCTCCAGAACGTTCCCCCCCCCCACCCGCACAAAGGTCTCGTCAGGTACTGAGCTCCAGAACGTCCCCGTCCCCCCACCCGCACAAAGGTCTCGTCAGGTACTGAGCTCCAGAACGTTCCCCCCCCCCCACCCGCACAAAGGTCTCGTCAGGTACTGAGCTCCAGAACGTCCCCCACCCGCACAAAGGTCTCGTCAGGTACTGAGCTCCAGAACGTTCCCCACCCCCACCCGCACAAAGGTCTCGTCAGGTACTGAGCTCCAGAACGTCCCCGTCCCCCCACCCGCACAAAGGTCTCGTCAGGTACTGAGCTCCAGAACGTTCCCCCCCCCCCACCCGCACAAAGGTCTCGTCAGGTACTGAGCTCCAGAACGTCCCCCACCCGCACAAAGGTCTCGTCAGGTACTGAGCTCCAGAACGTTCCCCACCCCCACCCGCACAAAGGTCTCGTCAGGTACTGAGCTCCAGAACGTCCCCGTCCCCCCACCCGCACAAAGGTCTCGTCAGGTACTGAGCTCCAGAACGTCCCCCACCCGCACAAAGGTCTCGTCAGGTACGGAGCTCCAGAACGTTCCCCCCCCCCCACCCGCACAAAGGTCTCGTCAGGTACTGAGCTCCAGAACGTTCCCCCCCCCCACCCGCACAAAGGTCTCGTCAGGTACTGAGCTCCAGAACGTCCCCGTCCCCCCACCCGCACAAAGGTCTCGTCAGGTACTGAGCTCCAGAACGTCCCCCACCCGCACAAAGGTCTCGTCAGGTACTGAGCTCCAGAACGTTCCCCCCCCCCACCCGCACAAAGGTCTCGTCAGGTACTGAGCTCCAGAACGTTCCCCCCCCCACCCGCACAAAGGTCTCGTCAGGTACTGAGCTCCAGAACGTCCCCGTCCCCCCCACCCGCACAAAGGTCTCGTCAGGTACTGAGCTCCAGAACGTCCCCCCCCCCCACCCGCACAAAGGTCTCGTCAGGTACTGAGCTCCAGAACGTTCCCCCCCCCACCCGCACAAAGGTCTCGTCAGGTACTGAGCTCCAGAACGTCCCCCACCCGCACAAAGGTCTCGTCGGGTACTGAGCTCCAGAACGTCCCCGTCCCCCCACCCGCACAAAGGTCTCGTCAGGTACTGAGCTCCAGAACGTCCCCCCCCCCCACCCGCACAAAGGTCTCGTCAGGTACTGAGCTCCAGAACGTCCCCCCCCCCCCCACCCGCACAAAGGTCTCGTCGGGTACTGAGCTCCAGAACGTTCCCCCCCCCCCACCCGCACAAAGGTCTCGTCAGGTACTGAGCTCCAGAACGTTCCCCCCCACCCGCACAAAGGTCTCGTCAGGTACTGAGCTCCAGAACGTTCCCCCCCCCACCCGCACAAAGGTCTCGTCAGGTACTGAGCTCCAGAACGTCCCCGTCCCCCCACCCGCACAAAGGTCTCGTCAGGTACTGAGCTCCAGAACGTCCCCCCCCCCCACCCGCACAAAGGTCTCGTCGGGTACTGAGCTCCAGAACGTTCCCCCCCCCCCACCCGCACAAAGGTCTCGTCAGGTACTGAGCTCCAGAACGTCCCCGTCCCCCCACCCGCACAAAGGTCTCGTCAGGTACTGAGCTCCAGAACGTTCCCCCCCACCCGCACAAAGGTCTCGTCAGGTACTGAGCTCCAGAACGTCCCCCCCCCCCACCCGCACAAAGGTCTCGTCAGGTACTGAGTTCCAGAACGTCCCCCACCCCACCCGCACAAAGGTCTCGTCAGGTACTGAGCTCCAGAACGTCCCCCCACCCGCACAAAGGTCTCGTCAGGTACTGAGCTCCAGGCCCCCCCCACCCACACAAAGGTCTCGTCAGGTACTGAGCTCCAGAACGTTCCCCCCCACCCGCACAAAGGTCTCGTCAGATACTGAGCTCCAGAACGTCCCCCCCCCCCCCACCCGCACAAAGGTCTCGTCAGGTACTGAGCTCCAGAACGTCCCCCACCCGCACAAAGGTCTCGTCAGGTACTGAGCTCCAGAACGTCCTCCCCCCCACCCCACCCGCACAAAGGTCTCGTCAGGTACTGAGCTCCAGAACGTCCCCGTCCCCCACCCGCACAAAGGTCTCGTCGGGTACTGAGCTCCAGAACGTCCCCCACCCGCACAAAGGTCTCGTCAGGTACTGAGCTCCAGAACGTTCCCCCCCCCACCCGCACAAAGGTCTCGTCGGGTACTGAGCTCCAGAACGTCCTCCCCCCCACCCCACCCGCACAAAGGTCTCGTCAGGTACTGAGCTCCAGAACGTCCCCCCCCCACCCGCACAAAGGTCTCGTCAGGTACTGAGCTCCAGAACGTCCCCGTCCCCCCACCTACACAAAGGTCTCGTCAGGTACTGAGCTCCAGAACGTCCCCCCCCCACCCGCACAAAGGTCTCGTCAGGTACTGAGCTCCAGAACGTCCTCCCCCCCACCCCACCCGCACAAAGGTCTCGTCAGGTACTGAGCTCCAGAACGTCCCCGTCCCCCCCACCCACACAAAGGTCTCGTCGGGTACTGAGCTCCAGAACGTTCCCCCCCCCACCCGCACAAAGGTCTCGTCGGGTACTGAGCTCCAGAACGTCCCCCACCCGCACAAAGGTCTCGTCAGGTACTGAGCTCCAGAACGTTCCCCCCCACCCGCACAAAGGTCTCGTCAGGTACTGAGCTCCAGAACGTTCCCCCCCACCCGCACAAAGGTCTCGTCAGGTACTGAGCTCCAGAACGTCCCCCACCCGCACAAAGGTCTCGTCAGGTACTGAGCTCCAGAACGTTCCCCCCCACCCGCACAAAGGTCTCGTCAGGTACTGAGCTCCAGAACGTCCCCCACCCGCACAAAGGTCTCGTCAGGTACTGAGCTCCAGAACGTTCCCCCCCCACCCGCACAAAGGTCTCGTCAGGTACTGAGCTCCAGAACGTCCCCCACCCGCACAAAGGTCTCGTCAGGTACTGAGCTCCAGAACGTCCCCCACCCGCACAAAGGTCTCGTCAGGTACTGAGCTCCAGGCCCCCCCCCACCCGCACAAAGGTCTCGTCAGGTACTGAGCTCCAGAACGTCCCCCCCCCCACCCGCACAAAGGTCTCGTCAGGTACTGAGCTCCAGAACGTCCCCCCACCCGCACAAAGGTCTCGTCAGGTACTGAGCTCCAGAACGTCCCCGTCCCCCACCCGCACAAAGGTCTCGTCAGGTACTGAGCTCCAGAACGTCCCCCCCCCCCACCCGCACAAAGGTCTCGTCAGGTACTGAGCTCCAGAACGTCCCCGTCCCCCCACCCGCACAAAGGTCTCGTCAGGTACTGAGCTCCAGAACGTTCCCCCCCCCACCCGCACAAAGGTCTCGTCAGGTACTGAGCTCCAGAACGTTCCCCCCCCCCCCACCCGCACAAAGGTCTCGTCAGGTACTGAGCTCCAGAACGTCCCCCACCCGCACAAAGGTCTCGTCAGGTACTGAGCTCCAGAACGTCCCCCACCCGCACAAAGGTCTCGTCAGGTACTGAGCTCCAGAACGTCCCCCACCCGCACAAAGGTCTCGTCAGGTACTGAGCTCCAGAACGTCCCCGTCCCCCCACCCGCACAAAGGTCTCGTCGGGTACTGAGCTCCAGAACGTCCCCGTCCCCCCACCCGCACAAAGGTCTCGTCAGGTACTGAGCTCCAGAACGTCCCCCACCCGCACAAAGGTCTCGTCAGGTACTGAGCTCCAGAACGTCCCCGTCCCCACCCGCACAAAGGTCTCGTCAGGTACTGAGCTCCAGAACGTCCCCCCCCCCACCCGCACAAAGGTCTCGTCAGGTACTGAGCTCCAGAACGTTCCCCCCCCACCCGCACAAAGGTCTCGTCAGGTACTGAGCTCCAGAACGTCCCCCACCCGCACAAAGGTCTCGTCAGGTACTGAGCTCCAGAACGTTCCCCCCCACCCGCACAAAGGTCTCGTCAGGTACTGAGCTCCAGAACGTCCCCCACCCGCACAAAGGTCTCGTCAGGTACTGAGCTCCAGAACGTCCCCCACCCGCACAAAGGTCTCGTCAGGTACTGAGCTCCAGGCCCCCCCCCACCCGCACAAAGGTCTCGTCAGGTACTGAGCTCCAGAACGTCCCCCCCCCCACCCGCACAAAGGTCTCGTCAGGTACTGAGCTCCAGAACGTCCCCCACCCGCACAAAGGTCTCGTCAGGTACTGAGCTCCAGAACGTCCCCGTCCCCACCCGCACAAAGGTCTCGTCAGGTACTGAGCTCCAGAACGTCCCCCCCCCCACCCGCACAAAGGTCTCGTCAGGTACTGAGCTCCAGAACGTCCCCGTCCCCCCACCCGCACAAAGGTCTCGTCAGGTACTGAGCTCCAGAACGTTCCCCCCCCCACCCGCACAAAGGTCTCGTCAGGTACTGAGCTCCAGAACGTTCCCCCCCCCCCCACCCGCACAAAGGTCTCGTCAGGTACTGAGCTCCAGAACGTCCCCCACCCGCACAAAGGTCTCGTCAGGTACTGAGCTCCAGAACGTCCCCGTCCCCCCACCCGCACAAAGGTCTCGTCAGGTACTGAGCTCCAGAACGTTCCCCCCCCCACCCGCACAAAGGTCTCGTCAGGTACTGAGCTCCAGAACGTCCCCCACCCGCACAAAGGTCTCGTCAGGTACTGAGCTCCAGAACGTCCCCGTCCCCCCACCCGCACAAAGGTCTCGTCAGGTACTGAGCTCCAGAACGTTCCCCCCCCCACCCGCACAAAGGTCTCGTCAGGTACTGAGCTCCAGAACGTCCCCCACCCGCACAAAGGTCTCGTCAGGTACTGAGCTCCAGAACGTCCCCGTCCCCCCACCCGCACAAAGGTCTCGTCAAGTACTGAGCTCCAGAACGTCCCCCACCCGCACAAAGGTCTCGTCAGGTACTGAGCTCCAGAACGTTCCCCACCCCCACCCGCACAAAGGTCTCGTCAGGTACTGAGCTCCAGAACGTTCCCCCCCCCACCCGCACAAAGGTCTCGTCAGGTACTGAGCTCCAGAACGTTCCCCCCCCCCACCCGCACAAAGGTCTCGTCAGGTACTGAGCTCCAGAACGTTCCCCCCCCCACCCGCACAAAGGTCTCGTCGGGTACTGAGCTCCAGAACGTCCCCGTCCCCCCACCCGCACAAAGGTCTCGTCAGGTACTGAGCTCCAGAACGTCCCCGTCCCCCCGCCCGCACAAAGGTCTCGTCAGGTACTGAGCTCCAGAACGTCCCCGTCCCCCCGCCCGCACAAAGGTCTCGTCAGGTACTGAGCTCCAGAACGTTCCCCCCCCCACCCGCACAAAGGTCTCGTCAGGTACTGAGCTCCAGGCCCCCCCCACCCGCACAAAGGTCTCGTCAGGTACTGAGCTCCAGAACGTTCCCCCCCCCCACCCGCACAAAGGTCTCGTCAGGTACTGAGCTCCAGAACGTTCCCCCCCCCCCCACCCGCACAAAGGTCTCGTCAGGTACTGAGCTCCAGAACGTTCCCCCCCCCCACCCGCACAAAGGTCTCGTCAGGTACTGAGCTCCAGAACGTCCCCGTCCCCCCACCCGCACAAAGGTCTCTTCAGGTACTGAGCTCCAGAACATCCCCCCCCCACCCGCACAAAGGTCTCGTCAGGTACTGAGCTCCAGAACGTTCCCCCCCCCACCCGCACAAAGGTCTCGTCAGGTACTGAGCTCCAGGCCCCCCCCACCCGCACAAAGGTCTCGTCAGGTACTGAGCTCCAGAACGTTCCCCCCCCCCACCCGCACAAAGGTCTCGTCAGGTACTGAGCTCCAGAACGTCCCCGTCCCCCCACCCGCACAAAGGTCTCTTCAGGTACTGAGCTCCAGAACATCCCCCCCCCACCCGCACAAAGGTCTCGTCAGGTACTGAGCTCCAGAACGTCCTCCCCCCCACCCACACAAAGGTCTCTTCAGGTACTGAGCTCCAGAACGTCCTCCCCCCCACCCGCACAAAGGTCTCGTCAGGTACTGAGCTCCAGAACGTCCCCCACCCGCACAAAGGTCTCGTCAGGTACTGAGCTCCAGAACGTCCCCGTCCCCCCACCCGCACAAAGGTCTCGTCAGGTACTGAGCTTCAGAACGTTCCCCCTCCACCCACACAAAGGTCTCGTCAGGTACTGAGCTCCAGAACGTCCCCGTCCCCCCACCCGCACAAAGGTCTCGTCAGGTACTGAGCTCCAGAACGTCCCCGTCCCCCCACCCACACAAAGGTCTCGTCAGGTACTGAGCTCCAGAACGTCCCCGTCCCCCCCACCCGCACAAAGGTCTCGTCGGGTACTGAGCTCCAGAACGTCCCCCACCCGCACAAAGGTCTCGTCGGGTACTGAGCTCCAGAACGTCCCCGTCCCCCCACCCGCACAAAGGTCTCGTCGGGTACTGAGCTCCAGAACGTCCCCCACCCCGCACAAAGGTCTCGTCAGGTACTGAGCTCCAGAACGTCCCCGTCCCCCCACCCGCACAAAGGTCTCGTCAGGTACTGAGCTCCAGAACGTCCCCGTCCCCCCACCCACACAAAGGTCTCGTCAGGTACTGAGCTCCAGAACGTCCCCGTCCCCCCACCCACACAAAGGTCTCGTCAGGTACTGAGCTCCAGAACGTCCCCGTCCCCCCACCCGCACAAAGGTCTCGTCGGGTACTGAGCTCCAGAACGTCCCCCACCCGCACAAAGGTCTCGTCGGGTACTGAGCTCCAGAACGTCCCCGTCCCCCCACCCGCACAAAGGTCTCGTCGGGTACTGAGCTCCAGAACGTCCCCCACCCGCACAAAGGTCTCGTCAGGTACTGAGCTCCAGAACGTCCCCGTCCCCCCACCCGCACAAAGGTCTCGTCAGGTACTGAGCTTCAGAACGTTCCCCCTCCACCCACACAAAGGTCTCGTCAGGTACTGAGCTCCAGAACGTCCCCGTCCCCCCACCCGCACAAAGGTCTCGTCAGGTACTGAGCTCCAGAACGTCCCCGTCCCCCCACCCACACAAAGGTCTCGTCGGGTACTGAGCTCCAGAACGTCCCCGTCCCCCCACCCGCACAAAGGTCTCGTCGGGTACTGAGCTCCAGAACGTCCCCCACCCGCACAAAGGTCTCGTCGGGTACTGAGCTCCAGAACGTCCCCGTCCCCCCACCCGCACAAAGGTCTCGTCAGGTACTGAGCTCCAGGCCCCCACCTCCCCGCACAAAGGTCTCGTCAGGTACTGAGCTCCAGGCCCCCACCTCCCCGCACAAACATCCCGTCAGGTATTGAACTCCAGAATGTCCCCCCCCCCGTCAGGTACTGAGCTCCAGGCCCCCCCCAACATGCAAAAAGAATGTTCAAATTGAAGTTTACTCTGCTGTGAAAGTTAGCTTTTTGCAGCAGCAGCACAGCACTTTACAAAATGGCAAATATAGATTTTATAAACATAACAAAAACAACAAAGAAAAACCAGAAACATAGTCTGAGGTAGTATTAAGGTTTTTCAGGCTGGTTCAAGAACGTAATGGCAGTAGGAAAGGAACAATTGTTGAACCAACCTTAAGGTATGGGTCTTCAAGCTCCTAATAACAGAAAAAATAATAGGGCTTGACGCAGATGGTGAGGGTCTTTAATAATGGATATCCCTTAAATGTAAAGGCAGAGACCACTACAGTGGTTCCATTCATCACATCTTGTCAGTAAGAACAAACTAGAAGCAGAGAAGTTACTGGGGGAAAAAAATCTAACAAGATGTTGTGCACTTGGAAAGTCAGGCATTAATCCTTATAAATATAATAACATGAGTTCATCTGGGGAGTTGGGATTAGTATGCAAAGATTAATCAGTGAAAGTCAGCATGACCCTGTCTGGCTATTTAACTGATGTTCTTGAATAAGTAACAAAATGCATTGACAAAGGGCAGTGTGGTTGAACTTCCCCAAGAACTTTGATGAGGTAGCACATGGGAGACTGGTCAAAAAGATCAGAGCTCATGAGATGCAGGGTAAATTAGCAAGTTGGATCCAAAATTGGCTTGGTCGTATGAGGCAACAAGTGATGATTAAAAATTGTTTTTGTGATTGAAAACCCATGGTCATTGATATGTAACAGGGAATGGTTCTTGGACACTTCCTGTTTGTTGTATAATTTATGGATATGAACATAGGAGGGTGATTAACAACACTGCAGATAACACATTAGTTAGAGGTGCTGTTGATAATGAAGAGGATAGTCATGGGTCACAGGAAGACACTGTTAATGTTAGACAACAATATAATACATTTTCAGTGCATCTTGTCAGTTTAAAGGGAGAGTTGGAACTGGGGCTCTGTTGAGTACAAATGAAGCATGGGAATTGGGCCATGGTGAGCACAAAGGGAGCATGGAGACTGGCCCTGGTGAGGGAGAAGGGAATGCAGGAACCGAGGCCTCAGTGAGTGGGAAGAGGGCATGGCAAACTTCACCAAGTGAACTAGTTGCCACAACAATGGGGTTTCTGACTCATCAGATGAATCTCTTTCATAGAGCTTTATCAAATGCCTTCTAGAAATCCATGTTTGTAGCATCTATCATTGATGATGTGAGTGACTATCACAAATAATTTATCCAAATTCCTCGGACATAATAAGTTGTACGATAAGCTGATGTTTGTCATAGGACTCTGTCTTTCATTCTTTCAGAGGATATGGTTATTGCTGGAAAGCCCAGCATAATTTCCTAATCATAATTATTCTTGAACTGAGTGGTTTATTGGGTAATTTCAGAGAGCAAGCAATAGTCAGCTGCCACAACCAAAACAAGAGGTATTTGAACCATGTTCTTTTAGCAGCAATCTGGTATTTTCACAGTAACCATAACAGATACTGGCTTTCTCATTTCTGATTTGAATTAATTAAAATTCCCCAGATGAGCTCATGTTATTATGTTTAAATTGATTAATAGCCCTGTAACATCACAACAATATTTTTTGCTCCCTTCTGTTCAGCTGTCTCCCCTGCAATGAAAGTTAAACCAGAAAGGTGTCCAAATTCTCTCATCCCTGTTTGAGTTTCAGAGAGCTTTTATTGTCTCTCGTTTTTCTTCAAGCTCATTTGTCTGTTGTTAATGATAGTTTTTATTTCTGGAATCAAACACAATTTAAAATATTTTAATAAACTATGTAGTGAGTGGGGTGCCGCAGGGGTCGGTGCTGGGCCTGCAGCTGTTTATCATTTGCATTGATATTTGGAGGAGGGGACTGAGTGTAGAGTAGCAAAATTTGCTGATGACACTAAACTGAGTGGAAAAGCAAATTGTACAGAGGATGTGGAGGGTCTGCAGAGGGATATAGTTAGGTTAAGTGAGTGGGCCAAGGTCTGGCAGATGGAATACAATGTTGGTAAATGCGAGATCATCCACTTCGGAAGGAATGGAAGAGCAGATTATTATTTCAATGGTGAAAGATTGCAGCACACTGTTGTGCAGAGGGACTTGGGAGTGCTTGTGCATGAATCGCAAAAAGGCTTCCTCACTAAATATATTTAAGAAACAGATAGGTTTTTACGAAGTAAGGGAATTAAGGGTTATGGGGAAAAGGCAGGTAGATGGAGCTGAGTTTACGGCAGTTCAGCCATGATCTTATTGAATGGCGGGGCAGGCTCGATGGGCTGGATGGCCTACTCCTGCTTCTATTTCTTATGTTCTTATGTTCCATTGAAAATTGGAATTAGATTCATATTTAATATCACCGGCGTATGTCATGAAATTTGCTGTTATGCAGCATCAGTACATTGCAATACATAATAAAAACTAAAAAAAGTAGTGTGGTAGTGTTCTGGGTTCAATATCCATTCAGAAATCTGAAGCTGTTCCTGAATCATTGTGTATGTGCACCTTCAGGCTCCTGTACCTCCTCCCTGATGGTAGCAATGAGAAGATGGTATATCCTGGGTGAAGGGAGTCCATAATGATGGCTGCCGGCTTTTTAAGGCACCACTCTTTAAAGATGCCATGGATGCTGGGGAAGCTAGTGCCCATGATGGAGATGACTGAATTTACAACTTTCTGCAGCTTATTTTGATGCTGTGCAGTGCCACCACACCCCCCCCCCCCCCAACCTTACCGGACAGTGATGCAGCCAGTTAGAATGGCCTCTGTGGTACATCTGTAGAAGTTTGTGAGAAGTTGGCTTTAACTTCTAAAAATGACCCTTTTAAATCACAATTAGAAATTAAATCCTGCAAGTTATTTTTTTAAAACTGTAAAAACAGAAAATGCTGGAAATGCATAGCAGGTTAGGCTGCATGTGTAGAAGGGGAAACTGTTACCATTCAGGGTACTCTCGAACTCGGTGAATTCCCTAACACTGTTGTTTTGATGCTTGGGTTTTTCCTCTCATCCTGATTACGCAACCACATCTGATGTGAAGTTTTCAGGAGAAAGCATTGGTTAGTGTGACCTCTGTTCAGAGTAAGTCTGGCAAGACCAGAAGTAGTTATCAAGTCTGAGAAAAAAAAATTGGAATTGCTCAGAGTTTCCCAAACTCTGGGGATGGAGGGATTCAGACTTGTATGAGCAGATGACAATTGACAGCTTGTATAGTATGCAGTGTGTGTAAATGTCTCTGGTGTGTGTATTCCTCCAGGAACAGGCCCTGTGGTCGACGATGCTGTGCTGAACTAATTAAACTAATAATTAAAAGCCTACTAAGCTTGTTTCTTCAGCTTCTATGTACATTGCTTTCCATTCTCAGCATGTTCAAATGCCTATCTAAGAATCTCTTAAACATCTCTATCATATTTACCTACACCACCAGCCCCGGAAGTACAATCCTGGCACCCACCACTCTTGTATAAAATAAACTTGTCCAGCACATCTCCTTTAAACTTAACATCAATCTCACCTTAAATGCATGCCCTCTAGCTTTAGATACCTCAACCATGTGGGAAAAAAAGATGCCAGTTGTCTGTCTATGCCCTTCATAATCTTATAAACTTTTATCAGGTCTCCCCTCAGCCTCTGCCATTCCTGAGAAAACAGCCCAAATTTAAACAACCTCTCCTCATAGCACATACCCTCTAATCCAGGCATCTGCAATCCTTCCACATCCTTGCTTATAATGGTACAAACAAACCTGAATGAAACTGGATGTTTAGTAATAAAATGCGCCTCTTAACTTGGCCTTGTATAACCAAGGGAGAAGTTGTAAACCAGACGCGTCTCTTGAGCCGACATTCCTTAAAGTGAGCTTGTGTGCTCTTTCACAGGTTTCCATCTGTGTCTAAATCCTCAGAGAAGACAACTGAAAGCCTGGAGTTTCCCAAAGAGCTGATGGAGGACTGGAGCACGATGGAAGTTTGTGTTGACTGTAAGAAATTTATTTCAGAAATCATAAGCTCCAGTCGACGAAGTCTTGTCCTAGCGAACAAGCGTGCACGGTTAAAACGGAAAACTCAGTCTTTTTATATGTCCTCCACAAGCACGTTGGAATTTCGACTGGCGACGCCAAAGGAGCGAACTATAAAAGAGGTTTAGACTTGTGCCTTTTTATTTTCTCTCCTCTTCCTGAAGTTTCTTTTGTTGAACTGGCATCTCAGAAGGAAATAACTGGATCCATAAAACACTGGAACATGGGCTGACTATGCTAAAATTCCCAAGTATGTAACTTTCACCTAACATCAAAAGCCAGAATTCATTTATATGGACATATCTTTGTGAATGGGTTTTATCAAAGAAGAAATAATGTAAGTTACCTGTAAATAAATGTAATATATTTTATTAATAGGAGTATTTGGGCCCTACTGACATTGGTAATGGGCATCTTATTGCCACTTGCAACAGTTGAAAATTGACAACTTGTATAATATTTAATCAGTGCAGTTTATGTACATGGAATATACTACAAACAGACAAAGATTAATCTGGAACATCTGAGTAATCATATGCGATGTTTGTGTCTATAGACTAGTGAGGAAGATTGTTTTGGATGTGATGGGCACTGGGGGCTCACTTTTCTATGAATTTAAGAAGTTATTTTATGTTCTAGCAAGGATAATGATGGAATTATCACACTGTTCACTGATAAAGCTCCAGAAAATTGTCAGTATTTGTTAGACTGATTGGTGGACCCTTGCTAAATGCCAGCTTATGCAAGACAAGTTTTGCACTTAGATGAAGTACTTGTTTCAATGCTCTCTTTTAAAACCCTTTTGATTTTCTTTCTGACTGTAGCATCATGAGCAGTTGTCCTTGGAGCTAATCAGGCCAGCACAATGCAACAAATCCACTGCTAACTCAACTATTACCTTTCCCTCTGGGCTTATTGGTTCCCAGCCTGAACACTTAAGGAATAGATTGCCATCATCTCCACGACCTTTCACTCCAACCCTTCCTTCTCCCACCCACACCCCATGAGCCTGTGTACCTGGCTGTGCTACAATACATAGTTTCTAAATTATATTGGATAGCTGATATGAACAAGACTACCATTCAGTTCACTTGTACCACCGAGATTCCTGTATGTTCCTTGTAATTGCATTAAAAAAAAAGCACTGTAATCTTTATTGAGTCTATTGTCTCTTATTTAGCAGTGGTGAAAGAGTATTCACTTTAAGCCAGCGTATAACTTCTCCAACTTGGTCAGTTTCCTATATATATAGATTGATTGAGATACTGCTTGGAATAGGCCTTTCTGGCCCTTTGAGTCATGCTGCCTAGGAATCCCCAATTTAATCCTAGCCTAATCACAGGACAATTTACAATTACCAAATAACTTACCAACAGGTATGTCTTTGGACAGTGGGAGGAAACCCACACAGTCATGAAGAGAAGGTACAAACTCCTTACAGGCAGTAGCGGGAATTGAACCTGAGTCACCAATACAGTAAATCGTTGTGCTAACCACTGTGCTACTGTGCCAATATTCTGTAGGCTTACTACTTAAATAAATGATCATTTAAGTAGTAAGCCTACAGAATATCCACTTTTGACATTATCTTACACAGTTTTTGAATTTCAATGAGGTTAACTGGAGATAGTTAACACAGCTTATCACGGTGACAAGTGAACATTTTCTGTTTGCTGATTCTAATCCACAATTAAGTTTGAGAATTTATAATTTATAGTTTGGTTGAATAAAACTGTTTGGTTGATGCACAGCCTTTATACAGGAAGACCAACTTCAGTCATTCAATAGGTTCAACAAAAGAGAGACATTGATTTAACACCACAGAATTAGATACTGTTATGATGACATATGACAAAAGGCTGGAGTTTATTAGTACTCTAGTTTATGTTCAAATTATGCTAATTATGATTTCCTTATTTAAAATGTACAGAATTACAGCTGACGAAGGGTCTTGGCCAGAAGCATCGACTATTCATTTCCATAGATGCTGCCTGACCTGCTAAGTTCCTGCAGCATTTTGTGTGTGGTGCTCAGAATTACAACTCGTGTTTTTCTGTGTTTGATTGCACAACTTTTAGGATGTTGTTAGTCACAGGGAGCTGATAACCAGTCAGCATGCCATCATGCATTTTGAAATATTCTCTGCTTTACAAATTTGAACACTTGTAATAAGTAGAAGTGGCACAAAAGGAATTACTTGAGCAGCACACATGGTGAAATCATAGAAAACTACAACACAGAAACAGGCCCTTTGGCCCATCCAGTCCATGCTGGACCACTTAAACTGCCTAGTCCCATCAATCTGCACCTGGACCATAGCCCTCCATTCCACTCCCATCCATGTAGGTATCCAAGCTTCTCTTAAACATTGAAATTGAAATCGTATTCACCACTTGCACTGGCAGCTCATTCTACACTCTCACCCCTTTCTGAGTGAAGAAGTTTCCCCTTGTGTTCCCATTAAACATTTCACCTTTTACCCTTAACCTGTGACCTCTAGTTGTAGTCTCCCCCAACCTCAGTGGAAAAAGCCTGCTAGCATTTTCCCTATCTGTACCGCTCATAATTTTGTATAGCTCTATCAAATCTCCCCTCAGTCTTCTACATTAAAGGGAATAAAGTTCCAACATATTCAATCTTTCTTGACAAACTTACTGGAGTTCTTTGAGGACATAATGACTGCAGTGGATAGAGGGGAACAGATGGATGTCATATACTTGGATTTCCAGAAGGCATCCGATATGGTGCCACACAAGAGACTTATAAATATGATATAGGTGTATGGAGTCGGAGGAAGTGTATTGGCATGGATAGTAGATTTGTTAACCAATAGAAGACAGAGAGTTGGTATAAATGGGTGTTTCTCCGGTTGGCAGTCAGTGGTGAGTGGGGTGCCACAGGGGTTGGTGCTGGGCCCACAGCTGTTTATCATTTACATTGATGAACTGGAAGAGGGGACTGAATGTAGCGTAGCAAAATTTGCTATTGACACTAAACTGAGTGGAAAAGTAAATTGTACAGAGGATGTGGAGGGTCTGCAGAGGAATACAGACAGGTTAAGTGAGCGGGCCAAGGTCTGACAGATGGAATACAACGTTGGTAAATGCGAGATCATCCACTTCGGAAGGAATGGAAGAGCAGATTATTATTTAAATGGTGAAAGATTGCAGCATGCTATTGTGCAGAGGGACTTGGGAATGCTTGTGCATGAATTGCAAAAAGTTGGCTTGCAGGTACAACAGGTTATTAAGAAGGCAAACAGAATTTTGGCCTTCATTGCTAGAAGGATTGAATTCAGGAGCAGGGGGGTCATAATGCAACTATACAGATACTGCTGAGGCCGTACCTGGAGTACTGTGTGCAGTTCTGGTCTCCATACTTGAAGAAGGATATACTGGCTTTGGAGGCAGTGCAGAGGAGGTTCATCGGGTTGATTCCAGAGATGAAGGGGTTAACCTATGAGGAGCGATTGAGTTACCTGGGACTATACTCTCTGGAATTCAGAAGAATGAGAGAGGATCTTATAGAATCATACAGAATTTTGAAAGGAATAGATAAGATAGAAGTAGGAAAGTTGTTTCCATTGGTAGGTGAGACTAGAACTAGGGGACATTGCCTCAAGATTCAGGGGAGAAGATTTAGGATGGAGATGAGGAGAAATTGTTTTTCCCAGAGAGTGATGAATCTGTGGAATTCTCTGCTCAGGGAAGCAGTTGAGGCTTCTTCACTAAATATATTTAAGATACAGTTAGATAGATTTTTACTTTGTAGGGGAATTAAGGGTTAAGGGGAAAAGGCAGGTAGATGGAGCTGAGTTTACAGACAGATCAGCCATGATCTTACTGAATGGCGGGGCAGGCTCGATGGGCTGGATAGCCTACTCCTGCTCCTATTTCTTATGTTATTATGTTCTTATAACTCAGGCCCTCTGGTCCCAGTGACATCCTTGTAAATTTTCTTTGTACAATTTCAATCTTATTTACATCTTTCCTGTAGGTGGGTGACCAAAATTGCACATGATACTCCAAATTAGGCCTAACTGTTTTATACAACTTCAATATAACAATCCAATTCCTGTATCAATACCTTGACCTATGGAGGCCAATGTGCCAAAAGCTTTCTTAACGACTCTCTGTAACTTGACATCATTTTCAATGGACTTTGAACCTGTATTTCCAGATCACTTTGTCCTACCTCAGTGCTCTGTACCTCATTGTGGAAGATCTACCTTGGTTGATCCTCCCAAAATGCAACATCTCACACTTGTCTGCATTAAATTCCATCTGCCATTTTCTAGAAGTTGGGACCTCTGTGTATTGATAAAGAAAACTTTCCTGAACACATTTAACAAACTCTATCCCATCTAGACCTTTTACAATCTAGGAGTCCCGGTCAATATATGCAAAGTTAAAATCACCTACTATATCAGCCTTAAGTTTCTTGTAATAGTCTGTGATCTTTCTACAAATTTGTACCTCTAAATCCTGGGGATTGTTGGGTTGTCTAATGTAGACCCATTAACCTGGTCATACATTTCTTATTTCTCAGTTCCACCCATAACACCTCACTAGACAAGCTCTCCAGTGTGTCCTGACTGAGCACTGCCATGTCATTTTCTCAGTGTAGTAACGTCACCCCTCCCCTTTGAACCCTCCTGCTTTATCGTGCCTAAAACAACAGAACCCCAAAATATTATGCTTCCAGTCCTGCCCTTCTTACAACCAGATCTCACTAACGGCTACAGTACCACAATTCATCATGTTAATCCACTCCCTGAGCTCCTCTGCAATACTTCTTTCATTGAAATATAAGCAACTCAGTACACCATGCTCAACCATTTGCTTCCCGATTTTGAGTTCTTAACAACATCTGCCTCCACAACCTCTCCACTAACTGTTCTGGCACTCTGGTTCCCATCCCCTTGCAACTCTAGTTTAAGCCTCCCTGTGCAGTATGAGCAAGGATATTAGTCTCCCTTCAATTTAGGTGCAAACTGTCTCTTCTGTACAGGTGCCACATTCCCTGGAAGAGAGCCCAATCACCCAAAACTCTGAAGCCCTCTCTCCTACACCAACTCCTTAGTCACATCTTAAGCTGCATGATTTTATTATTCTGGCCCCACTAGCAAGTGGCACGTGTAGTAAAAATGAGATTACAACCCTGGAGGTCCTGCCCTTTAACTGCTCTTAACTCCCTGAACTCACTTTGCAGAACTTCATCCCTCTTCCTACCAATGCTGGAGGTTTGTTAATATTACTGGGGTGACTTAATTTGTTTTCTTCTCTTTAATTCTTCTCATTAAATTGTATTTAATGACTTGCGTGTTTATTCTTTATTAAATAATCACTCAGTTCTTCATTGCAGACACGTTATTACTTCCCTACATGGAAGATTATTCCACATATTTTTGATGAGTGGAGGATTATGCTGACACGTGTCCTTTCATGGAGGATTTAGAACTAGGAGAATATAATTTCATCATTAACGCGTGGCCCGTTAAGGATGAGGTAGCATTTGTTCTCTGAGACATGTGAATCCACAGAATTCTCTGTCCCGTGGAGATGATGAAGCCAAATGATTTACAATGTTCACAGCTGAGACAGACAGTCAATGGTTTTACAGAATGGACAGAAAAGTAGAGTTGAGTCCATGGCGAAGGTTCGAGGTGATAAGTGTACGGATCCTACTACCTCTGTACCAGTCAGTGTTCTCTAGTTTTCATGAAACACACTGAACTTACCATTTTTTTTTAAACACAAGAAATACTGCAGATGTTTAAAATATTGAGCGATACACTGAAAATGCTCATAGAGCTCAGCAAGTCAGTCAGCATCTATGGAGGGAAATAAATCCCGATACAGAGTCTCAGCCCAAAATGTCGACTGTTTATTCCCCTCCATAGGGACATAGCAACATGCTGGTAATGTTGTGTTACCCCATCATTTCATGTGTGCTACAAAGTTTATGTCAGTTATACTTCACATGTTATGGGAGTATTTCTAAAGGTTTGGAAAGAAAACTCAGTTTGAAGGTGTAACTCAAGCTCCTAATCTCCAGCCTAATCCTCATACTTGATAATTGGTTATTTGGCCCTTGACTATAAAACCAAAGATAAATCACCAGCTTTGTTACCAAATTACTGAAATAAACATCAGCTTTTGGAACATCTCTTTGCCCGGTTTGTTGTTCACACAATTGACACTCCCCCCCCCCCCCCCCCCCACCCCAAACCTTTGTCCTGCCAATTTAACAGGTAGATTTTCCAAATTAACATGGTGGTTTTCATATTGGTTGACATAGTAACTAATCTACAGGGCCTTTGATGGAATTTAACTAGTTAACACCAAACTCCAGCAGCTTGAGAGTTAATTTTCTTCTAGAAGGACTCCATCTATCCTGTCCGAACAGCAGTGTCAGAAAATTGTACAGTACCTACCTGGCCCTCAGGCTCATATTTGAAGGGTCAGTGTAGAAACAAAAGATGTTCTGAACCAACATACTACCTTAGTCGAAAGGTATCAAAGACTAACCTATATATGTATTAATATTGATTTATCTTGTACAGTATGTGCTTGGGTTTAGTATGTTAAATTAATACTAATTGACAAATCAGAATATCAAACACTTTTATTTTGCAGGTTGGTGGTGCTTTGTACATATATTTACTGTATATGACAATCAAGTGAAATCACTCGGCGGTATAACAGATAACAAACTGCACCTCTTCCCCCCCCCCCCCCACCACCCCTGTTCTCAGTACTCCCATCTCACACTGAGTTTACATACAGATACTTTTCTACAAGGCTGAGAATGCAATGGTGCCAGTGACGAGTAAATGTGGTCGATCAGGGGTGCACCTATATCCTGTTTCAGCGATGAATCAGCTTTTGAACTGGGCTTTCTCAAGCTGGGAACCCTAAATGAACAATTAAGTACATTGAGCATCTCAGTCTGAAACATCAGCTGTCCCTTTCCGGCCACAAATGCTGCCTTCCTCTGATTCCATAATTTTGTGGTCTCTTCTGACTCCAGTGCAATGATGCCCCATTTTGGTGAGTCATAACCTCATCTGAAATTGGCCACGTGGCTGGCAGTGAACAGAAAAATTATTAATGAGTGGGTGAATGAAAGCTGAGAAGTGAGATGATGCAAAGAAGCGGTAATATGTGGTGAGATACTGAGAAGCCGGGAGCTTGGAGGGATGTTGGCTGTTGCTAAAGGTGTCAATACAGCTGTAGAGGCAACATGGTGAATATGGGCCAAGATTTTGAGCATTGCATGTTATGGGGTGAGAAATTTCTTAGCCCTTATCTACCTTAATGACTTCTTCCCATCCAGAATGCACAGAGAATTTTTTACTGCTCCAAACTTGGTCTCCTGGACAACCTTTAACTCCCTTCAGTCCACTAAGGGAGCTTGATCAAGAAGCGATTAGTGATGGACATGTACTACCTTATCACAATGGTCACATCCTGATAGTGGATGTATAGATAGATAAATAAATAAATACTGAACAGGGCAACCCCCGTTTTGAAGTGGTTAGATATAGAAAACTAATACAATGAGCAGATGATACTTAAAATATGATATCAATGTAGGAACAGATTTTCAAGTCATTTTTTAAAAATGATTGTTGATCTCCTGTTTCAAGTCTATCTTCCTACTCTGTCCTCCTTAGTGTCCTATCAACTTTAGTGTTGAATATACTTCTGTCCTCTGGGCTAGGGAATTGTGCTATTGAAAGAGATCAATTTATCTGATTTGAACCTCAGTTGTGCCACTTTGATATTCCCTGTGAAGCTAATAAATCAAGTAACACTGAGAAATTGGGATCTTAAGGAATAACAGAAAATCAGTTTTTGTCAGAGTGGTTTATAATAAGGTGGTTTAACCATGAAGATTGAACAACTGAAGTCTAGACCCTGCTGGGTGCTTTCTGCTGTTATAACTACCAGATGGCATTCACACAGTCCACGTTTAATATTTCATTCCCCCACTGAATTTCATCCTGGAAAACAAAAAAAAAGTCTGCAATTGGAACAATGTTCTGTATTTGCAGAGAAAAATCTCATTTTTTAGCATTTTCCACAATAATGATACATTTTAAATAGTTTCAAACTCATGCAGGTGTAGCATTCTGAACAGCTAAGGCTCCATAACACCCCATTCTGCTTTCTATCTATTAACTTTCAACCAATACTGCTATGTTACCCCAGTTCCACATGTTCCATTGTTACTCATCCTCTTCCTGTGCAAACAATGGCTTATCCTTGGAGGTGGTTCTGGATAGTGAACATCTCTCTGTGGCTCACCCAACTCAGACATTTTGAGCTTATTATACATTTCCCATAGAACTTCCTCAGCACAGAAAAACCTAATCCCCTTGAGATGAAAAATTATGGGTATGATCCTCCTGTTTTTCTAGTTAATGACAATTCATAATTCTCAAACAACAAAGTCACTTACTGTATAGTAATCTACATGCTGTATTTAAAATTATACACATGTTTTGGCCACCGACACCTTTGCTGACTGTTCGTTGTAGTCATTTCCTTCTAACTCTTCTTCCAGCTCCTTCTCATTATCATCTTTATTGCTGAATTCTTCCACAACTGTGAACACATTGCTTTCTCCAACAGTAATATTTGTTAATTTAGATCTGACGATTTCGATGTCAGCTTGGAAGGTTTCCATACTATATACATCTGTGCCGTTTGAAATGCTGGACAAGCAAGATGTAGATGTTGCACCGATAACATTTCCTAATCAGAAAATTTATCAAAGTCAATGATTAGATACAGCTAAGATTAGATTCGATTAGGGTTAAAATGCACTAGCCAAATCAGGTGCCAAAAATAAACACAAGTCTTAAAGGAAAAAAATATTGGAAAGGGATTTAATTTTCTCTGGTAGTACGTGGCTTTGCTTTTATACATTGCTTGTTTTCCCACTTATATAAAATTGCACTAAAATGGTAATTTTACAGTGAATAATATGGTAAAATCTCTTATTGGGAAAATGCCAACAAAGCACCTGTAAAATCCTAATGTAGAGTCCAACATAAGTTAAACAAGGAAATCACCTTTGACAAATCTGTCAGTGTTCGATATTGTGACTACCACAGAATGGGGTTTATTTGGACTTTCAATAAATTAGATAAATAGAGACTATGGCACAGAATAATGGATTGAGGATAGACTAACAAATAGAAACAGTAGGAATGAAGAGCTTATTTCCGGTTGCCAAGCTGTGACCAGTGGAACATAACAAGTATCAGTTACTGGATCACCATCTGTCAATCACTCAAAGGGAGCTAATATATTATGCTTTCATTTTTTTGAGAGTCGCTGGAAAAGTAGAATTTAATACCTATCCCTAATTTCTCTTGAACTTAATGGTTGACTGAACCACTTCAGGGGTTATTTAAGTGTCAACCTTTCACTTAGTGAGCCTAAGATCACACGTAGGCTGGATAAGGATGGCAGATACCCTTCGCAAAGAATATTAGAACACCAGTGGGTTTTTACAACAATCCAATAGTTTTGTCATCTTTATGCAAGAAGCTGAATTTTGAGGTTGTTTGTGGCATACATACTTTGATTATAAATTTACTTTGATTTAAACTTTTAATCGCTGTTTTTTAAAATAATTGAATATTGTCATTCTGAATTGAAATCCCATAGAATAACACTACTATCCCAGAACAATTAAAATGGATGCACATAAGATAAAGCCTCTCAGCACCTTCCCAAGTGCGATTAAGGAAGAGCAGCAGTGAAATGTTGCTTTAATGCAACTTTCCCAACCAAATTTATAAGACACTTAGACAGGTACATGGACAGGGAAGCTTTCCAGGGTTCCTAACCTCCCAACCAAGGACCACTAAGTTAATGGTAAGGCTCCACAGCATAATGAAGATTGAGAACCCCTGCTTTAGATGGGTCAAATGCAGGCTAATGAGACCAGCTCACCTGGGCCAGCATGGACAGATTGCTTCAATGGCCCTGATTCCACTCTGTATGACTCTATGAGCTGTGATAGTGGAATTTGAATTCTGGATTTTTAATAGAGCATCTGCAGGATAAAGTCCTTAAGGGAAAGGAAGTTGTCAAGACACAAAGAAATTACAAACTGACAGATACAGATTGAATGCAGTTGGAATATACCGTGGAGAAATGTAAAGTCAACAGACTTCAGCCTCCCATTATGGCCTGGCTTTGTTGTTTACAGTATATGCCAGGTTAGACCATTGGCTAAATGAAATAGTTCTGACTATGGAGAGCTATCTAAACAATGGATCAGAAATGAAGGTTATTTGTTACAATTGCAGAATGAAGAAATAACAAAGAAAACATACCACATTCTTGATTTATACTTGTGGCAGGCTCCTCGGTGTTGGATAATGGTGCGGTTGTTATGATGGACATACTGTTGCCTGAGCCAAAAGTGCAGTTGTTCAGATTTGAGTTGCAGATGCATATCTTGCATATCACTGGCGACTGCACTGCTGGGGGAGAGAAAATGTCAAATGTTTGCTGACTGCCTTGTATTTAACCATCACTTAACTCCCACTTTGAAGGCTGGAAGGACAACCCTGAGTAATATTAGGGACGAATGAGAAATGAGGTGTGAAAATGTCACTGATTAGTGGGATAATATAACAGAGTTCACACCATTTTTCTGAGGTGGTCTGCCACACTCATAGAAGATGATTGATGGAGACTTTCTCAGCAATTCTCCTTCAATATTTCTGCATGGTAAATCCTTTCTGAATAAGGACAAAAGTTTATTTTTACTTCCAACAATATCAGTCATCTGCCTGGACTCACAGTTCACTCCCACATCCCTAGGGTAACCCTACTTCATTATACTCCATATTAAACTGAAAGCCTGCAATTCTGATTGATTTAGCATGCTGCCGACATTCCTAGGTTTAATCCTGATGTACGACCTAGGCCCGAAACATCGACTGTTTATTCCCTTTCAAAGATGCTGCCTGACTTGCTGAGTTTCTCCACCATTTGGTGAGTGTTATGCAAGATTTTAAGCATCTGCAGAAACTCTTAATGCAGACCACTCTCTTTCAAAGCTCTGCCAGTTTGGACTGATGATCCAGTTCCATTTCTGCATTTTTCAGTTTCTATATTATAGTAGGAACATTCAGCATCCTCCCTGACTTCCTGCAGTCACCCCACTCCTGACACATTATATTTATTGAGAAACTGACTAGAGGGCCTGATTGCAACCATTATTTCAATCAGATATGTTCTTTCAAGTCATCCTAAATACAGAGGAGCTGTTTCTTCTATCCAGATGGTAGGGACATAACCTCAGGACAAAGATTCACTGAGATGTGGGTAGAATTTCTTTCCACGGAGGTTTTCTGCTCTTCCACAGAAGAGAATGAACATCCACTTGTTGGCTGAGGTTAAAGGATATTTGGGCATGTGGGAATATAAAGACAGTGCAAGGAAATCAACAATGCTCAGGATTTAGAACACAGCACCAGAACAGGCCCTTCAACCATGATGTTTGAGCTGAAAATTATGACAAATTAAACTAAGCCTATCTGTCTGTGATTCCTTAAGGTTGTTATAGCCAGGGGTGGTAGTAAGGATATGCTCCCATGACCTATTAAATGCTCCCAAAGGCGTGAGTCTCAAATAGCCTCTAAGAATCAAGTCCAGCTCCTGGCCTACATGTGTGGCTTAGCTACTAAGCCCAGTGAAGACATTTCTACTTTCAGGATTAGGGGAGGAGGCAATGGCAGGTTACTGGTGCCTTAAAACCAGTCACTTTGGGCAGATGGGGTTCATCAGCCATGGTTGGCAGCTCATCTCTAGGAGAAGGAAAACTCTGATCTCAAACCTCCAATTCCTTGCCACTATACCCACTCATGGGAAAGGTTTCAGGAGTAAGCCATGAGGAAAAACCCAGAGCTGAAGAACCTAAGACAGTTTAATGCTGACTGGAAACTCCTGCAATGCCACTGGTGCCAAACTGTATCAGTCTTTGTCGTTCCTTTGGATTCATCAGCCGCATGGAGAAGGGGCGCCTGCTACATGGGCAACACATTGCTCTCCATATTCTACTGCCCTGGCTTGCATACTGGCATGTGCTTCACATAGACAACTGGGAAGCAACATCCATGGTCAATCCCAACCAACGGAGGGCCTCCTATCTGCCTTGCCTTGATCTATATCCCTCTATTCCCTGCGTATCCATGTGCCTGTGTAAATGACTCTTAAGTGTCACTATTGCCTCTGTTTCCACTACTACCCTTGGTAGACCAATCCATTCACACACCATTCTGTGTGTAAAGAACCTGCTCTGCACATTCCCTTCAAAATTTACCCCTCTCACCTTACAGCTATGCACTCTCATATTTGACGTTTCTACCCTCGGTCAAAGGCTTCCTTTGTGAAATCCTTGAGACAGTCTGGCATTAGATTCACCAGACAAATGCAAGTTATCTTTGATGTAATGTATATGAAATTCTTCAATCCAACAACCAGCTCCATTTACAAATACTGTATCTATTGTATATCGTAGAAGAACCCAGCTAATATTGGCATTGCTTTAATTCTAAGTAAAGGCGTTAAAGAAGAAAGAGTTTCGAATCAGTTAGTCAGTGAATTCTGATGCCATTTGAGCACATGACTTAGTCTGGTGCTCCAGTGCAGTTCTAAGGGGCACCACTGGTTGAGATGTAAAGCCAA
The DNA here is from genome assembly GCF_048418815.1 of Hemitrygon akajei. NCBI lineage: Eukaryota > Metazoa > Chordata > Chondrichthyes > Myliobatiformes > Dasyatidae > Hemitrygon > Hemitrygon akajei. Next base: position 83,976,029 of record NC_133124.1, read on the forward strand.
GGGCTTTGTTTCTCCTCAAAACACTATTCCCAGTGCCATTCTTGATAGATACCCTTTAACCAATATCTTAAATCAGCCTTATACTGCAGCATGTAAATTAATGGCCTCTCCATTTCAACAGTGACAATATTTTAAAACTACCTCAATGAATCTACATTGCTCTGGATTGGAAAAGGTTATGCAAATTGTTTCTTTCCACAATAGCAAATAACACTAGACCGCAGCAGTGTCAAAGCTTAGAAACGCTGTTCTGAATTCTAGTCCTGCCATCAGTTTCCTCTGGTGGCAGGACCAGACTCTCATATTTTTTTGGATTGAGGTAGGTTGAGGGTGAGTGAAGGTAGATTGCAGCATTGCTTAAACACCAATAAGCAGCTTTGACACTTCCTGTAGAATATATCGCCATGGGAGTAATCAGGAAAGTAGACATCAATGTAAAGTTGGCTCAAAAAGTAACTTGAAATGTTTGCAGAAAGCAAGCATGAGATATCAGCAAGCATAAGTAGCTACTTCTAGGAATCACTGATTTTCTTTTTAATTTGAAGTCCAATGATTTTTAAGTATGCACAATGTTTTGCAATGCTTAAGTGATTAAGCAACAAAATTCCAAAGCATTTGAATTTTATCCAGTAGATCAAATTCTCAAATTTATCCCCTATCTTTATGTGTAGTTTCATCAGTGATCTGCCTTTCTCTAATCCATTTCACTATGATCAGAAGCAAATATTAAACCAGGCCCCAATTTCAATTTCATATTCTGGGCAAAATATAAAATACAGATCCAAGAAAATTGACAATTACTTTAAATTTATTAGTTCTGTATTAAGATATTGAGCATAAAAGTGACCTAATGGAAAATTTTAATTTCTGTGAATAAAAATAAGGCTAAAATTCCGATGAAAATACACTGAAGCATTAAACACATCATTTCATCAAAAACGTTTGTGTTTTTCCAGTATTTTAAATTAGCATTTTATATTTGATTTTTCTACATCCCCTGAATGCAGATTGATGTAGTTAGTTATGAACAATTTAATCTCCAATTCTGAAAAATCTTGACATATTAACGTACTTACCATAAGAAGGTGGCTTCAATAATGAAGTCATTGGAATTTTGTTAGTAGAATTAACTGCTGGAATCAATTGAGAGAAGTTAGACAAACTCTGTATCAATGTTTCTCTATAATCATTAAAACATTCTTATTACATGAAATAACTGAATGCCATATCAAATTATTAAAATTAGGATTGATGTTTTCCATCATTGAAATTTTGTAAGAAAAAGAACCTGTATTTATTTGCTACCTTTAAGTCAGTAAAAATATCCCAGAGCACAATACAGGAGCACATTCCCAGAAAATCCCATATTTGTAGTAAGTACATTTATGGATGATAATACTTAAAGAAACAAATAAACTAATTGGGAGAGTTTTCTGTATTAAGTATTTGTAGTGGATGATGCCTATATGGATTTTAGCAAGGTCTTTGACAAAGTCCCTCATGGTAGGCTAGTTTGCAAGGTTAGATTGTAGGGATCTAGGGGAGATGGTCGATTAAATTCATAATTCAGTGCTAGAAAGCAGAGAGCGATGGTGGAGGTTTGTTTCTCAGATGGGTGGTCTGTGTGTAGTGGTGTGCCACAAGAGTTGATACTGTGACCTTTGGTGTTTGTAATTTACGTAAAGAATTTGGATGAGAATGTATAAGGTATGGTTACTAAATTTGGGGATAATACTAAAATAGGTGGTGTTGGAGATAGTGTAGAATGGTATGAAAAATTGCAGAGGGATCTTGAACAGGTAAATACGTGGGCTGAGGACTGGCAAATTGCTTTCAATCCATATACACTGGTTTAAGTAATCAAACCAGTATGGGACTTGTACAGTGAATGATAGAGCCCCAGGGTTTGCTATGGAACAGAAGGACATGAAAGGGCAAGTGCATTGTTCACTGAAAGTGGTATCATGGGTAGGTAAGGCAGTGAAGAAAGCATTTGGCACACTGGCCTTCATCATTCGAGGAGGGTAGTGAGTATATCGGAGTTGGGAAGTTATATTACAGAATATAAAAGCAAGGAGATAATGTCGAGCATTTAGAAGACACTAGTCAGGCCGCACTGAGAGTACCGTCAACAGTTTTGGGTCCCATATCTCAGAAAGGATGTGTTGTCATGGAGAGAATCCAGAAGAGATTCGCGAGGATGATTCCAGGAATGAGGGGGTTAACATGTGAGGAGCATTTGGCAGCTTTGGGCCTGACTCACTGGAAATTAGAAGAATGTGTGGGGATCTCATTGAAACCTACTGAATGCTAATAGGACTAGATAGGGTGGATGTGGAGAGGATGTTTCCTATGGCGGGGGTATCCAGAACTAGAGGGCACAGCCTCAAAACTGAGGGATGACCTTTTAGAATTGAGGTAAGGAGGAATGTATTTTAGCTAGAGAGTAGTAAATCTGTGGAATGCTCTGCCACCGATATCACTGGAGGCCAAGCCCGTGGGTATACTTAAGGTTGATTGTTTCTTGATCTGTCAGAGCATCAAAGGATATGGCGAGAGGGTAGGTGTATGGGGTTCAGTGAGATCCAGGATCAGCCATGACGGAATGACAGAGCAGACTCAATGGGCTGAATGGCCTAATTCTGCTCCTATATTTTATGGTCTTATATATGATGTTGGTGAGGCTGTATTTAGAGTATTGTGTGCAATTCTGGTCATCCCATTATAGGAAAGATGTTATTAAGCTAGAAAGATGCAGAAAAGGTTTATCAGGATGTTGCCTGGAGTTTGGGGCTGAATTACAAGGAGAGGTTGTTTAGACTGGGAGTTTATTCCCGGAATGGAGGAGACTGAGGGGCAACATGATAGAAGTCATGAGGGACATAGGGTGAAAACATAATCTTTTTCACAGGAAGGAGATACTAAAGACAACAAAACATAGGTTTAAGATCAGAAGTGAGTGATTTAATAGGGACATTTGGTATTAATTACTGAAAAGATTTATAATTCTAGATACTACAGTCTTGGATTCATTACCAAGATAAATACCCAATTGCATTGGAGTTTTGGCTGCTTGCCAACTATATACCACACCTTTATAATTAATTCTGTAACTGACAGAAAGGTCTTAGCATCTAGCTCCCAAAGACATCATTAAATGTATTGCTAACTCCATCATTTCGGCACTGCAGCTTAAAATTTCTGATGGTGTTGATTCTAGATAATGTTAATCTTTTTCGTATAATAGCTAAATATGTGAAACATGTTTGTTTAATAGCTCATATTTGATGTTTGATTGACAATGACACCAATTGATTTTACAGAAACCATCGAGAATACTTCAAAAATGTATAAAGTTGTAGTGTTTGCATTGGCAAGTCAGTGCTGGCATTTTCCTCTGTAAGTAAGTGGCACAGTGGAGTAGTGGGTAGTGCTGATGCCTCACAGCTCCTGCAGTCCCGACTGCATGGACTTCGCACGTTCTCTCTGTAACTCTATATGTTTCCTCTGGGTACTCTCACATCATAAAGACACGCGTATTGGATAAACTGGCCATTGTAAGTTGCACCTAACGTGTCAGTGATTGTTAGAATCTGAGAGAAGGTGATGGAGATGATCGGGAGAATAGGTTACAGAGAAAATTAGGAGGGAAATAGGATTGTTGTGTGAGGCGGCATATACTCTACAGGTTCACATATCCCTCTCCCCCAGCTTCCAAATGCCCAACCCACATACGGCTTGTTCATATAAACGGGTATTTGGAAGATGAATAAGGTGTATTTGCCAGCTGCTGAGGGGGTGTAGGCATCTCCTGCCATGTGGCAACTTGGCTCATGGTGACAGTTTCAACTTGCCACCTGTCTGGGTTGGAAGCTGTTCACTAGAACACAGCCCTGTTGCCACCTGGGGAGGATATGTGTGTTGTAGGGAAAATATGGAAATATGTCTATTTTTATAAATTCCATGCTTTATTAGTGAACTTTCAATTCTTCAAAGCTTTTAAAAACAGCACTTCTTGTCTCCTTCATTTCATTTAGATCCTAATCATTGAAGGTTATCATTCTTTTATCAGGACTGTAGAGAGCTGCAGAGAGGAGTGGATTCAACCCAATACATCATGGTATATCCCTCCTCATCATCTACACTACATGAGGCACTGCCTCAAGCAGAAAACTTCTATCATCAAAGATCCCCACCATCTGGGCCATGCCCACTTTTTGCTGCTCCCATGGGCAGAAGGGCAGAAGCCTTAAGTAGAACAGCTACTTCCCTTCAACCACTTCATTCTCAAACTAACCCGCACAACACTTATCACCAGCTCACTATAGCAACACTATAACCACTTTGACCGCTTTGCACTGCAACGGACTTGTTTTGTGTTCTTTCTTTTCTTCCAAGGATGCCTACCCTGAAGAAGTTCAAATCTTCCCAGTCTTGGCCCGAAACAGTGACTGTACTCTTTTTCCATAGATGCTGCCTGGCCTGCTGAGTTCCTCCAGCATTTTGTGTGTATTGTGTATATATATTTTCCTATCCTGTTAGACTATGTCACGTATTTTGTCTCATAATGTCTGTTATCATTTTCACACTCTCCCATTCTTAGCATTGGGATTAAATTTCCTCATCGTCCTAAGTTCTTAAGTCAAGATCACATATCTATATAGAATAACATAGTGATGCAAAACAGATTTTACACAAGAGGCTGTACACGTGAGTATGCAGGGAATGGAGGGATAAGGATCTCGTGCTCACAGAAGAAATACTGTTTAAATTGGCATCATGCTTTGCTGTACTGTTCCATGTTCTATGCTCCATTAGGAGACATGGCCAAATTCTTTGGTCAATGGTGCAGCTTTTAAAGAAATTCTTAAATAATAAAAAATGGTATGGAGAGATTATATGAGGAAAAGAATTCCAGAGCAGGGACCTAGGGATCTGTGTCTTGGGGCAAATCATGAAGATAAAGAAGAAAAGGAAATAATATGAAGAATTAGGGAAGGTGCCTGAACTAAAAGTGCATCACTCACAGGATCAAATCATAGTTCCGAAGTAACAGAGGAATAAAAGGACTGACATCAGTTGGAGAAGCTCTAAGCAGAATTTTTACCTTGTTCTCTGACTAGTTGTTCACTGAGATGTGGGTCACACGTTTTAAGAACCTGGAGAAAGATGCCACAGGCTTTTGACCCTTTCCGGATGACAACAGAGAGCAGCTCAGATGCCTTGGAGAGCACCTCAGTCTTAGAAATAATGACATTAAGTTCATATTGGCTGAGAATCCGGGCACTGTAGAGGGAGTATGCAATCTGCTCCGCCACCGCGGGGGGCATTGACATACTCATCGCATAGTAATGTTTGCGGAGATCTGTTAATTGCAAACACAACATGTAGTTATTAGTTTAAAATGATCTTTATAAGTGTTAATTATAGCAGCAATATCCTCTTACTGTAACAAAGCAAATTTTATATGAAATGTCGCAAAACGCATCACAGCAAGGGGGTGGGAACCAGAGCGCCAGAACAGAGAGTGGAGTGGTTGTGGAGAAAGATGTTGCTAAGCCCAGAGACAAAGTCAGGAATCAAAAGTTCGAGCATGGTGGGACTAATGTTCTGAGCTGCATATATTTCATTGCAAGGGGTATTGTAAAGGTGGATGAGTTTAGGATAGATCTGCATATGGAATTATGACACTGTAGCCATTATGACAGTGAGACTAGGCTGCAGGAGCCGCAGGACTGGCAGCTCAATGTTCCAGGGTTCTGTTGTTTTAGTCGCTGTAGAGCAGGAGGGATTAAAGGGGAGGTTGGCATTATTAGTCAGGGAAAATGTCACAGCAGTGTTCATTTACGACAGAACAGAGAGCTCATCTAATGAGGCTTTATGGGTAGAACTGAGGAATAAGAAATTGCATAACATTCCATGTTAATGGAATTATACACCACCCAATACTCCTAGGGATTTAGAGAACCAAATTTGTAGAAGGATCGCAGACTTGCAAGAAGTATAAGGTTGTGATAGTCGGTGATTTTAACTTTCCAAGCTGGCATAGAAAGAGGTTGTAAATATGTTCAGAAAGTTTCCTTAATCAATACATGGATGTTCCAACTAGAGAGAGTGTGATACTAGATCTCCTATTAGGGAATGAGACAGGGCAGGAGACAGAGGTTTGTGTAGGGAAACATTTTGCATCTAGTGACCATAAAGCCACTAGAAACATAGAAAACCTACAGTACAATACAGGCCCTTCAGCCCACAAAGCTGTGCCGAATATGCCCTTACTTTAGAAATTACCTAGGGTTACCCTTAGCCCTCTATTTTTCTAAGCTCCATGTACCTATCCAGGAGTCTCTTAAAAGACCCTATCGTACCCACCTCCACCACCATCGCCAGCAGCCCATTCCACGCACTCACTACTCTCTGCATAAAAAAAACTTACCCCTGATATCTCCTCTGTACCTACTTCCAAGCACCTTAAAATTGTGCCCTCTCGTGTTAGCTATTTCAGCCCTGGGAAAAAGCCTCTGACTATCCACATGATCAATGCCTCTCATTATCTTATACACCTCTATCAGGTCACCTCTCATCCTCCGCCGCTCCTAGGAGAAAAGGCTGAGTTCACTCAACCTATTCTCATAAGGAATGCTCCCCAATCCAGGTAACATCCTTGTAAATCTCCTCTGCACCCTTTCTATAGTTTCCATATACTTCCTGTAGTGAGGTGACCAGAACTGAGCACAGTATTCCAAGTGGGATCTGATCAGGGTCCTATATAGCTGTAACATTACCTCTCGGCTGTTAAACTCAATCCCATGATTGATGAAGAGCAAGCACTGTATGCCTTCTTAGCCACACAGTCAACCTGTGTAGCAGCTTTGAGCGTCCTATGGATGCAGACCCCAAGATACCTCTGATCCTCCACACTACCCAGAGTCTTAACATTAATGCTATATTCTGCCATCATATTTGACCTACCAAAATGAATCACCTTACACTTATCTGGGTTGAACTTCCTCTGCCACTTCTCAGCCCAGTTTTGCATCCTATCAATGACCCACTGTAATCTCTGACAGCCTTCCACACTATCCACAACACCCCCAACCTTTGTGTCATCAGCAAATTTACTAACCCATCCCTCCACTTCCTCATCCAGGTCATTTATAAAAATCACAAAGAGAAGTTGTCCCAGAACTCTGTTTCTGTCTGTAAAGTTCTATGGTTCTATTTGGAGGGATATGGCCCAGGTGCAGGTCAGTGGGACTAGGCAGAAAATGGTTCGGCACAGCCAAGAAGGGCCAAAAGGCCTGTTTCTGTGCTGTAATGTTCTATGGTTCTAACAGATCCCTGAGGCACACCACTGGTCACTGACTTCCATGCAGAATATCTACAACCACTCTTTGCCTTCTTTGGATCCACAAAGCAAGGACCCCTTGGATCCCATGCCTCCTTATTTTCTCAATAAGCCTTGCATGGGGTACCTTATCAAATGCCTTGCTGAAATCCATATACACTACATCTACTGCTCTACCTTTATCAATGTGTTTAGTCACATCCTCAAAAAATTCAATAAGCTCATAAAGCACAACCTGCCTTTGACAAAGCCATGCTAATTATTCCTAATCATATTATGCCTCTCCAAATGTTCATAAATCCTGCCTCTCAGGATCTTTTCCATCAACTTACCAACCACTGAAGTAAGACTCAATGGTCTATAATTTCCCAGGCTACCTCTACTCCCTTTCTTGAATAAGTGAACAACATCTGCAACCCTCTAATCTTCTGGAACTCCTCCCATCCCCAATGATAATGCAAAGATCATTGCCAGAGGCTCAGCAATCTCCTCTCTCTCCTCCCACAGAAGCCTGAGGTACATCTTGTCCGGTCCCAGAAACCTACCCAACTTGATGCTTTCCAAAAACTCCAGCACATCCTCTTCCTTAATGTCTATATGCTCAAACTTTTCAATCCACTGTAAATCATCCCTACAATCGACAATATCCTTTTCCATAGTGAATGCTTATGCAAAGTATTCATTAAGTATCTCTGCTATCTCCTCTGGTTCCTTATACACTTTTCCACTGTCACTCTTGATTGGTCCTATTCTCTCACGTCTTATCCTCTTGCTCTTCACATACTTGTGGAATGCCTTGGGTGTCTCTTTAATCCTGCTTGCCAAGGCCTTCTCATGGCCCCTTCTGGCTCTCCTAATTTCATTCTTAAGCTCCTTCCTGCTAGCCTTATAAACTTCTAGATCTCTATCATTACCTAGTTTTTTGAACCTTTTGTAAGCTTTTCTTGTCTTTTGGTCAGGTTTACAACAGCCTTTGTACACCATGGTTCCTGTACTCTACCATCCTTTTCCTGTCTCATTGGAATGTACCTATACAGAACACAGCGCAAATATCCCCTTAACATTTGCCACATTTCTTCCGTACATTTCCCTGAGAACATCTGTTCCCAATTTATGCTTCCAAGTTCCTGCCTGATAGTTTCATATTTCCATTACTCCAATTAAAGTCTTTCCTAACTTTTCTGTTCCTATCCCTCTCCAATGCTACGGTAAAGCAGATAGAATTGTGATCACTAACTCCAAAACGCTCTCCCACTGAGAGACCTGACACCTGATCAGGTTCAGTTCCCAATACCAGATCAAGTACAGCCTCTCCTCTTGTAGGCTTATCTACATATTGTGTCAGGAAACCTTCCTGAACACACCTAACAAACTCCACCCCATCTAAACCCCTTGCTCTAGGGTGATGCCAATCAACATTTGGGAAATTTAAATCTCCCACCACGCCAACTCTGTTATTATTACACCTTTCCACAATCTGTTTCCCTATCTGCTCCTCAATGACCCTGCTACTTATTGGGTGGTCTATAAAAATCACCCAGTAGAGTTATTGACCACTTCCTGTTCCTAACTTCCACCCACAGAGACTCGGTATCTCTGATCAACGGAGCCACATCCCCACCTCTTTTGCCTCCCTCCCTGTCCTTTCTGAAACATCTAAAGCCTGGCACTTGAAGTAACCATTTCTACCCCTGAGCCATCCAAGTCTCTGTAATGGCCACATCATAGCTCCAAGTACTCTAAGCTCATCCACTTTGTTCATGATGCTTCTTGCATTAAAATAGACAGATCTCAAACCATTGGTCTGAGCGTATCCCTTCTCTATCAGCTGCCTACCTCCCTCTTGCACTATCTCCAATCTTTCTCTATTTGTGAGCCAACTGCCTCTTCCTCCATCTCTTCAGTTTGGCTTCCACTCCCTAGCAATTCTAGTTTAAATTCTCCCCAATAGCTTTAGGAAACCTCCCTGCCAGGATATTGGTCCCCCTCGGATTCAAGAGCAACATGTCCTTTCTATACAGGTCATGCCTGCCCCAAAAGAGGTCCCAATGATCGAGAAATCTGAATCCCTGCTGCCTGCTCCAATCCCTCAGCCACGCATTTATCCTCTACCTCACTCTATTCCTATACTCACTGTCGTATGGCATAATTACATTAGTTTCAATGTAATTATGAAAAGGATATAGATCTAGTCCTCAGATTAAGATTCTAATTTGGAGAAAGTCAAATTCTTTGCTGGCAAAGGTGTTCTTGGTAAGGTGAATTTTTGAGAGTACAGAGTTTGTATATTCCTAACAGGGAACCTTGGTTTTCAAGAGATATTGAGGCTCTGGTTAAGAAAGAAAAGGAAGTGCATAGCAGTGTTAGGTAGGCAGGTACTTGAGGAGAAGAAGAAATGCAAAGGAACACAAGTAGGAAATCAGGAGGAGGAAAAGGCATGAAGTTGCTCTAGCAGACAAGGTGAAGGAGAATCCCAAGGGCTTTTATGGATATAAGAAGACCAAAAGGATAACAAGGGACAAAATTGGTTCTCTGGAAGATCTGATTGCTCATCTATGTAGGGAGATCTTAGTTGGATGTTTTGCATCTGTATTTACTTTGGAGATGGACAAAGTCTATTGATGTGAGACATTGCAGTAGTGAAATCTTGGAGCCTATACAGATTACAGAGGAGGAGGTGTTCGCTGTCTTGAGGCAAATCTGTGTGAATAAGTCCCCAGGCTCTGACAGTGTGTTTCCTCAGACCATGTGGGAAGCTAGTGCAGAAATTGCAGGGGCCTTAGCAGAGATAGTTAAAACACGCTTAGCCACAGTTGAGGTGCTGGAGAATTGGAGGATAGCTAATGTTGTTCTATTGTTTAAAAAAGGCTCTAAGAATAAACTAGGAAATTATAGACATATGAGCCTGACATCAGTAGTGAGAAAATTATGGGAAGGTATTCTAAGGAGCTGGATATATAAGTATTTGCATAGGCAGGGATTGATTAAGGATAGTCAACATGGCTTTTTGCGAGGTAAGTCATGTCTGACCAATCTAGTTGAGCTTTTCAAGGAAGTTAGCAGGAAAGTTAATAGAGATAAGGTAGTGGCTGTTGCCCACATAGACTTTAGCAAGGGCTTTAACAAGATCCTGCATGGGAGGTTGGTCAAGAAGATTCAGTTACTTGGTATTCAAGATAAGGTAGTAAACTGAATTAAGTGTTGGTTTCACGAGAGAAGCCAGAGTGGTAACAGATGGTTGCCGCTCTGACTGGAGGAATGTGACTAGTGGTGTGCCTCAGGGATTGGTGCTGCGTCTGTTGTTGTTTGTCACCAATATTAATTATCTGGATGATTAATAACCCTAACCCTAATGTGGTAAACTGGATCATAAAATTTGCGAATGGCACCAAGATTGGGGGTGTAGTTAACAGCAAGGCAGACTATCAAGGCTTGCAACTGGATCTGGTCCAGCTGGAAAAATGAGCTGAAAAATGGCAGATGGAATTTAATATAGATCTGGGAATACAGGTCCATAATTCCTTGAAAGTGGCATCATACTTAGATCGGGTTGTAAAGAAAGTTGTTGGCACATTGTATTGAATACAGGTGTTGGGATGATATGTTGAAAATGTTGGAAGAGTGAGGCATTTGGGGTATTTGGGGTATTGCGTCTAACTTTGGTTACCTACAGCAAAGATGTAAATAAGATCGAAAGAACGCAGAGAAAATTTACATGGATATGGTCAGGACTTGAGGACCTAAGATATAGGGAAAGGTTGTGTAGGGTAGGGCTTTATTCCCTACAATGTCAAGGATTGAAGGGAGATTTGATAAGGGTATACAAAACTATGAGGGGTGTAGCTAGGGTAAATGCCAGCAGGCTTTCTCTCACTAAGGTTGTGTGAGACTACAACAAGAGGTATTGGGTTAAGATTGAAAGTGAAATGTTTAAGGGGAACAACATAAGGGGGAACTTCTTCACTCAGAAGGTGGTGGAGTGTGGAATGAGCTGCCAGCGCAATTGGTGATTGTGGGGGCAATTACAACATTAAAGACAAATTTCGATAGATATTGTATATTGATGGGAAGGGTATGGAAGGTTATGGTCTGAGTGCAGTTTGATGGGACTAGGCAGGTTAATGGTTCAGTATGGAATAGATAACTACGACTCTATAACTCTAAGAAGTAAAACTAAAAGGACACTGAATCAAATAATGAGATATTAGTGATCAAAGCAGAGTTTGAAGAATTAAGAGGATAGGACAAAGAGGGTTTTATGGTATGAACCTTAGAGCCTCAGCAGCTGAAGGGAGCAACATATAAAGTGCTGGAGGAACTCAGTAGGTTAGTTTGCATCTAAGGAGAGAAATGGTCTTTGACAGCTGAAGAGCTGACACTGGTGAGGCAATAATAATTGTGGATGTCTAGAAAGCCACCGTGAAATGAATCATAGTGTTAATGGAGGACATTTGGCCCATTTCTTCCATGACAACCAAAACTGGTCTATAGCTGACCACTATTTGTAATTTTAAAGGTCTCTTCTTTCAACCAAATCCCATTCTTAATTTCTTTAATTAATCAGTACTCCAGGATTACTTTGTGAAATCATTAGCAGCTCTATCCATGCACTGATGCAGAAATAGGAATATACAGTCAAAGCTGACCTCCACTGCTGAAAACTTTGCTGGTTCAATGATTATATAAAAATCAATTCTTACACATTGTTCTCACAACTACTTAAAATTAAACACATACAAAAGAGGTTAAATGAAAATTAATATTGTAATTGTGCCCACTTCTCCAAATTCCTCTGGCAGCTCGTTTTACATAACCATCACTCTTCATCTGAAGAAGCTTTCCTTTGGTTCTGTTCTAAATTTTTTCCCTTTCACATTAACTATTGTGCCCTCTAGTTTTAAACTCCCCTACCCTGGGAAAAGTATTGTGACCAGTAACCCTATTTATGCTCCTCATGAATTTAAGCACCTACGTAATGTCACCCTTCAGCCTCCTATGCTCCAGGGAAGTTTTTATCTCAGAAATTCCTTATTTTATTTTTATGAATTATCTTCTTACAAGTTGGTTGAGAGCATTAATTAGTGTAATAACTTGAAGCCAGAAGCAAAGATCCCTCTTTCTACATCTAACAAGTAACAATAGAATGTGAATTCTTACCAAACTCCATTGTCCTGCTTGATAACATTTCATTGCTGGTCATCTGAGGCTT